>NC_140672.1:17292514-17892514 GCF_054131305.1 Coturnix japonica | reverse complement strand
GTGCTGTCCCTGCCACAGATAATGGAGTGACAAAGGCCACCAAATGGGACAAGGGACAGACAACATCAGATTCCCATCTGTCTGCAGAGGGCACCTTCCATTTACTCTCCCTGATCAGGAAGACAGGAAAAGACACTGATGGTCTCCTCTGTTTGCCATTTCCATTAGCTCTGACCTGTCTGCTCTTCCATCCCCAGGCAGAGCTCAGTGCACTCTCACAGAGGGCATTCACCCTTCTTTATCTCCTCGCCCATCCATCCTAAAGACTCGGTATCCCCCTTGTGCTACAGTGCAGTTGTGGAAGCCATTAAACTGTGTCCCCATGGTCCAAACAGGAGCTCAGGCCTGCAGCTCTATCAAGATTTCTAGCTTCTTGTGTGTTGGTGTTTGCATTAGTGCAAAACCACAGAAGTAAACATCCTAATTGGAAAGCATCACTGGACATAGCCTGACTGGATAGCTAATCTATGGTATCAGTGTGCAGAAGGTGGCACACAAACATTAGACTGATCGTGGCCTTGGAGTTGACACAGCAACATGGTCACACCATGGGCATGGCTTTCCTGAAGGCCCTGTGCTGCTCTTGCAGCTGTGAGTGAATTCACCAGACAGCCAGTGCTATCCCCTCTCTGGCCCTCGGCTGATGCCCAGGAAGGAGCTGTCTATCTCAGGGATTTCCCACATGGTTTACAAGCACTGGCACACATCAGGAGCAGCCCAGGCACCTTGGGCATCACCCAGTGTCTGTGTGTGAGCAGCTGCCTCCCAGCTGAAGGTCCGAGGACTCAGAGCAGGAGCTCACATGCAGGCAACTCCTTGTGCTCTTCTGAACTGAACCAGAGGAATCCCAGCTCCTGTGGGTGTGTAGGGAGCTGAATCCCATTTCAGCTCCAGGATTTCTGTCAAGGGATGAGACTCCTGCACTGCCTCAGCTGGATCACTGCCCTGCACAGGGAAAGTCCAAACCTTGCCTTCCTTGTCTGGTTGCCCTTATTGTTTCATCAAACGATCTCTGGGAGCACTCCCCATATGTCTCCAATCAGTCACTGACCACTGGACATGTGGTGGTTAATTGAGCGAATTTCAAAGCACAGTCATGATGCTGTTGTCTTTCAGGAGCTGTTGGCCATGAGGACCCAGGGACATGTCAGGGGAGACAAGTCGGAAAGATAAAAATGACATAATCTGCTGCTTGCCTGTCCAGGCTCCTGGGACACAGGGAGCTCATAAAAGTGTGCAGGGCTGCAGAGAGACAGCTGTGCCCAGGAGCAGCTCTTGTGCACAGCACAGCCTGCAGGTGACAGAAGGAGAGGAGAGAAACTGAAGAGAGCTTGCAGGATGTGTGTGGTGTGAGCGGGCTGTGAGCTCACTGCAGGAGCATTGCTCACAGACCATGACAGGGTAAGTCTCACTGCAGACCATGAGCTGCTTTTCATAGAGGGTCAACTTAATTTGGGACATCCCATAGGAGATCTGGATGCAGGCACTGCATGTTTCTTTACTGTGGAAAAAGCCTTCTGCTCCAGCTGAGGGCTTCCATACTGCAGTATGAAATCACAGCCCTGAGGGCTGCATGTCCCAGCACGGCTGCAGGCTGTGCAGCCGGGGCTGCAGGCGGGTGCCCAGGGCTGTCCTGCAGAGCAGGGTCCCTGCTGTGCCCCAGGGGCTGTGTGCCGGGTATGGGACTCTGCCGCCTGCCAGGCTCAGCACTCAGCCTGCCCGGGGAGCTGCCCAGGGTGCTGCAGGGAGACGGGTGGGGGAAGGAGCCCCCCGACAGGGCTTGTGCTGCCACAGCTGCTGCCTGGGGCAGGGGATCACAACTCCACTGCACAACGGAATGTTTCTGAGGGCACTTTGCAAGAGGAGAGCCAAGGCAGGGGGTTTCCATTTCCTGTTCTGAGGCAAAGAGGTTTGGAGTCAGAAATCTAAAAGGGGCAATAAGAGTTCTGAGAATTTTTCATCAATCAATTGCTTGTTTTGTGAACACTCACACATGATGTGCTTTCAGTCTCCCCTTTCTCGAAGGATGGAATTATCATCATTTTCTGTAGGCATGAATAATTCACTTATCCTACAAACAGGCAGCATTTTCTAACTGAAACTGAATGCCACAGAAGCTCGGGTAGGGGGCTCTAAGAGCACTTGGGGTAAAGATATGAGACATGAAACAGATGAAAATATCCAGGGAGAAGGCATAATAAAATAAAAGGAAGGTTAGAGCTCCATATGCTGCTTCTGCTTAAGGAATGCTGATCTACATGAAATTAAATGCAAGTAATGGTGCTAAATGTACACTGTTGTAAGAGAATAAAAACATTTCATATTATAGCAGGAGGAGTGTGTCTGAGAATGGTCTGGACTTGTCATTATCTTCTGCACTCTGAGCAGGACTCCAAGCCCAACAACAGCAGATGTCCAACAGCAGCTCCATCAGCGAGTTCCTCCTGCTGCCGTTGGCAGACACGCGGCAGCTGCAGCTCCTGCACTTCTGGCTCTTCCTGGGCATCTACCTGGCTGCCCTCCTGGGCAACGGCCTCATCAGCACAGCCGTAGCCTGCGACCGCCGCCTGCACACCCCCATGTACTTCTTCCTCCTCAACCTGGCCCTCCTCGACCTGGGCAGCATCTCCACCACTCTCCCCAAAGCCATGGCCAACGCCCTCTGGGACACCAGGGCCATCTCCTACACAGGATGTGCTGCACAGCTCTTTTTCTTTACCTTCTTCCTCTCAGCAGAGTATTCCCTTCTCACCATCATGTCCTATGACCGCTACGTTGCCATCTGCAAGCCCCTGCACTACGGGACCTTGATGGACAGCAGAGCTTGTGCCACCATGGCAGCAGCTGCCTGGGGCACTGGGGTTCTCTATTCCCTGCTGCACACTGCCAGTACGTTTTCACTGCCTCTCTGCCAAGGCAATGTTGTCAACCAGTTTTTCTGTGAAATCCCACAGATCCTCAAGCTCTCCTGCTCTGGCTCCTACCTCATGGAATTTGTATTTCTCTGTTTTGGTGTCAGTTTAGGCTTTGGTTGCTTTGTTTTCATAGTTGTGTCCTATGTGCACATCTTCATGGCTGTGCTGAGGATGCCCTCTGAGCAGGGACGGCACAAAGCCTTCTCCATGTGCCTCCCTCACCTGGCTGTGGTCTCCCTGTTTCTCAGCACTGGTGCTTTTGCCTACCTGAAGCCCCCGTCCATTTCCTCCCCACTCCTGGATCTGACAGTGGCACTTCTGTATGCAGTGGTTCCTCCAACACTAAACCCTATTATCTACAGCATGAGGAACAGGGAGATCAAGCACGCTTTCAGGAAGGTGTTGCAATAAGCACTATTCCAGCTACAATAAAATGCACAACTTCCTCAATAGGATTCCCAGTGGTGGTTCTTTATGTTTTATGCATCTTTGTCTGTTTGATTATGTGAGATATAGGAAAGTGCAAAAAAAAAATGTTATTGAACTTATAAATAAAAATGTATTTAAATTCTTTCCTACCTAATTTCCATTTTCTCACTCCAAGAACTCATGTAAACATGGAACCAGATTCCCTGAATATGTTATAAGATACCTAAAAAGCTTTCAAAATAGACTTACTTAGATTTTCTTTCTTCCTACTTTGCCTGGATTTGGGGAGGTACAGCCACAGACAGCAGCTCAACGTGCTCTTTTCATTCATGTGCTCTTACCAGTGCTGCAGTGCTCTTGAGTCCTCTCATTTGTGCAGTCCTGAAGGTCTTGTGTGTCTCACAACAGTCCTGTTGCCTCTACAGCAGCAATCCAGGGCTGCAGTCAGTAGCCGGCAATATGAACAGGTCTGTCAGAGCTGGTCTCCTTGCTGGCACTGCCATAACAAGAGGGCCCCTTTAGAGCAGGACCAGAGAACTGGAGGGAGGCCTCTTCCAAAGCTGGTGTAAGGAATACACCTCAGGAGCTGCTCCCTGAGAAAACCTTGAGATCTTCAGGTGCTCTTCACTGTGTGACCAGATCAGATTGAATAGTCCCAAGGAGATCCGTAAGCATCTCAAGGCAGTGCTGTGGTTTAAGGTTTATGGGTTGAGACAAAGAGAAAAAGAAAAGGATAATAATTATGACAAATGTATTTATACATATATAATTTATTTAGTGTATTTTCACACATATACAACATATGCAGTTGCAAACATATATGAACTAATCCCTATGCGCATCTGTCTGCAAGTCCAGGATTAGTTGCAGGGGTTTTAACAGCCACAGGGTTCACTGTAGGAGCTGAAGTGGCTGTTGGGCTGTTGCAGGAGTTGAAGTGACCTCAGAGTTCATTGCCAGAGCTGGAACCACCACAGGACCTGTGACTATGTTGGAGCAGCCACTGGGCTCATTGGAGGGGTTGGAGCCACCGCAGGGTTGTACTTCCTCCCTTGGGAGGAATTTGTACCATTTTCTTATTACCATACTTGGAACAGCTACAGGACCCGTAGCAGGAGTAACTGCAGAGCTCATTATGAGGGGTGGAGTGACAGAGGGATCTGCCCAGAGCTTGGAGCAACTGCAGGACGTGTAGCAAAACCTTGGAGCTGCTGCATGGTCTGTGCCAGGAGTTGCAGAGGCTGCAGCACTGTCAGCAGATCCAGCTCTCTGGATCTGGCACACTGCAGTCATTTGTGCCTCTTGGGGGTTACCAGTGCCACAGCAGACCTGCCCCCAATATTCTACCAGTTTATCAGGATCCTGCAGTTGCTCGGAGATGAAGTTCCAAAGCCCTGGGGGTGCCCACCACTCCAGGCAGCTGCCCAGACCGTCCCACACCCTCTGCCATGCAGAGCCTTCTCACCTTGGGGCAGATCTCTCACTGATATTCCTGAATAATTGTTTAACCTCAATCATAGATTCATAGAATCACCAAGGTTGGAAAAGGCCTAAAAGATCATCCAGTCCAACCGTTCACCTATTACCTATAGCTCCCACTAAACCATGTCCCTCAACACAATATCCAGTACACCCCCGGACTCACAGAGGCGACAATGTAAATTGTGTAATTCCTAATCATATGGACAATATTACTTCCAAAACCCAAAGATGACCGCAGAGCTGAATGTGCACAAAACTTCACTTTGTCAGCTGCCAATTTTATCGTGGTACAAACTGAGGTCAAACAGCATAGCAAAATAAATACCCTAATGCAGCATCCAAGCACCAAGTAAGGAGCTGTGCAGTGAAGCTTCATGAGAAGACTCAACAAGCTCCACACATAGGGAGCACATCCACACATATCAGCACCATGGCCTGCACTTCTCCAGCTCCCACAAAGCCCTGTCCGCTCTGGACAGATGTGCTGCTATCTCAACCCTTGGAGCCTCACATCAGGCACCAAAATGACAGTGGTTGTTGAACCCAACATGTGGCTCAGCAGCACACAGTGCTTTGTGCACTGCCCAATTCCCAGTGGGATGGGGATGAGAACTGGGAAAAAGAGTACAACTTCTGGGATGTAACAAAGCAGTTTACTAAGAGAGATAAAAGAAGTGGAGTAATAGTTATCACTATATATCCGTTGATATGGAATTGTATGTAACAACTGATGCACAAGCACTTGCTCAGCACCACCAGACTGATGCTCAGCTGGACCCTGGGCAGTGAAGAGACTGAGATGAACTCCCACCCCTTTCAATACAATTTCTGCTTGCTGTCAGCTGATAGAGAACGTCCCTTTGGCCACTATCAGTCAGCTGTCCTCACTCTGTTCCCTCCCAGCTCCATGTGCCCTCCACTGACCATGGCCTTGGCTCTGTACAACACTGCTTAGCAGCAGCTGTAAACATCAGAGTGTTATCAATGGTTTTCTCCTAGAACCAAAACACTGCACCACAGCAGACAGTCTGAAGAAAACAATTCCATCCCAGCTGTAACTCAGATTCCTGCCTGTCCCCTCTTCTTGTTCTTCCTGATCAGGAAGCAAGGAACAGAATCTGCCGCTCTCCTCTCTGAGCCCTTTCCATCAGTTCTCAGCTGGCTCCTCTGCCATCCCCAGGCAGAGCTCAGTGCCCTCTCATGGATGGCAGCAGCCTTTTCTCTTCTTCCTTGCCCATCCGTCATGCAGAATCTGTACCCCATTTGCTACAGTACAGAGCTGAGAATCAACCCACCATGTCTCTGTGAACCAAACAAGACCCTAGGCCTGCAAAGGCACAGAGATTTGGAGTTCGCTGAGTGAATGTTTGTGGTCCTCTCATTAGTGTAACGACTCTTCAGAAAGGATCCCCTTCCAGAAGCATGTTTTGATTTTGCCTGGCTGGGACTTGCATCTACACCGTGCTACTGGTGTTCAGAAGATGGCACACAGGTACGAGACCCATTGTGGGGCTCACAGTTGTCCAGTGAACATTGTCACTACCCAGGGCATGTCTTTCCTAAAGGTCCTCAGTGGCATTTGCCAGCTGGCTGGGGGTGTGCTGGAGACCCCAGGGAACTGCCATTCTGTTGTAATACAAGAAGAATTTTACAGAGCAGCAGCCATGGATCAAGATAAGCACTTTACAGAGCAGCAGCTGCAGAGCAGGATAAACAGCATGAGAACCAAGGACACCTCTAGCAAAAGAGTGAAAGGCTCGTGGCTTTGAAGCGGGGTTTTAGGGTTCTTATTGCAGAAGCTTTCTTCCAATTAGTACGTGTGATTTTTGAACACCCTTGTTTGTTTGCTATAAAAGTACGGCTCTTCAGGCAATAGATGGACACAGCTATATTTAACTATATTGGTGTGTGGTTGTTTGTCCTTTAACGCTGACTTTTGCCTTCAGGTTCGCCAACACATGGGGGCCCGCAATGTCATGGGATTTAACTCTTGAACACCTGTGGGATCCCGAGAAACTAAGCCAGTATTTGAGTCAGGGATGGCGCAGCCTAGATAGATCTAAGGGGGTATGACTTATTTGGGGCTTGGCTTGTGCTTACCGTGCTCTATATAACACTGTTCCGAAAAGAGAGAATTTCCGAGCTGAGGTTCTAGCCAAAAAGGGAAATCCCCAAGTCAATTTTGATCAGTCACAGGAGGCACCAGTAACAATATCAGTTGCCCTTGTGGAAGGCAAGAAATGGAAATGGGTGTCCTCACGTCTAGAACGGAAAAAAGAAGTGGAGGAGGAGGCAACAGAAGATCCAGGTGACAGGTCTGGATAAGTACCGAGAAAGGAAAAAGGAAAAGTGTCATGAAGAAGAGAGTGATGAGGAGGAAATCTCTGTTACTGTTTGTCGATCCCTGAAGATGACTGAAATCGAAGGCGTAAGAAAGGAGTTCACACGGCACCAGAATGAATCTCTTGTTACCTGGTTGCTTCGCTGTTGGGACAGCTGGGACGGTAGCTTGTTGTGATGTGACAGGCCCTTCCCCATATTCTGGAAGAATCTTAGTGTAATACAGTGGGTGTAGACAAAAAGGCGTAGGTTATATAAGGATGTGTCTGTTTCAATAAATCGCCATTTTGCCACTTCATCTCCTTGGTGTCACTTGGTAATTGGCCTAGCTGCTGCTTCAGTTGAAGGCGAGAGATCGTAAAGAAATTAACGACCATAAAGCCTTCATGTGTATCATTAAAATTCTCAGCTATTAGACACAAGCGCTTTCCAGATTGAGCAAGGAACAACAGTAAATTGCACTGTGTGTTTCCTTGTGGTGTTACCTACGTGACCACAGAGAAGACACGAGGAAGTGGCATGACCAGCCTACTCCTGTACTATGAGCACGGGTGAGGGAACTACAAAACAGTCCAACCACCAGTACGGCTGCTCCAGTTATCACAGGTAACCAATAGAGGGGCCCTGCCCTCATTCAAGGGAGTGGAAGGGATAATAGAGTTTATTGGACTGTGTGGATTTGATGGCCTAGCACATCAGAACCACAGAAATATAAGGCACTGGTGGATACTGGTGCACAGTGCACCCTAATGCCCTCCAGTCATGAAGGGACAGAATCAATCCATATTTCTGGATATCTCTCAAGAATTGACTGTGTTGGAGGCTGAAATAAGCCTCACTGGTAAAGACTGGAAAAAACATCCTATGTGAGTGGTCCAGGGTTTCCGTTCATACTTGGTATTGAGGATACCTCAGAAGAGGGCATTTCAAGGATACTAAGGGGTATCACTGGGCCTTTGGAATCGCTGCTGTAGATATGGAAAACATTAAGCAGCTGTCTGTTTTGCCTGGCCTGTCAGAGGACCCGTCTGTTGTGAGGCTGCTACGAGTAAAAATGAAAGAGCAGCAGGTACTGATTGCTACAAAGACAGTGCACAGACGGCAGTATCGCACCAACAGGGATTCCTTGCTCCCCATTCATGATTTGATTCGCCAGTTGGAGAATCAGGGAGTGATCAGTAAAACTCACTCACCTTTTAACAGCTCCATATGGCCAGTGCGTAAAGCCAGTGGAGAATGGAGGCTGACAGTAGACTACCGTGGCCTGAATGAGGTCACACCCCCACTGAGTGCTGCTGTGCTGGAGAGCAAATAATTCAAATTCTTCTATGAGCCAGTTTTGCTATTAAGTGAAGCAAAGTAAAAGGGCCTGCCCAGGAAATTCAGTTCTTAGGTATAAAGTGGCAGGATGGATGTCATCACATCCCAACAGTGATTGACAAAATCACTGCCATGTCTCCACCAACTAGCAAGAAAGAGACACAATCTTTCCTGGGTGCAGTGGGCTTTTGGAGGATGCACATTCCAAACTACAGCCTCATTGTAAGCCCCCTTTATCAGGTGATGCAGAAGAAGAATGATTTTGCATAGGGCCCAGAGCAGCAGCAGGCTTTTGAACAGATTAAACAGGAGATAGCCTGTGCCATGGACCTGGGGCCAGTACGGACTGGACAGGATGTAAAGAACATCCTCTATACTGCTGCTGGAGAGAAAGGTCCCACTTGGAGTTTGTGGCAAAGAGCCTCAGGAGGGACCCAAGGCCGACCCCTGGGATTCTGGAGCTGAGCGTACAAGGGGTCTGAAGAGTGCTACACTCCAACTGAGAAGGAGATCTTAGCCGCGTATGAGGGGGCTCGGGCTGCTTCCGAAGTAGCTGGTACTGAAATGCAGCTCTTTCTGGCACCTCGACTGTCAATGATGAACCGGATGTTGAAAGGGGAGGTTCTCTCCACCCATCATGCTACCGATGCCACCTGGAGCAAGTGGATTGCACTGATTAGACAACAAGCGCGGATGGGGAACCTCAATCGTCCAGGAATTTTAGAAGTGATCATGAACTGGACTGAAGATAAAAAGTTTGGAACATCACCAGGAGAAGAGGTGTCATGTGCTAAAGCGGCCCCACCATACATCGAACTACCAGAAAATGAAAAGAAATATGCTCTTTTCACTGATGGATCATTTCATATTGTAGGGAAGCATCGGAGATGGAAAGCTGCTGTTTGAAGCCCCACACGACAGGTCGCAGAGGCCACTGAAGGTAAAGGAGAATCAAGTCAGTTTGCAGAGGTAAAAGCTGTCCAGCTGACCTTAGATGTGGCTGAACGGGAGAGGTGGCCAATGCTTTATCTTTATACTGACTCATGGATGGTGGCAAATGCCTTATGGGGGTTGTTACAGCAGTGGGAAAAAAATAACTGGCAACGGAGGTGTAAACCTATTTGGGCTGCTGAACTGTAGAAAAACATAACTGCTCAAAAAAAAGATATGATTGTAAAGGTGTGTCACGTGGATGCACACTTGCCCAAGAGTCGGGCTATTGCAGAACAACAAAACAACCATCAGGTAGGTCGAGCTGCCAGAATTGAGGTGGCTCAAATAGACTTGGACTGGCAGAACAAGAGTGAATTATTTCAAGCTTGATGGTTCCATGAGACCTCAGGCCATCAAGGAATGGACATAACATATAATTGAGCTAGAGACTGAGGGGTGGACTTAACTATGGATGCTATTGCACTGGTTATTCATGACTGTGAATCATGTGCCATAATTAAACAAGCCAAGAATATGAAGCCTCTCTGGGGGGAAGGCCAAGGCAAAAGTATAAATATGGGGAGGAGTGACAGGTGAATGATGTCACCTTGCCAGGATCTCATAATGATAAGCGTTTTGTGCTTACCATGGTGGAAGCAACCACTGGGTGGCTTGAAACATACGCAGTACCCCATGCTACTGCCAGAAACACAATATTGGGTTGTTAGAAACAAGTCCTATAGAGACATGACACCTCAGAAAGAACTGAGTCTCATAATGGGACACATTTCAAAAATTCCCTTAATAAATACTTGGGCCAAAGTTCATGGCATTGAGTGGATTTATCATATCCCCTACCATGCACCAGCTTCTGGTAAAATTAAAAGATACAATGGGGTGTTGAAAACTATGTTGAAAGCAATGGGTGGTGGAACACTAAAGCACTGGGAAAAGCATTTGCATGTGGTGCAAGGATGCTGTTAAAGTTCATATCCCACATGTGCCCTGTGTCTCATCACAGGATGTGGGGTGTGAGAAGGGCCCAGTCTGAACAAGCAGTCAATCCCAGTGAAACTCTGAACTTCAGATCTCTCAGTTCCAGTGCCCTCCTGTGCACACTCTCCCATAGTTTGATGTTCTTTATGTTCTGCATTGCCCAGAAGTGCACCAGTGCTCCAGGTGAGGCAGTAGCAA
Source organism: Coturnix japonica (assembly GCF_054131305.1). Lineage (NCBI taxonomy): Eukaryota > Metazoa > Chordata > Aves > Galliformes > Phasianidae > Coturnix > Coturnix japonica. The sequence continues at coordinate 17,881,901 of NC_140672.1, read as the reverse complement.
TGCAGAGCAAAGAGGGACAAACCTTTCTCCCACCCAGCTGGCAATAAATTGCTTGATGCACTTTAGGGGACTGTTGGCCTTCTTGGCTGGCTGGGCACACTGCTGACTCACTTAAAATTTTATGTTGAGCAGGACCCCCAATCCTTTTCAGTCAGACGTCTCTCATGTGTCCAATATACAGACAGTGTTTATGTCCAGGGTTGCCCATACCCAGGTGCACAATCAGGCACTTGTTCTTGTTATACTTTATGCACTTGGTGCTTAGTACCAACTGGTACCCACTTCTCTGACTTGTCCACATCTCTCTGCAAGTCCTCTCCACCCTAAGTGGAGGCAACAACACCTCCTCATCTGGTCTCATCAGCAAACTTGCTCAGAACATCTTCTAGTCCTGCATGCAAGTCATCTGCATAAACATGAAAGGAAAGTGGCCCTAAAATGGAACCCTGGGGAGCTCTGACAGTGACCATCTACCAGCCCAATGGAACCCACTGACTATAATCCTTTGGGACAGAACTACTGGCCAACTGCTCACCCACCACTGCTGGTGAACCTGAAAGGCAAAATGTCAGCGTGCTGGGTCAAACAGAGAAACACCAATATAGTTACATATAGCTGCATCAATTTATTGTCCGAAAGCCAGACTTTTATAGGAGACAGACAAGGGTGTCCAAAAATCACACACGCTAATTGGAGGAAAGCTACTGCAATAACAACCCTATAACCCCCCTTCAAAGCCACGAGCCATTCATTCTTTTCCTAGAGATGTCCTTTGTTCTCATGCTGTTTATCCTGCTCCGCAGCTGCTGCTCTGTGAACTCCTTATCTCAATCCATGGCTGCTGCTCTGTAAAATTCTTCTTGTATTACAACACACCACGTTCTGTTTCTGTCTAGCTGTATGCAGGAATTTCTGTCCAGAAGGGTGCTGGAGAAATAGTATCAAAAGCTCTACTGAAATCCTCAAGGATTACATCAACTGCCTTCCCTTGTTCAGCTCAATGGATAAAGGTGTCATAAAAAGACCTGAAATTAAATAGGACCTTCCCCTCTGTATCTTGTGTTGTCTGTGACCTGTCCTTCAGTTGTTTTTCCATAACTCCCACCATCATTTTCTCCATAATTTTACCAAGCACTGTAGTGAGACTGACAGGTCCATAGTTGCCCGTGTCATCTTTCTTGCTCTTCCTTACAATGAGACAACATTTGCCAGCTTCCTGTCAACAGGTATGACCCTAGATTTATTAGATGCCATTGAAATGCGAGCCCAGAGCATGCTAAAGTGTCATCAGTGCAAGAACGTAGATGTGCCATAGCTTTGCAATGCCTTGAAATCCAGACTATGCCACAGATGGAGCAGAGAGGAAGATCTGCCTCTTCTGTTCTGAGCTCATCCTTTTGATAAGCTGAATATCACTACATACTCCATGGGGTCAGGTGCAAAAGACACAATGGGTGCCCTAAGCACGTGGCTGAGGTGGTATTTAGGATGGCCAAGAATACCTCCCTTCTGGCCCTCAGCTGATGCTCCAGAAGGAGGTGTCTATCTCATAGATTTTCCGTCACAGTTTACAAGCACTAGCACAAAACTAGGATCACCCAAGGCATCTTGGGCATCACTGAGAGACTGTGTATGAGTAGTGCAGTCCCTGTGGAATAAAAACCAAGGATTCAGATGAGGGACTCACACACAGACACCTCACTGTGCACATCTGAACTCAGCTAGGTGAACTTGTAGCTCCCGTGGTTCTTTGAAAAACTGATCCCAATTCAGCCCCAGGGTTTCCATCTGAGGATGAGATGCCTAACGCTAGAATAAGGATGGGATGGTCTGTTGATAACAGGACAAATGGAAACGGATTTAAATTTAAAAGGGGAGACATAGGTTAGATGTGAGGAACCTATATTTTTACACAGCAACACTGGAAAAAGTTGCCCTCAGAGGCTGTGCATGCCCAATGGATGGGATCCTGGGTTTACTCTGGGTTTACCCTCACGTCAGTCCATGTTTCTACTCATACTTTTGTCTAGGTGAACTCTCACTTTACTCAAGGTTTTACTCACAGTTTACCATCAGGGAGTGTGATCGGGAGATGGGCTGGTGGAGTGACTTGCTGGCATCCCTGAGGGAAGGCTGCCAGGCAGATACCCCCAGAAAAGTGGTTGACTCCCTGCCCTGTCACAGTCAGACAGACCTGACTGATGAGAAGGGTTGGAAGAGAGTCCCAACTCAACATCACAGGAGCCCCCCCATGCCTGCCTAGCCCTCGACCCCTGATCCATCTAAGCAACAGGTTTGACACTCTGAAATCTGAAGGAGATAAGAATGGGGAGGCAATGGAGGATCTGCCTAGGAGGAAACCTAATGCAAGGCAGTCACTACCAAGCCTTGTGACTTCCTCTGCCATGAAAGAAAGAAGGGTGGCCGTGGTGGGTGACTCCCTTCTCAGAGGAATAGAGGGCCCCATTTGCAGACTGGACCCCAGTTGTCAGTAAGTCTGCTGCCTTCTTGGTTTCAGGTCAGGGACATAATGAGGAAACTCCCAATGCTGGTTAGGTCCACTGATTATTTTTCACTACTCATAGTTTAGGTGGGCAGTGATGAAATTTCTTAGATAAGACTACAAACTATAAAAAGAGATTTCAGGAATTTAGGCCATTTAGTTCACAAAGTGGGAGATCAAGTGATTTTTTGTTCTATACCTTCAGTGGCAGTGAGGGACACAGAGCAGGCTTGGAAAGCAAAGCAATGAACAATTGTCTCAGAGGTTGGTACTGAGCCAGAAACTTTGAGTTCTTTGATCACAGGACAGTTTACTTGGCCCATGGTCTGTTATCCATGAATGGAACCCAACTGTCTCAAAGGGGGAAGTGAATCCTAGCATAGACGGTAGCGGGGCTTATCGAAAGAGCTTTAAACTAGCTACGATGGGGGAGTGGACAAAACAGGGCTTACCAGAGATAAGCCTAGGGAAATGCTGTTTGAGCTGGGAGAGAGGCAGATGCCTCAGCTGAAGTGCGTCTACACCAACGCACGCAGCTTGGTCAACAAGCAAGAGGAGCTGGAAGCAACTGTGCATCTGACAAACCATGACCTAGTTGCTATTACCGACCCATGGTGGGACCACTGCCATGACTGGAGTGCTGTGATGGATGGTTACAAGCTCTTCAGAAGGGATAGAGGAGGAAGGAAGGGTGGTGGTGTGGGCCTTTATATTAAAGAGAGTTTTGATGTTGAAGAGCTTGGGCTTCAGAATGAAGTGCATGTTTGTAAGGATCGGGGGAAAGGCCTGTAAGTGTGACATCTTGCTAAAGGTTTCTTATAGACCGCCTAATTGATGGGTGAGGCATTCTATGAGCAGCTTACTGAAGTCGCAAGATTGCCAGCACTCATTTTCTTGGGAGACTACAACTTCTCTGATATATGCTGGGAATATAATAAATAGCAGAGGAATCAGTCCAAGAGGTTTATAGATTGCATGCAAGACAGCTTCCTTACACAGCTGGTATGAAGTCCTACCAGGGGTGGTTCCTTGCTAGACCTGCTCTTCACTAACAGTGAAGGACTGGTAGGAGTTGAGAAGGTTGGGGACTGTCTTGGGCAGAGTGGCCATGAAATGGTAGAATTCTCTATTCTTGGAGATGTCAGAAGGGTGACTAGCAAAACTACTATCCTGAACTTCTAGAGGGTGGACTTTGACCTGTTCAGGACACTTGTAGCACAGGTCCCTTGGGAGTCGCTCCTTATGGGTAAAGGGGTCCAGGAAGCCTGGACACTCCTCAAGATGGAAATCTTAAAGGCACGAGATCAGGCTGTCCCTGAATGCCATAAGGTGAGCCATAGGGGACCAGTGCAGATGAACTGGGAAAAACTATTGAGACTCAGGAAGAAAAAGACAATCTCCGTCCTCTGGAAGAAGGGGCTGGGTACTTGGGGAGATTACAAGGAAGTTGCTAAGGCATGCAGGGAGGAAGTTAGGAAGGCACATTAATTCCCTGTCCCTTAATCCATGCCCAGAGCTTCTCAGCCATGTCACTGCCAACTGTAAGCTCCATGCAGAGTTCAAGTGGAACACAGAGGGCACAGCCTTCTGCTGGGTGGATGCAAGTGTTGGTGGAACCAGATGGGACAAAGCCCTCCCACCATGCCCTCCTGGGAAAATGGCCACCCCAAGAATGGCAGTCTGCCTCCTCCATGACCCCATCTGAAATGCTCCTGCACTGATTGATTATAGGGCTTTAAACCAGGTCCAAATGGGGAAGGGTGGGGAATTGGATGTGACAGAGAAGGGCTGAGGGATATTGTTGCTGTTGGAGATTGAATGGAAAGCCTCTGAGTTGTTCTATAGGATTGTGTGAGGATTCCTCAGAGAAAGTCTTGTTGCCAATACCCCGTCCTAAATCTTACTGTGTACCCTCTGGGGGTAACCCCAACCTACTGCTGCCCTAAAGTGCCTGTAGACCAGTGCGGGTAGCATGGGAAATAAACGGGACAAATCAAGAGAAAACCACAGAGCTTTTCCTTTCATGCAGGCTGCTGATTCTGAGCAAGGCCCTGAACATCAGTACCACAGTGTAGATGCAAGACCCAGACAGGCTAAATCAAAGCATGCTTCTGGAAGGGGATGCTTTCTGAAGAATCCTTACACTAATGAGAGGACCACAAACATTCACTCAGCGAACTCCAAATCTCTGTGCCTTTGCAGGCCTAGGGTCTTGTTTGGTTCACAGAGACACGGTGGGTTGATTCTCAGCTCTGTACTGTAGCAAATGGGGTACAGATTCTGCATGACGGATGGGCAAGGAAGAAGAGAAAAGGCTGCTGCCATCCATGAGAGGGCACTGAGCTCTGCCTGGGGATGGCAGAGGAGCCAGCTGAGAACTGATGGAAAGGGCTCAGAGAGGAGAGCGGCAGATTCTGTTCCTTGCTTCCTGATCAGGAAGAACAAGAAGAGGGGACAGGCAGGAATCTGAGTTACAGCTGGGATGGAATTGTTTTCTTCAGACTGTCTGCTGTGGTGCAGTGTTTTGGTTCTAGGAGAAAACCATTGATAACACTCTGATGTTTACAGCTGCTGCTAAGCAGTGTTGTACAGAGCCAAGGCCATGGTCAGTGGAGGGCACATGGAGCTGGGAGGGAACAGAGTGAGGACAGCTGACTGATAGTGGCCAAAGGGACGTTCTCTATCAGCTGACAGCAAGCAGAAATTGTATTGAAAGGGGTGGGAGTTCATCTCAGTCTCTTCACTGCTCAGGGCCCAGCTGAGCATCAGTCTGGTGGTGCTGAGCAAGTGCTTGTGCATCAGTTATTACATACGATTCTATATCAACGGATATATAGTGATTACTATTACTCCTCTCCTTTTATCTCTCTTAGTAAACTGCTTTGTTACAACCCAGAAGTTGTACTCTTTTTCCCAGTTCTCATCCCCATCCCACTGGGAATGGGGCAGTGCACAAAGCACTGTGAGCTGCTGAGCCACATGTTGGGTTCAACAACCACAGTCATTTTGGTGCCTGATGTGAGGCTCCAAGGGTTGTGGTAACAGCACATCTGTCCAGAGTGGACAGGGCTTTGTGGGAGTTGGAGATGTGCAGGCCATGGTGCTGATAGTTTCCCTATTTGTGAAGCTTGCTGAGTCTTCTCATGAAGCTGCATTTCACAGCTCCTTGCTTGCTGCTTGTTTTCCCTGCTGCATCATTTGTCAACTCTGGATGCTGGATTAGGGTATTTATTTTGCTATGCTGTTTGACCTTGATTTGTACCACGATAAAATTGGCAAAGTGAAGTTTTGTGCACATTCAGCTCTTTGGACATCTTTGGGTTTTGGAAGTAATATTGTTGGTATGATTAGGAATTACACATTTTACACTGTCGTCTCTGGGAGACCAGGGGTATTCAAGGAGAGACTGGATATTGTGTTGAGGGACATGGTTAAGTGGGAGCTATTGGTAATAGGTGAACGGTTGGATTGGATGATCTTTCAGGCCTTTTCCAGTTTTGGTGATTCTATGATTCTAGGATTGAGGTTAAACAATTATTCAGGAATATCAGTGAGAGATCTGCCCCAAGGTGAGAAGGCTCTGCATGGCAGGGGGTGTGGGACAGTCTGGGCAGCTGCCTGGAGTGGTGGGCACCCCCAGGGCTTTGGAACTTCATCTCCGAGCAACTGCAGGATCCTGAGAAACTGGTAGAATATTGGAGACAGGTCTGCTGTGGCACTGGTAATCCTAAAAAGGCCCAAATGACTGCAGTGTGCCAGGGCCTGGCCCACACCTACTGAGCTGTGTTCAACACTATTCAGCATCTTCAAGGGGAAGAGAGCTGGATCTGCTGACATTGCTGCAGCCTCTGCAACTCCTGGCACAGTCCCTGCAATAGCTCCAAGTTTTTGCTACACATCCTGCAGTTGCTCCAAGCTCTGGACAGATCCCACTGTCACTCCACCCCTCATAAGGAGCTCTGCGGTCACTTATGCTACAGGTCCTGTAGCTGTTCCAAGTATTGAGATAAGAAAATTAAGCAAACCACTGAGTGCTGCTGTAGAGACGACGGGACTGCTGTGAGACACACAAGACCTTCAGGCCTGTAGAAATGAGAGGACTCGAATCCTCTGTGCACTGTATCAGTGTAAAGAGAGGAGGAATGAAAAGAACTAGTTGTGCTTCTATCTGTGGCTGTACCTTCCCCAAATCCAGACAAAGTTGGATAAGAGAAGAGCTAAGGAAAAGCGTATTTTGAATGCTATTTATTTATCTCTTAACCTATTCGGGGAATCTGGTTCCATGTTTACATGAGCTCTTGGAGTGAGAAAATGGATAGTAGGTGTGAAAGAAGTGAAACAAATTTTTATTTATAAGTTCAATAACATTTTTTTGCACGTTGCTATATCTCACATAATCAATCAATCAATCAAAGATGCATAAAAGATGAAGAACCATCACTGGGAATCATGCGATGAAGATGTGCACTTTATTGAAGCGGGAATAGTGAGTATTGCAACACCTTCCTGAGAGCGTGCTTGATCTCCCTGTTCCTCATGCTGTAGATAATAGGGTTCAGTGTTGGAGGAACCACTGAGTACAGAAGTGCCACTGTCAGATCCAGGAGTGGGGAGGGAATGGAGGGGGGCTTCAGGTAGGCAAAAGCACCAGTGCTGAGAAACAGGGAGACCACGGCCAGGTGAGGGAGGCACGTGGAGAAGGCTTTGCGCCGTCCCTGCTCAGAGGGCATCCTCAGCACAGCCACGAAGATCTGCACATAGGACACAACTATGAAAACATAGCAGCCTACGTCTAAACTGATAGTAAAAATGAGAAACACAACTTCCCTGAGATTTGATTCTGAGCAGGAGAGCTTGAGGATCTGGGGAATTTCACAGAAAAACTGGTTGACAACATTGCCTTGGCAGAGAGGCAGTGAAAACGTACTGGCAGTGTGCAGCAGGGAATTGAGAACCCCAGTGCCCCAGGCAGCTGCTGCCATGGTGGCACAAGCTCTGCTGTCCATCAAGGTCCCGTAGTGCAGGGGCTTGCAGATGGCAACATAGCGGTCATAGGACATGATGGTGAGAAGGGAATACTCTGCTGACATGAAGAAGGTAAAGAAAAAGAGCTGTGCAGCACATCCTGTGTAGGAGATGGCCCTGTTGTCCCAGAGGGCGTTGGGCATGGCTTTGGGGAGAGTGGTGGAGATGCTGCCCAGGTTGAGGAGGGCCAGGTTGAGGAGGAAGAAGTACATGGGGGTGTGCAGGCGGCGGTCGCAGGCTACGGCTGTGCTGATGAGGCCGTTGCCCAGGAGGGCAGCCAGGTAGATGCCCAGGAAGAGCCAGAAGTGCAGGAGCTGCAGCTGCCGCGTGTCTGCCAACGGCAGCAGGAGGAACTCACTGATGGAGCTGCTGTTGGGCATCTGCTGTTGTTGGGCTTGGAGTCCTGCTCAGAGTGCAGAAGATAATGACAAGTCCAGACCATTCTCAGAGGCACTACTCCTGCTATACTATGAAATGTTTTAATTCTCCTACAACAGTGTACATTTAGCACCATTACTTGCATTTAATTTCATGTAGATCAGCATTCCTTAAGCAGAAGCAGCATATGGAGCTCTAACCTTCCTCTTATTTTCTTATCCCTTCTCCCTGGATATTTTCATCTGTTTCATGTCTCATATCTTTACCCCAAGTGCTCTTAGAGCCCCCTACCCGAGCTTCTGTGGCATTCAGTTTCAGTTAGAAAATGCTGCCTGTTTGTAGGATAAGTGAATTATTCATGCCTACAGAAAATGAAGATAATTCCATCCTTCGAGAAAGGGGAGACTGAAAGCACATCATGTGTGAGTGTTCACAAAACAAGCAATTGATTGATGAAAAATTCTCAGAACTCTTATTGCCCCTTTTAGATTTCTGACTCCAAACCTCTTTGCCTCAGAACAGGAAATGGAAACCCCCTGCCTTGGCTCTCCTCTTGCAAAGTGCCCTCAGAAACATTCAGTTGTGCAGTGGAGCTGTGATCCCCTGCCCCAGGCAGCAGCTGTGGCAGCACAAACCCTGCCGGGGGCTCCTTACCCCACACGTCTCCCCGCAGCGCCCTGGGCAGCTCCCCGGGCAGGCTGAGTGCTGAGCCTGGCAGGCGGCAGAGTCCCATACCCGGCACACAGCCCCTGGGGCACAGCAGGGACCCTGCTCTGCAGGACAGCCCTGGGCACCCGTCTCAGCTGGAGCAGAAAGCTTTTTCCACAGTAAAGAAACATGCAGTGCCTGCAGTCAGATCTCCTATGGGATGTCCCAGTTATAGTTACCCCTTAATTAAAAGCAGCTCATGGTCAGCTGTGAGACTTACCTTGTCATGGTCTGTGAGCAATGCTCCTGCAGTGAGTTCACAGCCCGCTCACACCACACACATCCTGCAAGCTCTCTCCAATTTCTCTCCTCTCCTTCTGTCACCTGCAGGCTGTGCTGTGCACGAGATCAGCTCCTGGGCACAGCTGTCTCTCTGCAGCTCTGCCCACTTTTATGAGCTCCCTGTGTCCCAGGAACCTGGACAAGCAAGCAGCAGATTATGTCATTTTTATCCTTCCCACTCATTTCCCCTGACATGTCCCTGGGTCCTCATGGCCAACAGCTCCTGAAAGACAACAGCATCATGACTGTGCTTTGAAATCCACTCAATTAACCACCACATGTCCAGTGGTCAGTGACTGATTGGAGACATATGGGGAGTGCTCCCAGAGATCGTTTGATGAAACAATAAGGGCAACCAGACAAGGAAGGCGAGGTTTGGACTTTCCCTGTGCAGGGCAGTGATCCAGCTGAGGCAGCGCAGGAGTCTCATCCCTTGACAGAAATCCTGGAGCTGAAATGGGATTCGGCTCCCCACAGAACCACAGGAGCTGGGATTTCTCTGGTTCAGTTCAGAAGTGCACAAGGAGTTGCCTGCATGTGAGCTCCTGCTCTGAGTCCTCGGTCCTTCAGCTGGGAGGCAGCAGCTCACACACAGACACTGGGTGATGCCCAAGGTGCCTGGGCTGCTCCTGATGTTTGCAAGTGCTTGTAAACCGTGTGGGAAATCCCTGAGATAGACACCTCCTTCCTGGGCATCAGCTGAGGGCCAGAGAGGGGATAGCACCGGCTGTCCGGTGAATCCACTCACAGCTACAAGAGCAGCACATGGCCTTCAGGAAAGCCATGCCCATGGTGTGTCCGTGCTGCTACGTCACCTCCAAGACCCACGATCGGTCTAATGTTTGTGTGCCACCTTCTGCACACTGATTCTATAGATGAGCTATCCAGTCAGGCAATGTCCAGTGATGCTTTTCAATTAGGATATTTACTTCTGTGCTTTTGCACTAATGCAAACACCAACACACAAGAAGCTAGAAATCTTGGTAGAGCTGCAGGCCTGAGCTCCTGTTTGGACCATGGGGACACAGTTTAATGGTTTCCACAACTGCACTGTAGCACAAGGGGGATACCAAGTCTTTAGGATGGATGGGCGAGGAGAAAAAGAAGGGCGACTGCCCTCTGTGAGAGTGCACTGAGCTCTGCCTGGGGATGGAAGAGCAGACAGGTCAGAGCTAATGGAAATGGCAAACAGAGGAGACCATCAGTGTCTTTTCCTGTCTTCCTGATCAGGGAGAGTAAATGGAAGGTGCCCTCTGCAGACAGATGGGAATCTGATGTTGTCTGTCCCTTGTCCCATTTGGTGGCCTTTGTCACTCCATTATCTGTGGCAGGGACAGCACAGCAGGGCATGTGGCATCCAGCAGATCCATGGAGAGCACAGATGGCAGCTTCTTGACCAAGCAGTGGAGGAACCAAAGAGGAGAGGTGCTCTGCTGGATCTCATACTCTCCGGCATGGAAGGACTTGTGGGAACTGCGAAGGTGAAAGGGGCATCAGGCCACGTGCAAGATGCAAATGTATCTCTTTTTATTTATTTTGAGGCTGTAAGCTTAATAGTTGATCATAAATGTCAATAAAACTGAAACAAATAATTGAAGACAAAGATGGAAATCAATGAAAATGTGTTAACCCTTCTCAACATGAAAAATTCTCATGAGTCTTGTTCCATTTTAAGTTGTAAATATGAATCTTTGAGGTGATTTGATGTCTTTTTTTTTTCTTTTACTGAAACTACAATGTTTTCCAGAACTGTGTTCGCTGGACACAAATGCCTTCAGGTTCAGAGACACAGACAGCGGTGCCAGTGCCAATGCCCTGTGACTGTAGCCTGGTGCCCAGCACTACTCTTCCCTGCTGCCTATTTGATGTGCCTCATCCTCCAAGTTTTTTCAGCTCTCCTAAAGAAATGGCCATGGTTAAGGGCATGTTTTCAGCAGGCCATTTGGGCACACACTACTCCCACTGCCCTCCAGATTTCTCCATCCCTTGCTCTTTGTTCAGTCAGATACCTCCCAATTATCTGTCTGATTTCTGACTTTCAGAGGGATTACTGGAATTTGTTCCATCTCCCCAAAGTCTGATGGAATGTGTTGTCAACTCCTTCACTGTGATTTGATCTATCCCTTCCTATCTATTCTTTTTCTTTTTCTTCTTATACTTTTTCTTTTTCTCAATCACTGTCTCTTTTTTATTAAGGCACGAAGTCTGAAAGATGTTCATTAATGTCAGTAAAAGTGAAAAACAGAGTTGGAGACAAAGATATAAATCAATGAGAATGTGTTAAGCCATCTCAATGTGTGAAATACTCACAAGTCCTGATCAGTTTTAAGTTGATACCTCTCAACTACCTGGCTGATCTATCCCAGGAAGATTACTGGAATTTGCTCTATCTACCAGAGTCTGATGGCCTCTGTTGTCAACTACTTCACTGTGATTCAATCTATCCTATCCTACCTCAGAATAAATCATTTCTTTTAAAAATATTCCATATGAAAGACAAACTTCAATAGATGCCGCTTGAACATGGCATGCAGTTGATCACTGTGTTTTACTGTTCATTCAATTGCATCACCTTTCTTTCCATTTGCTGGCCAGATAAAAAAGAGAAATATTTCCTTTTCCATGTGTAGCTGGTTCTCTGAGGAAAGCCAGTGGGAGTTGGTGCAAAGCAGTTTTAACACTGAGCGGATGAATGCAGAGGAGAAGAGTGATGTGAAGAAAAGTGATGCAAGTCCCATAGGTCCATTGTGAGCAGAAATTGGGTGGGGAGGTTGAGAAGGACCTTTGTCAACACAGTAACAGTACAGAACTCATTGGGACATCCTGGATTGGTATCAGTTGCACAGTGCTGCTTTAATGTCTTCTTTAAACCCAACTATAAATAAATAGACAATAAATTTATACTGGATTCTTTAAGCTCTCTCCAGATACCCCTCCTTTTTGCTGAACAAGTTCTGATAACCTGAAGAAGATAACAAGATGGCATAAGGCACAGGAGATTCTTTAGGTTATAATGGTCCCAGGGTGCATTTGATGCTGAGTTCATCAGCCTCTAGTGCAGAGAGAAGTTTGCACAAAGTGCTCAACAAGACAAAGTCGGAAGTAACAGTGAAGTTTCTTGGAGTATTAATGGGCCCACTGAGGGCCATTACCAAGTAAGCTTCCCAAGGGACTTGTTAGAGAAGATAACTGGAAGCCATGACTACAGGCAGGCAAAGGCACTGGCATGCTAAGAAACCTCTCCTTTGCCTTACAAAGCAGACAGGTCAAGCCCTGATTGCAAGACCAGTGGTAGAGAGGTCCTGTATGTCATGTTGGCTCTGGGCATTTCCTGGGGCAATGTGTTGGAATTTTGTATGATGTTAAATGAAAGACATGGGGACAGAAGATCCCAGGCTCTACATGTGGTGCAAGGACGCTGTGAGGTTCATGTCCCATATGAGACCTATGTTTCATTGCAGGATGTGAGCAGGGATGTGAGAAGGGCCCAGTCTGAACAAGCAGCCAATCCCTGTGAAACTCTGAACTTCAGATCTCTCGGTTTCAGTGCCCTCCTTTGCACATTCTCCCAGAGTTTGAAGTCCTTTATGTTCTGCGGTGCCCAGAACATAGTGAGGCAGTAGCAATGCAGAGCAGAGGGACAACCCTTTCCCTCACCCAGCTGGCAATAAGTTGCTTCATGCACTCCAGGGGACTGTTGTCTTTCCTGGCTGCCTTGGCACACTGCTGACTCACATTCAGTGTGATGCTGACCAGCACCCCAACCCTTTCCAGTCAGAATCCTCTCCAGTGTCCCATATCCAGTCAGTGTGTATGTCCAGCATTGCCCCTACCCAGGTGCACAATCAGGCACTTGTTCTTGTTATACTTTATGCACTTGGTGCTTAGTACCAACTGGTACCCACTTCTCTGACTTGTCCACATCTCTCTGCAAGTCCTCTCCACCCTCAGTGGAGGCAACAGCACCTCCTCATCTGGTCTCATCAGCAAACTTGCTCAGAACGTCTTCTAGTCCTGCATTCAAGTCATCTGCATAAACATGAAAGGAAAGTGGCCCCAAAATGGAACCCTGGGGACCCCGACAGTGACCATCTACCAGCCTGATGGAAAAAACTGACTATAATCCTTTGGGACTGACCTACTGGCCAACTGCTCACCCACCACATTGTGTTTCTGTCTAGCCATATGCAGAACATTCTGTCCAGAAGGTTGTTGTGAGAAACAGTATCAAAATCTCCACTGAAATCCTCAAGGATTACATCAACTGGCTTCCCTTGGTCAACTAAACGGATAACTGTGTCACAAAATGAGCTTAAATTAAACAGGACCTTTGCCTCACAAACTTGTGTTGGCTGCGACCAATGACAGAATTGTCCTTCAGCTGTTTTTCCATAACTCCCACCATCATTTTCTCCATAATTTTACCAGGCTCTGGACTGACAGGTCCATAATTGCCCATGTCATCTTTCTTGCTCTTCCTTACAATGAGACAACATTTGCCAGCTTCCTGTCAGCTGGTATGACCCTAGACTTCTTTAGATGCAATTGAAATGAGAGCCCAGAGCACACTAAGTTTTCATCATTGAAAGAAAGTAGATGTGCCATAGCTTTGCAATGCCTTGAACTCCAGAGTATGCCACAGATGGAGCAGAGGGGAAGATTTGCCTCTTCTGTAGTGAACTCATTCTTTTGGTAAGCAGAATAACACTACCTGATACATGGGGACTGTGTCTCTGCTCTGCTCTGCTCAGCTCACAGGGCAGCGGTCTGGCAGGGTGTTGCTCTCATGTCAATGCAGGTAAACTCACTTTAATCCTTTTTCCTCTGTAAATGCTTCCTCTATTTCTATGCTCAGATACACTTCCACATTCCCTCAACTACACTTTCATATATCATTAACAATTACACTTTCTTATACCATCAAAACAGTTTGTCAAAACGTACAGTTCTTCAGTTCACATAAACTCCCTTAATACAGTCTGTATTCTTCAGTTATAAACACTGTGCCACAGAACCAGCACTGATTGAACCACCTCCCTCACACACTTCCTCGCAAGCAGTACATAGTATTACATAAATGGGTTGACACTCATTGGTCGGGTGGAATGTACACCTCTCCTCAGGACAATCTTACTAATTTACAGAGTACAAACTCCCGTCTTCTTACATACAAGCAGAAAGTACTTATGAGTGGACACACAACACAGTCTTTCACTTTGTCCGTGTCTGGCCATTTCCCTCACAGGAGGAAGGAAACATGGATCGGGACTCGGCACTCACCCTGCAGCTGTTCTGTGTCTCACTCACACCACACTCACTCTGACATTTAGATCAAAAACCATGGTTTATTCATACTACACAATGCTGACAACGTTTTCTAGCTGGAATCTTAATAACACTCATACTCTGGTCGACCAGTTGCAAACGTTAATGTTTTTCCCAGAGTCGGCTTGACACACGGTACCAAACACTTAAAGCAGATGATAATATTGAACATACAACCTATAACCCCCGTGATTACAACTTGGAGAACCCAGGCTACCATTTGACAGGCTATCCACTATATCCCATACCCGTAGGAGAGACCAACCTAGGTCCCTCCTATTGTCACCCACCTGGGAGAGAGTACTTGTTCTTGTTTCCATTCATATGACATACAGTTCCCTTTCATAGGAACTCACCCAAGGAGTCTTCCTACCCCAGCTGGCAACCAAAGCCATGAGCTCACCTCCCTGGGAGCAGCACGTATGGCTGTAAACTGTGTAGGATGTCTCCTCAAGACATATGGGCTCCACTTACCATACACATACCTGGTCCACCTATGGGTGGTCCTTGTCTGTCCCTGCAGTGATCAGGTGAGGAAGGGAGTCCTTCAGAGAAATCTCAGGGTGCGCCAAAAGTGTCTCCCTCTCAGCTGGTCCTGCAGCGAACAGAGCTGGTCCCACCTGGGCCGCCAAACTGACTACAGGAATTGAACTCTATAACCTCTATAACTGATACAGTCTCCCATGACATCCTTATAACAAAGCTGAGGAAGTATGGGATAGGTGATTGGACAGTGAAGTGGGTCGAGAATTGGCTGACTGGCAGAGTGCAGAGTGTTGTCGTTGGCGGTGCAGTGTCTGGCTGAGGGCCTGTAACTAGCGGCATCCCCCAGGGGTCTGTGCTCAGTCCGGTCTTGTTCAACATCTTCATCAATGACCACCCTCAGCAAGTTTGCTGATGACACGAAGTTGGGAGGATTGGCTGACACACCTGAAGGCTGTGCTGCCATTCAGCGAGACCTGGACAGGCTGGAGAGCCGGGCAGTAAGAAACCGGATGAGGTTTAACAAAAGCAAGTGTAGAGTCTTGCACCTAGGGAGAAATAATTGCATGCACCGGTACAGGCTGGGGGAAGAGCTGCTGGGGAGGAGCTCTGCTGAGAGGGACCTGGGCGTCCTGGTGGACGACAGATTAACCATGAGCCAGCAGTGTGCCCTTGTAGCCAAAAAAGCCAATGGCATCCTGGGGTGCATTAAAAAGAGCGTGTCCAGCAGGTCGAAGGAGGTGATCCTCCCCCTCTACTCTGCCCTGGTGAGGCCTCATCTGGAATATTGTGTCCAGTTCTGGGCTCCCCAGTGAAAAAAAGACAGGGATCTCTTAGAAAGAGTCCAGCAGAGGGCCACTAAGATGGTGAAGGGCCTGGAGCATCTCCCCAATGAGGAGAGACTGAGGGAACTGGGTCTGTTTAGCCTTGAGAAAAGAAGGCTGAGAGGGGACAGGATCCAGGTTCTATAAATATTTGAGGTGTGGGGGGCAAAGTGTTGAGGCCAGACTCTTTTCAGCAGTGTGTGGAGACGGGACAAGGGGAAACAGACAGAAACTGCACCATAGGAAGTTCTGCACTAATGTGTGCAATAACTTCTTTACGGTGAGAGTGACAGAGCACTGGAACAGGCTGCCTAGGGTGGTTGTGGAATCTCCTTCTCTGGAGATATTCAAGACCTGCCTGGATGCTGAGCTGTGCAACGTGGTGTAGGGAACCTGCTTTGGCAGGGGGCTGGACTCAGTGGTCTCTGGAGGTCCCTTCCAACCCCTACAATTCTGTGATTCTGTGAATATCATGGAGTTGTTTGGATGGGGAAAGACTACCCCTTTGAATGACCTTTTGTCAGGGCATGTCCTGGGATTCCTAGGATCCTCAAAATGCAGCACTGCTTCTGTCACTGAAAAATGGGGCCCTGTGTGGGACGGAGGGAGGGTCCATGAGTCCCTGGCCCACCTGACTGAGTATTTCCATGGTCTTAGCAAAGACATACTTACAACTTGAGAATGACAGTTAGCTGTGTTCATGGTGGCATGGCCACTTTTAATGGCCTTGAACTGTCTGAACATAACTGAAGAGGCTCAGGCTGATGCAAATCAGCTATTGAATGATAGTGTTGAAAAACTGGAAAGACAGGTGGCAGTTTTGATGGGGAAAAAACCTAATTCAATCATTCTCCTATGGAAGATCAGGAACATCTCTCTGGAAGACCATGGGGACCCTGTACAAGGGAATCTGTATAAAATGGACTCTGTAAATGAAGGCACTAAAAGGTCAGATTTTGAGGTTCCATTTGGACTAGATCTATTTGAGATCTGACTGATTGTAGCCCAAAAATGAAAAAAAAAAAAAAAAATATGCAGGATAGGCTGGTGGGAGTGCCCTGACCAGTATCCAACCCCCCAAACCCTGCTGCCCATAATACAGCAGCTATTATTATACTATGGATATAGTACAGTATTATTATACTATGGATATAGTACAGTGGTTTAGACAGAAACCAAGAGAGCATGCCAGCATAGCTGCTCTGGTTATGGGACATGGAGGCAGAAAGCGCTGTGGTGAATGGACTGGAAATTTCAAAACTGACATCCATTACTACTCACCCTGCCCTCAGGCAAAGACTGTATGCTCTGTCCAACATAATGAGGATAGCCATTTGATCAGTGAATGATTTATGGCTGTGTGTCATATAACATGGCCAAATAAGAATGACATACCATTAAATATCAGCCTGTGGTCCTCTATGGAGGACTAACAAAATTATATTAGAGAATTAGGCATGAAAGAGGCAATCTATGAAGATGATTTTGAGAGCCCAGTCAATAAATTTTTCATCAGGAACGAGGGATCTCATCCTACAGCCATCACCTTTACATCAGTATGGGTCTATGTTATCCATACTGAACCCCCCAGTGGCCCTCAGGTGCTGTAATACAACAGGCTGCCCAATTGATGGGGAGACAAGAGTGCCTACGGCCAGATGCAGGCTCTGAATGGTGGTGGAAAGGTCTGAGAAAGGCAGAGAACCATCTGCTGCCATGACTTAGGCGTCCAGCCCCTAAGGTAATCCAGTCTGGACCCATTAGGGTCTTGAGACAACAAATGTTTAAAGACCAGATTAGAGCAGGAGTTCAGTTTAAAAAGATCGATGGACAGCATAATCAGGAAAAAATATCTGTTAAACAGGCCCAAGCACTGAGTATTTATAGTCCAACCTTTTCAGCCAAACTAGATGTGAATGTAACTCAAGAAGGGTCTGGATGGGGGCTCTGGCAGAGCCAGAGTTCTTTGTGAACCCCTATGAGGTTTTGGCCACAGGTTTGGCATGGAGCAGAATAAAGATACATCACAGTTGAAAAGCATTTATTGGCTACCTATTCTACACTACAGGTGGTAGAACCAGTAGCTCAGATTTCAGAGGTTATCGTTAAACAACAAGGCCAGTCCAGGGGTGGGTAAAAGATCTAACACACATCTCTATGATGGGGGTGGCCCAATCACAAGCAGTGGTGCGCTCAGTTGTTCTGCTTGCCTGCTCCTCAAGGAGTTAAGAGAAATCTATGCCTGCTGCGTGTTCGAGTGCATGCGCAATGCCATGTGGAGGGCTTATCACAATAAAGATTGGCGGATTTGCTGCGTAGACCAGTCAGAACTCAGATCTGCGTTGTGCTTCCTGTGGCACCAAACGCCCAACAGTGGCAGTTCCGTGTATTGGCCAGCAGGTGGCAGCAGAGACCACGGAAAGAACGTCTGCGGGACAGACCCTGGGGATCCGTTCTCTTTTGATTATAGGGGAAGAACACAAAGATGGAAGAGGAGGGAAGGGGGAAAAAAAAAAGAAAAAAAGAAAAAACCAAACCACAGCAAACAAATAAAAACTTCTCCAAACGTAGCAAACTTGAATGTCTGTCAATAAATAAATGAGTAATAGAATTGATGTCCGTTTCAGACAGTCCCCTGTAGAATCAGGGTAAGGGTTAGGATTAGAGTTACATTGCAGGTTAATGCTGTTATCTTTACAGCTCCTGTGAGGGTTGGGGTCTGGGTCAGGTGTTTAAAAAATGAAATGAAAAAAGAATTAAAAAAATATATTGAAAGCTTCAGATTTCCTTAATCTTTGTGGAAATCATATAATGTGCAACTCAGATCTATCTCTTCGTACCTCTTTTGTGGTGTAGGGAACCTGCTTTGGCAGGGGGACTGGACTCAGTGGTCTCTGGAGGTCCCTTCCAACCCCTACAATTCTGTGATTCTGTGAATATCATGGAGTTGTTTGGATGGGGAAAGACTACCCCTTTGAATGACCTTTTGTCAGGGCATGTCCTGGGATTCCTAGGATCCTCAAAATGCAGCACTGCTTCTGTCACTGAAAAATGGGGCCCTGTGTGGGACGGAGGGAGGGTCCATGAGTCCCTGGCCCACCTGACTGAGTATTTCCATGGTCTTAGCAAAGACATACTTACAACTTGAGAATGACAGTTAGCTGTGTTCATGGTGGCATGGCCACTTTTAATGGCCTTGAACTGTCTGAACATAACTGAAGAGGCTCAGGCTGATGCAAATCAGCTATTGAATGATAGTGTTGAAAAATTGGAAAGACAGGTGGCAGTTTTGATGGGAAAAAACCTAATTCAATCATTCTCCTATGGAAGATCAGTAACAACTGTCTGGAGGACCATGGGGGCCCTGTACAAGGGAATCTGTATAAAATGGACTCTGTAAATGAAGGCACTAAAAGGTCAGATTTTGAGGTTCCATTTGGACTAGATCTATTTGAGATCTGACTGATTGTAACCCAAAAATGAAAAAAAAAAAAAAAAAAAATGCAGGATAGGCTGGTGGGAGTGCCCTGACCAGTGTCCACCCCCCAAACCCTGCTGCCCATAATACAGCAGCTGAACTGATGGATATAGTACAGTGGTTTAGACAGAAACCAAGAGAGCATGCCAGCATAGCTGCTCTGGTTATGGGACATGGAGGCAGAAAGTGCTATGGTGAATGGACTGGAAATTTCAAAACTGACATCCATTACTACTAACCCTGCCCTCAGGCAAAGACTTTATGCTCTTGTCTGGAGGGCTTATCGCAATAAAGATTGGCGGATTTGCTGCGTAGACCGGTCAGAACTCAGATCTGCGTTGTGCTTCCTGCGGCACCAAACGCCCAACAGTGGCAGTTCCGTGTATTGGCCAGCAGGTGGCAGCAGAGACCACGGAAAGAACGTCTGCGGGACAGACCCTGGGGATCCGTTCTTTTGATTATAGGGGAAGAACACAAAGATGGAAGAGGAGGGAAGGGGGAAAAAAAAAAGAAAAAAAAAAAATCAAACCACAGCAAACAAATAAAAACTTCTCCAAACGTAGCAAACGTGAATGTCTGTCAATAAATTAATGAGTAATAGAATTGATGTCCGTTTCAGACAGTCCCCTGTAGAATCAGGGTAAGGGTTAGGATTAGAGTTACATTGCAGGTTAATGCTGTTATCTTTACAGCTCCTGTGAGGGTTGGGGTCTGGGTCAGGTGTTTAAAAAATGAAATGAAAAAAGAATTAAAAAAATATATTGAAAGCTTCAGATTTCCTTAATCTTTGTGGAAATCATATAATGTGCAACTCAGATCTACCTCTTCGTACCTCTTTTGTGGTGTAGGGAACCTGCTTTGGCAGGGGGACTGGACTCAGTGGTCTCTGGAAGTCCCTTCCAACCCCTACAATTCTGTGATTCTGTGAATATCATGGAGTTGTTTGGATGGGGAAAGACTACCCCTTTGAATGACCTTTTGTCAGGGCATGTCCTGGGATTCCTAGGATCCTCAAAATGCAGCACTGCTTCTGTCACTGAAAAATGGGGCCCTGTGTGGGACGGAGGGAGGGTCCATGAGTCCCTGGCCCACCTGACTGAGTATTTCCATGGTCTTAGCAAAGACATACTTACAACTTGAGAATGACAGTTAGCTGTGTTCATGGTGGCATGGCCACTTTTAATGGCCTTGAACTGTCTGAACATAACTGAAGAGGCTCAGGCTGATGCAAATCAGCTATTGAATGATAGTGTTGAAAAATTGGAAAGACAGGTGGCAGTTTTGATGGGAAAAAACCTAATTCAATCATTCTCCTATGGAAGATCAGTAACAACTGTCTGGAGGACCATGGGGGCCCTGTACAAGGGAATCTGTATAAAATGGACTCTGTAAATGAAGGCACTAAAAGGTCAGATTTTGAGGTTCCATTTGGACTAGATCTATTTGAGATCTGACTGATTGTAACCCAAAAATGAAAAAAAAAAAAAAAAAAAATGCAGGATAGGCTGGTGGGAGTGCCCTGACCAGTGTCCACCCCCCAAACCCTGCTGCCCATAATACAGCAGCTGAACTGATGGATATAGTACAGTGGTTTAGACAGAAACCAAGAGAGCATGCCAGCATAGCTGCTCTGGTTATGGGACATGGAGGCAGAAAGTGCTATGGTGAATGGACTGGAAATTTCAAAACTGACATCCATTACTACTAACCCTGCCCTCAGGCAAAGACTTTATGCTCTTGTCTGGAGGGCTTATCGCAATAAAGATTGGCGGATTTGCTGCGTAGACCGGTCAGAACTCAGATCTGCGTTGTGCTTCCTGCGGCACCAAACGCCCAACAGTGGCAGTTCCGTGTATTGGCCAGCAGGTGGCAGCAGAGACCACGGAAAGAACGTCTGCGGGACAGACCCTGGGGATCCGTTCTTTTGATTATAGGGGAAGAACACAAAGATGGAAGAGGAGGGAAGGGGGAAAAAAAAAAGAAAAAAAAAAAATCAAACCACAGCAAACAAATAAAAACTTCTCCAAACGTAGCAAACGTGAATGTCTGTCAATAAATTAATGAGTAATAGAATTGATGTCCGTTTCAGACAGTCCCCTGTAGAATCAGGGTAAGGGTTAGGATTAGAGTTACATTGCAGGTTAATGCTGTTATCTTTACAGCTCCTGTGAGGGTTGGGGTCTGGGTCAGGTGTTTAAAAAATGAAATGAAAAAAGAATTAAAAAAATATATTGAAAGCTTCAGATTTCCTTAATCTTTGTGGAAATCATATAATGTGCAACTCAGATCTACCTCTTCGTACCTCTTTTGTGGTGTAGGGAACCTGCTTTGGCAGGGGGACTGGACTCAGTGGTCTCTGGAGGTCCCTTCCAACCCCTACAATTCTGTGATTCTGTGAATATCATGGAGTTGTTTGGATGGGGAAAGACTACCCCTTTGAATGACCTTTTGTCAGGGCATGTCCTGGGATTCCTAGGATCCTCAAAATGCAGCACTGCTTCTGTCACTGAAAAATGGGGCCCTGTGTGGGACGGAGGGAGGGTCCATGAGTCCCTGGCCCACCTGACTGAGTATTTCCATGGTCTTAGCAAAGACATACTTACAACTTGAGAATGACAGTTAGCTGTGTTCATGGTGGCATGGCCACTTTTAATGGCCTTGAACTGTCTGAACATAACTGAAGAGGCTCAGGCTGATGCAAATCAGCTATTGAATGATAGTGTTGAAAAACTGGAAAGACAGGTGGCAGTTTTGATGGGAAAAAACCTAATTCAATCATTCTCCTATGGAAGATCAGTAACAACTGTCTGGAGGACCATGGGGGCCCTGTACAAGGGAATCTGTATAAAATGGACTCTGTAAATGAAGGCACTAAAAGGTCAGATTTTGAGGTTCCATTTGGACTAGATCTATTTGAGATCTGACTGATTGTAACCCAAAAATGAAAAAAAAAAAAAAAAAAATGCAGGATAGGCTGGTGGGAGTGCCCTGACCAGTGTCCACCCCCCAAACCCTGCTGCCCATAATACAGCAGCTGAACTGATGGATATAGTACAGTGGTTTAGACAGAAACCAAGAGAGCATGCCAGCATAGCTGCTCTGGTTATGGGACATGGAGGCAGAAAGTGCTATGGTGAATGGACTGGAAATTTCAAAACTGACATCCATTACTACTAACCCTGCCCTCAGGCAAAGACTTTATGCTCTTGTCTGGAGGGCTTATCGCAATAAAGATTGGCGGATTTGCTGCGTAGACCGGTCAGAACTCAGATCTGCGTTGTGCTTCCTGCGGCACCAAACGCCCAACAGTGGCAGTTCCGCTTATTGGCCAGCAGGTGGCAGCAGAGACCACGGAAAGAACGTCTGCGGGACAAACCCTGGGGATCCGTTCTTTTGATTATAGGGGAAGAACACAAAGATGGAAGAGGAGGGAAGGGGGAAAAAAAAAAGAAAAAAAAAAAATCAAACCACAGCAAACAAATAAAAACTTCTCCAAACGTAGCAAACGTGAATGTCTGTCAATAAATTAATGAGTAATTAAATTGATATCCCTTTCCCGCCCCCCCAACTTCTGAGATGAAAAAAAAACACTTCTTTTAGAAGAAAACAGAGTAGTAACAACTTCTGTACCTACATTCACCACTCTGAGATCCTGTCTGGGTCTCCCAAGGCTTGTAAATAACCACTGGGTCGGTTCTGATGTCGCGTGATTTGTTGTCAGTTCTCTCATGGTTCTCCGGTCAGTTCTCCGGTGCCAGGATCTGCCACAGGGCATTCTGACCACGGGCATCATGTTTCTACGCTGCCGCCTGCATTTAACAGGCAATGGGACTGCCCAGCATGTGCAAGGCAGCACCTCTTTCACACCACCAGAATGTTTAAGGCTGTTGGGATTGTTGTTAGCGTCCCATTAACACTGAGGCTAGAGATACCCTTAGGATTGACATTACTATTAGCATTACTTTGATGGTGCCCTATCTGGGTCATTTCCAGGGGATGTCAGGAGTAAGGCACAGTGTCAGGAGAAAAAGAACAGACTCTGTTACTTTATAAACGTGATAATAGAGAGAGTTCATTGGAAAAAATACAACTCTTAAATAATGCAAAGCATGCTTCTGATTGGATGCAGGCATCATCTGGGCTCTGATTAATATTACTCTTAAGGTAAAGATTATTGTTACCATAATGATTTTTTTTTTGGATTATGATCAGGGTTAAGGTTCCTTTTGCTACAAACTTCTAGCATCATTTTTGTTGTTGCATTTGGAGTTAGGGACGATTTTAGAATCAGGGTAAGGGTTAGGATTAGAGTTACATTGCTGGTTAATGCTGTTATCTTTACAGCTCCTGTGAGGGTTGGGGTCTGGGTCAGGTGTTTAAAAATGAAATGAAAAAAGAATTAAAAAAATATATTGAAAGCTTCAGATTTCCTTAATCTTTGTGGGAATCATATAATGTGCAACTCAGATCTACCTCTTCGTGCAGTGACTGCCTGTAAATTTGCTGGAGCCTAATATAATATGGCCTTGTGCTTTCCACTAACTCACCTTCATTTCATTTTCATTACATTTGCTTGGTAGTCAGATTTTGGTGTGTGGATATTTTAAAACAATCTAACTGACATTAGCAAAAAATTAAAAATAAAATTAAAAAAAATGCACAACAGCATCGTATCAATTTTTATAGATAAGATAAAGAAGAGCAGTTTCCCTTAGTTTTCTGTGCCTCTTTACTTTCTTACCCTCTCCCCTTGTGTGAGAAACTCTCAAAGTCAAAGATTTCTAGTTAGGCAAAGATGGCAGCGATAGCAGCAGTGCTTATTCATTATTGCAATACTGCGCGCACATCCCCTATTGGCAAGGGAGAAACTGCACACCAGTCAGTGAAATCAATTCTGTTCTGTGCCCTAAACCCACTGCAGGTGATGCTCTCATGGCTCTCATTGGTTGAGCATCTCAGGCTCACAGACTCCTCGAGACTGTGGCTAGGATTCATTTCCATAGAAGGTCAATTACCAACCTCTTGTTTTTAGGTCTGCCTTGTACTTTTCTGCGGACAGAGAAGGGCAATGTTTCCAAAAGTCAGTACATTCATTCTGTCCTGTGCTGGGCTCTACCCACCCTGTATTTATCTTGTGCTTGTCTCAATTCTCCCCATGTCAGAATGCCCCCAGTCTGAACTTAATTCTGTTCAGCAACTTTCTTGGTGGAAAAACTACTTATACAGCTGTTTTACAAGAGGGTTATACATTCAGTTAGGGCCTACACTATGTACTGAAAATACTGGAAACTTCCACTGCAAAAACACAATCTACCTCTCCCATCTGTGCAGCCTTGCAGACCCAGAGCATGCCAGGTTATTTCTGCTTTCATAGCATTTGCATGCTGTAGGGTGAGCACAAGGTTCTGCTGCTTGATTCTTCTGCAAGAGCTGCCTACCGGCAAATGGTTGCAGGGATGGAGGATGTGACAGAAAGCATTTGTCTCCACAAGAGCAGAGTTACATTCAGTGCAGAGTGTGAGTGTCAGGTTGGTGTGGAAAAGCACTGACACGCTGGGGATGATGCAGTGCTCACATGTCTAACACTCACAGACATTACTGTCAGAAGGATGGTGCTGTGTTGTGCTTCTACCTTTGGCAGCCCCTGGAGAAATGCTATGGCACACAGAACACCTTTGTATTGCACTGACTGCTGCCATGCAGCATGGATTTAACACACCAAATCCAGAGGAGCATGACTGCATCTAACTGCCCTGAGAAAAACTACTGTAGCTGAAGAGATGAGGAGGCAGCTGCTCATCTGCAGAACAAGCAGTACTGCCAGACATTGGGCCAGGTGAGCACCTCCTGCTGCAGCGTGATGATGACAGGGCTGGAGATGATCTGCAAAGCCAGCTTAAAAGTGGGAGACGTGAGTCAACATGGCAGGAGGACAGAGGTGTTAGGGAGCAGCCAAGGCATCAAAGAGTATCAGAAGGCTTTGAAAAGTATCACAAAGTGACAGCCAGGAAGACTGGGATATATCATGAGCAGCAACCTGGATGCTAGAGATTATTTGCTCCCATACAAAATGGTAGAGATCTTGCTGCAGACATCCCAAAGCCAGGCAAAATGGGAACCCAGAGCTCTGCCTGCACGAACCCCACAGCCATAGCATTGCAAGCTGAGCTGCCTTGCTGTTTGTTGCATTCATCCCAATCCCTGTGATTGAAGACTCAGAATGCAGTCGAGGCGATGACTGAGCATGAGAGTGACTTTATTCAATAAAAGACAGGAGGGCTTGAGAGGTCAAGGGTGAAGATGGGACTCCTCTTGTCAAGATGAGAGTGGCTCAGAGCTGGTGCTGCTGCCTGGTGCCTGGGACTGGCAGCCTGACTCTAAGTCCCCATCTAAGATGCTCAGCTTCACCTCACTGATGCTGCCCTGCTCCTGCATGGTGGTGCTGCTGCTGGGACACTCGGGCTGTGCTTGGGATGGGCAGCACTGCAAAGGCGCTGGGTCACAATCCAGGCAGGTGACTGCTGTGTCTGGCAGGCTCAGGTCAGGAGCTTCAGCAGAGCCAGGAGATATGAGAGCATGAACGTGGATGAGCCCCTTGTGTCCATCACTGTTACCATGTGGAAGGCTGTCATCCGAATTGCAGCGATTCATGCTTAATAAGAACTCTCCATTGATGGAAAGACACTGCTTGGTTTGGATCTTTGGGGTTGACAAGGGCTCGAATCACCTAGGAAGGCATAGAAACACAAGGGTTAGTTTCAAACATTTGCAAGTTGAATCATGAAAGGTTGTTGATACTTGGTAATAGAGTGGCGGCAGGAAGAAGCAAGTAGGCTTGAAGCAGCATAGCCACTGTCTTGAAAGTGATCCTCATTCAGGTCCAGCTCGTGTGTTGTTTCACTGTAATCTGCTTCTTTGGGTCTACCTAGTGGGCAGCAACACTCGAGCTGTTACTGATATCATTGAAAAGAACTGGAGACAATTGTTCTATTCCTAAGAGCTTCAAGGTGCCTAGAAGCACAAATAGAAACCAGCAGTATTTCATCACTTCACCAAAAGGAAGGTCAAACACCTGAGCTGTGAAGAGCAGTTACAGAACCTATGCATAAGATCACACCAGACATACTTTGTTCTAACAACAGTTATGGCACATAGTCCATTTCCTTCAATATTCCCAAAATGAAATGATGTGGAGCATTACAGGGAAAGAAATACTGCACACAGACACAATGACCCTGATTAGACTCAAGCAGCAGACTTAAAACAAGTCAGAGTTTTTGATTCCAGGATATTTCAGGACCTATCGTGTGAAATTCAGTTACACAACAGTGCCTAGGTGCCTGCGTTTCAAGCAACTTTCAGATCACAGCCATGTAAAATAAAAACAAATTCAGTGCAGAAATAGCAAGCCTGTACCTTAATACTCATGAGATTATCCATTTTTTACAGCACTCTGACTAAGTTCTAAAACTTGCTCATCCCAGTTCACTTCAGCAAGTTCCACCAATTCAAGCAACGCAGTTCTGAGATCCTGTGTATGTTGTGCAGATAGAATTGAACAGTGCAGAAATAATCTCTGACAGCTTTAAGAGCTCCGTTCTGCTTACAAACTCTCAGTCCAAAACTATTCAGTTTTAAGGAAATGAACACCTGAAGCAGTTGGATCATCTGCCATTTGCCGCATTCTGCTTCTTGGCATCATGATTAGCACAAAGGGTTTTCTGCTGTCCTGCAGAGATGGACAAAGTCCTGCTTACAAATGGACCAGGTTTCAGTGTACAGCAGAGTTTGTACCAGACTAACAAGCCATGTCATTCAATTCATGTGCTCAGGTTGTTATGCACTCCGAAAGGAAACAGAACTAACTGTTGGATTCTGAAGGCAATCTGTGGGGTCCTACATTACCTCCTGATTCTGGAAGAGGAAATTCTAATAGCAAATGCAGAACTTTGATCTTTGTAGACATGAGAAGAGCTGGCATTTAGGAACATTCATTTCAGGGAAATCAAATGATGTGTCTATATTTTTACTACAGATAGTATAGGGAGCAGCCAGTTGAAGAACCAGATACAAAAAAATCCAGCCCATTGGCAGGAAAATACTTCTCCTTAAATTCTGTATGCTATCATGGTACAGAATTAGGCTACAGTGCCACATAGGCCAACCAAGCGTAGAACCAAATCCACAAAATACTGGTAGACAAAGCAGCAAAAACAGGGACAATATTCAGCAGACTGTGCTGTGGCCTTTCTACCCACAGCTCAGCATGTTCTGCCATCCGAAAAGCAAGGCCTCTTGTCAAGCTCAGCTATTTCCCTTCTCAGTGTATTCTAGCACCACTGATACCCACTGGTATCCTCCTGTAGAGTGCCATCATATTGTCATCATCCAAAGGAAAAACCCACACAGCAGAGCATACAGCACTACACCCATGCTCCAAATATCCGCCTGAAAAACTAAAAGACAAGCTTACAAACCTGAAGCACCTCAAATGGCTTCCTGACAGACTGGATTGTCTGCCCTTGCCAAAGCCCACATATAGCCCATGAAAAGCTGGCTCTTTCCCTCAGGAAAAAGAGCCTTATCGTCCCAGAGAAAGCATATAACCCTCATTCAATTGCCCTTCCACTCAGCTTAGAGCACTACTAAAACCAGCATCTTCACCTTAGCTCATCACACTGCTGCACTTCCTTTTACAAGGATTTCACTGGCAAAAATGAAATCAAAGCCGTCACAAGGGATTTAGCACAGTTACGTGTTACTGGCTACAAGAGCTGTCAGCACAGTCACCTGTCTGGCTTTGCTGCTGTTCTATTTATGTACAGGCACAACAAGGTTCAGACACCTCACAGTGCAATTCTCACTTTGACTGTAAAGAAAAAGGAGGCTTGAAAAGCAGCGTGTGGAAAACAAAGAAACAAGAATTAGAACAACAGTGGGGCCATGGCACTTGTAGGAATTGCTCCGCCTTTAACAGCGATTCAAGAAGTACGAGGGCATCCCAAACCAGACCAGTTTGGACAGATTAACAACTGCAAGTAGTGGGTTCCAAAATTCCAGACATGAAATCAAAGCTGGAAAAACTCTTCACATTTTCATCTCTCAATTTTTAGTTCATTGTGCATTACAACGGAAACAATTCTTCACATACAACTTGGAAGCTAAAGACAAGTCTGACAAAACAGACTGCACAGAAATGATGGATAATTAACAGAGCAAATTGCTCTTTCAAACACTTAGTAATAGAAAGAGATCTCTGAAGTTGCTGTTCTGTAGAGCCCCAAAGCAGTCACTTGAGGCAGTTCAGGATTAGCCAGAGACGAACCAGCCAGCTGTGTGAACTGAGACCAATTGCACTTTTCTAGTCTGTGGCCACTGACAGCTTCTGAGAGCTACCAAGCGATGCAACCTAGCAGAATTCAGAAGGGAAACCAAGAGAGCCTACCTGAGCTCCACTGCCTTTAAATGCTCTGTGGAGAGGGAAGGGAAAGAGGGGAAAACAAACACCGCTCTACATCCCTCTGAGCCAATAGACACTTTGCCCTGGATTAGCTCTGGTGCTGCATAAGCTGGGCTTCCACAGCATGTGTTCAGGCGGTAATCAAGGCCTGCCTGGAATAACACAAAAAATAGAGAGAAACGTTTGCTTTAACAGAGTTTATGTCTTCTGGTCATAACACTTGAGAAGCCTCAGAGGCTTCTTCTCCTGTGCATATTTTCATTCATCTTAGAGTTTGCTTTCATTCAATGTGACCTCTCTAGGCAAATATTGTCTAAGACCATGAGCATCACATAAATGTGCAGATCTCAAGCTGCTCACTTATCTAGTACCCTTCGCATGATGCTTTATTTTCCTCAGCTGATCATCTAGATTGTGTCTGTTGATTGTGCAACAACAGCCTGTTGATCTCGATTACCTGTGAGAGGCTCTAACTTTGGCCAGGAAAAATCATTTGAGGATAAGTAATTATCTGGGACTCAGTAAGTCTTCCCATGCTTTCATAACAGCAGAGATACACACACACACAAACTCGTGGAACCCCACTGCTTTGCACAATCCTGTGCACACTCACGTGTGTCATGCACTGATTTCCCAGCCAGTCCTCATAGGGTCTCTTACTTAGGACGGGAGTGTAGGGGAGCAGCCAGAAGCTGTTTGCATTCCCTGCTGTCTGCTGGGCAGCTTTGCTGGAGATGCTTGGGTTGCTTTGTTTTTCCTTGGGAGGTGGGAAGGAGCTTTGGGTTGGAGGCACATCCCGTGCCAGAGCATCCCAATGGCACGTGTGGGGCACTGATCTGCAGCAGATGAAGGGGAGGAGGTCCCAGCACAGCTCTGCACCATGCTCTGCCACACTGGGCAGCTTGTTCCTGGCTCAGCAGCGTCATCAGACAAGAAGCAGGGAAGGAAATCAAGGATGGGGGGTACCATCAAACGCAGTTAGTGCATGCCTGTGCAAGACAAACAGACCCAGAGCTTGCAGGTTGTTCCTGCTTTTGTAGCATTTGTGTGCTGTAGCTGAGCAAAAGGTTCTGCTGCTTGAATCTTCTTCTGCAAGAGCCACCTACCGGTAAATGTCTGCGGGGATGTAGTCGGTGTGCACGTCTGAAGCCATTTGAGAACCTAGTCGTTCTTGCTGCAGGACCCCTGTCTTCTGTTAAAAGCTGAACGGTCCCCAGAGCACCTGTTTCCATCAGCTACCACCATCCAAAGCAGCCAGCCTTCTTACAGTCACCTGGCCCAAACATCCCTTTTGCTCTACACTTGATTCCTGCAAGAGATGGGAGCTCGGCATGCACACCATCCTTCCAACACCCCATCCCTGCAGCAAGGGATCACAGCGCTGGCACAGCTGAAACAAAAAGGGTGTGCGAGTTTCCTGTTAGCACTCAGTGTGAACCAATCTACCACTGAGCAACACCGTGAGTCCCCACTCACCTCAGCACAGGTCAACCTGTAACCCCAACCTTCCCCTATCCATGTGCACACGCACACCCATTCACCACCCTGCCTGCTTTGCACACCCCCATGCACACTCTGCATCGTGTGCCCTCCTTTGCATTCACAGACGTGTGCAAACCATCCCTGGGAACACCTACGTGCCTACACCTTCCACAAACACCCCTTTGTGTGCACCTGTGTGCAACCCAACTCCTCAGCACACGCACGCGTTTGTGCCACCCTGTCCATGCACTCACCACGTGCCCTCCAGCAACCAAGGATTGCAGAGATGCTCCAGACTGTGCCAGAGATGGAATCTCAGAGTGCTGGGACATTATTGATCACTAAGGAAAACACTTGGAAGCATATTCAATCTGCAGAAGCTGTAATTACTGGGCACAGTTAGCTTTCCTATGGCTCAGCTGGAGGAGGCGGGTGCTCTCATACATCTGAGACACTCGCACAATGTTGGGATCATTCTGATGGAAACTATGTCTTCAGATATCATGGTTAAAACCATCCAAGATGATCATGCAGAGCCTTAGCTCTTGAGCAGCACTTCCTCCCCACCCTTCACTACTCCAAGCAGCTCCAACAAACTTCTCAGAAGAAATCCAGGCCAGCACAGACCTGGCAGACCAGAACCAAGTGCAGCTTGTGGGACGGCAGTGCCCACTCCTTGCTTCCACCCTGCTCCAGCAGGGTAAGGAGTCTGAGCCTCACTGGCCTTTGACAACTCAAGACTTTCAGCACCTCATGCCAACATTTCTCACTAAGATACACCTAAGGCATTGAATTCTCTTCTCACTACCTCCTCCCAGTCCTCCCCTAGGAACAGAAACAATTCAGATTCTACAGCAAACTACAGCATCTGCACTGCAAGAGCACACTGAACCACCTGCAATAATGAAACATGGTTTTGGAGAGTGGGTATGAAAACACACCTTTAGACAGCTGTCTCCCTGTAGCCAAAAGGAAACCAAGAAGGAAAAGTCCAGCCTGAAACATGCCCATGCTACTAGCCCAGGTTTTTCACAGTCAATGCAGAATCCATCCTGTTCTTGAGGTAACAAACGACCAGTGAGTCTCCCGTTGCTCCACCCCTTCTCCTTCAAAGCCTGAAAAAGAAAGAATAAACAAGCAGAAGAAACCCAGACGTACCTTTCCACACACAGAGCAGAAAGTGGAACAGCAGTTGTCTCCTTCCTGAGACATGGTGGGGAGCATCCCAGAGGAAGCCCAAGTTCTTTGCTTCTCTCCACAGGGACTTCAAGCACTCTTGGCAAGAGCTGCTTTGGTTCTTTCTTCAATTGCTTCCATCACCAGAATCTCCTTTGGAAAAGGAACCCGAATGAAAGAATCAGCAAATGAAAAAGAATGAGCAATAGCCACTTTACCAGCTTTCTTCTGACACTCAATTTAGACTCTTGACTCGGGCAAGGTCTTAAAATCAGCTGGTTACAAGAACTGTCCCAAAATATATCCAACATCTGTACAGCTGCCGTTATTTCTGACAGCGAGTGTAATCACAGAATCATAGAATGGCCCGGGTTGGAAGGGACCTCAAGGATCATGAAGATCAATCACCTCCCTGTCCCTGCTGGCCATCCCCTCTTCTGATGGAGCCCAGGGGACCATTTGCTCTCTGAGCTGCAAGAGCACGCTGATGGCTCACGTTCTGTTTTTCATCCACCAGGACCCCCAGGTCCTTCTCTGCGGGGCTTCTCTTAAGGACTGCTCCTCCCAGTCTGTAGAAATGCCTGGGATTCCTCCAGCCCAAGTGCAAAACCTTGCACTTTGCTGTGTTCAACCTCATTAGATTCACGTAGGCCAACCTCTCGGTTGAGCTCCCTCTGAATGGCATCCCTTCCTTCCACTGCGTCAGCCGCACCACTCAGCAAACAGCAGAAGGTGCACTCCATTGCATCATTGGTGTCTCTGATAACCATGTAAAAAAGCACTGGTCCCAAGACAGACTCCTGGATGACACCACTTGTTATCGGCCTCCACCTGGACATAGAACCATGAATCACCACCCTCTGTCTGTGGCCTTTCAACCAATCCCTTATCCACCAGGTGGTCCACCTGTCAAATCCACATCCCTCCAGTTTAGAGATAAGGATGTGGTGGAGGGCAATGTCAAAGATCTTGCTCAAGTCCAGGTCAATGACATCTGTTACCTTCCTTTTGTCCACAAATGCCGTCACTCCACCATAGAAGGCCACCAGACTGGTTAGGCATGGCCTTCCCCTGCTAAAGCCACGCTGCCTGTCTTGGATCACATGCTCATTTCTTATGTGATCAAGCATGTCTTTGAGGCAGATCTGTTCTTCACCATCTACATCAGTTACACATTTGAATCAAATAATTGGTGTTCCTGTCACCAAGAAAACCTCTTTGTCTTCTACTCCTGCTGCACTTCTGTGCTTTCATCAGAAGCAAAGGAAGAGACCACCTCCTAGATCCAAATTTTAAGAAACCAACACCCAATAGGTGTCATCTGAAGTAAAATAGCAGAGAAATTAAGATGACTCTTCTGCATCCAGCTTGGATCACTCCCTCACTCAGGCACACCACCATCAGATCAAGGAGATGCTGCCTTCAGCTTAGAGACTGTATGGGAAATCACAGCTTGAACCTCTGATTAATCAGCTGAGGCAAGTATTGGGTCAGCTGCGGGAGCACAGGTGAGCGTAATCTAGCTGTGCTCCCAGAAGGGGTGGACCTCGACTCAACCTCCTCTGAGACCTCATTTAAAGGCTGACCACCTCTGAGACAGCATGTCTTAGAGATTGCTCCCTAGTTGAGGCTGCCTCAGCTTTCTAGTCAAGGTATCGATATTGGTGAGTTTCCCTTTGCTAATAACCTTAGGCTATTTACCACCATCTTGGTTAATATCTTTTTATTAACCACCCTTACAGAGACCATAAGGGTTTGGGCTTCCAAACTCTCAGCAAGCATTTGGATCAGCCAGCTTCCTGCCGAGGAGCCCCCTGCATCACTGCTGCCTATTCTGGTACCGGACCCGCAGATGCTTCAGAGCTCATTAGCATGGACTTCCTTCCTCCCCTCAGCAGCTGCTCCTGCACTCACCTTCATTCCTACTCAGATACCAGCCGCTTCCAGCACCAGCTGACCTGCAAGACACAGAAAGGAAAGGTGGGAGTCATGCAAACGCACAAGCCCAAGGCTGTGTCACCACCACACATGGCAGCCTCGGGAAGTCAGCTGAAACTACAGCCTTTGTCAGAATGGAAACAGGCACCGTCAATTAAGTGTGACCTCTGAACTCATTGCCACCATCAGAAATAGGCACTGAAATCGCTCACTTCACTGCAGCTGGTTAACTCCAAATTCTTTTGCTTTTGGGAAAATGCGGACACGGAATTGAAGGTGTAAAGGACGGAACTGGTTTTCTTTTATTGTCTCAAAGCTTGCTTCGTGAGGCCTTTCTGATGATAAGACTCTGACTGGCGACTGCTAACTATCTAGGAGGGTGAATGGTGGGTGTTGTTGTGCCACAGCACCTCTGCTCATGATTGCAAGCAGGACAGGCAGCCTTTCTCAGGGGTGCGGCTTGGAGGAGCTGACCACTGCGAAAGGTGATAATGCTTGTGCCTGGCAACAAAGGCACCACTCCCTTCTGGCTTATCTGGGCCAGGTATGTCACACCAAACTAAGGAGAAAAACAACCTCACAGAAATGGAGGATAAAAGGCCCTCACTAAACTGGGGACTTTGGAGACAAACTCCCAAAGACACCTTTGACGGAGAATTCCCCGAGGGGAAAACTTTGTCGGAAGAACCCCGGGACCGGCTTGCTGCGAAGCTCCCTGGCTGTCTCCCATCCCCCGCGGTGATCAGACGAGTTCCTGAGATCAACGGACCTATTGTGTACCTCGCTGGACCCATGGTGGTGACTATATCTCTTTTGCTATCTGCAAAGACTCCTTGCTTATATTTCCTACTTTCCCTATCGCCTACCTTCCCTTCCCCATCTCCCTAAAAATAGCTAGGACTTTAATAAACTGGTTGGACCAACATTTGAACCGTTGCTTCTTAATCTCACGCCGGGTATACACATATCAAAGAACCTTGCCTCCCTCCTACAAATTGGAGCGAGACAGAAGGACACCAGAAAAATGACATCTACTTCATTGTAGGTGGTTAAGCTTGGAAGCAGGACTTGAGCAAGAAATGCTTCTCAGCTCCTTGAAAGGCACTAATCCTGACCTCTGCCACAGGTGGCTGAGTGACACAAAAGTTGAGCTGCCCATTCAGAAGCACATGGAGCAGGCCATGGAGCGGTTACATACCAACACATGAACAGGCACTTTCCCATTGGAAGGGAAATCCCTTCTCCCTGCCATGCCATGCCCACACCGCTCCTCAGGGCTGCACTGACAGCACAGACAGAATTGAAACATCTTTTGTCATCATTGTGGTTTTTCACAGACCCAGACAATGAGATACTGGGTTGCTGTGTGGGTTCCCAGGCGGCACTGCCATTTCCAAGCCATTGCTTCCTAGGGGCACAGAAAGGAAAACGCCTGAACAAAATTTCACCCAGAGATTGCTATTTTACCATTCTTCCATGCAAAACAGGAGGACAGTACAGCGGATTTGTGCAGCTGCATCAACACCCTGGGTGCTAAAGGAATGCAAAGACAGAAATATCAAAACTACAAGGAGGGAAGCTATGTTTAGTAATATCTTTTCTCATTTACAACAGGCAGTTGGCACTACTAAAGGAAAATCCCAGGCCTCAGGTTCTGACAGTGTGACAATCTGGCACGGACTCAGATGTGAGTGATCCAAATGGTTTATTCCAGGTTCTAATACCACTTCTGTGAATTCACACGTTTTCTCTCTTAACTTTCCCACAGCCTTCACATGTCCACAGAACATCCCACAAACTCTCCTTTACGGCGCACGTAGGCACTCATCCCACCAGAGCCATCAGTCATTCCTAGCCATGTGCATCTCCTCCAGTCACGGACAGTATCACACGGCCATAATGCATCTTAAATGACTTAGTTTTTCTGTTCTTTCTGGAGGTGTCCTTGGTTCCTAGCCTTACCTTCTCATGCCGTTCATCTTCCTCTGCAGCTCCTGCTCTGAAGAGTCTTCTTATGTTCCCACATGACAGGAAGAAAACGAAGACACAACCCCTGCCACCAAGGTCAGCTCTGCAGCACACGTTACCTGAGGAGCACTTGGCTACTCATGCAAACTGCACAGTGCCAGGAAGATTGTTACATGTTGCACTTCTTCTTCTCCTGGCTCAGAAATTAAATTTTCTACCTAGAAAATGGAAAACAAACAAACAAGCAAACAAAAAACAACAACAACAAAAAACACCTCACCTGACATAAAGGAGACATGATTGTTACTATGGAATTCCGGAGGGCAAGGTATTTGCCCTCTCTATGAAGAAGCTGACTGCAAAGGACTAAGAACAGCCACGATCACGTTGAGAACTTGCGGGTAAAATTCGGGACTGAACCAATAATGGGCTTCTGGAGGTGAGGGTCTGCTCCAGGCCGCCTGGTCAAGGGAGCCTGTTGATGGGCCCTGCTTACTGCAGCTACCAGAAGCACCGCGCTCACTGACTCTCAACTTGATGGGGGATTCCAGTCAGGCTGGGAAATCAGCATGGCTGGCTGCAAGCTGTCTGAGAGACTGCTGGACTGCACTGGGAATAACTTTGTGGGCCAAGCATTAAGCACACCAAGCAGAAGGGAAGGTATTGGACAGACCGACCAGAGGTCAAGTGTTGCTGGACCTGCTGCTCACCAACGCTGAGGAGATCATCAAAGGCGTCAAGGTTGGAGGCTGCCTGGGCTCCAGCGATCATGCCCTGGTTGAGTTTGTGATCTCAAGCGATGTGGGCCTGGCAAAGAGCAGGACCAGGATGCTCAACTTTAGAAGAGCAGACTTCAAGCTACTCAATGGAATGCTGGCCAAGATCCCCTGGCGCGCTGCCCTCAAAGATAAGGACGTTGAGGAGAGCTGGCTACTGTTCAAGGATGCCCTCCTGGCAGCACAAGAGGTCTCCATTCCCCTGATTAAGAAAGTGGGCAGGAGAGGTAGAAAACCGTCATGGCTCAGCAAGGACCTGCTAAGAGAACTGAGGGTGAAGAAAGGGGTGTACAAGCTCTGGAAACAAGGCTGTGTCACCCGGGAAGAATACAGGGATGCCGTCCGAACTTGCAGATGTGGGATCAGGAAAGCCAAGGCTCAGGCAGAACTGAACTTGGCGAGGGATGTGAAAAACAACAAGAAAACCTTCTACAGGTACATTGGCCAGAAGAGACAGGCCAAAATGGGCGTGCCTACTCTGGTAAATTTAAAAGGAGAAATGGCTTCAACAGATGAAGAGAAAGCTGAGGTGCTGAATGAGTTCTTCACCTCAGTCTTCACTGGTGGCCAGGATTCTAGTCTTTTTCACGTCCCTAAGTCTTGCACCCCCATACCTCCATGTGGGGACCAAGGAGGTAAATCCCTCCCCATTGTAAGGGTAGAGCAAGTCCGAGAGTGCCTCCTTAGACTGAATGAGTATAAGTCTATGGGGCCAGATGGCGTGCATCCCAGGGTCCTGAAGGAGCTGGCTGAGGTGGTTGCTGAGCCGCTCTCCATCATATTTGAGAAGTCGTGGCTGTCAGGTGAGGTCCCGGATGATTGGAGGAAGGGTCACGTCACTCCCATTTACAAGAAGGGGAGCAGGGACGACCCGGGTAACTACAGGCCGGTGAGTCTCACTTCTGTGCCTGGGAAGATTATGGAACAGATCCTCCTGGACAACATGCTTGATCGCATAAAGAACAAGCATGTGATCCGAGACAGCCAGCATGGCTTCACCAGGGGAAGGTCATGCTTAACTAATCTTGTGGCCTTCTATGATGGAGTGACGGCGTTGGTGGATGAAGGGAAGGCGACCGATGTCATTTACCTGGACCTGAGCAAGGCCTTTGACATGGTCCCCCATCACATCCTCATCTCCAAATTGGAGGGAGGTGGATTTGATGGGTGGACAACTAGATGGATAAGCAATTGGTTGAAAGGCCGCAGACAGAGGGTGGTGGTCAATGGCTCTATGTCCAGGTGGAGGCCGGTAACGAGCGGCGTCCCTCAAGGGTCTGTCTTGGGACCGGTGCTCTTTAACATCTTTATTAATGACATCGATGAGGGAATGGAGTGCACCCTCAGCAAGTTTGCTGATGACACCAAGCTGAGTGGTGCAGTCGATACGGTGGAGGGAACAGATGCCATTCAGAGGGACCTTGACAGGCTGGAAAGCTGGGCTCGGGTGAACCTAATGAGGTTCAACACGGCAAAGTGCAAGGTTTTGCACTTGGGCCGGAAGAACCCCAGGCACCTGTACAGGCTGGGAGGAGTTGTCCTTGAGAGCAGCTCGGCTGAAAAAGACCTAGGGGTCCTGATAGATGAGAAACTTAACATGAGCCAGCAGTGCGCTCTGGCAGCCCGGAAAGCAAATGGGATCCTGGGCTCCATCAGGAGAGGGGTGGTCAGCAGGGATAGGGAGGTGATCGTCCCTCTCTACTCTGCTCTTGTGAGGCCCCATCTGGAGTACTGTGTCCAGGTGTGGAGCCCTCAGTACAAAAAAGATATGGAAATTTTGGAAAGGGTCCAGAGGAGGGCCACAAAGATGATCAGGGGGCTGGAGCACCTCCCCTATGAGGACAGGCTGAGGGAGTTGGGTTTGTTCAGCCTGGAGAAGAGAAGGTTGCGAGGTGACCTCATTGCAGCCTTTCAATACCTGAAGGGAACTTACTCCCAGGAGGGGAGTAAACTCTTCGAAAGGGCTGATAATAGCAGGACTAGGGGAAATGGTTTTAAGTTGAAGGAGGGAAGATTTAGGTTGGATGTTAGGGGAAAGTTCTTTACTAGAAGGGTGGTTAGGTCCTGGAACAGGCTGCCCAGTGAGGTTGTGGATGCCCCGTCCTTGGAGGTGTTCAAGACCAGGTTGGACAGGGCCCTGGGCAACCTGATCTAGTAAATGTGTATGTTTGGTGGCCCTGCTAGGCAGGGGGGTTGGAACTACATGATCCTTGAGGTCCCTTCCAACCCGGGTAATTCTGTGATTCTGTGATTCTGTGAAGGGCCTGGCAAAAAGCAAAGTCAGGACCCTGAGCTTCAGGAGAGTCAGCTGCAGGCTGTTCAAAGAATTCTTGGACGAGAGACACTGGAAAACTGTTCTTAGGGGCAAAGGGTTCAAACATCCCTTTGTGTGCACCTGTGTGCAGCCCAACTCCTCAGCACAGCCCTGTGCAAGCACACATTTGTGCCACCGCATCCACGCACTATCTATGTGCTCACACACACTCACACAACCACATCCCTTAGTGCAGCCCTGTGCGCGCACACACACTCACACATGTGTAACCCCTTCCTTTCACTCCCAAAGTGCACGCACACACCGGTACCACAATGTCCTTGTGCAGCTCCAACACTCTGCACACCCCTGTGCACGTACATATATGTGCATGCTCGTCCTTGCACACATACCCACAGACCTACACACACCTGAGCAACACCACTGTTTTGTACACTCATGGACACAAATGTGTGTACAACACCATCCATGCACAAATACACACACACACGGATCCCCACTGCTTTGCACAATGCTGTGCACACTCACGTGTGTCATGCACTGATTTCCCATCCAGTCCTCGAGGGGTCACTTACTTAGGACAGGAGTGCAGGGGAGCAGCCAGAAGCTGTTTGCATTCCCTGCTGTCTGCTGGGCAGCTTTGCTGGAGATGCTTGAGTTGCTTTGCTTTTCCTTGGGAGGTGGGAAGGAGCTTTGAATTTGAGGCACATCCCGTGCCAGAGCATCCCGATGGCACAAGGGGGATCAGGGCCCCTCTACTGGTTACCTCGGTGGCTTGCAGCAACTGGAACTTTTTGCCTATTGAGAAAGCTAAAAAGTGTGAGTTCCTCCTGACCCATATCAACAAAAATCTCAACCATAAAAAAGAGACGTCTTCGTATTCAAGCAAATGACAACAGTAAGACCATGCATGTTGTTTTGTTGTATTTCCTCTGTAATCATGGGGAGGATATGAAGAAGTGGTATAATTCATCCACTTCTGCACTTCAGGCACAAGTTCCTTAGAATTGGAAGAGACCCTTAAAGGCCATCTAGCCCAGCTCCCCTGCAATAAAAAGGGACATTCACAGCTAGATCAGGTTGCTCACAGCCTGGTCATTAGTCATCCCAGAGGCAAAACACACACTGAATGATCTCTCCTTCAGTCATAAATCCTTGGAGACAACAGCATTGACACTGCATGTTACTGAAGCAGTAAAAGAAATTGCTCCTGTAACTCTCCTTGTGTTAAGTAAAATGATGATAAAAAGCAATGGAATGCTTTGGCAGGACACCAAAACCATCCTCCTTCCTTGATATCTGCTGCAATGGAACCTTCCACTGGAAGAAAGCCTCTGATGACTTGTCACCCCAGAGAGGTCAGCTTTAGAAGCAGGACTGCTGCACAATAGAATGAACTGGAGCTCCTTAGCATCTCTTACATCCAGGAGGGGTGTGATCAGACCCACCTATCACCTTCAGGTGCGCTTTCTGACACCTTGTCTGACTTCACTGTCACTGTGCCAGCATCCTCAGGCTTAACCTGCTTCATTGTCAGTGTGCAGCAATTGCCAACGTTCTTGATGTCATTGTAATTGTTGGTGTAAAGGAGGTTGCCATTCAGGAACCATTCCATGTCCTCGTCATTATGGGACAGCTCGCAGGAGAAGACAGCAGAGCTCTCTTCTTCAATTTCTACATCCTGCAGGTGCTTCGTTACTTCTACATTGCGGGCTGTGGGGAAACAAGGTGAACTGTTACCACTGTTACTATAAATCATACTGGGATGTGGTAGAATGGTTGGACTAGATGATCTTTGTGTAATCATCTATGTGAAGATAATACATGTATAAAGTTAGCAGGAGAGAACGGCAGAAGTCAACCTCAAGAAGAGAAATCTGAGGTGAAATAGGACATGGAAGAGGCCACCCTCCCTGCTCATACCTTCAGCTGTCAGCGTGGCCTCAGTCTCTGCAATTCCTGCCTTGCACTTGTACACACCAGCATCATCGGGCTTCAGCTTCAGAATTCTGAGCTCT
This sequence comes from Coturnix japonica, assembly GCF_054131305.1. Lineage (NCBI taxonomy): Eukaryota > Metazoa > Chordata > Aves > Galliformes > Phasianidae > Coturnix > Coturnix japonica. The sequence continues at coordinate 17,841,802 of NC_140672.1, read as the reverse complement.
ACTGAATGCTTATCCCTCTTGATCTTGTACTTCTCAGAGGGCTCGATGGGTGTGCGGCCCTTGAACCATTTCACAACCTTTGGAGAAGGCCTGAAGTCACAGGACAGGATGACAGAATGACGTTCCAAAGCTGTCTTGTCCTCCAACTTCCTGGTGATTTCTATATGGTAATCTGCAAAGCAGGGGTGGAAGAGAAGAAAGGATGAGGACAATTGGAAGAAGAGGAAAGTCTCTTGCGTGTATTCCATTCCAATTAATGTCAAGTTCACAATGGTTCTTTGAACGACTCTAAAGATAAAACAAACGATTGTCTATAGGGAATGCCATTGACTACATTTCTATGAAGTAATACTGTACAGTATCTACCAAATGCAAGGTCCAGCTCTTGTTCTGTGCTTATTAAATTGCTCCCAATTGTTGAGGCTTTTATTCAAATAAGAGTGAGTTGAAAATATAACAAGTACTTTAGGATGTGAATGGATAATCTTACGCTGGGGACAACAGCAGATAAAAAGCCTGCAAGTTTCTTTCAGATGAAATCAATGACAAACCGCACCAAATTTAGGTGCTACCAAACTTAAACTTGTCTAGTTCAGAAATACAATTAATTTCACCTGATTTGACTTCTTTGCTATAGCCAAGGACAAAACCTCAGCTCTGTAAATCTGAATAGTAAGCACATCACAGCTATTCAAACACATCTTTTACTGAGATGCAGCTGTCTCATTTAGTGTCCAATGACTTTGAACTGGAAATGGAGCAGACCAAAGCAGAATCTAAACATGGCTTCTACAAGGACTGATCAAATGCGGCCACCGTCAAATTCAAAGTATCTGATACAGAAGGATCACACTCACTGTCAGACAAAACCTCTTTGGAGAGGTGAACTGACTGCCCTGTTCACCCCCACTTTGGAAATAACTGCACTCATTTCCTACCTGCTCCCAGCAGTGTGGGATGGTGGGATAGCATCACACTTCCCACACTAAGCATCCCACCATGTCACTTGTTCCACCTAAACCTCAGTCCCAAAACAAAAGGGGAACTCGCTTCTGAACCCTCTTCACTTCATTTCAGATGTCTTATATGCTTGATCTCCAACCCACCCCCCACTCAGGAGAAAGACCCCCCGCTTACACCCTACCATCTTGTTGCATTCTGATGTTGTCATCAGCCTTCAGCTTGTTGTCCTCTTTGTACCACTGGGTCTGAACCTCATCGTGTGAAATCTCACAGACAAAAGATGCACTCCCATATTCATTCACTTCCACATCTTCCAGTGCTTTAACAATCTTGATATCTCCAGCTGTGAAACAGTAGAAATATATTTGTCAGGGTATTTCCAGAACTGAGTGCAGCATCTTTTCCTTACACATATTTGCATAGAAAATAAGTAGGATTATGTTTTATTCTAAACCATCATCCATTCCTGAGTCATTTCTCTCTTCAACACAGTCAATGCATTATTGCCCTTGAACTTAAAGACAGACCTACTAGCTACAATGGAGCTCCCTGCAAACAGTTTTCATGGAAACCAGAATCTCATTTATTCTAAAACCTTTCAAGCAAAATTAAGGGTAGAAAAACAATAGAACTGACTGAATCTTTAAGGTCATTTAGTTCCAGTCCCCCTGCTATAGGCAGGGACACCTCCCTCCACACCAACTCTTCTCCTCAGGGTCAAGGCTTCTCTCAAATCATTCTCCTCTAAGCCTGTGCCTGTGCTTGGGATTGCCCTGACCCAGGTGCAGGGCCTTGTACTTGGCCACACTCAAGTTCATGAGGCTGCCAAGGGCCCACCTCTCCAGCCTGTCCAGGTCCCTCTGAGTAGCATCCCTTCCCTCTAGCACATCAACAGCACCGCTCAGCTTGGTGTCATCTGCAAACTTGCTGAGGCTGCATTTGATTCCACTCTCCATGTTGCCTACAAAAATGTTAAATAACACTGGTCCCAACACCACCCTCCACCTGGACACTGAGCTATTGACTGCAGCTCTCTGAGTGTGACCATCCAGACAGTTCCCTATCCTGCAACTGGTCCATCCATCAAAACCATTTTTCTCCAGTTTGGTGACCAGGATGTCATGCAGGACGGGATCAAATGCTCTGCACAAGTCCAAGTAGATGATGTCAGTTGCTCTCCCATTATCCACTGATGCTGTTACTCCATCATGAAAGGCCACCAAGTTTGTCAGACATGGCTTGACCTTGATGAAGCCATATTGGTTACCACCAATTACCTCATCTTTATTTTCCAAACTATGCCAAGGAGAACTAGACAGAACTCTACAGTGTTGTGTCACTACAAACCTGTCTGAACCATTGGCTTCTCTGCATACTCATCACTAGTCTCTCCTTAGCTTGTGTGCCTACAAACAATGTATGGGGAATGTCAGCCACAAATCTTACCTAGGGGACATCTTTGCTTCAAAATCCTTTGAACATCACACAATCCCTTTTAACTCTCCAGGTCTGCATTTAGTTATGTCAGAATCAGGCCATATTTCCGTGCTGCTATATCCCTTTCCTTCTGAAGGGCCTGGATACAACTTGGATTAACCTCAGGAGAAGAGTTCCTGCATAGAATCATAGATTTACCCAGGTTGGAAAAGACATTGAAGATCATCAAGTCCAACCGCAGCCTAACCAGTACCCTAACTCTAAAAACCCTACACTAAATCATATCCCTGAGTACCACATCCAAAAGGCTCTTAAACACAACCAGGGATGGTGATTCAACCACCTTTCTGGGGAGCCTATTCCAGTACCTAAAATCTCTAGTATCTAAATCTCTCTAAAAGAGCACAGGTATTAATCTGACCAGAAAGGTTCCTGTTTGTTCATAAAATGAGCCTTTTCCGCTCCATCTTGCATAGGCCACTGGGCACAGGGTAGCTGGGAGACCACAGAAAAAGTGGTTCTGTGAGCAATAGGGAAACTACTGCCTAATCCAACTCCTCCAATCTCTGCGCTCTGCCAGCATGTCTAAATAGGGTGGCAGATACACACAGGAGATAAATATTTCCACTTCCCTCAGCCAACACTGCTCTGAATTTCTATGGGACACACAGTTAGATGAAAAGGCATTTGACAAAGAAGGAAATGAAAGAGTTTAATCTGCTGTGTCATTCTCTCGGTAGCCAGAATAACTAACCCTCGCCAGTGTTAGTTCAAAGAATAGGCAGATTTTATCTCCTGACATGAGCAGTAATTCAAAGAAGCTGGTATATGATCCAGTATCCTGCATATTCACTGCAGGCAGGCAAAGACATTATGAGATAAGGGAGATCTACACATCACTTGTTATGAACACCTCATAAAGATAAAACCACACACAAGAGGAGAGTTTAGGAAGAGGACCACTCTTGGACTACTTTCCAAGAGGCATCAATTAGTAACTCTCTTCGCTCATTTTTCACACTACTCCACAGTGTCCTCCTGAGCCCCCTTACTCCTGTTGCCAACTGCTGATGCAGGGAATCCTGAGGAACCAAGGATTCATAGTTGTTCCATCAGTAGTCCTTGGTCAGCTCTCCCTCCCTGCCCCTTCTGTTTTGATCCCACTAACCAAATTTTAGTTAGTCTGAAAAGAGGATGGAAACCTCCGCAGCAATTAGTTTCTAAATATCTTGCAATGGGCAGCTTGTAGGAGCCCCATCTCAATGCCCACAGCACAGGAGGCAGGACTGCTTAGCCCATGCACTAGTGCATTTACCAGCACAGATGTAAGCCCAGATCTATGCACACCAAATACAGGCTCTCAGTTTGCACAAGGAGGCATCCATGGAGCTGAAGTGTTAGGCAGATATTGTGGTGGGGCAGCAGTTATTGAGACGCCAGACAGAAAGGACACAGATAACGTGGCAACTCAGCTTTACCATTATGACTGATGATGGAACATCTAATTTCACTGCTCAAAAGAGAACTTCCATATAACTGGAAAGAATGAAATTCACAGGGGAAACCACACACAGACACACACAAAAGCAATACAAAGGAGATGAAGGATGGTTCACATACTAGTGATTCACTCTGAGACGCAAGCAAATGAAAGAGTATCCCCAACCATTTGCCTCCTGAAATGCTAAGTATATAAACTCATTGCTGTGATAACTCTGCCAGACGTGAGTCATACACTGTAAAACCTTATGGGGTCAATCAGTTTAACTTCATAAATTCATTACACCAACAAAAACAGACCATCGTGTCCAGGCTGGTTCATTTCAGCTCTTCAAAGCTGTTGGTAAAACTGCCTGAGAGCTGAAATGCTTACCAGCAAAAGCTAAAAACTGTAAATCAAATGTAATAGGCTGGCTTTTTCTACTGTATAGAAATGATGCCTGAAAAAAAGAAAATAAAAAAGAACGTAAACCAGAACAAATGGAATGGCTACATAAAACAGCCAGTACTGAAACAGCAACCCAACCTGGTTGCAGAATGAGAGAGAAAATGAGAGTTCACCAAAGTCATGGGACAGGACACATGTTCATGTTCATGCTAACACTGAACCCAAGTGGCCACATGAGGACAGCATCTAGTAGGAAATCAGAAAAAAGCATCATTTCATACGTCCCTTGGGAAGGTGGCATCTACCAGGGCACAGCAGACCCGTGTGTTCAGTAACAAGTCTGATGCTTCAGAGCCCAATGATGAGCTACAAACTGGGGTTTAACCAATGCAACACATGGAGGGAAAATCTGTCTTGAGCATAAAGAAGAAAGAGAAAGGTATCTAAAAGGACTAACCAAGAAATGCCCAAACTGCCCATGAAGCATTTCTTCCCGTGGTGCAAAATACCACAAGAGGATTTATTTGCTCTTTCAGTTAAACATAAAATGAACCTTTAGGGTAGCTGATGTCTTGTCTTAGGCTGCTCAGCATGTGGATGTTCCCTGATCTTCATATTCACACTTGTGAATAATGAGACTTCTCTTATTTCCCTGGGAAGTAATGCCCACTTTTTTACTTTGACAGAGCTCCTTCCCATCCTAGAAGGGAAAATATCAAGTCAGATCTCCATTAGTCCTTCCATCTCTGCACTGAGCAAAGGGAGCCTTCAGATCTATGCTTAATTCACCCACTCCCCTAGAATTAATGGAACTGTGCTTACTGGAACATATGCTGAAGCTTAAGCACAGTGCAGTGTTTTCAACATGAAGGAATGGCTATAGAACATGCATAAATTCTGGCTGACCTATGACAGCTTAAAGCACTGCGGAGGACTGTTAACAAGCCTGTTTGGACATCACCTTCAATAAATGACGTTATCCCCAAGTAAGGGAAGGAACAGCTGAGCACCAGGGAGGTACACAAAGTGCCAGAGCAAATTCTCACACTGTCAGGTGCAAAGAAAACTGAGATTTCACCCCAAAAACCCAGTTCACAACAAGGCTACAAAATCCCGGCTGAGAATTTCTGTGTTAGACTTGAAGCTCAAGACTGTACTGTAGTTCAACCAACAATATTTTGTGCAGCATGACCTAAAAAGTTCACAATAAAACCAAAACAAACTTCAATTTCAACTTGATAAATGAACTCGGGACATAATAACAAAGAGTGCTGATCTGGGCAAATAAAAGAGCATAAAGAAAAGAGAGCAGTGAAAAAGCTATCAAGGAAAAGCTCAGACTCGCATCCCTTGGAAGTGAAATTAAAGGCTCTCATTCATTTCCAGAGAAGTCAGAAAGGAAAATACCATTACATGCCATACCTTGAACCACTTGACGTCCATGTTGGGCCTGGACAGCTCACACTCAAATGTGACCTTGTCCTTCTCAATGACGCTACTGTCTGCCAATGGTTTGCTGATTTTCACAGGCAATTCTGAGAAGGAGAAAGAAGAATGTGGATTTAGTTGGGAACTTAGTTTTGTTCATAACCAGGTCCATGGGTGCTGTTAAATGGATCCTTCCAGATGGAAAAAACATTTCAGGTGGCCTCCTAGATTTTACCCCTTTTTGTGTTGCACGCAAGACTGAAAAAAAAAATTACTTCTGCAAAGTTCTTCTTGTCATAAGGAAACAAATATTTGGGGAATGGCAGAACCAGGTAAAATTTTCCTTCACGTCAAGAAAGTATAAATTTCACTCTCATGCTCTTGGTGTGGTTTCTGCTATGATTATTTGGACTAATTAAGCTTCTCCCTGATGAAAGCCTAGAAGTATATCACAAGAAGGACCAACTTACCCGTGACCTTTTATTTGTCTTACTCAAGCATCTCCTCCTGACCAAAACTGACAATAAAAGATTCAGCCAGACTACAGGTTTGAGCAGCTGAGTTGTTTCTAGGATCTCCTGCAATCTCAAGCTTGGAACACACACTTGTCTTTTGACTAAGTGTCTCTTATAGTGCAGTAAAACAACAGGTTTTCACACGGCGATTCCTCATTTACCTTGATCTGAAATCATTCTCAAACCATGTGGGATCAGTCCAGGGAGAAGGGGAGGAGAGGGGAAGGGAAAGGGGAAGTCCACAGTCCTCTAAAATCAGGCTTCTTAGCCTAAAGCTCAACAGCAAATAGCAGTCCACTTCCCCACATTGCTAGACTCCGAGCATTTAAAGAACATCAGCTGACCTCATTATGAGCTCTAACATAGCCAAAGGAATTCATATATTCAAATATTCTCTTGAGTGATGAGAAATATGGAGCATAACTTCAGACTTCTGCTGTTAAACTCTCACTTCTATCATAAACCACAGTAAGAGTTCAATGCTGTTTTAGATGGAGGACTCATATTTTAAATAACTCATCTCATTAAGGCTTGGATTCCCTACTACAATTAGTTAAATTCCAGTTTGGATCATGCTTCACCTTGGATCACTTAGGGCTTCAGCCACTTATTGGAACTAACTCAATTTGTCTACAGAGAAGCTGTTTTCTATAGCAACAATAAGCTGTGATTGCAACTGGATGTCGGGAGAGCACAAATCCCGCAGTTATCCTGTACCAACATCCTCTCCTTCCATCAGAACAGCAAGTTTTTAAACCAGACTCATGCAAGCTTGCATGACACACCTTGTGTAAAACTGTTGGCAGCCATCAGGACAGCCAGTTGCTTCCTGTATAGACACTGTTCCATCAGTTTTGGTTTTTTGTCTCGCTAGAACAACAGCCAGTGTCTGAAAACTCCCACAACTGAAGCAACCACGCTGATATACCGCAGTCACTGGAGGTGCTCAAGAGCCACGGGTATGTGGCACTGGGGACGTGGTTAGTAAGTCCAGTGAGGGTGGGCTGGGTTGGACTCAGCTATCTCAGTGGTCTTTTCCAGCCTTGGGTGCAACTTGTAAGAGGGAATGAAGCAGCAAACTGCCCAGCACTGAGCTGCATTCTTCTGACACATGGTATCAGTGAACTGCTGTATTTCCCTATCTTCTCTGGAGCTATTGATCTAACCTAACTGAAAAAGTAAGCCTGAACCTAGATATAAATCAGGATCATAGTCACCCATGGTTGCTTATATATTCAGAAAGACACTCCAGAGGGTAATTCAGCGCATCTAGAAATTAAAGTAGAAGTTCCTTAGTCAAAAATATTCCACAGCCAGATTTTCACCTCGCTACCACTACATTAAAAAGGAGAATCCAACTTGTGGTGTGGGTCATTGATGTTGTTCCGGGGGGAATTGTGGCTGTTCCATGCCCACAGGGTAGAAGACAGCCAGTCTTCCTCTAAGCCACATAAAAAGCTGCTTAGTGCTCCCAAAGCGAATGCTCACCAGTTGTTTCCAACTTGAAGGTCATCTTCTGGCCAGCAGCCTCGCAGATGTATTCTCCAGCATCTTTCTTCTCCAGCTGCTCCACAACCAGACGCCGTGTTTTGCCCACAGATTCCATTCTGAACTTTCTGGAGGAGGCAAGCAGTCTTCCATCCTTGTACCATTTTACTTCGGTTGGATCCTGTGCTACTTCACAGCTGAGGGAGGCACTTGCTGCCAGGGCAGCACTCACCTCTTTCTGCACCTGCTCCTGGTTTATAAACACAGGTTTTGGCTCTGAGGGAAGAAAAGAAAAAGTATTGACTGAGGGACCGAAATGAGACCAACTTGCAGGTTTGTATGTACAGGTTGGAACAGGTTTAGGTTACCACTTGTGCCCAAACTAATAGCCTTCACTAGAGAATATCAGCTCTTCTGTTGAAACAAAGTGTCAAATCTAGGCAAGAAAGAACCTAGGAACTGAAGGAACCAAGAGGGTCCTTGAACACCAGTCCCATGGTTGCAAGTCACTATGCAAACATATTGAACCCAAAAGAACATCTGTCCTGCAGGCAACCAAAACCTGAGTTCCTTTTACTTAAGACCCACTGTGAAACATCAAAACACATAAACATGTGATAGTCAAACCACTGGCTGCCTTTTCATGACCCAGAGCAGTACTCCTGGCTTCCTGAACAGACTCCTCATGGCCTCTACCATTGCCACAACTGTGACTGTCAAAGGCACAAAGGAAATATGCTCACCAACGCAGTCCTTTGTTCTTTGTGTGTGATTTGCAGATATCTATCTTACTTTGAGCTCTGGCAATAGTCAGCTCTACCAGGTCTCTTACTGTGAGTAGCAGACTCACCTATCCAGATGCAGCCTCCAACATAAAGGCATAGTAAAAAGGCAGTGTACTACTAGGAGAAGTTCCTGCTTCTCCTGCCATGAAAGGCTGCACGTAGAACATGCACTCCAGCCTCACTGCACATACTTATCTTAGTCAAATGTTTAGGTGAACAAGAATTACAGTTTGGGATCTCAGGCACAGGAGAGATTTGAATAATATCTTGAATATTGCTTCCACTGTACATATATTACTAATTATTGCTCTACAGACAGACTGAAACAGGTCTTTGTGTCATACTGAAACCAAATACTTTCTACAAACCCAGGCAATCAAGTCTAGGGAAAAAACCTCAGCACAGACTACAGTGATCCAGGTGCAGTATAATAGAAACTAGATTTTACTTTACTGTTCTCTGCTGTATTTCATACAACACCTGTCTTACCTGTGACATGAATCTTGAAGGTGAGTTTCTGGCCAGCAGCCTCGCAGCTGTACTCCCCTGCATCTTTCTTCTCCACCTGGCTCACCACCAGCCGACGCTGTTTGCCCTCTGACTCTACCTTGAACTTCTTGCTCGAGGTGATCAGTTTCCCCTCCTTTTATCACTTGACCTCTGTGATAAAATGTTTGCTCATTAAGACCGGGATGTGGTAGCATTGTGGTGGAGTGCTTGTTCATTAGGACCGGGATATAATGGTGGAATATGGAGGCCACAAAGGTTGCAGAACACTCTAATTTTATGGGTAGATTGTGTACTCTGCGTAGTTACAGGCAAAGCGCGCCCCGATGGATACAAAGTTCCACGGAAGGACCAACCAAGGAACGACACACCAAGTCGCACGATCACAACCGACCAATTAAAGGACAATACGCTCGGGATGGACAATACAAAAGAAGTTGCAAGGGACGGGACGGCGCGGCAGTTGGAGGAACGAGGATTCCCCTGTCGCCCAGCGCTGAATTGCCTTTTAGTTTTACCCGCTACAATTAATAAAAGTTTATAATTGGAACATTATTGGCTCATTGCTTATAAATTGATGACAACCTCCATCTTCTCCTGGGCCACCTCGCAGCTCAGCGTGGCATTTTTCTGTTGTTGCAGCCTTCACCACCTTCTGTACCTTCTCCTTGTTTGTAAATACAAATTCTGGTTCTGAAAAGAGAGAGATACATTAGTTTGGCCTCTTGAAAGAAGAGCAGGTTTTGGGGAAGGAGTCAGAAAAATGAATCAGTTCTCCCAGTCTGATGCCCCAAGAGAATGATGTGGAGAGAAGTTGTGCAATTTATGGATGCCCCATCCCTGAAAACATTCAAGTCTAGGCTGGATGGGTGTTAGAGCAACCTAGTCACAAAGAATGTGTTCCTTTCCAGGACAGAGATTGGAACTGGATGATCCTCCAGGTCCCTTCCAACAAAAGGCATTCTGTGATGCTTCTTGTATGACTCTCATGACTCTTTCGTCCCCTAGCTGCCATTTACTTATGTCTTCAAAACATCAACTTATACAAAACATTCCTGTAGTATTCTCTCCCATGCTAAATGAGCCCTTCCAAGACAAAAACATGTTACATAGAGCACACCCCCTAGTGCTTGACACAAAGCCCCTGTTCTGAAACTTCCTGAGACGCAGCTGCATTGCAGAGTTGTTCTAGTGGTACAGGCACGTGGGAATGGAGAAGTGCAATCAGAACTTTCTTGTCTATGGCCTCATTCCCACAGCAAAAGGAAATTCCTGAAGATTTTAAAAGATGGAGTTGCCTCACAACTGTATTTAGAATAATTTGTTCAATTTCCTCATCAGAAATTAACCACCCCAAAGTTCAGCTCCAAAAATTTTAAGCATAGCAGGGAAAACTTACAAACTAATGACCGTTTTCTAAAACATTCTAGAATGAAAGGCCAAAATGTGTTCTCTCTCACCTGTGACATGAATCTTGAAGGTGAGTTTCTGGCCAGCAGCCTCGCAGCTGTACTCCCCTGCATCTTTCTTCTCTACCTGGATCACCACCAGCCAACACTGTTTGCCCTCTGACTCCACCTTGAACTTCTTGCTCGAGGTGATCAGTTTCCCCTCCTTGTACCACTTCACCTCCATCTTCTCCTGGGCCACCTCGCAGCTCAGCGTGGCATTTTGAGTCAGTGCAGCCTTCACCTCCTTTTGTACCTTGTCCTTGTTTGTAAACACGTCTTCTTTCTCTGCAGGGACATCACAACAGTCACACCATTTTGCTGTAGTCTGCTGCAGAGCTTACTCCAGTTCCCCATTTTCATTATACTTGCCCTTCACAGGGACCATCATGATGCCTCATTAAGACAGGAAAATACTTTCCCCTCTATTTTGCCTTGGGAAATGAATAGGCATATCATTTCATATCATATCATAAATCTAAACATTTTGCAGTCTGATAGCAGATTTGGACATGAGATTTAGAACACCTGCATGCACTGCTGAACCTCCTCCCTTCTCTTTGTTTCTTCTGATGTCTCTCTACATTTCCAGTAAATCAGAAGGGAATGGCCCTCTAGAACAGGTTGCCCAAGGAGACTGTGGATGCTCCATCCCTGCAGGCATTCAAGGCCAGGCTGGATGTGGTTCTGGGCAGCCTGGGCTGCTGGTTGGCAACCCTGCACATAGGAAGAAGGGGGTTGGAACTGGATGAGCACTGTGGGCCTTTGCAACCCAGGCCATTTATGAGTCTGATTAGTGGCATTTTCCACCTCATTGTGTCATTCAAATTTTGTAACCAGATCTCATCAAACACCTCCCCTTTTCTCACTCCTTGCATGCCTGGTGTGCTCTTGCACTGTAACCCTGCAGACACCAGCTGACTACAAGAGCTGCACAAGTTACCCTCCTTGCCTATTGTTTGTTGCAGTAATTCATTCCTGGATGGAAAAGCACATGTAGAAAAGTGTTGCTATGACACTAGATGACAAAGAAAGTCCTATAGCCAAAATGTTTTGCACCAGAGAGGCTGTAAGTTGATCCTCCAAATGCAAGACACACAAAATGAAGTGTTCCTTTATCTCTGGGATTCCAAGCATTTTCTCACCTCTGACTTTCACTTGGAATGTTGCTTTGTCATCTTTTGTTTCACAGCTGTAGCTCCCTTGGTCTTTCAGGGTCACATTTTTGACCATGAGCTTGCGGTGCGTCCCCTGGGAGATGATGGTTGTCCTCTGGTCCTGCTTCACCTCTATTTGATCTTTCTTCTATACGACAGCTCCGCTTGCAGCTGACACCTCACACACCAGCTCCAGGTCTTCAGAAGGACTGACTGATATTTCTGGAGTCGTTTTGGACTTGCTGACAAAATTAATGGCTTCATCTGAAGAAAAAAAGAGAAAGTGGTTTACATCCTGACTCAGGCTTATTCAGCACAGCATTAAGATACAGTTAGAACTGATTGTAATGTCTCTGCTCATTACATCTGGGGGATCAAGTTTCACCTCTGGAGGTACTCACATACAAACGTGTGCTTGATTCTCCTGTGTAAGGAAAGAGTAAGTTCTATGCAGACAGTTCTTATTTCTTTTAATCAATTCTGTATTCTGCACATGTTCTTCTGAAGCTAAAATGAAGGCAGCTAAGTAACCTGTTTGCAATACATGAACAAACCAATTCAACACCTTGTCTCTAAGCTAACAAGCAGCGTTTGATGAGCACATCAGTATTTCACGCTCTTCATTCCATCCAGACTGTATTGGCAATAACTATGCTGGTATTAACAAGGATAGCAATTACAAGCAAAATGGTAGAAATACAGAAGATATAAGGAAAAGGGAACTCACCAGAGCTGAGGCGATCCTCCCTGGTGAGCGATCTCCAAGAGATGCTGCCTCAGTGAGGGTCAGCCCTTAAATGAGGTCTCAGAGGAGGTGGAGTCGAACTCCACCCCTCCAGGGAGCACAGCTACATAACTTTCACCTGTGCTCCCACAGCTGACCCCACACTTGCCTCAGCTGATCAATCAGTGGTTCACATTGTGATCTCCCATACACTCCACCCCTTCACAACGTGAACCAATGATTAGGTGAGTTCCCCTTATTACAGAGACCCAATCACGACGCTGATACAATCTCCCGTCGCATTAGATGTTGATATTATTCAAATGATGATGATTGGATGGGTGTTTATGATCTTCCATGGGCCAGTGCTTGATAGATGTTACCGGAGACAAATCATCTTGAAGTGCAGGTCCGTCTGCGTTTCATTAGTCCAGAGTAATGGTCCTAGAGGCTTAGAATCAATCTTAAGGGGAGTAATATAGATGTTTCAAGGGTACTAGGAGGGGAAGATCCGCCCTCCAGGGCAAGATATAGGCCGTATTCTTATCTTGGGTCAATACTTCTGCTTGTACTGGATTATGTCCCGGCCTCCGATACCATACCCTCTGGCCAGATATCTGTGGCTGTATAACTATATCTGGCACCAGAGGAGGAGTCTTGATCTGCCATAGGGACATAATAGGTGTTCCTTTAGCAATAAAGGCCGGAGTATTGACCACGATGTCAGTAGGCCATGTACCTATCACCGAGGGGGTGACTGAACCTCCCACCTCCAATAATCTCCCCCAAGGTGCAAGTAGGCCACACCATTTGGGTCCTACCTGCACCTTCCAAGGCCAATTTATCTTATGGATTCCCGGTTCTAAATTCTCAGGGGCAGGGAGCAGAAGATTATTTTCAGTACCAACCTGCGGTTTTACCTTATTATCGGTGCCTGTAATTTGGATCCTAAGAGGGGAGGCCCATATAGTTTGTAACATTTTCAGGGCACTGGGTCTGCCATCCCGAGGTCTTTCATTCAGGTCCCGCACGGTTTCATATAATCTTTTTGTCCACCCCTGCAGGGACTGAGAGTCTGTTTTCAGGGCAGCCTTAAGGATACCATTATAACGTTCAATAAGGCTTGCCCCTGTTGGGTTATATGGCAGGTGGAATCGCCATTCAATGTTGTTTTCTTCTGCCCAGCGCTGTATCATCGCTCCAGTGAAGTGAGTCCCTTGGTCACTCTTGATAACTTGAGGTGTCCCGTATGCAGACATCAGTTTAGTAAGTGCCTTAATTGTGTATGCTTGATTTGCCTTTGGTACAGGATAGGCTTGCAGCAGTCCACTTACAGTGTCAACGCAGGTCAGGGCATATCTCGCCCCCTCAGACCGAGGGAGGGGCCCAATGTAGTCGACCTGCCATCTCTGAAGAGGACTATATCCTCTAGCAATGTGGGATGTTGTTTCAGGCAACGGTCTCGGTCTCATCTTTGAGCAAGCATCGCAATCCTGACATGCTTGAACGATATCAGATAGTTGTACAGGCAGCCCCCATGCTTTAGCAGCTGCCCACATTATCTTCTGTCCAGCATGCCGTAGCTTCTGATGTAACCAACGGGCAATATTTTCAGATTGTGAATTCTCAATCCATCGGATTCGGGCCAGTGTGTCAGCTTCATCATTTCCTGGTGACTGCAAGGGTTGATGACCAGAGACATGGTAGACACATACTGTCCTGTGTTTGACCGTATTCCAAATGTCTACCCACATGTCTTTACCCCAAATCGGTCGGGCGTGGATAGTCCATTCCTGGGTAGCCCATTGCGTAATCCACAGAGTGAGCCCCCGGTACACAGCCCAACTATCTGTACAGATGTTCAGGACGCCGTCACCAGGTTCTTTAGTTATAACCATCCACACGGCTCGCAATTCTTCCCATTGGCTGCTTTGACCATCCCCCTCATCAAACCAGATGGTCTCAGTAGAGGGATGGTATGCTATTGCTCGCCACTTGCTCGGGTTGCCTCTGCTGGACCCATCCGTATACCAGGCATCTTCAGGAATAGGATATCTTCCTTCCTGAACGGGACTCTTCTCTGGTGGAGCAACCATCGGTTCTTTTGATGTATCACTGTGATACGTCACTGGGCCTAGGATCTTCTGTAGTTCTTCTTTAAGTGGAGATGAAGACAGACTGCTTCTCTGGCTTAGATAGGCGACCCATCGTGCCACCGTTTGTGCTTGGGCCACCCCCGTCTTAGGAAGGTGAGTCAAATCTCTCACCCACCCCTGGATTGGTAATGAAGTCTTAACTATGACCTCTGCTGTTTGCGTTATCGGCTCTACTGCTTGTAATGCCGAATAGGCAGCCAATAACTGTTTCTCAATCGTGCTATATCGTTCTTCTGCTCCGTGCCAAACCTGAGACCAGAATCCAATGCGGGTTCGAACAGAACTCTGGCGTTGCCACAGGCCCCAGCCAAAACCATCTTGAGTAACATGAACATCTAGTTCAGCTGGGAGGGTCGGATCAAATATACCCAACGCCTGAGCTTGTTTAACTGCCAGTTTTGCCTGTTGGAAAGCATCCTGTTCTATCTTTCCCCAATTCCATGATTGACCCTTCTTTGTAAGCTTGTATAATGGCCTTAATAGCTGAGCTAAATGAGGTATAAAGGAGCGCCAATACCCCAATATACCCAAACATTCTTGCAATTGTTTTGATGTTGTAGGGACTGGAAACGCTTGGACTTTATCTACTACCGCACTGGGTAGTACTTTGGTTTTCCCGGACCAAATTACTCCCAGGAATTTTACAGATAGCCCCGGACCTTGCACCTTCTGTGGGTTTATAGCCCACCCTCTTTTCTGCAGGTAAGCTATCAACAAATCTGCTGCTTGTCTCACCGCCTCTAACGAATCGGATGTTAACAGGAGGTCATCAATATAATGATATAAATTGACATTATTTGGCTTTTCCCACTTAGCCAGATCACGTGCCACTAAATTATGACAAAAAGTGGGCGAATGTACGTACCCTTGGGGTAGGACCTGGAAAGTCCATTGCCTCCCTTCCCATGTAAATGCAAACTGATCTTGCGATTCTTCACTGATTGGAATACTGAAGAATGCATTCGCCAAATCCAAGACACAGTGATATGTTTTGATTTCCCTGCTTAGTGTGTCCATTAGGGAGGCAATATTGGGTACAGCCGCATGAACAGGTGGCGTGACCTTATTTAATTCCCTATAGTCTACTGTCATCCTCCATGTTCCATCCGGTTTTCGCACTGGCCATATTGGGGAGTTATATGGGCTATGTGCAGGCCTTATAATACCCACTCTTTCTAATTCCTGCACCGTCTTTGTTATTTCATCCTGCCCACCCGGGAGTCTGTACTGTTTCACATTAGTAATCCGGCGTGGCTTCGGCAAACAAATAGGCTCATGTTTTGCATGGCCTCTCAATATTGTCTGGATTGCCCGGATACTAATGCATCTCTGCCGCAATCGGAACTCTCCCACTGTTGTATGGAGAGCCAGACCCCACAGGATATCAATTCCTAATATATACTCTGGAACTGGGGCAATGGATACCTTGTACTCCCGTGGTGGAAGACGCCCGACCCCCAGTTTTACCCAGGTTTGGGTGACCGGAATGGTTTGTCCCCCAAAACCTCCAATCATCACTCTATTACCTTTAAATTTAGTTGGGTCTCCATATATTATAGATGTCTCTGCCCCGGTATCAACTAGGGCCATAACCTTCTGTATATTCTTTCGGGACCAGTATATCGTCAGTTCCACATAGGGCCTCCGGTCCCGTCTAGAGGCCCTAGGAGGACTGACATCCCTCGTCAAGCCATGAACTGAGCCAGATTCAAGTCTTTTACCTCCGATACCTCCGGTGTCATAACCCGAGGCACCTGAGGTGGCTTCTTTTTCCTATTTGGAACTATAAAATCTTCTAAATTCCATGTTGTTGTTGGTCGCCGCTCTATAAATCTTATCCCTGGCCTTTTGGGTTTATTCTGAAATTTTTGTTCATCCTTCAGTTGCTTCCACAACTGAAGGAGAACCTGATTGGGCTGCCCATCAATTTTTGAAAACTGAACGCCTGCCCGGAGCAGATCATTAAACATTTGTTTCCGGGATACCCTAACAGGTCCTGCCCGAGAAGTTCGCGGGGCCGATCTTCTGGCTCGCACTATTAGAAAAGCCTCGGCATCCTCAATCACCCTGATATTGCGCTTAGCTCGTAAACGCTCAGTTTCTCCGAGGTCTGCTACCAATTGGGCGGCTTGTTGGACTACTGCCTCTGCGGATACTACTGGATTAAGTATGGAAACCAAGGTTCCATACATATGAGAGGGTGCTTACTGTAAAATTAGGTCCCTCATTCCCGCAGAAAATTTAACCATATCAGGGCTATCGAATGTGTCTTCGTAGATAGCCTCTCTCATACCTAATTCGCGTATATAATTTTGAAGGTCTTCCATAGAAGACCACATCCCTGTGTTTACTGGCATGTCAGTTTTATTTGTCCACACCATGCGGCAAGCAGCCGTTATCCATTCTACAATTGAATGGTTTTCTTCAGGGAACTGAGTCCCAGCATACAGTCTCTGCCGAAGGGCAGGATGTACTGTTATTGTGGCCAACTTAGATACTTCGGGGCCACTAACCAGTACACTATCTGCCCCTGAATCCCATAACCGTAATAACCAAGCCGGAACACTTTCCCTTGGCCTTTGCCTAAATCGTTGCACTAGGTCCATGAGTTCAGTAGGCGTATATGGACGGGCTGTTACATGTAAAACAGATTCGGCAGGGGGCCATTGATCAGGAGGCACTCCTGCTGGTCGATCTTGAATTTTCTTTGTTTTTTGAGTTATTACTGGACGGACTTCTAGTGAGTCCGTCTCAGATGGTTTTTCTAGATCAGATTTAGTGATCTTATTTTGATTCATTTCTTCAGGATCTTGATCGTCATTAAATGAAATGTATCTAATTTGAGGGTTGGAGGAAGAAAATGACGGTTTTTTTCCTGTCAATAGATTGATCTCACCCTCCAATTTTTCAATACGGGCCTTTAACAATTCATTTTCATGTGCAATGTTGTTTGATTTTATCTCTGCCCGATTTAAAGCATTTAATAATGGCCAGGCTGCCATAGATGCAGCCATTCGCTTTTCTTTTGTAATTAAGATATCTTTTTGTAGTCCTAGAAAGTAATCAGTTAGACAATAGGTGTCCATGTTATTTGGTACTCTTAAAGGGCCCCATTGTCCAATAATTGTTGCTAATTGGTAATATGGGGACGCCTCAAAACCTGGAATTTGTCCAGGAAGGCATGTCCCTAAGGGGTTGTCTTCTCCCCCTTGTACCAATTAAAGATTTTCCACACAAAGGACATTTTTTTTTTTCCTTATATTTCTAGATGCCAAGTCAGTGGCTCCTGCCTGGCTTGCCAAATGTATTGGCAATAACTATGCTGGTATTAACAAGGATAGCAATTACAAGTAAAATGGTAGAAATACAGAAGATATAAGGAAAAGGGAACTCACCAGAGCTGAGGTGATCCTCCCTGGTGAGCAATCTCCAAGAGATGCTGCCTCAGTGAGGGTCAGCCCTTAAATGAGGTCTCAGAGGAGGTGGAGTCGAACTCCACCCCTCCAGGGAGCACAGCTACATAACTTTCACCTGTGCTCCCACAGCTGACCCCACACTTGCCTCAGCTGATCAATCAGTGGTTCACATTGTGATCTCCCATACACAGACAGAACCTGCCTGAGGAGCAAGCTGATGGCTGTCAGCTACAGGCAGACCTAGCTTTGTACTGCATTTCTTAGAGCAACAACTGTTGCTTTCAGTCACTGAATATACCAAGGCCAATTACTATGCCAGGAACATTTATGGCATCAGTGAACAAAAAATGCGTTAAAAATTGTAATAGACAGGAGCCATTTATTCTTTTATAACTAGGTGACCAAAGAACAACAGTCCTTCTAGAGTCAAGCTGTTAAGAACTAATAGCATCAATCAATATCACATAGATAGATTACTTCCCTGCCCTAAGACCATCTTGCGACCATTTGGTGCTCCTAATTAAGCCCTCTTGATGGCATTTTGTCTGAGCCATGCGACATTTTGTGATAGGAGTTACTGCTAGTGTTCCCTTAACCCTACACCAAAGTAGGAGGTATCCATTCTCAGGGAATCATGCAGGCTTCCTCTGTATTTGATGCTCAGAGACAGCCCCAGAACTTTTTAAATCTTAGCTTAGCTCTCATCCAATAATGTTCATCAAACAGTGCAACTTGTCCTTTGGGGATGCCTTTGTTCTGCATCAACCAGTTCCAACGGAGTCTTCTTGGCTTGTTTTAGATCAGTTTTTCAACAGATAAAGCCAGGGTCTTTGAATTACAAAGTGAAATTGCAGAATGCATGATTCTCAACCAAACAGAACAGCAGGTGGGATGCAGGGTGAATACCTGAACCAACACCACCTGCAAGCAATCCTTCAATATCTTAGGAATCTCTAGCCACCCCAAATCCAGTGTTGTGCTTGATTTATCATCTCTGCTGAGTTTTTAGCTAAGCTGATGGTGAGCATCACGGTGGTGATGGGTGAGCAGTCAGACTAGAGGGTCTTAATCAACCGTAAGGATCCTGTGATCAGAGGAACGTGAATGTGCTGTTAAAGGTCACAAGCGCTGCACTGCAGCATGAGCATACACAGCGAAAGGCTTTCAGTAGAGCTTCAGTTCATAAATGAGGACTGGGTTATGGAAAATAGGCTCAAGATATAAAACAGAAAACAGATCTTAACGCCAGGTTCTGTGAATGCAACCAGCTGAATTTCACAGATATTGAATTTCAATGACAATTTCTTGTGTTATTTTACCCTCCAGCTCCACCCTGAACAGGAACATGTCAGTGACAAGCATTACTCCTCCAGGCTTGACCTAACAGTGCTTTACTTGCACTATGAGCTAATGGCTGTGCTTACAGCACCTCAGGGAGACACCTCAGAGATCACAATGTCCTTCGGGTACAGCAGGAGACACTCAACTCTCCAAATGTGGAGTTTAATTTGTCCAAAGAGGAGACAGGATTCCCATGCTAATAACTTAGGACCATTTCAGTCATAGGTTTAAAGATGATGTAAGTGCTGAGGCAATACATGAACTAGATGAATGAAGCCCAGATGTCAGGGCTCAAGTCGTGACTCCAGCCCCAGCTGGAGCTAAGGCTGTCTTGAATTCATCACAACACAGTTACATTATTTGCTCATACTGTGGATTTGCATAGGGACAACAGGAAGGTCAGAATTGCTTCAATAGAGCTATGCAATCTTTGTCCTAAACACTGGAAACCCACAGCGTTGGACAAATAAAATGAATTAAGTCTGAAGTGCTTTACATGGATTGTGATCCTATGTTTGCCTCACAAACTTACCTGAGACTTTCCAATCAAAAATCAGAGTGTCATCTCCAATTGTGTAGATGTATGTTCCCTCGTCTTCTTTCGTTACAGCTGAAGCCACAAGCTTATGCAGTTTCCCTTTATCTTCCATTGTGAATTTCTTACTGGTCTTGATTTCTTTGCCATTTTTGTACCACTTCACCATGACATTGGCTTCAGAGGTCTCAAAAACAAATTCAGCTTGTTTTCCAGCAACGGCCCTGATTACTCCTCCACTTGTCTCTTTGATTACGAAGTTTGCCAGTGCTGAAACAAAATATGAAGACACAAAATACATATGATGGTAAAGAACTGCAGGGACATTGGTGACCATGAGGCATTCATTTATCATAAGATCAAACGTGCACGTTTAATCCTAGTTCTAATTGCTAGATTCTAATTCAGAAGCTGGCAAATTGGCAGCTTTTATAAACCACGTACCAGATTACCTTATCTCCACAAGTTGAAGGACGTACACTGTACAGGGGACAGAGCCAAAGGAAGAAGCCCAAGGCTTCAAGAAAATGTCTAAAATAGGAAAACTGAGGAAAGAATTGGAACAAGCAAACTAGAAGGAAATCAATGGAGGGGGTATCTATTACTGCACTGTAACCCCCTGGCAAACAAATCAAGCCTAAAAGATAGAGATATCACTTAGGACTGAAAAGAAAAAAGAAAAAAAAGAATTCCTTTATGGAAATTAATTGGAGTGCAAAAGTTAGATGATAAAACTGGCCCCTATTAACACACAGTGGAATAATTGACTTCAAAGATTCAAAATCTCACCACTGTCTTAGCCAAAAGTTCAAGCCTAAGTCCACGGTCCAATTTTACTGAGGGTAATTGAGCTTGTTTTCCAACTTCTTGTTAACATATCATTTCAAAACAGCGCACACAACTGAGTTGGTTCTGTTGAGACAGCGCAGTCAGAGCTGCTAAAATCAAAGTCTGGATTATGCATGCATTTGTTCTGCAGTTCCAAGAACACGCATGTATAATACAAATTCAACAACGTTCTACAGAATGCCTGTATTTAGGAGCTCGAGAGCCAGCTGATGGACACTGGGATGACTGAGATCCTGTCAATACATTTAACTCCATCCTATCATACAGTCAAATTTCATTCATTTTTTCAGGAACTGTCTCTTATCATTGTAGTCCCGTCACCACTGCTGGATGTGAGCCCAACCACACAAAAGCAGCTGCTGGTTTTCACTGCAGATACTGCAGTAAGGAGAAACAGCCTCCAGACTGGACCAGCTGAGCGTGGCCCTACCAGGATTTGCTCCAAAGGTCTTATTACCAGTAGTGCTTCCCGATGAAATACATGGGGGTCCTCCTTTGATTCCAACCCCAACCCACCCCACCATGCCCCCTGATAACATCCATCAGGGCCACATCTCGACAGCTCCTGAACACCTCCAGGGATCCCACCACCTACCTGGGCAGCCTGTGCCAGTTAATTCTATGGGCAGACCTGCCAGTATGAAATATTATGCTAACATGACAAAGAGAGAGAAGAAAAGCAAAATTAAGACTAGCTGACAAGCCTTGGCAGGAAGTTCTGCTCTCCATCAATTTAGTCCCTGTGACTCTTCACAGGTGTTTTCTACATTTGGGATCACTGCTACAAAAAGAGATGTTGACATCATCTCTTGTGGCCACCCTGACAGAAGAGCAGGAAGGCTGGGATGCTCTTTTTCCTGTCTTTCCCTTGATTTCCTCTATATCTTAGGGACGAATCACAGGACAGAACACAGAAATCAAATGGCTCTACAAAGCAGATTGGCCAGTTCAAGTCAAAACAGCCACTGAAAACACCCCAGATGCTGTCTGACAACAGCTGGACTGTCGGGGAGTCAGGTGAATGCAGTCTGCTGGCCCTGGGCAGGAAGAGGACAGCCCAGACTGTCACATACCTTTCACTGAAAGCTGATAGAGCATTTTATCCCCCTCACAGATGCACTGATAACTTGCAGCATCATCCATTGAGTCGTTGTGAATTTTCAGGGTGTGTTTCTTCCCCACAATTTGCAGTTCATAATTTTCACTGGCCTTGAGCTCCTTCCCATCCTTCATCCACTCCACAGTAGCGCCTGTGTCTGAAAGCTCAGCCTGCAGTTTGGCTTCCTCACGCAGCCAAGCGCAGATCTTTTCTACATCTTTGCTCTTCTTGGTAAATCTCACTGCAGCACCTGTCAGGAGCAAAGGCCTCGTTATTTCAATTTATATCAGGCTAACGTGGTCAATGTTTGCTGCAACATCTCTGAAAAAGTATCACCTTCTGTTCCTGCACTCATCATTGTGTCAGTGCTGAGCAATTCACGATATTTCATTTGGTCTTCTTGCTGGATTTACTAAGTAAAAATCAACCAAACATCTCCTTCTACTGATTAATAATGCTCTAAACATGCTTCTGCAGAGGTTTCCACCCAATGACAAACAGGTCCTCCCATCATGAATGTTTATTTGTTCTACTTTGTCATGCAAAGCTGATTGATAGAGATATTATTGGAATGATTGCTCCCCTACTTCTAAACTATTCCAGTGCAATCAGAAAGGCTGTCTGAACCTGCAGCTGAAAGTACTGCTCTATGGTCATGCAGTGGTAAACCTGGTGACTGAATGCACTGGCCAATAGCTGTGAACTGCAGACATTCATCAGCTGGCATGCTTGCACGTTGTTGTAAGGTCAATAGTAAACATGGCATCCCCTCCAGGTACAGCTTCACCAGTTGTTAGGGGGGATTTCACAGCCAGGACTGGGTCTGAGGAAGAACATGTATGTCTTAATGCTCTTTAGATGCAAGTCTGGTATCTCATTTAGAGATGGAAGATTAAATCATAGGTACATTTCTACTTCTCCCTTTGCATGAGTGCTAGAAGAAGCACTTCTGTGCTTAAGATCTGTTACAGAAAGTTCTGCCTCTTGCACATGTGAGATATCAAAAGATAAGGATATTCATGTCTCTGTCACAGAAACAACTCGTATCACTTTAGTGGTAGCTGGAGGTTGATAGGAGATAGGAGAACTAGGAATAAAGGAAAGCCTTTGGTGTGTTAATGCACTGCTAACCTTAAAGTCAAAGGAAGCATCTTTAGGGAACCAACACAGCTGCTCAGCACACACTGACCCATTTCCATTGGGGTTTTTGTGCTTACCAAGGTGCACGCTCCCTGGGAATTCCAGAGACGGGCTCTGTCCATGCGCATTGACTGCAGACACTCGGAACTGATCATCAGCCTCTTCAGACAGATTGCTCACCGTGAACTCTGGGACGGGGACATGAGACTCGTGGCACCTCACCCAGGTGAAGCCAGTTAGTTTCTTGCATTCCACAATGTAGCCATCGACTGGAATGGGGCGGTGCATCTTCGGAGGGGACCATGCCAGCGTCACTGAGGTTTCTGTTTTATTTTTCACCACGGGGTCAGTTGGGGGCTGGGTGGGAGGTTTTCTGGGAGCTGAACAGAAATAAATTTCAGAAATATTAGCATAAGGTCATGTAGGCTGGAAAAGACCTTCAAAAGACCTTCAAAATCAGCAGACTCAACTTTCAGCATGACCTACTGAGTCCCACCATTAACTACTGTGGTACCTGAGGACATACATGACAAGCTTATTCCTGCAGGTATTTACATAGTGAATATATTCACCCTCTGGTTGCTTTGGAACATTTTAGAGGTTAAAATCCCATCAGACTTTTTCACTGTGTGCAGCCACTGATACAGGCAGGAGGCTGGGAATTACCTGATGGGCTCTAGTTACAGACTACTGACACAGTAAAGGATTGATTTCATTTAATTTTGGCCATCAGAAAGTTTGGTGTCTGGTTTCAGTCACCCATCTGGACTCCAATTATAATCATATGGAGAACAGCACATTCAGGAGAACTCATCTCAATAAACCTGAATGAAATCACAGAATCATAGGATCATGGGAGGGCTTGGGTTGGAAGAAACCTTCAAGATCATTAAGTGCTAGATGCCAAAGGTCCCACTAACACAGTATTAAGCCAAAAGCTAGATGCTGGAATCAGATCTCCTGACCTTACCATCAGAAACTGAGATGTCATATTTTGCTCAGAGGTGCCTGCTTGTAGGAGGGACAGCTTCCGAGCTTTTTCTGCTCCAGGAACCAGCTCGAGCTTCAGAATTTAAACAGCAGTCAGAAATTAAACTGAGCTTTGTCACCTCCATCAAATAGAAGGAGTGGTTGGGTGGTACAGCTTTCCAAATCGCTTAGAAACTGTCACAACAATCAGATGCCTACCTTTTCTTTTTTAACTTGTTAATACATAGAGCTTAATAGCATCAGAATGCCCCAAGCACTTCAGACAACAGGACAGCTGTAAACCCTTCTTTAAGGATTCCTTTGTTTAACCACTGAGTAACTGTAATTCAGTGGTGCTGGTAGGAGAAGGGAAGTCCTAATCTTCCCAGATGGTGAACAGAGTTGATGTTCACATGCAGACTGGTGCTGCAGCAGAGCCAGAAACCACTCATTTGGGAAACACAGCACCAAGAAAATAATGGGAATAGCTTCATAAAATCAGGAGCTTCACTCAAATTTCATGTCAGATCTATAATTCTTCCTATTTTCAGGAAGAAATGATTTCCCTTTTTCTTGTAGTTTTATTTTCTTTTCCTTTCCAGCAAGCAGCTTTGTAGCTTACAAATTGTTTTCTAATCACCTCCTGGTGTGGACAAATCACACAGGTCTGACTCCATGTTTTACATAGTTAGCATATTATATTTGTTCCACTATGGAACTGTACAGTCATAGAATGGCCTGGGTTGAAAAGGATCCCAAAAATCATCCAGTTCCAACCCCCTGCTATGTGCAGGGACGCCATCCACCAGACCAGGCTGCCCAGAGCCACATCCAGCCTGGCCTTGAATGCCTGCAGGGATGGGGCATCCACAGCCTCCTTGGGCAACCTGTTCCAGTGCGTCACCACCCTCTGAGTGAAAAACATCTTCCTAAGATCCAACCTGATCCACAACCCCTACACACCCTCAGAGCCCCCTAGAGCCCCTAGTCCTCCTATTGCCCACCACAGCCCCATATGCCCACTAGAGTCCCCCTCAACTCTCTTTACAGGCCCTGCACAGCTCTATATAACAGTCTTATAGAACTACCTCTAGTAGAAGCAATCTCCACACAGAGATCCTTTCCCAGCACACTGCGCCACGGGGGGAGCAAAACGGGGGGGGGGGCACATACACACAAAGCGCCGGGGGGGCCCGTAACCGACCCCCACCCATCCTTTAAAGGGGTGGGGGGTCCGTTTTAATGGGGGGGGGGGGGGCGAGATCACCTTCACCCCCCACCCCCCCATCCCCACCCCATCCTTTAAAAGGGGGGTGTCCATTTTGGTGTTGGGGGGCAGTGACAATCCGCCCCCCCACCCCATCATTTAAAGGAGGGGGGGTCCGAGACCACCCCCCCCACCCCATCTTTTAAGGGGGGGGGGTCAGGGGCTCATGGGGGGCAGCACATCGTGCACAACATTGTGAGGGGGGGGGGGGCTTTAAAAGGGGGGGGTTACAAAAAGCATAGCTCTCAACTATAGATGGGATTGGGGGGGGCTCAATCGATGGGGGGGGGCCCTTCATGCAGGGGGGGCACAGCGTAAGTCAGCGGCTTTGAGGGAGGGTGTTGGGGCTGTTTGGCCTTTGGGGGGGTTATTGTGTGCCCCACCCCCACCACCCCCACACACAATGGGGTGTTAATGTGGGGGGGGGGGGGCTTAGATTAGTTGCGTTCCCTATAGCACTGCCGCCCCCCGTCATTAACCCCCCCGCTTTATCCTTACAGCTGAGCCCCCCCCCGACAGCGCCCCATTCATCTTGATGGGGGGGGGGGGTTTGTCACACGACCCCGGCGCGGCTTACGGCACATCGTCGACCCCACCCCACCCCCCATAACCCCACCCGGGGGGGGAGGGGGCGATGTGGTGAGTGGGGGGGGGGTTCCGGAGGTGGGGGTGAGCAAAGCGCAATATGGGGGGGGGGGTCCTATAACTGGAGGGCAGCGGCTGCACAAAGAGCCCACGGGGGTCGGAGAGCAGCACTTTGGCTGGGGGGGGTCCACGGGGTCCGGGGGTAATGCTGCCCCACCCCCTCCCCCACTGCCCACTGCCGACCCCCCCCCCGCGTTGCCCCCCCGCCCCAACGTCAGCTCCTGCGGCAGCTCCTCGTCGCTCTCCTCCTCCTCTTCCTCGTCTGGGGGGTCAATATGTGGGGGGGGGGGTCCCATCGGGCAGCGGCAGCTCCGCCGGCTCCGATTGGCTGAGCCGCAGTGCGCGGGAGCGGCTGTTGTGTGCCGGTCGGTGGAGGGGAGGCTCTTCATGGAGCTGCCCCGCAGCCAACAACAGCCTGAATGAGATCCTGGAGTCCCAGACGCTGGAGGATGAGCTGGGAAAGAGCAGAGGCTCCCCACAGAAGGGCAAATCACGTCTGATAACGTGAGTGTGGAGCACAGCCAGCCCCTTCCTCACATGTGTGGGGCTTCCATGTTCCTCTGTGCCCATTGCAATGTGCCACCCCAATCCTGCTGCCCAGCCAGGAGTGGATGGGATGAGCAGGTTGGGATGCACAGAGCAGTGCTCAGACATTGCTGGGACATTTGTGCACTGCTGTTGAGCTTCCCTTTGTGCAGCAGGGGAGAGGATGGAGGTTTACAGGTGGATGGTTGTTATTTCTATGGCATTGCACAGGTGGTAGAACCATGTCCATTCCCAAACTTATTCCAGGGCATGCGGGAATTTGTGCAGTTGTAGTTCCTGAATTGTGCTATTTAAAACCCTCCTGTAAATGGGGATGTTTTGTAATGCCTGCTGGGGCTGCAGGCAGCATTGCCTTCCTCCTTAGGGGGCAGGTTTAATCACAAGCCTCCCTATTTCCTATCACAAACGTCCTACAAACCATGTCTGGGCATTGCTGTCTCGGCCTGGATCTCAGCTCCTGAGACTGTCAGATGTGAAGCAGCAGCAGCTGGGACAGGGCTGGCTCTGTGTGCCCTCTCTGGGTCTGTGGGCACAGAGTGGGGCAGAGGGATGACTGTGAGAGGGAGGAATTGCCCAGCCACAAGAAAGAGGAAATCAGCTGAAAAGGGGAGATTTGAGAAGCACTGAGGCTGTGGCTGCTTTGACAGTAAGAAGAAACCAAGCTGTCACTGTGCAGATGGGAACTCCAGTAGGAGAGCTGTGGTGGCTTTACAGATGGCAGACAGCAGCTGGAGTGTAGAGCCAAGGGTAGGGGGGGGATCTTCCTCTTAGCAATGCCATGCAAAGAATGATGCAGACTCCTGCAGGGTCGGCTTTGCTGTGTGACCCTGCGTGGAAGCAGCTGGAAGGTCTCAGCCCTTCTGCATTATCCCAGGAGCTGGGGCAGTGCTCGGTCTCATCCCACCTCTGCTAATAGCAAATGCAGAATCCCTTATCTGAGTGCCCTTTTCTCTCATGTAGAGTCACCAACCCTGGGAAGTTCACAAAAAGTTTGGGTGTTGTGTTGAGGGATGTGATTTAACTGGGAAGTATTGGTGATGGTTGGACTGGATGATCATAAGATCATCCAGATCATAAGATCTGAGATCATAAGATCATAAGATCATCCAGGTCTTTTCCAACCTTGAAAATTCTATGGAGTTGTAGCAGATTGTGGGGGTGTAGGTGTGGTATATATATGTACACAGATGGGAATATCCGTATGGAAAAGATAGATCCATGTGTGTTCTGGGCTGCACTGAAAAAGGGGTGGCCAGCAGGAGAGGGAGGTGATTGTCCACTCCTGCTCAGCTCTTGTGAGGCCATATTTGCAGCACTGTGTCCAGGCCTGGGAAGCTGTTGGGGGGGGTCCAGAGGAGGGCCACTGTGATGATCAGAGGGCTGGAGCAGCTCTCCTATGAGGAAAGGTGGAGGGATCTGGGCTTGTTTAGCCTGGAGAATGGAAGGCTGTGGGGAGACCTCATTGTGGCCTTTGAGTACTTGAAGGGAGCGTATAAACAGGAGGGGGAATGGCTGTTTATGAGGGTGGATAATGATAGGACAAGGGGGAATGGTTTAAAACTGAGACTGGGGAGGTATAGGTTGGATCTTAGGTAGATGTTTTTTGCTCAGAGGGTGGTGACACACTGGAACAGGTTGCCCAAGGAGGCTGTGGATGCCCCATTCAAGGCCTGCAGGCATTCAAGGCCAGGTTGGATGGGCTCTGTCCATGAGCATTGACTGCAGACACTTGGAACTGATCATCACCCTCTGCAGACAGATTTACAGCCCCTGCACAGCTCTATATAACAGTCTTATAGAACTACCTCTAGTAGAAGCAATCTCCACACAGAGATCTTTTCCCAGCGCCCCTTTGTGACATCATAATGCCCCTTTGTGACATCATAACACCCTTTGTGACATCATAATGCACCTTTCTGATGTCATAATGCCCCTTTCTGACGTCATAATGACCCATTGTGATGTCTTAATGCCCCTTTGTGACGTCATAGTGCCCTTTGTGATGTCATAATGCCATTTGAGACGTCATAAGGCTCCTTTGTTTTCATAATGCCTCTTTGTGACGTGATAATGCCTCTTTGTGACGTCATAATGCTCTTTGTGACGACTTAATTCCCCTTTGTGATGTCTTAATGCTCTTTTGTGATGTCACAATACCCCTTTGTGATGTCATAACACCCCTTTGTGACATCATAATGCCCCTTTCAGACGTCATAATGACCCTTTTTGACGTCATAATTCCCCTTTGTGATGTCATAATGCTTCTTTGTGGTGTCATAACGCCCTTTGTGACGTCATAATGCCCTTTGAGACGTCATAATGCTCCTTTGTGATGTCATAATGCTCCTTTGTGATTCATAATGCCCTTTGTGATGTCATAATGCCCTTTCTGACGTCATAATGCCCCTTTGTGGTGTCATAATGCTTCTTTGTGAGGTATCTGTGGTGTCATTGATAATGAAGTGTGATGAACTGGAAGGCTTTCAGTAGAATTGCAGCCCTAACATAAACAACGACTTGAACTCTGGAATTCTGTGTAAAATCATTAGCTAGCTTGTGGTCCGGGTCTTCAAACCAAAGGCTGTGAGGTGCTGCTCTTGTTGACGCAGGCTGTGAAAGATGACTTGAGCTCTAAGAGTAATTTCCCTTCTGCTCTTTATATGAACGTCAAATCCACAATTAGAATATTAAGAAGATAATATAAAATTTTGTGCTGCTGGACTGAGGACTTCCATTAGCTGTTAGCCATAGTTTGGAACTTGCAAAGCAATCATATTGGAGCCTTGCTGGGCAACCTGCTCCAGTGTCTCACCACACCCACAGTAAAGCATTTCTTCCTAATATCCAATCCTAATCTACCTTCTTCCCATGTAAAGCCATTTCCCCTCATTCTGTTGCTACCTGCCCTTATGAAAAGTCCCTCCCCAGCCTTCCCTGTAGGCCCTCTTCAGATACTGGAAGGCCACTCTAAGGTCTCCTTGGAGTCTTCTCCAGGCTGAAGAGCCCCATCTCTCTCAGCCTGTGCACATAGTAGAGGTGCTTTCAGCCCTCTCTGATCACCTTCATGGCCCTCCTCTGGACCTGCCTGAACATCTCCAAGTCCTTCTTGTGTTGAGGGCTCCAGAACTGCGTGCAGTGCTCCAGATGGGGTTTCAATGAGAGGAGTGTGGAGGGGCAGCACCACCTCCCTCGACCTGCTGGTCATGCTTCTGTGCTTTAAGCTTATGCTTTAAGGTCCTATATGCTTTAAGGTTTAGATAGTGCAGTCGCCTCACCTCTTCAGGTTTATCTGTGAAGGTCCCTTCCAAGTGAACCGTGCTGATCCAGACAGTTCGGATTGCTCATTAAAGTGTTTTAGTAAGTTGGGCTGGTCCTACGAAGCAGTATGACTGCAGTAAGCAGTGTACATGGTGCGCTGTGAGTACTGCACACATTCCTCTTGGCAGCTTGTGGAACAGAAACTGTGCATTGTTTGGATTGTGTAAGTATTCCTGTTGGTCTCTTGTGATGCTTACCTTCTTAGAGCACCTTTCCTCGTTTGGCTCTACATATTTTGGTACCTTACTTGTTCTGTTTGGCTTAGCCGGGAAGGTCTTCTTCTGAAGCATCCTCAGTCTTGG
Organism: Coturnix japonica; assembly: GCF_054131305.1. NCBI lineage: Eukaryota > Metazoa > Chordata > Aves > Galliformes > Phasianidae > Coturnix > Coturnix japonica. Next base: position 17,811,879 of record NC_140672.1, on the reverse strand, counting down.
TCTGGGCAGCATACTTAGAAATGACATGGACGTTACATGAGTGGGTGGTCAAAGGGGGGAAGAACTCACCTTTCTGATCTGTTTCCTTTTAGAACACAGTCCTGGAGAGGATTTGCTTTCCTTGTTTCCTGGAGACTTGGATTCTTAGATGGTTTTGACTGCAGCTATTTCTGATGTTAATTCCTTTTTCTGTACTTTAGTAGCCAAGTGCAAGTGGAGTGCTTTGGGAATTGTCTGAAGTTGCCAGGTTGCGTGTGATCACATATGTAACGTGGAGTTATGTGTGGTGCCAGTGATAATTAAGTGTGATGAACTTGAAGGCTTTCAGTACAATTTCAGCCCTAATGTAAACAGTGACTTGAACTCTGGAATTCTGTGTAAAATCATTAGCTAGCTTGTGGTCCAGGTCTTGAAACCAAAGGCTATGAGGTGCTGCTCTTGTTGACGCAGGCTGTGAAAGATGACTTGAGCTCTAAGAGTAATTTCCCTTCTGCTCTTTATATGAACGTCATATCAACAATTAGAATATTAAGAACATAATATAAAAGTTGTTGCTGCTGGCCTGTGGACTTCCATTAGCTGTTAGCCATAGTTTGGAACTTGCAAACCAATCTTATTTAGACTTTAGTGGTGAAATCTTCTGATGAAATCTTCCTTCTAATTCTGCAAAAGAATCTCGGTGGAACATTTCTGTCTGAAAAGGCTCTGGCATATGAAGATGTGCCAGACTGCAGCCATGTGCCAGATGCGTTTGGATCCATGGAATTTTCTGATGTAGCTTCAGTGTTTGAAGAATCTCCACTCGATCTAAATACTCAGAAAACAAAGCAGGTGTGTGAAGATGTACAGCTAGTTTCTTACAGAAAAAATACAGCTCTTAATCTAGAAATCTGCTTCTCATTGTATCTAGTGCTTACTCCATATTTAAGTATCTAGTGGACCTTGACCAAAGGAAGATAAAGATAGAGCAAAGAAGTATGTTAAGCATAAATTTTGTTGCCTTCTACCTGTAGGCCATGGTTGGTTTGACGTGATCCCTAACTCCAGTGTTTGGTTTGCACAGAAACAGCAAGCAAGGGAACAAGTAAAGGAGTCAGTGAGGATTTTAAAACACAATGGGAAGCGATAAGGCACAGTTAATAAGATTCTGGAGTTAGGCTGGAGGTAGGCAGAGGTTGAAAGGTACCGAAAGAAATTCAATCTTACTGTGTTGGACAACAAAATCCACTGTGATATTATTCAAATTTTTAACTAAACCAAGTGATAATTCATATTTATGTTTAGATAAGCTGGTGAAGGTTAATCCTCAATGGAGAATTGAGATGAACAAATAAAAAAATGGTGTTTGACAGTCTATAAGAAACGAACTTATTCTAGGAGAGAATCAGAGTTTTCAACTGTTTTGTTCAATAGCCAAATAATGTATGATATTTTTATAAGCATTGTGTCTGACCTTCTCAGCTGTTAGAATTTCTTTGACAGTAACTTCTCCGGCTGTGATCAGAAAACCTTTTGTTCCGTCTCTGGCACCATTCGAGGCATGATACTCAACTGGGTGATATGGAATTCACACTGTCAACTCCAGTGACAAGAAAAGTGGCATCTAAGAAGCGTGCAAACACAGAGAATGTTGATGCAGAGTCAGTGTTAAGAAATGAGCTGCCCTTTGCATTTCCTGCTCCAAAGGCCTTCTTTTCGAAGAGCCAGACAGAGAAGCAAGTAGAAGGCATATCTTTTTAGGCGCCTACTTCCAAAGGTATGTTGTATCTAACAAATGGAAACCTAGAACATGTGTAGCTTAGGAATTTTTTTCTTTTAATATGAATGCAGTACTTGTAGGTCCTAAAATTCTGAAAGGTTTCAGTGTGGGGTTTATTTGGTCACAGCACATACAGCTGCCATCCTGTACATCTGACAGTGCACTGCAAGCGGTTTAACCATATATCAGGGCATGGTACACGTCTGTTAATGATAGAAGTTCTCACAGTTTCACAAGGAGCATGCCTTGAGATGCATTCAGATAATGAGATAAGTGCTGTGTTCCTAAAACTAGCATGTGTCTCCACTCTCCATCGAGATTTAGTAGATAATTTCTTTAACAATTATGATGAGAGTTTTGTTTTGTTTTTATTTTTTTCTGGGCTATTATTTTGAGTGAAAGAAAAGGGTATGCTTTTATTTAAGCGAGCTTTTGATTGCATCATGCTTCTAAATTAAATGTAACCTACTGAATTCCTCATGATAGCATACGAGTACTTGCGTGTATCTGTTCTCCCTAATAGAGGGAGAAGAGACTCAGTGAACCTGGACAGTGTTACCCAGGGTTGTGAGAACAGCTAAATGATTGTTGAGAACTGGTCAACTCGTGAGCCTGAGACCTGGGATCCTCCATCCTAGGGTGGAACTTTACTGGAGCACGTGGGTGCCACAGCAACAAAAGGACTGTGTACAATAGACTGAGAGTTTGCTGAGTTTCTTGGTTTACAGAAAGCACAACTAACTCAGCAGCAAGTGACATATTTGGGATAGGAGATGACAGCTGGACTTTGAACCTTAAGGACTGCCAAGAAAGAAGCCATCTGCTCAACCCCTGAGCTGCAAACTGCCAAGGAACTCCATACGTTGCCAGGAATGACAGGAGGGTGCCGACCATGGATACACAGCTACGGACTGATGGTAAACTTGAAACAGCTTGAAGTGAGTAAGGGATATCCAGGGTGCACTGGTGCTCAATATTCAAGAAGCCCATCAATCTACACTGGGCCAAAGGATACCAGTTTTAATATCTCATGCAGTGTTTACTGTATTGGAGGCAAAAGGGGGACATTGGCTTTCACCCCACAGAATCACAGAATCACAGAATTACCCGGGTTGGAAGGGACCTCAAGGATCATGTAGTTCCAACCCCCCTGCCTAGCAGGGCCACCAAACATACGCCTTTACTAGATCAGGTTGCCCAGGGCCCTGTCCAACCTGGTCTTGAACACCTCCAAGGACGGGGCATCCACAACCTCACTGGGCAGCCTGTTCCAGGACCTAACCACCCTTCTAGTAAAGAACTTTCCCCTAACATCCAACCTAAATCTTCCCTCCTTCAACTTAAAACCATTTCCCCTAGTCCTGCTATTATCAGCCCTTTCGAAGAGTTTACTCCCCTCCTGGGAGTAAGTTCCCTTCAGGTACTGAAAGGCTGCAATGAGGTCACCCCGCAACCTTCTCTTCTCCAGGCTGAACAAACCCAACTCCCTCAGCCTGTCCTCATAGGGGAGGTGCTCCAGCCCCCTGATCATCTTTGTGGCCCTCCTCTGGACCCTTTCCAAAATCTCCATATCTTTTTTGTACTGAGGGCTCCGCACCTGGACACAGTACTCCAGATGGGGCCTCACAAGAGCAGAGTAGAGAGGGACGATCACCTCCCTATCCCTGCTGACCACCCCTCTCCTGATGGAGCCCAGGATCCCATTTGCTTTCCGGGCTGCCAGAGCGCACTGCTGGCTCATGTTAAGTTTCTCATCTATCAGGACCCCTAGGTCTTTTTCAGCCGAGCTGCTCTCAAGGACAACTCCTCCCAGCCTGTACAGGTGCCTGGGGTTCTTCCGGCCCAAGTGCAAAACCTTGCACTTTGCTGTGTTGAACCTCATTAGGTTCACCCGAGCCCAGCTTTCCAGCCTGTCAAGGTCCCTCTGAATGGCATCTGTTCACCCCAAAGATTCCCGAAATACCAGGCCATCCTGGTAGAGCAGGGTGATATAGAAATAATTGTAACTACTATTGCCAACCCAGTATCTTTCCTTAGCGGAACTCCCCTGGTGGAGAACCAGGATGACATCACTGCTTTGAAACAACTGATGCTGCACATTACATCCAGTCGGTCGGAGCTGAAGGACGAACCCTTAGAAGATGCAGAAGACGCCTGGTTTACCAGCAGCTGCAGTTTTGTGAGACAAGGAGGCTGTAAGGCAGGACATGCAGTAACTGCTACTGAGCAGGGAATGGAAGCACAACCATCAGCCGTGGGGACTACCCCTCAGAAGGCTGAAATAACTGCCTTGACGAGAGCCTTAATGATATGGACAGATGCTAACTATGTGTTTGGGGTGTCACACGCTCATAGTACCATCTGAAAAGAGCAAGGATTGCTCACACACAAGGAAAAGAGCATGATGTAAATGTACCTATGTTGTAGGGCACAGTTCTCTATCCAGGCCCAAGTCTGTGTGGGTGTCTCCTCTATCCACAAAGCTGCTCACACTGCAGGAGGCACAGGCTGAGAGGAGAGGCCAGAGCAGCTCTCCCACTGTGACACGGAGCAGCAGGATACAAGTAAAGGAAGGCCCCGCAGCGGTACTGGGAAGGTTCCACACAGTCATCAATTTTTCATCTGAAAGGTAAAGAGGAATTCCCTTTTCTGCCCCTATCATCATTGGTCGGGTGAGTAGCAATGATGCCCGGTGTGCTTCCATCAATGGAGCAGAATAGGCGGAAGGCTGGGGTGCAGGCTTTCCTCTGCTGAGGTGAGTGGGGGCTCAGGGTGTTGCTCAGTGGTAGATTTGTTCACACTGAGTTCTAACAGGAAACTTGCTCAACATCGAAGGCCTTGCAAAAGTCTGGCTGAGTGATGTCAGTTGCTTTTCCTTTCCCTACTGATGCTGTCACTCCACTGTAGAAGGCCACCAAAGCGACCAGGCTGCATGTCTCCGTTTCCGCTGTTTCTCCATTTCCTTCTTGTTGCTCCCTGTAACCAGCAGGTTCAGCCATGCTGCTTTCCTGCCTCCTCTGCTGTGTTTCGTGTGGTCGGGATGGAGCTCAGAGCTCCAGCTCTGAGAAAGGTTTTCTGAGAAAGTTACCATCTCTTTTCCATTCCTTTACCCCTAAAAACAGTTTTCCAGTGTCTCTCATGCAAGAATTCTTTGAACAGCCTGCAGCTGACTCTCCTGAAGCTCAGGGTCCTGACTTTGCTTTTTGCCAGGCACACATTCCTTGAGATGAGGAACTCTAGGAGGGCATGGTCACTACAGCCCTGACCACCTCCAGTCTTAACCCCTGCTGTTCAGCATGTCCAGTAATGCTTCCCTTCTGCTTGGTGTGCTTAATGCTTGGCCCACAAAAGTTATTGTCAGTGCACTCCAGCAGGCTCTCAGACAGTTTGCAGCAACTGGGATTGGTGCTGGGTGGTTGCTGGGAGGTGTCTCAGCAGAAAAGCTGGGCTGGGGTGGGCGTGCTGTGTCAGTCCTCATCGCAGCTGGCAGAGAGAGTTAGAGGAGGGTGATGGGTGCTGCCTGCTCTCAATGCTGCTGCACTGAATTTGGGGCACAGCAGCACACTGGTGAGTGAGCTGGGAGGGAGACGGACTGCTGCTGTGCATGGCTAGGCCAGAGCTGGAGGATTGTCAAACACGTGAGTCATGCTGGTGCAGCCATTGCAGCTGCAGCAGGAGTAGAAGACAAAGAGGTTTTGTAGAGGACAGAGGGTGGTGACTCATGGTTTGATGTCCAGGTGGAGGCCGATAACAAGTGGTGTCATCCAGGAGTCTGTCTTGGGACCAGTGCTTTTTTACATGGTTATCAGAGACACCAATGATGCAATGGAGTGCACCCTCTGCTGTTTGCTGAGTGGTGCGGCTGACGCAGTGGAAGGAAGGGATGCCATTCAGAGGGAGCTCAACCGAGAGGTTGGCCTAGGTGAATTTAATGAGGTTCAACACAGCAAAGTGCAAGGTTTTGCACTTGGGCTGGAGGAATCCCAGGCATTTCTACAGACTGGGAGGAGCAGTCCTTAAGAGAAGCCCCACAGAGAAGGACCTGGGGGTCCTGGTGGATGAAAAACAGAACGTGAGCCATCAGCGTGCTCTTGCAGCTCAGAGAGCAAATGGTCCCCTGGGCTCCATCAGAAGAGGGGATGGCCAGCAGGGACAGGGAGGTGATTGATCTTCATGATCCTTGAGGTCCCTTCCAACCCGGGCCATTCTATGATTCTGTGATTACACTCGCTGTCAGAAATAACGGCAGCTGTACAGATGTTGGATATATTTTGGGACAGTTCTTGTAACCAGCTGATTTTAAGACCTTGCCCGAGTCAAGAGTCTAAATTGAGTGTCAGAAGAAAGCTGGTAAAGTGGCTATTGCTCATTCTTTTTCATTTGCTGATTCTTTCATTCGGGTTCCTTTTCCAAAGGAGATTCTGGTGATGGAAGCAATTGAAGAAAGAAACAAAGCAGCTCTTGCCAAGAGTGCTTGAAGTCCCTGTGGAGAGAAGCAAAGAACTTGGGCTTCCTCAGGGATGCGCCCCACCATGTCTCAGGAAGGAGACAACTGCTGTTCCACTTTCTGCTTTGTGTGTGGAAAGGTACGTCTGGGTTTTCTTCTACTTGTTTTTCTTTCTTTTTCTGGCTTTGAAGGAGAAGGGGTGGAGCAAGGGGAGACCCACTGGTCATTTGTTAACTCAAGAGCAGGATGGATTCTGCATTGACTGTGAAAAACCTGGGCTAGTAGCATGGGCATATTTCAGGCTGGACTCTTCTTTTGCTGCTTGGTTTCCTTTTGGCTACAGGGAGACAGCTGTCTAAAGGTGTGTTTTCAAACCCACTCTCCAAAACCATGTTTCATTGTTGCAGGTGGTTCAGTGTGCTCTTGCAGAGCAGATGCTGTAGTTTGCTGTAGAATCTGAATGGTTTCTGTTCCTAGGGGAGGACTGGGAGGAGGTAGTGAGAAGAGAATTCAATGCCTTAGGTGTATCTTAGTGAGAAATGTTGGCATGAGGTGCTGAAAGTCTTGAGTTGTCAAAGGCCAGTGAGGCTCAGACTCCTTAACCTGCTGGAGCAGGGTGGAAGCAAGGAGTGGGCACTGCCGTCCCACAAGCTGCACTTGGTTCTGGTCTGCCAGGTCTGTGCTGGCCTGGATTTCTTCTGAGAAGTTTGTTGGAGCTGCTTGGAGTAGTGAAGGGTGGGGAAAAAGTGCTGCTCCAGAGCTATGAGACGTGCAGCTCCTTCTGAAGTGCTCCTGAGAAGGACGGAGCGCATTTGCTGCAGCTTTCTCTGCAGATGTGCTCCTCACCTTGAAATCCTCGTGGTTTGTCCTCAGCTCCTGACCACGGCCTGTTCTCTGTTTTGCAGGCTGATAACATGCAGAAGCCGCAGCTGGTGCGTGCTATGTCATCTTTAAACGTACCAGCATTTGCGGCAGCCCATGTTATTAAGAGCCACGTCGCCCAGGGGCCAGATGAGCTCTCTCTGGAGGTAAGCAGTTCCAGGCGTTCCGTGTTGTCGTGCATAGAAGAGGGCAGTCCTTTCTGCTTTGTTTTCCTACCAGATTTGCTGAATCTGGGATTGATGTTTCAATCTCTTTCAGGTCGGAGATCTGGTGAGCATTGTTGATATGAGGACATATCAACAGGCTGAGCCCCTGGTGGAGAGGCAAGCGTGGCTTTGAGGTAGGCACACGTTTTTGACTAGAGAGCACAACTTCAGTAGAGTTGGGAATCTCAGCTTGGAGCTGCTCTGCCTGCACAGGATGGCTGCTGGATGCAAACAGTTGCCCTGTGTCACTGTCAGTGGACCTTCCCTTTGGCTCTGGGCTCGGGCTAATGCTCACCTGTCTTTTTGTTCTAATTACAGGTTGGGCTTTTCCCTGGTGAGTGCATGGAACTCATCAGCGGAAAAGTTCCCGATTCCCTCCTCAATTCATTGCCAAAGCCAGGTGCGTAATTTACATTTGACAATGCGAGTTAGTCAAATAGGGTCAGAACGTTACTTTCAGGGGGTTTGTTTATGCCCAAGTTCAGCAAGCTTAGAAAGAGAACTACAGTAATCTCCTTGGGCACCTCCAGGGATGGGGAAAATCCATTCTTGCGTGTCCTTGTTGGGAATGTTCTTCCCGTTGTTACATGCTCTGTCGAATGCATTGCGCTCAGCTTCGTCCAACCGAGCCAGGCCTGAAATGAACTGGTTTCTTTGTTTTGTTGCGCAGAGCCAAAGAAATGGGGCAAGCTCATCAACGGCCTTTGTTCCCTGGTGAAGGTCAGCCCTGGGAGAGCAAAGCAGCCTGAGCCTCCGACATTCTCCGGATCCATGTCCTTGCTTGACATCGTTGAGAGGTATTTAGCCTTCAGGACTTGAGGGCTGAGCTGTAGGAATGGAAGCATCCTCTGCTGTTTGAAACAGAGGGCGTTTCTAAGCTGTGTTTCAGCAGAAAGCAGGCAGTGCCCAGAACAGGCAACTTTTGGCCAGGGCTCGGTGAAGCTCTTCCATCACCCTGCACCACGTCTGACAGCATGCTCTGTTTTCTCTGCAGAATGAGTTCTCCCAGGAAGAGGGCAGAGTCAGCAGCTGGCAGTTGGTGTTCCTGCTTCTGCCTGGGCAAACCATCCCCTGTGGCCAAACGCCAACTGCAGAGCAGTGCCAGGGAGCCCTCTGAAGCAGAAGTCTTGGTCCTGGCAGGTAAGGGTGCAAGTCCAGCTTACAAAACACTGCTTGTCAGCAACACAGGTAGAATTCATGCTTTCAGTGGGCTTGTACCTCCTTCTGGCATTCAAGCCCGTGCCTGACATCTTCAGTTGATCCCTGTCTTTCCCAAATGAGTCTCTTGTCAACACAAGAGTTGGACCTGCACGTGGATCACTTTCAAGACAGTGACACTGTTGCTAGAAGCCTATTTGCTTCTGCCCACCACCACTACATAGCCAAATGTCAAGAATCTCCATGGTTCATCTTGCGAACGTTCGACACTAACTGCTGTACATCTGCTCCTTCCTAGGTGACCCGAGCCCTTGTATATCCCCAAGACGCAGGGCATGTTACGATGACGCATCTTCCATCAATGAAGAGTTGTTACTAAGCACAGAATGCTGCAGTTCAGATGAAAGCCTTCCGTATAACATCAGCTATCAAGAGAAGAAGGTCATCATCGTTGAAGCCTTCATTCATCCCATCCCTACTGAAGCTGCTGACCTGAGCCCACCAGACACCTCAGGCACCAGCCTGGACTCAATGTCTCTGCAGTGCAGCCCAGCCCAAGCACAGCCTGAGTGCCCCGACAGCAGCACCACCATGCAGGCTCAGGTCAGCATCACCAAGGAGAAGCTGAGCATCTCGCAGGGGGGCACAGAATCAGGACACGAGTCCCAGGCTCCGGGCAACAGCACGGTCTCTGAGCAGCTCTCATGATTACAAGAGAGGATGAGTCCCATCTTTCCTCCAGACCTCACACCCCCTCCTTTCTCCTATTGAATAAAGGCACGCTCGTGCTCAATCAATGCCTTGACTGAATTCCGAGTTTTCATTCGCAGAGATTGGGATGAGTGCAAGAAACTGCAAGGCAGCTCAGCTTACAACACTCTGGCTGTGGGGTTTGTGCGGCCGAGCTCTGGGTGTGTTCCCATTTTGCCTGACTTTGGGATGCCTGCAGCGAGAGCTCTGCTGCCGTTGTGTATGGCAGCAAATAGTCTCTAGCATCCTGGATGCTGCTCATGAAAACCCCAAGCTTCCTGGCTGTGGCTGTGATGCTTTTCAGGGCCTTTTGATGCTCTTTGATGCCGTGGCTGCTCCCTAACACCTCTGTCCTCCCGCCGTGTCCATTCCTGGCTCCCACCTGTGAGCTGTCCCTGCAGATCATCTCTAGCCCTGCCATCATCGCGCTGCAGCAGGAGGAGCTCGCCCTGACCAACATCAGGCAGTGCTGCCTGCCTCTCTCACTCTCTAGACCAAGTGTAACTACACTGTCATGGAGACAAATGCTTTCTGTCACATCCTCCATCCCTGCAGACATTTACCGGTAGGTGGCTCTTGCAGAAGAAGATTCAAGCAGCAGAACCTTTTGCTCAGCTACAGCACACAAATGCTACAAAAGCAGGAATAACCCGCAAGCTCTGGGTCTGTTTGTCTTGCACAGGCATGCACTAACTGCGTTTGATGGTACCCCCCATCCTTGATTTCCTTCCCTGCTTCTTGTCTGATGACGCTGCTGAGCCAGGAACAAGCTGCCCAGTGTGGCAGAGCATGGTGCAGGGCTGTGCTGGGACCTCCTCCCCTTCATCTGCTGCAGATCAGTGCCACACACGTGCCATCGAGATGCTCTGGCACGGGATGTGCCTCCAACCCAAAGCTCCTTCCCACCTCCCAAGGAAAAGCAAAGCAACCCAAGCATCTCCAGCAAAGCTGCCCAGCAGACAGCAGGGAATGCAAACAGCTTCTGGCTGCTCCCCTGCACTCCTGTCCTAAGTAATATGAAGGCTTTATGATCGTTAATGGCTTTACGATCTCTCGCCTCCAACTGAAGCAGTAGTTAGACCAATTACCAAGTGACACCAAGGTGGTAGCGTGGTAAAATGGCGATTTATTGAAGCACACATGACCTTATATAACCTTTGTCCACTTCGTCTACGCCTACTGTATTACACGTAGCAAGATTCTTCCAGAATATGGGGAAGGGCCTGTCACGTCACAGCCCGATAACATCCCCGTATTTCGCCTAATACAACATTTCCCCCTCCCCATGCTTAAAAGGCTTAACCCGTTACAATACGCAACAATATCTCTCCATCTTCCTCTTCACCTTCTTTGCCTTCTTCTGATTCTTCCTTAGCACCTTCCTCCTCTTCTTCAGCCTCTTCACCTCCTGCTTCTCGTGCAACGACTTACTATGATCACTCAAGTTAAAACAACACATCCCATCAAAGTCTTTACAACCATGACCCTGTGCGAGAAGCAAGAAATCAATTGCTGCTCTGTTTTGAAGCATAGCATGTCTAATACTGTCAGTGTCTTCAAGTAGCTCACTCAGCAGTGTAGAAGTCATGTTAGCCTGTTTCACGGACCTTGTTTCACAAGGATTACAGTGTCATTCCCTAAATCTCTGCGTGTGATGTTAATAGCTGTTAGTGCACAGAATTCTCTGCATGGATCTTGTATGGGATTATATGATCTTACGTATCCCTGAAACTCAGAGGAGTTCCCCCATATAGGAATCCCAATTAAACATGTTTGAAATGGCGAGGTGGTTGATTGCAGGCTAAGACAGAAATCCGTCCTGCCTGTTTGTTTCGCCCAAGTAACCCACAGATTCCCAGGTTGTTGGATCAAGTGAACACCCCCCACCGGCGACCAACATAAAGACAAAAGACATAGCAGCATCAAAATGGTGTCTCTCGTTGGCAGCAGGGGTTGTTTCTCTGTGTCCTTTGGGTTCTTGAGTCTCAAGAATTTCTTCGGTATCCAGATGAAAGATCTTCTTCTGCGCTCCACCAATTCAGGATTCCTTGGGCGGCCGATCAAGAGGTCCTGGAAGAGGATACTCAGCTCTTGTTATTTCCCTGACATTTTCTTTTTCACCACCAACCTCTGGCTTAATTTTTCTCGATGGCACCCAACGTATGTCTCCTGTGCCTTTGCATTTTACTGCTGCGTACCCCCTTCCCCAGACTAGTATGGACCATCCCAACTCCCAGGACCCATTATCCACCTTGATCTTTACTGGCGGGCCTTCTTCGATGATTCTTGGCCGCCAATGTTTCTGGGTGGGGGTCCTGGAATTTTCTCCTCGCTCAAAGTGATTTAGTGCATACAGTGCGCGGGCCAAGATTTCCCCTTGTTGTGATACTGGGATCTTTCCCGAATAGCCTTCCCCCTCCCCAAGGACACGAATCTTTTCCTTGAGGAGGCGGTTAGCCCTTTCGACGATAGCTTGGCCCTGCGAATTTCCCGGAATGCCTGTGGTGTGTGTGATATTCCAGCGAGCTAACCAATCTTTGGACGAACGCGAAATAAAGCAAGAACCATTGTCTGTTTTTATGTGGCGCGGCATTCCCAAAACTGCTATAGCCGTGGCCCAATGGTGTTGTGCTGCTGTAGAACTGACACGACCATGTTGTGTGGCTACAATGACGGTAGAGGACGTGTCAATAGTCACAGCCAGCCACTGTCGTGGGGCCATCCGTGGTTCCATTGTGAAGTCTGTTTGCCAGACGTCTAATGGAGCGAGACCACGAGGATTAACCCCCGCTCCTAAAGCTGGCGCAGAATTACAGTGAGGGCAGGTTTGCACTACCTCCCTAGCGACTGTAATCGGGATAGAACAGGCTCGAGCCAGTGCCTTGGCCCCTATGTGAAGTGCTGAATGAAGATCACGAGCTTCCTGCAAAGTGCACACCTGGTTCCCTGCTATCCGATCAGCCATGTCGTTTCCTGCTGTAAAGAAACCTGGCACCTCAGAGTGGCTACGAACATGAAGGATGGCAACGGGTGCAACTCTGATAGCTAAAGCATCCTCTAACAGGGCTGCAGCTGCTGTACTCGGTTGCCCTTCCTTTCCCATCCGTAGCAGCATTTTTGCCACGAACACAGAATCCGTGACAGCATTGCAAGGCTTCGTGGGCCAAAGATGTAGTGCCACTGCCATAGCCCTAGCCTCGAGCATCTGAACACTTGCTGTCTTGTCTGTTATCATCTTGTAACTCCAGCCACCCTCAACTGTTTGCCACACAGCCACCCCCTGGCCCGTTGATGACGAAGCATCAGTGAAGACTGTAGGACCGTTCACAGGGGTGTCCAGGACCCTGTGTCGCAATGATATCTGGAGGGGTTTTGCCAGTTCAAAAATTGGCAGTGAGTCTGAATAGCAAAACTTTCCGCTGAAGTCATAAACAGCCAATGACACCTCATCTGGCAGAGGTTGCACATTTCGAAAAGCTCCTGGTAAATAGATGACTTCCAAGTCCTTCCCGAAAGCTCTGATCGCAGTGAGGCGAGCCTTTCGCAGCAAATATGACAGCTGTTCTAGCCATGTGGTAAATGCTCTCACCGGCTGAGCAGAAAATAACCATGACAGTGGGCGTGGCCGAGAGTTCAAAGCATGCCCAATCACTGCAGCTGAACCATGCTGGCACCTAGTGACCGCAGCCTCCAACGGGCGATCAGGTTCCCACCTGGCAAGGGCATTGGTGGAGCAGGCTGACAGTATCTCCTGCCAGGCTGACTCCATCTCTGGATTCCAATGCCTCTCCTCTTGTGGGACTGATCCCTTCAGTTGATCATAGAAAGGTTTCATGAGGCGCGGAGGGATGCCAATGGCATTCCTCACCCATTGCAGTGCCCCCACCAACTTCTGCACATCCCATAAGTTTGTAATTTGAGGCTTAATCTCCAGCCCCTCCGGGATTACTGTGGAAGATCCAAATTTATAGCCCAGGAATTCAATCCCTGGTTCTCTCTGGATCTTTTCCTGAGAGATCACAAACCCTGCAGAGATGAGGGTGCGGACGATCTGCCCCTCCAACGTTTTCAACTGAGCATCATCAGGTGCAACAAGCAGCAAATCATCCATGTAATGGGCGATTTGGCATCCTGGCAGTGCCTTTCTCACTGGTTCTATGACTCTGCTCACCACAAGTTGACAGATCGTAGGTGAACAGACCATACCTTGCGGAAGAACCTTCCACTGGTACCTCTGAGCTGGCTCTCGATTATTTACAACCGGAACTGTGAATGCAAAGGCTTCCCTATCCTGTTTAGCCAATGGGATAGAGAAGAAACAATCCTTTAGATCAATGACCATCAGAGGCCATCCCTGTGGGACTGCTGACAACAAAGGTCCCCCTTGCTGGACAGGACCAAAGGGGATGATCTGTGAATTGACTGCTCGGAGATCGTGGAGCAGCCGAAACGATCCAGAGGCCTTCTGAATGACAAAGATGGGCGTGTTCCAATTGCTAAGCGATGACTCTATATGGCCTAGTGCAAGTTCTCTGGAAACAAGCTGTATGAGCGCTGCCAATTTTTTAGCAGGAATGGGCCACTGATCCACCCAAACAGGAGATGTATCCTGTTTCCAACGCAGCGGAATCGCATGCTGCAGCGCCAAGTGGTGGACAGTGGCCCTTAGGATAAATTTGTCAGCCGTAACCCAATGAGAAGAAGAAGATCTCTGCCTAGCAGAGATCCCCTGATCGGAGCTATATTGGGGGTGATGAAAACCGTTTTTTCTATTGAGCCATCTCGATTGATGATTGAAATTCCCACTTCCGCATCCGACACAGAGGTGGTCATTTCACCCCCCACCCCTATCAGGACCTTTGATGTTGCAACCTTTGGCCACTGGAATGGCCAATCGCGCTCTGCAATAACAGTAACATCTGCACCAGAGTCCAACAAAGCTGTAAGGTACACCGTCCTAGGACCTAGTGTAGGCACTCCAGGGTCCAACGTCATCATGACCCTCACCAATGGCCTATCACCTAGATCCATGGTCAGCGCCACCGTGTGGTCAACACGCTTGGCCCATTTTAATGAAGCGGGAAGGGGCCCTGGGCCGCTGGCACCCTCCCGTTCCAGTTTCCCTGCGGCAAAACCTCAAATTTTCGACAGTGACGCGCAACATGTCCAACCCCATTGCACAACTGACAACGTTTTCCTTGCGGCTTGCTCTGCCCAGCTTTCTTGGGGCATTGTGCTTTAAAATGACCATGCTGCCCACACTTGAAACACAGACCTTTTCCCTTCTCATCCCCGGTGCGAGCTGCCATCATCACTGCAGATTTAATCGCAGAGCTGACTTCGGCAGCCATCCCCTGCACAGCAGTTGCCAAGCCATCATTATTGGAGGGAGTATTTTTCTGATGATCTAGCACATATTTGATAATCTCCCCTGGGGTGTTCAAAGTTCCAGGAGCTGCCCTAATTATCTGCTGAACGTCCGGGAGCGACTTTTGCTTGAGACAGTCTATCACAACCAAAGGCTGGACTCCCTTCGGGAGGTCAGACCCTTCAATGGCACGAATCAAGCGATTTGCAAAATCAGAAAATGACTCAGAAGGCTCCTGTTTGATGTCGGACCACGGGAGCACAGGCTCCGCAACTTTAGCCACTGTCCGCAGCGCCTGAAAGGCTGCCTTTGTAAGCGCAGCTAACTCCCCCTCTCTCAGCCCTCTTGCTTGATCCTCCGGGGACCCCACCATACCATCTGCTAGTCCCTGAAGGCGCAAGAGAGTAGTTCTTTCAACCCTAGCTCCACGGCCCTGACCTGTATGCGCATTAGCCGGATGATTGTTATTACGAGCTGCCTCAGCGACAACAGCCTGAAGCAATCTATTCCATTCATCATACCACAGCGTGTACTGCACGGGCTCAAGAATCACCCTCATGAGACTGACCACATCGTACGGCAGGAGACTCGAGGCCATGAGAGCCTCAATTGCTGACATAGTTACCGGAGAACGCAAGCCCTTGTTCTTAACTAACTCTGCAAGGCGAGTAATCGCCTTGGAATCCAGAGGGGTCCAAGCCGGACCATCCTGTTTCACTATTATCGGGAGGGCAAAAGCTGTTGTTTCCGGGTCGGCTGTCTGGAGGTCCTCCCTTGTCTGGGCCCAATCAGTGAAAGTGGGTGGGCTCCACGGTACGGGTGCCGTGGGGCCACATCCCCCTTGGGCGGCCCCCTGGGCGGCCCACGCAGGACCACATCCCCCTTGGGTGGCACCTTGGGCGGCTTGGCCAGCCCCTTGGGCGGGCCACATGAAATCATCACACCCACATTCACCTTCACTATCACATGGGTTGGCACAATCCCCCCCTTTCTGGGCATATGCACAGCAACAATAGGGACCCGACAGCAAAGAAGTACCACCCCTCCTTACACTTTTCCTTGGTGACACCACACCTCCCCCTTTCAGCTCTGGTGGGACCACACCTCCTCCTTTCAGCTCTGGTGGCACCACCATGCCTCCCCCCTTTCTCTCTCCCTTGTCCTTGTTCTTATCAGGTACAGTAGCAACATCGCATTCCTCGAGGGGCTTCCCTCCCCCTTCATCCCTGTAGGCGTCCAATGAAGGATACGAGGAGTTAGGATAGGGGGGCGGAGGCGGGGTGTCCTCCTGTTCAGGGCTGCCTTCTGGAATGTCTGTCTTAGGCGAAGGAACAGGTGTGTTCGGGGGAGCCGGCGCCATCTTGCCTTGCACTGAATCTGTAAGAGAGTCAAGACTCCCCCCCCGGCCTCCCCCCGTCTCCAAACCCAGAATTTCTCTAGCACGTTGGTTTGCTAGCTTCTCCTCCCGTGCTGCTTTCAGCGCCTCCAAGATAAGTCCCCATACTTTGAATTCTGATACTTTTCGAGTGGCCAGCGACCTTTGAGATAGTGCGGCCGTAATTCCATCCCATCTGCCAGGATTGTATAAATCAGACGGGTTTGTTAAAAGCCCTTCCTTTTCCAGCAGCGAAAGAACTGCTGTTACCTCCTTTTTGGAAGGAGCCTGTTTCCCACAGTGAAGTTTGCAAGCGTGAAGAATTACCTTGATAACGGCTTCCATGTCGCCCCGGCCGAACGTAGTTCTCCTGGCCGCTCCCTGGCGCTTCCCCGAAGGTTCCTGGGGGTCCCCGAGATTCCGAGATTCCGGGATTCCGAGCTCGCTCTCCCACCTGTCGAAGAGTGATGGCCACTCCTCTTCGACCCTGGGCTTCCACTACTCCGCGACGAGAGGATTCGCTACCGCAGTGGGATCCTGCTGCCGTTTAGCAGACAACTACCTTGCTCCAAAAGTCCCTAATCACGCCTAATCGTGACGAATCACGTCGGCGGTCACCATTTGAAGGCTTTATGATCGTTAATGGCTTTACGATCTCTCGCCTCCAACTGAAGCAGTAGTTAGACCAATTACCAAGTGACACCAAGGTGGTAGCGTGGTAAAATGGCGATTTATTGAAGCACACATGACCTTATATAACCTTTGTCCACTTCGTCTACGCCTACTGTATTACACGTAGCAAGATTCTTCCAGAATATGGGGAAGGGCCTGTCACGTCACAGCCCGATAACATCCCCGTATTTCGCCTAATACAACAGTAATAGACCCCATGAGGACTGGCTGGGAAATCAGTGCATGACACATGTGAGTGTGCACAGGATTGTGCAAAGCAGTGGGGTTCCATGAGTTTGTGTGTGTGTGTATCTCGGCTGTTATGAAGGCATGGGAAAACTGCCTTACTGAGTCCCAGATAATTACTTATCCTCAAATGATTTTTCCTGGCCAAATTTAAAGCCTCTTACAGGTAATCGAGACCAACAGGCTGTTGTTGCACAATCAACAGGCACAAACTAGATGAATAGCTGAGGAAAATAAAGCATCATGCCAAGGGTACTAGATAAGTGAGCAGCTTGAGATCTGCACATTTATGTGATGCTCTTGGTCTTAGACAATATTTGCTTAGTGAGGTCACATAGAATGAAAGTAAAATAGAAGAAGTGCAATTGGTCTCAGTTCACACAGCTGGCTGGTTTGTCTCAGGCTAATCCTGAACTGCCTCAAGCGACTGCTTTGGTTCTCTACAGAACAGCAACTTCAGAGATCTCTTTCTATTACTAAGTTTTTGAAAGAGCAATTTGCTCTGTTAATTATCCATCATTTTTGTGCAGTCTGTTTTGTCAGACTTGTCTTTAGCTTCCAAGTTGTATGTGAAGAATTGTTTCCGTTGTAATGCACAATGTACTAAAAATTGAGAGATGAAAATGTGAAGAGTTTTTCCAGCTTTGATTTCATGTCTGGAATTTTGGAACCCACTACTTGCAGTTGTTAATCTGTCCAAACTGGTCTGGTTTGGAATGCCCTCATCCTTCTTGAATCGCTGTTAAAGGCGGAGCAATTCCTACAAGTGCCATGGCCCCACTGTTGTTCTAATTCTTGTTTCTTTGTTTTCCACACACTGCTTTTCAAGCCTCCTTTTTCTTTACAGTCAAAGTGAGAACTGCACTGTGAGGTGTCTGAACCTTGTTGTGCCTGTACATAAATAGAACAGCAGCAATGCCAGACAGGTGACTGTGCTGACAGCTCTCGTAGCCAGTAACACGTAACTGTGCTAAATCCCTTGTGACGGCTTTGATTTCATTTTTGCCAGTGAAATCCTTGTAAAAGGAAGTGCAGCAGTGTGATGAGCTAAGGTGAAGATGCTGGTTTTAGTAGTGCTCTAAGCTGAGTGAAAGGGCAATTGAATGAGGGTTATATGCTTTCTCTGGGACGATAAGGCTCTTTTTCCTGAGGGAAAGAGCCAGCTTTTCATGGGCTATATGTGGGCTTTGGCAAGGGCAGACAATCCAGTCTGTCAGGAAGCCATTTGAGGTGCTTCAGGTTTGTAAGCTTGTCTTTTTGTTTTTCAGGCGGATATTTGGAGCATGGGTGTAGTGCTGTATGCTCTGCTGTGTGGGTTTTCCCTTTGGATGATGACAATATGATGGCACTCTACAGGAGGATACCAGTGGGTATCAGTGGTGCTAGAATACACTGAGAAGGGAAATAGCTGAGCTTGACAAGAGGCCTTGCTTTTCGGATGGCAGAACATGCTGAGCTGTGAGTAGAAAGGCCTGTCTGCTGAATATTGTCCCTGTTTTTGCTGCTTTGTCTACCAGTATTTAGTGGAATTGGTTCTACGCTTGGTTGGCCTATGTGGCACTGTAGCCTAATTCTGTACCATGATAGCATACAGAATTTAAGGAGAAGTATTTTCTTGCCAATGGTCTGGATTTTTTGTATCTGGTTCTTCAACTGGCTGCTCCCTATAATATCTGTAGTAAAAATACAGACACATCATTTGATTTCCCTGAAATGAATGTTCCTAAATGCCAGCTCTTCTCATGTCTACAAAGATCAAAGTTCTGCATTTGCTATTAGAATTTCCTCTTCCAGAATCAGGAGGTAATGTAGGACCCCACAGATTGCCTTCAGAATCCAGCAGTTAGTTCTGTTTCCTTTCGGAGTGCATAACAACCTGAGCAAATGAATTGAATGACGTGGCTTATTAGTCTGGTACAAACTCTGCTGTACACTGAAACTTGGTCCATTTGTAAGCAGGACTTTTTCCATCTCTGCAGGACAGCAGAAAACCCTTTGTGCTAATCATGATGCCAAGTAGCAGAATGCGGCAAATGGCAGATGATCCAACTGCTTCAGGTGTTCATTTCCTTAAAACTGAATAGTTTTGGACTGAGAGTTTGTAAGCAGAACGGAGCTCTTAAAGCTGTCAGAGACTATTTCTGCACTGTTCAATTCTATCTGCACAACATACACAGGATCTCAGAACTGCGTTGCTTGAATTGGTGGAACTTGTTGAAGTGAACTGGGATGAGCAAGTTTTAGAACTTAGTCAGAATGCAGTAAAAAATGGATAATCTCATGAGTATTAAGGTACAGGCTTGCTATTTCTGCACTGAATTTGTTTTTATTTTACATGGCTGTGATCTGAAAGTTGCTTGAAACGCAGGCACCTAGGCACTGTTGTGTAACTGAATTTCACACGATAGGTCCTGAAATATCCTGGAATCAAAAACTCTGACTTGTTTTAAGTCTGCTGCTTGAGTCTAATCAGGGTCATAGTGTCTGTGTGCAGTGTTTCTTTCCCTGTAATGCTCCACATCATTTCATTTTGGGAATATTGAAGGAAATGGACTATGTGCCATAACTGTTGTTAGAACAAAGTATGTCTGGTGTGATCTTATGCATAGGTTCTGTAACTGCTCTTCACAGCTCAGGTGTTTGACCTTCCTTTTGGTGAAGTGATGAAATACTGCTGGTTTCTATTTGTGCTTCTAGGCACCTTGAAGCTCTTAGGAATAGAACAATTGTCTCCAGTTCTTTTCAATGATATCAGTAACAGCTCGAGTGTTGCTGCCCACTAGGTAGACCCAAAGAAGCAGATTACAGTGAAACAACACACAAGCTGGACCTGAATGAGGATCACTTTCAAGACAGTGGCTATGCTGCTTCAAGCCTACTTGCTTCTTCCTGCCGCCACTCTATTACCAAGTATCAACAACCTTTCATGATTCAACTTGCAAATGTTTGAAACTAACCCTTGTGTTTCTATGCCTTCCTAGGTGATTCGAGCCCTTGTCAACCCCAAAGATCCAAACCAAGCAGTGTCTTTCCATCAATGGAGAGTTCTTATTAAGCATGAATCGCTGCAATTCGGATGACAGCCTTCCACATGGTAACAGTGATGGACACAAGGGGCTCATCCACGTTCATGCTCTCATATCTCCTGGCTCTGCTGAAGCTCCTGACCTGAGCCTGCCAGACACAGCAGTCACCTGCCTGGATTGTGACCCAGCGCCTTTGCAGTGCTGCCCATCCCAAGCACAGCCCGAGTGTCCCAGCAGCAGCACCACCATGCAGGAGCAGGGCAGCATCAGTGAGGTGAAGCTGAGCATCTTAGATGGGGACTTAGAGTCAGGCTGCCAGTCCCAGGCACCAGGCAGCAGCACCAGCTCTGAGCCACTCTCATCTTGACAAGAGGAGTCCCATCTTCACCCTTGACCTCTCAAGCCCTCCTGTCTTTTATTGAATAAAGTCACTCTCATGCTCAGTCATCGCCTTGACTGCATTCCGAGTCTTCAATCACAGGGATTGGGATGAATGCAACAAACAGCAAGGCAGCTCAGCTTGCAATGCTATGGCTGTGGGGTTCGTGCAGGCAGAGCTCTGGGTTCCCATTTTGCCTGGCTTTGGGATGTCTGCAGCAAGATCTCTACCATTTTGTATGGGAGCAAATAATCTCTAGCATCTAGGTTGCTGCTCATGATATATCCCAGTCTTCCTGGCTGTCACTTTGTGATACCTTTCAAAGCCTTCTGATACTCTTTGATGCCTTGGCTGCTCCCTAACACCTCTGTCCTCCTGCCATGTTGACTCACGTCTCCCACTTTTAAGCTGGCTTTGCAGATCATCTCCAGCCCTGTCATCATCACGCTGCAGCAGGAGGTGCTCACCTGGCCCAATGTCTGGCAGTACTGCTTGTTCTGCAGATGAGCAGCTGCCTCCTCATCTCTTCAGCTACAGTAGTTTTTCTCAGGGCAGTTAGATGCAGTCATGCTCCTCTGGATTTGGTGTGTTAAATCCATGCTGCATGGCAGCAGTCAGTGCAATACAAAGGTGTTCTGTGTGCCATAGCATTTCTCCAGGGGCTGCCAAAGGTAGAAGCACAACACAGCACCATCCTTCTGACAGTAATGTCTGTGAGTGTTAGACATGTGAGCACTGCATCATCCCCAGCGTGTCAGTGCTTTTCCACACCAACCTGACACTCACACTCTGCACTGAATGTAACTCTGCTCTTGTGGAGACAAATGCTTTCTGTCACATCCTCCATCCCTGCAACCATTTGCCGGTAGGCAGCTCTTGCAGAAGAATCAAGCAGCAGAACCTTGTGCTCACCCTACAGCATGCAAATGCTATGAAAGCAGAAATAACCTGGCATGCTCTGGGTCTGCAAGGCTGCACAGATGGGAGAGGTAGATTGTGTTTTTGCAGTGGAAGTTTCCAGTATTTTCAGTACATAGTGTAGGCCCTAACTGAATGTATAACCCTCTTGTAAAACAGCTGTATAAGTAGTTTTTCCACCAAGAAAGTTGCTGAACAGAATTAAGTTCAGACTGGGGGCATTCTGACATGGGGAGAATTGAGACAAGCACAAGATAAATACAGGGTGGGTAGAGCCCAGCACAGGACAGAATGAATGTACTGACTTTTGGAAACATTGCCCTTCTCTGTCCGCAGAAAAGTACAAGGCAGACCTAAAAACAAGAGGTTGGTAATTGACCTTCTATGGAAATGAATCCTAGCCACAGTCTCGAGGAGTCTGTGAGCCTGAGATGCTCAACCAATGAGAGCCATGAGAGCATCACCTACAGTGGGTTTAGGGCACAGAACAGAATTGATTTCACTGACTGGTGTGCAGTTTCTCCCTTGCCAATAGGGGATGTGCGCGCAGTATTGCAATAATGAATAAGCACTGCTGCTATCGCTGCCATCTTTGCCTAACTAGAAATCTTTGACTTTGAGAGTTTCTCACACAAGGGGAGAGGGTAAGAAAGTAAAGAGGCACAGAAAACTAAGGGAAACTGCTCTTCTTTATCTTATCTATAAAAATTGATACGATGCTGTTGTGCATTTTTTTTAATTTTATTTTTAATTTTTTGCTAATGTCAGGTAGATTGTTTTAAAATATCCACACACCAAAATCTGACTACCAAGCAAATGTAATGAAAATGAAATGAAGGTGAGTTAGTGGAAAGCACAAGGCCATATTATATTAGGCTCCAGCAAATTTACAGGCAGTCACTGCACGAAGAGGTAGATCTGAGTTGCACATTATATGATTCCCACAAAGATTAAGGAAATCTGAAGCTTTCAATATATTTTTTTAATTCTTTTTTCATTTCATTTTTAAACACCTGACCCAGACCCCAACCCTCACAGGAGCTGTAAAGATAACAGCATTAACCAGCAATGTAACTCTAATCCTAACCCTTACCCTGATTCTAAAATCGTCCCTAACTCCAAATGCAACAACAAAAATGATGCTAGAAGTTTGTAGCAAAAGGAACCTTAACCCTGATCATAATCCAAAAAAAAAATCATTATGGTAACAATAATCTTTACCTTAAGAGTAATATTAATCAGAGCCCAGATGATGCCTGCATCCAATCAGAAGCATGCTTTGCATTATTTAAGAGTTGTATTTTTTCCAATGAACTCTCTCTATTATCACGTTTATAAAGTAACAGAGTCTGTTCTTTTTCTCCTGACACTGTGCCTTACTCCTGACATCCCCTGGAAATGACCCAGATAGGGCACCATCAAAGTAATGCTAATAGTAATGTCAATCCTAAGGGTATCTCTAGCCTCAGTGTTAATGGGACGCTAACAACAATCCCAACAGCCTTAAACATTCTGGTGGTGTGAAAGAGGTGCTGCCTTGCACATGCTGGGCAGTCCCATTGCCTGTTAAATGCAGGCGGCAGCGTAGAAACATGATGCCCGTGGTCAGAATGCCCTGTGGCAGATCCTGGCACCGGAGAACTGACCGGAGAACCATGAGAGAACTGACAACAAATCACGCGACATCAGAACCGACCCAGTGGTTATTTACAAGCCTTGGGAGACCCAGACAGGATCTCAGAGTGGTGAATGTAGGTACAGAAGTTGTTACTACTCTGTTTTCTTCTAAAAGAAGTGTTTTTTTTTCATCTCAGAAGTTGGGGGGGGGGGGGGGGAGGGGGGCGGGAAAGGGATATCAATTTAATTACTTATTAATTTATTGACAGACATTCACGTTTGCTACGTTTGGAGAAGTTTTTATTTGTTTGCTGTGGTTTGATTTTTTTTTTTTCTTTTTTTTTTCCCCCTTCCCTCCTTTTCCATCTTTGTGTTCTTCCCCTATAATCAAAAGAACGGATCCCCAGGGTCTGTCCTGCAGACGTTCTTTCCATGGTCTCTGCTGCCACCTGCTGGCCAATAAGCGGAACTGCCACTGTTGGGCGTTTGGTGCCGCAGGAAGCACAACGCAGATCTGAGTTCTGACCGGTCTACGCAGCAAATCCGCCAATCTTTATTGCGATAAGCCCTCCAGACAAGAGCATAAAGTCTTTGCCTGAGGGCAGGGTTAGTAGTAATGGATGTCAGTTTTGAAATTTCCAGTCCATTCACCATAGCACTTTCTGCCTCCATGTCCCATAACCAGAGCAGCTATGCTGGCATGCTCTCTTGGTTTCTGTCTAAACCACTGTACTATATCCATCAGTTCAGCTGCTGTATTATGGGCAGCAGGGTTTGGGGGGTTGGATACTGGTCAGGGCACTCCCACCAGCCTATCCTGCATTTTTTTTTTTTTTTTTTTTTCATTTTTGGGTTACAATCAGTCAGATCTCAAATAGATCTAGTCCAAATGGAACCTCAAAATCTGACCTTTTAGTGCCTTCATTTACAGAGTCCATTTTATACAGATTCCCTTGTACAGGGTCCCCATGGTCTTCCAGAGAGATGTTCCTGATCTTCCATAGGAGAATGATTGAATTAGGTTTTTTCCCCATCAAAACTGCCACCTGTCTTTCCAGTTTTTCAACACTATCATTCAATAGCTGATTTGCATCAGCCTGAGCCTCTTCAGTTATGTTCAGACAGTTCAAGGCCATTAAAAGTGGCCATGCCACCATGAACACAGCTAACTGTCATTCTCAAGTTGTAAGTATGTCTTTGCTAAGACCATGGAAATACTCAGTCAGGTGGGCCAGGGACTCATGGACCCTCCCTCCGTCCCACACAGGGCCCCATTTTTCAGTGACAGAAGCAGTGCTGCATTTTGAGGATCCTAGGAATCCCAGGACATGCCCTGACAAAAGGTCATTCAAAGGGGTAGTCTTTCCCCATCCAAACAACTCCATGATATTCACAGAATCACAGAATTGTAGGGGTTGGAAGGGACCTCCAGAGACCACTGAGTCCAGCCCCCTGCCAAAGCAGGTTCCCTACACCACGTTGCACAGCTCAGCATCCAGGCAGGTCTTGAATATCTCCAGAGAAGGAGATTCCACAACCACCCTAGGCAGCCTGTTCCAGTGCTCTGTCACTCTCACCGTAAAGAAGTTATTGCACACATTAGTGCAGAACTTCCTATGGTGCAGTTTCTGTCTGTTTCCCCTTGTCCCGTCTCCACACACTGCTGAAAAGAGTCTGGCCTCAACACTTTGCCCCCCACACCTCAAATATTTATAGAACCTGGATCCTGTCCCCTCTCAGCCTTCTTTTCTCAAGGCTAAACAGACCCAGTTCCCTCAGTCTCTCCTCATTGGGGAGATGCTCCAGGCCCTTCACCATCTTAGTGGCCCTCTGCTGGACTCTTTCTAAGAGATCCCTGTCTTTTTTTTACTGGGGAGCCCAGAACTGGACACAATATTCCAGATGAGGCCTCACCAGGGCAGAGTAGAGGGGGAGGATCACCTCCTTCGGCCTGCTGGACACGCTCTTTTTAATGCACCCCAGGATGCCATTGGCTTTTTTGGCTACAAGGGCACACTGCTGGCTCATGGTTAATCTGTCGTCCACCAGGACGCCCAGGTCCCTCTCAGCAGAGCTCCTCCCCAGCAGCTCTTCCCCCAGCCTGTACCGGTGCATGCAATTATTTCTCCCTAGGTGCAAGACTCTACACTTGCTTTTGTTAAACCTCATCCGGTTTCTTACTGCCCGGCTCTCCAGCCTGTCCAGGTCTCGCTGAATGGCAGCACAGCCTTCAGGTGTGTCAGCCAATCCTCCCAACTTCGTGTCATCAGCAAACTTGCTGAGGGTGGTCATTGATGAAGATGTTGAACAAGACCGGACTGAGCACAGACCCCTGGGGGATGCCGCTCGTTACAGGCCCTCAGCCAGACACTGCACCGCCAACGACAACACTCTGCACTCTGCCAGTCAGCCAATTCTCGACCCACTTCACTGTCCAATCACCTATCCCATACTTCCTCAGCTTTGTTATAAGGATGTCATGGGAGACTGTATCAGTTATAGAGGTTATAGAGTTCAATTCCTGTAGTCAATTTGGCGGCCCAGGTGGGACCAGCTCTGTTCGCTGCAGGACCAGCTGAGAGGGAGACACTTTTGGCGCACCCTGAGATTTCTCTGAAGGACTCCCTTCCTCACCTGATCACTGCAGGGACAGACAAGGACCACCCATAGGTGGACCAGGTATGTGTATGGTAAGTGGAGCCCATATGTCTTGAGGAGACATCCTACACAGTTTACAGCCATACGTGCTGCTCCCAGGGAGGTGAGCTCATGGCTTTGGTTGCCAGCTGGGGTAGGAAGACTCCTTGGGTGAGTTCCTATGAAAGGGAACTGTATGTCATATGAATGGAAACAAGAACAAGTACTCTCTCCCAGGTGGGTGACAATAGGAGGGACCTAGGTTGGTCTCTCCTACGGGTATGGGATATAGTGGATAGCCTGTCAAATGGTAGCCTGGGTTCTCCAAGTTGTAATCACGGGGGTTATAGGTTGTATGTTCAATATTATCATCTGCTTTAAGTGTTTGGTACCGTGTGTCAAGCCGACTCTGGGAAAAACATTAACGTTTGCAACTGGTCGACCAGAGTATGAGTGTTATTAAGATTCCAGCTAGAAAACGTTGTCAGCATTGTGTAGTATGAATAAACCATGGTTTTTGATCTAAATGTCAGAGTGAGTGTGGTGTGAGTGAGACACAGAACAGCTGCAGGGTGAGTGCCGAGTCCCGATCCATGTTTCCTTCCTCCTGTGAGGGAAATGGCCAGACACGGACAAAGTGAAAGACTGTGTTGTGTGTCCACTCATAAGTACTTTCTGCTTGTATGTAAGAAGACGGGAGTTTGTACTCTGTAGATTAGTAAGATTGTCCTGAGGAGAGGTGTACATTCCACCCGACCAATGAGTGTCAACCCATTTATGTAATACTATGTACTGCTTGCGAGGAAGTGTGTGAGGGAGGTGGTTCAATCAGTGCTGGTTCTGTGGCACAGTGTTTATAACTGAAGAATACAGACTGTATTAAGGGAGTTTATGTGAACTGAAGAACTGTACGTTTTGACAAACTGTTTTGATGGTATAAGAAAGTGTAATTGTTAATGATATATGAAAGTGTAGTTGAGGGAATGTGGAAGTGTATCTGAGCATAGAAATAGAGGAAGCATTTACAGAGGAAAAAGGATTAAAGTGAGTTTACCTGCATTGACATGAGAGCAACACCCTGCCAGACCGCTGCCCTGTGAGCTGAGCAGAGCAGAGCAGAGACACAGTCCCCATGTATCAGGTAGTGTTATTCTGCTTACCAAAAGAATGAGTTCACTACAGAAGAGGCAAATCTTCCCCTCTGCTCCATCTGTGGCATACTCTGGAGTTCAAGGCATTGCAAAGCTATGGCACATCTACTTTCTTTCAATGATGAAAACTTAGTGTGCTCTGGGCTCTCATTTCAATTGCATCTAAAGAAGTCTAGGGTCATACCAGCTGACAGGAAGCTGGCAAATGTTGTCTCATTGTAAGGAAGAGCAAGAAAGATGACATGGGCAATTATGGACCTGTCAGTCCAGAGCCTGGTAAAATTATGGAGAAAATGATGGTGGGAGTTATGGAAAAACAGCTGAAGGACAATTCTGTCATTGGTCGCAGCCAACACAAGTTTGTGAGGCAAAGGTCCTGTTTAATTTAAGCTCATTTTGTGACACAGTTATCCGTTTAGTTGACCAAGGGAAGCCAGTTGATGTAATCCTTGAGGATTTCAGTGGAGATTTTGATACTGTTTCTCACAACAACCTTCTGGACAGAATGTTCTGCATATGGCTAGACAGAAACACAATGTGGTGGGTGAGCAGTTGGCCAGTAGGTCAGTCCCAAAGGATTATAGTCAGTTTTTTCCATCAGGCTGGTAGATGGTCACTGTCGGGGTCCCCAGGGTTCCATTTTGGGGCCACTTTCCTTTCATGTTTATGCAGATGACTTGCATGCAGGACTAGAAGACGTTCTGAGCAAGTTTGCTGATGAGACCAGATGAGGAGGTGCTGTTGCCTCCACTGAGGGTGGAGAGGACTTGCAGAGAGATGTGGACAAGTCAGAGAAGTGGGTACCAGTTGGTACTAAGCACCAAGTGCATAAAGTATAACAAGAACAAGTGCCTGATTGTGCACCTGGGTAGGGGCAATGCTGGACATACACACTGACTGGATATGGGACACTGGAGAGGATTCTGACTGGAAAGGGTTGGGGTGCTGGTCAGCATCACACTGAATGTGAGTCAGCAGTGTGCCAAGGCAGCCAGGAAAGACAACAGTCCCCTGGAGTGCATGAAGCAACTTATTGCCAGCTGGGTGAGGGAAAGGGTTGTCCCTCTGCTCTGCATTGCTACTGCCTCACTATGTTCTGGGCACCACAGAACATAAAGGACTTCAAACTCTGGGAGAATGTGCAAAGGAGGGCACTGAAACCGAGAGATCTGAAGTTCAGAGTTTCACAGGGATTGGCTGCTTGTTCAGACTGGGCCCTTCTCACATCCCTGCTCACATCCTGCAATGAAACATAGGTCTCATATGGGACATGAACCTCACAGCGTCCTTGCACCACATGTAGAGCTTGGGATCTTCTGTCCCCATGTCTTTCATTTAACATCATACAAAATTCCAACACATTGCCCCAGGAAATGCCCAGAGCCAACATGACATACAGGACCTCTCTACCACTGGTCTTGCAATCAGGGCTTGACCTGTCTGCTTTGTAAGGCAAAGGAGAGGTTTCTTAGCATGCCAGTGCCTTTGCCTGCCTGTAGTCATGGCTTCCAGTTATCTTCTCTAACAAGTCCCTTGGGAAGCTTACTTGGTAATGTTCCTCAGCGGGCCCATTAATACTCCAAGAAACTTCACTGTTACTTCTGACTTTGTCTTGTTGAGCACTTTGTGCAAACTTCTCTCTGCACTAGAGGCTGATGAACTCAGCATCAAATGCACCCTGGGACCATTATAACCTAAAGAATCTCCTGTGCCTTATGCCATCTTGTTATCTTCTTCAGGTTATCAGAACTTGTTCAGCAAAAAGGAGGGATATCTGGAGAGAGCTTAAAGAATCCAGTATAAATTTATTGTCTATTTATTTATAGTTGGGTTTAAAGAAGACATTAAAGCAGCACTGTGCAACTGATACCAATCCAGGATGTCCCAATGAGTTCTGTACTGTTACTGTGTTGACAAAGGTCCTTCTCAACCTCCCCACACAATTTCTGCTCACAATGGACCTATGGGACTTGCATCACTTTTCTTCACATCACTCTTCTCCTCTGCATTCATCCGCTCAGTGTTAAAACTGCTTTGCACCAACTCCCACTGGCTTTCCTCAGAGAACCAGCTACACATGGAAAAGGAAAGATTTCTCTTTTTTATCTGGCCAGCAAATGGAAAGAAAGGTGATGCAATTGAATGAACAGTAAAACACAGTGATCAACTGCATGCCATGTTCAAGCTGCATCTATTGAAGTTTGTCTTTCATATGGAATACTTTTAAAAGAAATGATTTATTCTGAGGTAGGATAGGATAGATTGAATCACAGTGAAGTAGTTGACAACAGAGGCCATCAGACTCTGGTAGATAGAGCAAATTCCAGTAATCTCCCTGGGATAGATCAGCCAGGTAGTTGAGAGGTATCAACTTAAAATTGATCAGGACTTGTGAGTATTTCACACAATGAGACGGGTTAACACATTCTCACTGATTCTCAGACTTTGGGGAGATGGAACAAATTCCAGTAATCCCCCTGAAAGTCAGAAATCAGACAGATAATTGGGAGGTATCTGACTGAACAAAGAGCAAGGGATGGAGAAATCTGGAGGGCAGTGGGAGTAGTTTGTGCCCAAATGGCCTGCTGAAAACATGCCCTTAACCATGGCCATTTATTTAGGAGAGCTGAAAAAACTTGGAGGATGAGACACATCAAATAGGCAGCAGGGAAGAGTAGTGCTGGGCACCGGGCTACAGTCACAGGGCATTGGCACTGGCACAACTGTCTGTGTCTCTGAATCTGAAGACATTTGTGTCCAGCGAACACAGTTCTGGAAAACATTGTAGTTTCAGTAAAAGAAAAAAAAAGACATCAAATCACCTCAAAGATTCATATTTACAACTTAAAATGGAACAAGACTCATGAGAATTTTTCATGTTGAGAAGGGTTAACACAATTTCAATGATTTCCATCTTTGTCTTCAATTATTTGTTTCAGTTTTATTGACATTTATGATCAACTATTAAGCTTACAGCCTCAAAATAAATAAAAAGAGATACATTTGCATCTTGCACGTGGCCTGATGCCCCTTTCACCTTCGCAGTTCCCACAAGTCCTTCCATGCCGGAGAGTATGAGATCCAGCAGAGCACCTCTCCTCTTTGGTTCCTCCACTGCTTGGTCAAGAAGCTGCCATCTGTGCTCTCCAGGGATCTGCTGGATGCCACATGCCCTGCTGTGCTGTCCCTGCCACAGATAATGGAGTGACAAAGGCCACCAAATGGGACAAGGGACAGACAACATCAGATTCCCATCTGTCTGCAGAGGGCACCTTCCATTTACTCTCCCTGATCAGGAAGACAGGAAAAGACACTGATGGTCTCCTCTGTTTGCCATTTCCATTAGCTCTGACCTGTCTGCTCTTCCATCCCCAGGCAGAGCTCAGTGCACTCTCACAGAGGGCATTCACCCTTCTTTATCTCCTCGCCCATCCATCCTAAAGACTCGGTATCCCCCTTGTGCTACAGTGCAGTTGTGGAAGCCATTAAACTGTGTCCCCATGGTCCAAACAGGAGCTCAGGCCTGCAGCTCTATCAAGATTTCTAGCTTCTTGTGTGTTGGTGTTTGCATTAGTGCAAAACCACAGAAGTAAACATCCTAATTGGAAAGCATCACTGGACATAGCCTGACTGGATAGCTAATCTATGGTATCAGTGTGCAGAAGGTGGCACACAAACATTAGACTGATCGTGGGCCTTGGAGTTGACACAGCAACATGGTCACACCATGGGCATGGCTTTCCTGAAGGCCCTGTGCTGCTCTTGCAGCTGTGAGTGAATTCACCAGACAGCCAGTGCTATCCCCTCTCTGGCCCTCGGCTGATGCCCAGGAAGGAGCTGTCTATCTCAGGGATTTCCCACATGGTTTACAAGCACTGGCACACATCAGGAGCAGCCCAGGCACCTTGGGCATCACCCAGTGTCTGTGTGTGAGCAGCTGCCTCCCAGCTGAAGGTCCGAGGACTCAGAGCAGGAGCTCACATGCAGGCAACTCCTTGTGCTCTTCTGAACTGAACCAGAGGAATCCCAGCTCCTGTGGGTGTGTAGGGAGCTGAATCCCATTTCAGCTCCAGGATTTCTGTCAAGGGATGAGACTCCTGCGCTGCCTCAGCTGGATCACTGCCCTGCACAGGGAAAGTCCAAACCTTGCCTTCCTTGTCTGGTTGCCCTTATTGTTTCATCAAACGATCTCTGGGAGCACTCCCCATATGTCTCCAATCAGTCACTGACCACTGGACATGTGGTGGTTAATTGAGCGAATTTCAAAGCACAGTCATGATGCTGTTGTCTTTCAGGAGCTGTTGGCCATGAGGACCCAGGGACATGTCAGGGGAGACAAGTCGGAAAGATAAAAATGACATAATCTGCTGCTTGCCTGTCCAGGCTCCTGGGACACAGGGAGCTCATAAAAGTGTGCAGGGCTGCAGAGAGACAGCTGTGCCCAGGAGCAGCTCTTGTGCACAGCACAGCCTACAGGTGACAGAAGGAGAGGAGAGAAACTGAAGAGAGCTTGCAGGATGTGTGTGGTGTGAGCGGGCTGTGAGCTCACTGCAGGAGCACTGCTCACAGACCATGACAGGGTAAGTCTCACTGCAGACCATGAGCTGCTTTTCATAGAGGGTCAACTTAATTTGGGACATCCCATAGGAGATCTGGATGCAGGCACTGCATGTTTCTTTACTGTGGAAAAAGCCTTCTGCTCCAGCTGAGGCACACATGATGTGCTTTCAGTCTCCCCTTTCTCGAAGGATGGAATTATCATCATTTTCTGTAGGCATGAATAATTCACTTATCCTACAAACAGGCAGCATTTTCTAACTGAAACTGAATGCCACAGAAGCTCGGGTAGGGGGCTCTAAGAGCACTTGGGGTAAAGATATGAGACATGAAACAGATGAAAATATCCAGGGAGAAGGCATAAGAAAATAAAAGGAAGGTTAGAGCTCCATATGCTGCTTCTGCTTAAGGAATGCTGAAATACATGAAATTAAATGCAAGTAATGGTGCTAAATGTACACTGTTGTAAGAGAATAAAAACATTTCATATTATAGCAGGAGGAGTGTGTCTGAGAATGGTCTGGACTTGTCATTATCTTCTGCACTCTGAGCAGGACTCCAAGCCCAACAACAGCAGATGTCCAACAGCAGCTCCATCAGCGAGTTCCTCCTGCTGCCGTTGGCAGACACGCGGCAGCTGCAGCTCCTGCACTTCTGGCTCTTCCTGGGCATCTACCTGGCTGCCCTCCTGGGCAACGGCCTCATCAGCACAGCCGTAGCCTGCGACCGCCGCCTGCACACCCCCATGTACTTCTTCCTCCTCAACCTGGCCCTCCTCGACCTGGGCTGCATCTCCACCACTCTCCCCAAAGCCATGGCCAACGCCCTCTGGGACACCAGGGCCATCTCCTACACAGGATGTGCTGCACAGCTCTTTTTCTTTTCCTTCTTCCTCTCAGCAGAGTATTCCCTTCTCACCATCATGTCCTATGACCGCTACGTTGCCATCTGCAAGCCCCTGCACTACGGGACCTTGATGGACAGCAGAGCTTGTGCCACCATGGCAGCAGCTGCCTGGGGCACTGGGGTTCTCTATTCCCTGCTGCACACTGCCAGTACGTTTTCACTGCCTCTCTGCCAAGGCAATGTTGTCAACCAGTTTTTCTGTGAAATCCCACAGATCCTCAAGCTCTCCTGCTCTGGCTCCTACCTCATGGAATTTGTATTTCTCTTTTTTGGTGTCAGTTTAGGCTTTGGTTGCTTTGTTTTCATAGTTGTGTCCTATGTGCACATCTTCATGGCTGTGCTGAGGATGCCCTCTGAGCAGGGACGGCACAAAGCCTTCTCCATGTGCCTCCCTCACCTGGCTGTGGTCTCCCTGTTTCTCAGCACTGGTGCTTTTGCCTACCTGAAGCCCCCGTCCATTTCCTCCCCACTCCTGGATCTGACAGTGGCACTTCTGTATGCAGTGGTTCCTCCAACACTAAACCCTATTATCTACAGCATGAGGAACAGGGAGATCAAGCACGCTTTCAGGAAGGTGTTGCAATAAGCACTATTCCAGCTACAATAAAATGCACAACTTCCTCAATAGGATTCCCAGTGGTGGTTCTTTATGTTTTATGCATCTTTGTCTGTTTGATTATGTGAGATATAGGAATGTGCAAAAAAAAAATGTTATTGAACTTATAAATAAAAATGTATTTAAATTCTTTCCTACCTAATTTCCATTTTCTCACTCCAAGAACTCATGTAAACATGGAACCAGATTCCCTGAATATGTTATAAGATACCTAAAAAGCTTTCAAAATAGACTTACTTAGATTTTCTTTCTTCCTACTTTGCCTGGATTTGGGGAGGTACAGCCACAGACAGCAGCTCAACGTGCTCTTTTCATTCATGTGCTCTTACCAGTGCTGCAGTGCTCTTGAGTCCTCTCATTTGTGCAGTCCTGAAGGTCTTGTGTGTCTCACAACAGTCCTGTTGCCTCTACAGCAGCAATCCAGGGCTGCAGTCAGTAGCCGGCAATATGAACAGGTCTGTCAGAGCTGGTCTCCTTGCTGGCACTGCCATAACAAGAGGGCCCCTTTAGAGCAGGACCAGAGAACTGGAGGGAGGCCTCTTCCAAAGCTGGTGTAAGGAATATACCTCAGGAGCTGCTCCCTGAGAAAACCTTGAGATCTTCAGGTGCTCTTCACTGTGTGACCAGATCAGATTGAATAGTCCCAAGGAGATCCGTAAGCATCTCAAGGCAGTGCTGTGGTTTAAGGTTTATGGGTTGAGACAAAGAGAAAAAGAAAAGGATAATAATTATGACAAATGTATTTATACATATATAATATATTTAGTGTATTTTCACACATATACAACATATGCAGTTGCAAACATATATGAACTAATCCCTATGCGCATCTGTCTGCAAGTCCAGGATTAGTTGCAGGGGTTTTAACAGCCACAGGGTTCACTGTAGGAGCTGAAGTGGCTGTTGGGCTGTTGCAGGAGTTGAAGTGACCTCAGAGTTCATTGCCAGAGCTGGAACCACCACAGGACCTGTGACTATGTTGGAGCAGCCACTGGGCTCATTGGAGGGGTTGGAGCCACCGCAGGGCTGTACTTCCTCCCTTGGGAGGAATTTGTACCATTTTCTTATTACCATACTTGGAACAGCTACAGGACCCGTAGCAGGAGTAACTGCAGAGCTCATTATGAGGGGTGGAGTGACAGAGGGATCTGCCCAGAGCTTGGAGCAACTGCAGGACGTGTAGCAAAACCTTGGAGCTGCTGCATGGTCTGTGCCAGGAGTTGCAGAGGCTGCAGCACTGTCAGCAGATCCAGCTCTCTGGATCTGGCACACTGCAGTCATTTGTGCCTCTTGGGGGTTACCAGTGCCACAGCAGACCTGCCCCCAATATTCTACCAGTTTATCAGGATCCTGCAGTTGCTCGGAGATGAAGTTCCAAAGCCCTGGGGGTGCCCACCACTCCAGGCAGCTGCCCAGACCGTCCCACACCCTCTGCCATGCAGAGCCTTCTCACCTTGGGGCAGATCTCTCACTGATATTCCTGAATAATTGTTTAACCTCAATCATAGATTCATAGAATCACCAAGGTTGGAAAAGGCCTAAAAGATCATCCAGTCCAACCGTTCACCTATTACCTATAGCTCCCACTAAACCATGTCCCTCAACACAATATCCAGTACACCCCCGGACTCACAGAGGCGACAATGTAAATTGTGTAATTCCTAATCATATGGACAATATTACTTCCAAAACCCAAAGATGACCGCAGAGCTGAATGTGCACAAAACTTCACTTTGTCAGCTGCCAATTTTATCGTGGTACAAACTGAGGTCAAACAGCATAGCAAAATAAATACCCTAATGCAGCATCCAAGCACCAAGTAAGGAGCTGTGCAGTGAAGCTTCATGAGAAGACTCAACAAGCTCCACACATAGGGAGCACATCCACACATATCAGCACCATGGCCTGCACTTCTCCAGCTCCCACAAAGCCCTGTCCGCTCTGGACAGATGTGCTGCTATCTCAACCCTTGGAGCCTCACATCAGGCACCAAAATGACAGTGGTTGTTGAACCCAACATGTGGCTCAGCAGCACACAGTGCTTTGTGCACTGCCCAATTCCCAGTGGGATGGGGATGAGAACTGGGAAAAAGAGTACAACTTCTGGGATGTAACAAAGCAGTTTACTAAGAGAGATAAAAGAAGTGGAGTAATAGTTATCACTATATATCCGTTGATATGGAATTGTATGTAACAACTGATGCACAAGCACTTGCTCAGCACCACCAGACTGATGCTCAGCTGGACCCTGGGCAGTGAAGAGACTGAGATGAACTCCCACCCCTTTCAATACAATTTCTGCTTGCTGTCAGCTGATAGAGAACGTCCCTTTGGCCACTATCAGTCAGCTGTCCTCACTCTGTTCCCTCCCAGCTCCATGTGCCCTCCACTGACCATGGCCTTGGCTCTGTACAACACTGCTTAGCAGCAGCTGTAAACATCAGAGTGTTATCAATGGTTTTCTCCTAGAACCAAAACACTGCACCACAGCAGACAGTCTGAAGAAAACAATTCCATCCCAGCTGTAACTCAGATTCCTGCCTGTCCCCTCTTCTTGTTCTTCCTGATCAGGAAGCAAGGAACAGAATCTGCCGCTCTCCTCTCTGAGCCCTTTCCATCAGTTCTCAGCTGGCTCCTCTGCCATCCCCAGGCAGAGCTCAGTGCCCTCTCATGGATGGCAGCAGCCTTTTCTCTTCTTCCTTGCCCATCCGTCATGCAGAATCTGTACCCCATTTGCTACAGTACAGAGCTGAGAATCAACCCACCATGTCTCTGTGAACCAAACAAGACCCTAGGCCTGCAAAGGCACAGAGATTTGGAGTTCGCTGAGTGAATGTTTGTGGTCCTCTCATTAGTGTAACGACTCTTCAGAAAGGATCCCCTTCCAGAAGCATGTTTTGATTTTGCCTGGCTGGGACTTGCATCTACACCGTGCTACTGGTGTTCAGAAGATGGCACACAGGTACGAGACCCATTGTGGGGCTCACAGTTGTCCAGTGAACATTGTCACTACCCAGGGCATGTCTTTCCTAAAGGTCCTCAGTGGCATTTGCCAGCTGGCTGGGGGTGTGCTGGAGACCCCAGGGAACTGCCATTCTGTTGTAATACAAGAAGAATTTTACAGAGCAGCAGCCATGGATCAAGATAAGCACTTTACAGAGCAGCAGCTGCAGAGCAGGATAAACAGCATGAGAACCAAGGACACCTCTAGCAAAAGAGTGAAAGGCTCGTGGCTTTGAAGCGGGGTTTTAGGGTTCTTATTGCAGAAGCTTTCTTCCAATTAGTACGTGTGATTTTTGAACACCCTTGTTTGTTTGCTATAAAAGTACGGCTCTTCAGGCAATAGATGGACACAGCTATATTTAACTA
This sequence comes from Coturnix japonica, assembly GCF_054131305.1. Taxonomy (NCBI): domain Eukaryota; kingdom Metazoa; phylum Chordata; class Aves; order Galliformes; family Phasianidae; genus Coturnix; species Coturnix japonica. The sequence continues at coordinate 17,775,840 of NC_140672.1, read as the reverse complement.
TATTGGTGTGTGGTTGTTTGTCCTTTAACGCTGACTTTTGCCTTCAGGTTCGCCAACACATGGGGGCCCGCAATGTCATGGGATTTAACTCTTGAACACCTGTGGGATCCCGAGAAACTAAGCCAGTATTTGAGTCAGGGATGGCGCAGCCTAGATAGATCTAAGGGGGTATGACTTATTTGGGGCTTGGCTTGTGCTTACCGTGCTCTATATAACACTGTTCCGAAAAGAGAGAATTTCCGAGCTGAGGTTCTAGCCAAAAAGGGAAATCCCCAAGTCAATTTTGATCAGTCACAGGAGGCACCAGTAACAATATCAGTTGCCCTTGTGGAAGGCAAGAAATGGAAATGGGTGTCCTCACGTCTAGAACGGAAAAAAGAAGTGGAGGAGGAGGCAACAGAAGATCCAGGTGACAGGTCTGGATAAGTACCGAGAAAGGAAAAAGGAAAAGTGTCATGAAGAAGAGAGTGATGAGGAGGAAATCTCTGTTACTGTTTGTCGATCCCTGAAGATGACTGAAATCGAAGGCGTAAGAAAGGAGTTCACACGGCACCAGAATGAATCTCTTGTTACCTGGTTGCTTCGCTGTTGGGACAGCTGGGACGGTAGCTTGTTGTGATGTGACAGGCCCTTCCCCATATTCTGGAAGAATCTTAGTGTAATACAGTGGGTGTAGACAAAAAGGCGTAGGTTATATAAGGATGTGTCTGTTTCAATAAATCGCCATTTTGCCACTTCATCTCCTTGGTGTCACTTGGTAATTGGCCTAGCTGCTGCTTCAGTTGAAGGCGAGAGATCGTAAAGAAATTAACGACCATAAAGCCTTCATGTGTATCATTAAAATTCTCAGCTATTAGACACAAGCGCTTTCCAGATTGAGCAAGGAACAACAGTAAATTGCACTGTGTGTTTCCTTGTGGTGTTACCTACGTGACCACAGAGAAGACACGAGGAAGTGGCATGACCAGCCTACTCCTGTACTATGAGCACGGGTGAGGGAACTACAAAACAGTCCAACCACCAGTACGGCTGCTCCAGTTATCACAGGTAACCAATAGAGGGGCCCTGCCCTCATTCAAGGGAGTGGAAGGGATAATAGAGTTTATTGGACTGTGTGGATTTGATGGCCTAGCACATCAGAACCACAGAAATATAAGGCACTGGTGGATACTGGTGCACAGTGCACCCTAATGCCCTCCAGTCATGAAGGGACAGAATCAATCCATATTTCTGGATATCTCTCAAGAATTGACTGTGTTGGAGGCTGAAATAAGCCTCACTGGTAAAGACTGGAAAAAACATCCTATGTGAGTGGTCCAGGGTTTCCGTTCATACTTGGTATTGAGGATACCTCAGAAGAGGGCATTTCAAGGATACTAAGGGGTATCACTGGGCCTTTGGAATCGCTGCTGTAGATATGGAAAACATTAAGCAGCTGTCTGTTTTGCCTGGCCTGTCAGAGGACCCGTCTGTTGTGAGGCTGCTACGAGTAAAAATAAAAGAGCAGCAGGTACTGATTGCTACAAAGACAGTGCACAGACGGCAGTATCGCACCAACAGGGATTCCTTGCTCCCCATTCATGATTTGATTCGCCAGTTGGAGAATCAGGGAGTGATCAGTAAAACTCACTCACCTTTTAACAGCTCCATATGGCCAGTGCGTAAAGCCAGTGGAGAATGGAGGCTGACAGTAGACTACCGTGGCCTGAATGAGGTCACACCCCCACTGAGTGCTGCTGTGCTGGAGAGCAAATAATTCAAATTCTTCTATGAGCCAGTTTTGCTATTAAGTGAAGCAAAGTAAAAGGGCCTGCCCAGGAAATTCAGTTCTTAGGTATAAAGTGGCAGGATGGATGTCATCACATCCCAACAGTGATTGACAAAATCACTGCCATGTCTCCACCAACTAGCAAGAAAGAGACACAATCTTTCCTGGGTGCAGTGGGCTTTTGGAGGATGCACATTCCAAACTACAGCCTCATTGTAAGCCCCCTTTATCAGGTGATGCAGAAGAAGAATGATTTTGCATAGGGCCCAGAGCAGCAGCAGGCTTTTGAACAGATTAAACAGGAGATAGCCCGTGCTGTAGCCCTGGGGCCAGTACGGACTGGACAGGATGTAAAGAACATCCTCTATACTGCTGCTGGAGAGAAAGGTCCCACTTGGAGTTTGTGGCAAAGAGCCTCAGGAGGGACCCAAGGCCGACCCCTGGGATTCTGGAGCTGAGCGTACAAGGGGTCTGAAGAGTGCTACACTCCAACTGAGAAGGAGATCTTAGCCGCGTATGAGGGGGCTCGGGCTGCTTCCGAAGTAGCTGGTACTGAAATGCAGCTCTTTCTGGCACCTCGACTGTCAATGATGAACCGGATGTTGAAAGGGGAGGTTCTCTCCACCCATCATGCTACCGATGCCACCTGGAGCAAGTGGATTGCACTGATTAGACAACAAGCGCGGATGGGGAACCTCAATCGTCCAGGAATTTTAGAAGTGATCATGAACTGGACTGAAGATAAAAAGTTTGGAACATCACCAGGAGAAGAGGTGTCATGTGCTAAAGCGGCCCCACCATACATCGAACTACCAGAAAATGAAAAGAAATATGCTCTTTTCACTGATGGATCATTTCATATTGTAGGGAAGCATCGGAGATGGAAAGCTGCTGTTTGGAGCCCCACACGACAGGTCGCAGAGGCCACTGAAGGTAAAGGAGAATCAAGTCAGTTTGCAGAGGTAAAAGCTGTCCAGCTGACCTTAGATGTGGCTGAACGGGAGAGGTGGCCAATGCTTTATCTTTATACTGACTCATGGATGGTGGCAAATGCCTTATGGGGGTTGTTACAGCAGTGGGAACAAAATAACTGGCAACGGAGGTGTAAACCTATTTGGGCTGCTGAACTGTAGAAAAACATAACTGCTCAAAAAAAAGATATGATTGTAAAGGTGTGTCACGTGGATGCACACTTGCCCAAGAGTCGGGCTATTGCAGAACAACAAAACAACCATCAGGTAGGTCGAGCTGCCAGAATTGAGGTGGCTCAAATAGACTTGGACTGGCAGAACAAGAGTGAATTATTTCAAGCTTGATGGTTCCATGAGACCTCAGGCCATCAAGGAATGGACATAACATATAATTGGGCTAGAGACTGAGGGGTGGACTTAACTATGGATGCTATTGCACTGGTTATTCATGACTGTGAATCATGTGCCATAATTAAACAAGCCAAGAATATGAAGCCTCTCTGGGGGGAAGGCCAAGGCAAAAGTATAAATATGGGGAGGAGTGACAGGTGAATGATGTCACCTTGCCAGGATCTCATAATGATAAGCGTTTTGTGCTTACCATGGTGGAAGCAACCACTGGGTGGCTTGAAACATACGCAGTACCCCATGCTACTGCCAGAAACACAATATTGGGTTGTTAGAAACAAGTCCTATAGAGACATGACACCTCAGAAAGAACTGAGTCTCATAATGGGACACATTTCAAAAATTCCCTTAATAAATACTTGGGCCAAAGTTCATGGCATTGAGTGGATTTATCATATCCCCTACCATGCACCAGCTTCTGGTAAAATTAAAAGATACAATGGGGTGTTGAAAACTATGTTGAAAGCAATGGGTGGTGGAACACTGAAGCACTGGGAAAAGCATTTGCATGTGGTGCAAGGATGCTGTTAAAGTTCATATCCCACATGTGCCCTGTGTCTCATCACAGGATGTGGGGTGTGAGAAGGGCCCAGTCTGAACAAGCAGTCAATCCCAGTGAAACTCTGAACTTCAGATCTCTCAGTTCCAGTGCCCTCCTGTGCACACTCTCCCATAGTTTGATGTTCTTTATGTTCTGCATTGCCCACAAGTGCACCCAGTGCTCCAGGTGAGGCAGTAGCAATGCAGAGCAAAGAGGGACAAACCTTTCTCCCACCCAGCTGGCAATAAATTGCTTGATGCACTTTAGGGGACTGTTGGCCTTCTTGGCTGGCTGGGCACACTGCTGACTCACTTAAAATTTTATGTTGAGCAGGACCCCCAATCCTTTTCAGTCAGACGTCTCTCATGTGTCCAATATACAGACAGTGTTTATGTCCAGGGTTGCCCATACCCAGGTGCACAATCAGGCACTTGTTCTTGTTATACTTTATGCACTTGGTGCTTAGTACCAACTGGTACCCACTTCTCTGACTTGTCCACATCTCTCTGCAAGTCCTCTCCACCCTAAGTGGAGGCAACAACACCTCCTCATCTGGTCTCATCAGCAAACTTGCTCAGAACATCTTCTAGTCCTGCATGCAAGTCATCTGCATAAACATGAAAGGAAAGTGGCCCTAAAATGGAACCCTGGGGAGCTCTGACAGTGACCATCTACCAGCCCAATGGAACCCACTGACTATAATCCTTTGGGACAGAACTACTGGCCAACTGCTCACCCACCACTGCTGGTGAACCTGAAAGGCAAAATGTCAGCGTGCTGGGTCAAACAGAGAAACACCAATATAGTTACATATAGCTGCATCAATTTATTGCCCGAAAGCCAGACTTTTATAGGAGACAGACAAGGGTGTCCAAAAATCACACACGCTAATTGGAGGAAAGCTACTGCAATAACAACCCTATAACCCCCCTTCAAAGCCACGAGCCATTCATTCTTTTCCTAGAGATGTCCTTTGTTCTCATGCTGTTTATCCTGCTCCGCCGCTGCTGCTCTGTGAACTCCTTATCTCAATCCATGGCTGCTGCTCTGTAAAATTCTTCTTGTATTACAACACACCACGTTCTGTTTCTGTCTAGCTGTATGCAGGAATTTCTGTCCAGAAGGGTGCTGGAGAAATAGTATCAAAAGCTCTACTGAAATCCTCAAGGATTACATCAACTGCCTTCCCTTGTTCAGCTCAATGGATAAAGGTGTCATAAAAAGACCTGAAATTAAATAGGACCTTCCCCTCTGTATCTTGTGTTGTCTGTGACCTGTCCTTCAGTTGTTTTTCCATAACTCCCACCATCATTTTCTCCATAATTTTACCAAGCACTGTAGTGAGACTGACAGGTCCATAGTTGCCCGTGTCATCTTTCTTGCTCTTCCTTACAATGAGACAACATTTGCCAGCTTCCTGTCAACAGGTATGACCCTAGATTTATTAGATGCCATTGAAATGCGAGCCCAGAGCATGCTAAAGTGTCATCAGTGCAAGAACGTAGATGTGCCATAGCTTTGCAATGCCTTGAAATCCAGACTATGCCACAGATGGAGCAGAGAGGAAGATCTGCCTCTTCTGTTCTGAGCTCATCCTTTTGATAAGCTGAATATCACTACATACTCCATGGGGTCAGGTGCAAAAGACACAATGGGTGCCCTAAGCACGTGGCTGAGGTGGTATTTAGGATGGCCAAGAATACCTCCCTTCTGGCCCTCAGCTGATGCTCCAGAAGGAGGTGTCTATCTCATAGATTTTCCGTCACAGTTTACAAGCACTAGCACAAAACTAGGATCACCCAAGGCATCTTGGGCATCACTGAGAGACTGTGTATGAGTAGTGCAGTCCCTGTGGAATAAAAACCAAGGATTCAGATGAGGGACTCACACACAGACACCTCACTGTGCACATCTGAACTCAGCTAGGTGAACTTGTAGCTCCTGTGGTTCTTTGAAAAACTGATCCCAGTTCAGCCCCAGGGTTTCCATCTGAGGATGAGATGCCTAACGCTAGAATAAGGATGGGATGGTCTGTTGATAACAGGACAAATGGAAACGGATTTAAATTAAAAAGGGGAGACATAGGTTAGATGTGAGGAACCTATATTTTTACACAGCAACACTGGAAAAAGTTACCCTCAGAGGCTGTGCATGCCCAATGGATGGGATCCTGGGTTTACTCTGGGTTTACCCTCACGTCAGTCCATGTTTCTACTCATACTTTTGTCTAGGTGAACTCTCACTTTACTCAAGGTTTTACTCACAGTTTACCATCAGGGAGTGTGATCGGGAGATGGGCTGGTGGAGTGACTTGCTGGCATCCCCGAGGGAAGGCTGCCAGGCAGATACCCCCAGAAAAGTGGTTGACTCCCTGCCCTGTCACAGTCAGACAGACCTGACTGATGAGAAGGGTTGGAAGAGAGTCCCAACTCAACATCACAGGAGCCCCCCCATGCCTGCCTAGCCCTCGACCCCTGATCCATCTAAGCAACAGGTTTGACACTCTGAAATCTGAAGGAGATAAGAATGGGGAGGCAATGGAGGATCTGCCTAGGAGGAAACCTAATGCAAGGCAGTCACTACCAAGCCTTGTGACTTCCTCTGCCATGAAAGAAAGAAGGGTGGCCGTGGTGGGTGACTCCCTTCTCAGAGGAATAGAGGGCCCCATTTGCAGACTGGACCCCAGTTGTCAGTAAGTCTGCTGCCTTCTTGGTTTCAGGTCAGGGACATAATGAGGAAACTCCCAATGCTGGTTAGGTCCACTGATTATTTTCCACTACTCATAGTTTAGGTGGGCAGTGATGAAATTTCTTAGATAAGACTACAAACTATAAAAAGAGATTTCAGGAATTTAGGCCATTTAGTTCACAAAGTGGGAGATCAAGTGATTTTTTGTTCTATACCTTCAGTGGCAGTGAGGGACACAGAGCAGGCTTGGAAAGCAAAGCAATGAACAATTGTCTCAGAGGTTGGTACTGAGCCAGAAACTTTGAGTTCTTTGATCACAGGACAGTTTACTTGGCCCATGGTCTGTTATCCATGAATGGAACCCAACTGTCTCAAAGGGGGAAGTGAATCCTAGCATAGACGGTAGCGGGGCTTATCGAAAGAGCTTTAAACTAGCTACGATGGGGGAGTGGACAAAACAGGGCTTACCAGAGATAAGCCTAGGGAAATGCTGTTTGAGCTGGGAGAGAGGCAGATGCCTCAGCTGAAGTGCGTCTACACCAACGCACGCAGCTTGGTCAACAAGCAAGAGGAGCTGGAAGCAACTGTGCATCTGACAAACCATGACCTAGTTGCTATTACCGACCCATGGTGGGACCACTGCCATGACTGGAGTGCTGTGATGGATGGTTACAAGCTCTTCAGAAGGGATAGAGGAGGAAGGAAGGGTGGTGGTGTGGCCCTTTATATTAAAGAGAGTTTTGATGTTGAAGAGCTTGGGCTTCAGAATGAAGTGCATGTTTGTAAGGATCGGGGGAAAGGCCTGTAAGTGTGACATCTTGCTAAAGGTTTCTTATAGACCGCCTAATTGATGGGTGAGGCATTCTATGAGCAGCTTACTGAAGTCGCAAGATTGCCAGCACTCATTTTCTTGGGAGACTACAACTTCTCTGATATATGCTGGGAATATAATAAATAGCAGAGGAATCAGTCCAAGAGGTTTATAGATTGCATGCAAGACAGCTTCCTTACACAGCTGGTATGAAGTCCTACCAGGGGTGGTTCCTTGCTAGACCTGCTCTTCACTAACAGTGAAGGACTGGTAGGAGTTGAGAAGGTTGGGGACTGTCTTGGGCAGAGTGGCCATGAAATGGTAGAATTCTCTATTCTTGGAGATGTCAGAAGGGTGACTAGCAAAACTACTATCCTGAACTTCTAGAGGGCGGACTTTGACCTGTTCAGGACACTTGTAGCACAGGTCCCTTGGGAGTCGCTCCTTATGGGTAAAGGGGTCCAGGAAGCCTGGACACTCCTCAAGATGGAAATCTTAAAGGCACGAGATCAGGCTGTCCCTGAATGCCATAAGGTGAGCCATAGGGGAAGAAGACCAGTGCAGATGAACTGGGAAAAACTATTGAGACTCAGGAAGAAAAAGAGAATCTCCGTCCTCTGGAAGAAGGGGCTGGGTACTTGGGGAGATTACAAGGAAGTTGCTAAGGCATGCAGGGAGGAAGTTAGGAAGGCACATTAATTCCCTGTCCCTTAATCCATGCCCAGAGCTTCTCAGCCATGTCACTGCCAACTGTAAGCTCCATGCAGAGTTCAAGTGGGACACAGAGGGCACAGCCTTCTGCTGGGTGGATGCAAGTGTTGGTGGAACCAGATGGGACAAAGCCCTCCCACCATGCCCTCCTGGGAAAATGGCCACCCCAAGAATGGCAGTCTGCCTCCTCCATGACCCCATCTGAAATGCTCCTGCACTGATTGATTATAGGGCTTTAAACCAGGTCCAAATGGGGAAGGGTGGGGAATTGGATGTGACAGAGAAGGGCTGAGGGATATTGTTGCTGTTGGAGATTGAATGGAAAGCCTCTGAGTTGTTCTATAGGATTGTGTGAGGATTCCTCAGAGAAAGTCTTGTTGCCAATACCCCGTCCTAAATCTTACTGTGTACCCTCTGGGGGTAACCCCAACCTACTGCTGCCCTAAAGTGCCTGTAGACCAGTGCGGGTAGCATGGGAAATAAACGGGACAAATCAAGAGAAAACCACAGAGCTTTTCCTTTCATGCAGGCTGCTGATTCTGAGCAAGGCCCTGAACATCAGTACCACAGTGTAGATGCAAGACCCAGACAGGCTAAATCAAAGCATGCTTCTGGAAGGGGATGCTTTCTGAAGAATCCTTACACTAATGAGAGGACCACAAACATTCACTCAGCGAACTCCAAATCTCTGTGCCTTTGCAGGCCTAGGGTCTTGTTTGGTTCACAGAGACACGGTGGGTTGATTCTCAGCTCTGTACTGTAGCAAATGGGGTACAGATTCTGCATGACGGATGGGCAAGGAAGAAGAGAAAAGGCTGCTGCCATCCATGAGAGTGCACTGAGCTCTGCCTGGGGATGGCAGAGGAGCCAGCTGAGAACTGATGGAAAGGGCTCAGAGAGGAGAGCGGCAGATTCTGTTCCTTGCTTCCTGATCAGGAAGAACAAGAAGAGGGGACAGGCAGGAATCTGAGTTACAGCTGGAATGGAATTGTTTTCTTCAGACTGTCTGCTGTGGTGCAGTGTTTTGGTTCTAGGAGAAAACCATTGATAACACTCTGATGTTTACAGCTGCTGCTAAGCAGTGTTGTACAGAGCCAAGGCCATGGTCAGTGGAGGGCACATGGAGCTGGGAGGGAACAGAGTGAGGACAGCTGACTGATAGTGGCCAAAGGGACGTTCTCTATCAGCTGACAGCAAGCAGAAATTGTATTGAAAGGGGTGGGAGTTCATCTCAGTCTCTTCACTGCTCAGGGCCCAGCTGAGCATCAGTCTGGTGGTGCTGAGCAAGTGCTTGTGCATCAGTTGTTACATACGATTCTATATCAACGGATATATAGTGATTACTATTACTCCTCTCCTTTTATCTCTCTTAGTAAACTGCTTTGTTACAACCCAGAAGTTGTACTCTTTTTCCCAGTTCTCATCCCCATCCCACTGGGAATGGGGCAGTGCACAAAGCACTGTGAGCTGCTGAGCCACATGTTGGGTTCAACAACCACAGTCATTTTGGTGCCTGATGTGAGGCTCCAAGGGTTGTGGTAACAGCACATCTGTCCAGAGTGGACAGGGCTTTGTGGGAGTTGGAGATGTGCAGGCCATGGTGCTGATAGTTTCCCTATTTGTGAAGCTTGCTGAGTCTTCTCATGAAGCTGCATTTCACAGCTCCTTGCTTGCTGCTTGTTTTCCCTGCTGCATCATTTGTCAACTCTGGATGCTGGATTAGGGTATTTATTTTGCTATGCTGTTTGACCTTGGTTTGTACCACGATAAAATTGGCAAAGTGAAGTTTTGTGCACATTCAGCTCTTTGGACATCTTTGGGTTTTGGAAGTAATATTGTTGGTATGATTAGGAATTACACATTTTACACTGTCGTCTCTGGGAGACCAGGGGTATTCAAGGAGAGACTGGATATTGTGTTGAGGGACATGGTTAAGTGGGAGCTATTGGTAATAAGTGAACGGTTGGATTGGATGATCTTTCAGGCCTTTTCCAGCCTTGGTGATTCTATGATTCTAGGATTGAGGTTAAACAATTATTCAGGAATATCAGTGAGAGATCTGCCCCAAGGTGAGAAGGCTCTGCATGGCAGGGGGTGTGGGACAGTCTGGGCAGCTGCCTGGAGTGGTGGGCACCCCCAGGGCTTTGGAACTTCATCTCCGAGCAACTGCAGGATCCTGAGAAACTGGTAGAATATTGGAGACAGGTCTGCTGTGGCACTGGTAATCCTAAAAAGGCCCAAATGACTGCAGTGTGCCAGGGCCTGGCCCACACCTACTGAGCTGTGTTCAACACTATTCAGCATCTTCAAGGGGAAGAGAGCTGGATCTGCTGACATTGCTGCAGCCTCTGCAACTCCTGGCACAGTCCCTGCAATAGCTCCAAGTTTTTGCTACACATCCTGCAGTTGCTCCAAGCTCTGGACAGATCCCACTGTCACTCCACCCCTCATAAGGAGCTCTGCGGTCACTTATGCTACAGGTCCTGTAGCTGTTCCAAGTATTGAGATAAGAAAATTAAGCAAACCACTGAGTGCTGCTGTAGAGACGACGGGACTGCTGTGAGACACACAAGACCTTCAGGCCTGTAGAAATGAGAGGACTCGAATCCTCTGTGCACTGTATCAGTGTAAAGAGAGGAGGAATGAAAAGAACTAGTTGTGCTTCTATCTGTGGCTGTACCTTCCCCAAATCCAGACAAAGTTGGATAAGAGAAGAGCTAAGGAAAAGCGTATTTTGAATGCTATTTATTTATCTCTTAACCTATTCGGGGAATCTGGTTCCATGTTTACATGAGCTCTTGGAGTGAGAAAATGGATAGTAGGTGTGAAAGAAGTGAAACAAATTTTTATTTATAAGTTCAATAACATTTTTTTGCACGTTGCTATATCTCACATAATCAATCAATCAAAGATGCATAAAAGATGAAGAACCATCACTGGGAATCATGCGATGAAGATGTGCACTTTATTGAAGCGGGAATAGTGAGTATTGCAACACCTTCCTGAGAGCGTGCTTGATCTCCCTGTTCCTCATGCTGTAGATAATAGGGTTCAGTGTTGGAGGAACCACTGAGTACAGAAGTGCCACTGTCAGATCCAGGAGTGGGGAGGGAATGGAGGGGGGCTTCAGGTAGGCAAAAGCACCAGTGCTGAGAAACAGGGAGACCACGGCCAGGTGAGGGAGGCACGTGGAGAAGGCTTTGCGCCGTCCCTGCTCAGAGGGCATCCTCAGCACAGCCACGAAGATCTGCACATAGGACACAACTATGAAAACATAGCAGCCTACGTCTAAACTGATAGTAAAAATGAGAAACACAACTTCCCTGAGATTTGATTCTGAGCAGGAGAGCTTGAGGATCTGGGGAATTTCACAGAAAAACTGGTTGACAACATTGCCTTGGCAGAGAGGCAGTGAAAACGTACTGGCAGTGTGCAGCAGGGAATTGAGAACCCCAGTGCCCCAGGCAGCTGCTGCCATGGTGGCACAAGCTCTGCTGTCCATCAAGGTCCCGTAGTGCAGGGGCTTGCAGATGGCAACATAGCGGTCATAGGACATGATGGTGAGAAGGGAATACTCTGCTGACATGAAGAAGGTAAAGAAAAAGAGCTGTGCAGCACATCCTGTGTAGGAGATGGCCCTGTTGTCCCAGAGGGCGTTGGGCATGGCTTTGGGGAGAGTGGTGGAGATGCTGCCCAGGTTGAGGAGGGCCAGGTTGAGGAGGAAGAAGTACATGGGGGTGTGCAGGCGGCGGTCGCAGGCTACGGCTGTGCTGATGAGGCCGTTGCCCAGGAGGGCAGCCAGGTAGATGCCCAGGAAGAGCCAGAAGTGCAGGAGCTGCAGCTGCCGCGTGTCTGCCAACGGCAGCAGGAGGAACTCACTGATGGAGCTGCTGTTGGGCATCTGCTGTTGTTGGGCTTGGAGTCCTGCTCAGAGTGCAGAAGATAATGGCAAGTCCAGACCATTCTCAGAGGCACTACTCCTGCTATACTATGAAATGTTTTAATTCTCCTACAACAGTGTACATTTAGCACCATTACTTGCATTTAATTTCATGTATTTCAGCATTCCTTAAGCAGAAGCAGCATATGGAGCTCTAACCTTCCTCTTATTTTCTTATCCCTTCTCCCTGGATATTTTCATCTGTTTCATGTCTCATATCTTTAACCCAAGTGCTCTTAGAGCCCCCTACCCGAGCTTCTGTGGCATTCAGTTTCAGTTAGAAAATGCTGCCTGTTTGTAGGATAAGTGAATTATTCATGCCTACAGAAAATGAAGATAATTCCATCCTTCGAGAAAGGGGAGACTGAAAGCACATCATGTGTGAGTGTTCACAAAACAAGCAATTGATTGATGAAAAATTCTCAGAACTCTTATTGCCCCTTTTAGATTTCTGACTCCAAACCTCTTTGCCACAGAACAGGAAATGGAAACCCCCTGCCTTGGCTCTCCTCTTGCAAAGTGCCCTCAGAAACATTCAGTTGTGCAGTGGAGCTGTGATCCCCTGCCCCAGGCAGCAGCTGTGGCAGCACAAACCCTGCCGGGGGCTCCTTACCCCACACGTCTCCCCGCAGCGCCCTGGGCAGCTCCCCGGGCAGGCTGAGTGCTGAGCCTGGCAGGCGGCAGAGTCCCATACCCGGCACACAGCCCATGGGGCACAGCAGGGACCCTGCTCTGCAGGACAGCCCTGGGCACCCGTCTCAGCTGGAGCAGAAAGCTTTTTCCACAGTAAAGAAACATGCAGTGCCTGCAGTCAGATCTCCTATGGGATGTCCCAGTTATAGTTACCCCTTAATTAAAAGCAGCTCATGGTCAGCTGTGAGACTTACCTTGTCATGGTCTGTGAGCAATGCTCCTGCAGTGAGTTCACAGCCTGCTCACACCACACACATCCTGCAAGCTCTCTCCAATTTCTCTCCTCTCCTTCTGTCACCTGCAGGCTGTGCTGTGCACGAGATCTGCTCCTGGGCACAGCTGTCTCTCTGCAGCTCTGCCCACTTTTATGAGCTCCCTGTGTCCCAGGAACCTGGACAAGCAAGCAGCAGATTATGTCATTTTTATCCTTCCCACTCATTTCCCCTGACATGTCCCTGGGTCCTCATGGCCAACAGCTCCTGAAAGACAACAGCATCATGACTGTGCTTTGAAATCCACTCAATTAACCACCACATGTCCAGTGGTCAGTGACTGATTGGAGACATATGGGGAGTGCTCCCAGAGATCGTTTGATGAAACAATAAGGGCAACCAGACAAGGAAGGCGAGGTTTGGACTTTCCCTGTGCAGGGCAGTGATCCAGCTGAGGCAGTGCAGGAGTCTCATCCCTTGACAGAAATCCTGGAGCTGAAATGGGATTCGGCTCCCCACAGAACCACAGGAGCTGGGATTTCTCTGGTTCAGTTCAGAAGTGCACAAGGAGTTGCCTGCATGTGAGCTCCTGCTCTGAGTCCTCGGTCCTTCAGCTGGGAGGCAGCAGCTCACACACAGACACTGGGTGATGCCCAAGGTGCCTGGGCTGCTCCTGATGTTTGCAAGTGCTTGTAAACCGTGTGGGAAATCCCTGAGATAGACACCTCCTTCCTGGGCATCAGCTGAGGGCCAGAGAGGGGATAGCACCGGCTGTCTGGTGAATTCACTCACAGCTACAAGAGCAGCACAGGGCCTTCAGGAAAGCCATGCCCATGGTGTGTCCGTGCTGCTACGTCACCTCCAAGACCCACGATCGGTCTAATGTTTGTGTGCCACCTTCTGCACACTGATTCTATAGATGAGCTATCCAGTCAGGCAATGTCCAGTGATGCTTTTCAATTAGGATATTTACTTCTGTGCTTTTGCACTAATGCAAACACCAACACACAAGAAGCTAGAAATCTTGGTAGAGCTGCAGGCCTGAGCTCCTGTTTGGACCATGGGGACACAGGTTAATGGCTTCCACAACTGCACTGTAGCACAAGGGGGATACCGAGTCTTTAGGATGGATGGGCGAGGAGATAAAGAAGGGTGAATGCCCTCTGTGAGAGTGCACTGAGCTCTGCCTGGGGATGGAAGAGCAGACAGGTCAGAGCTAATGGAAATGGCAAACAGAGGAGACCATCAGTGTCTTTTCCTGTCTTCCTGATCAGGGAGAGTAAATGGAAGGTGCCCTCTGCAGACAGATGGGAATCTGATGTTGTCTGTCCCTTGTCCCATTTGGTGGCCTTTGTCACTCCATTATCTGTGGCAGGGACAGCACAGCAGGGCATGTGGCATCCAGCAGATCCATGGAGAGCACAGATGGCAGCTTCTTGACCAAGCAGTGGAGGAACCAAAGAGGAGAGGTGCTCTGCTGGATCTCATACTCTCCGGCATGGAAGGACTTGTGGGAACTGTGAAGGTGAAAGGGGCATCAGGCCATGTGCAAGATGCAAATGTATCTCTTTTAATTTATTTATTTATTTTGAGGCTGTAAGCTTAATAGTTGATCATAAATGTCAATAAAACTGAAACAAATAATTGAAGACAAAGATGGAAATCAATGAAAATGTGTTAACCCTTCTCAACACGAAAAATTCTCATGAGTCTTGTTCCATTTTAAGTTGTAAATATGAATCTTTGAGGTGATTTGATGTCTTTTTTTTTCTTTTACTGAAACTACAATGTTTTCCAGAACTGTGTTCGCTGGACACAAATGCCTTCAGGTTCAGAGACACAGACAGCGGTGCCAGTGCCAATGCCCTGTGACTGTAGCCTGGTGCCCAGCACTACTCTTCCCTGCTGCCTATTTGATGTGCCTCATCCTCCAAGTTTTTTCAGCTCTCCTAAAGAAATGGCCATGGTTAAGGGCATGTTTTCAGCAGGCCATTTGGGCACACACTACTCCCACTGCCCTCCAGATTTCTCCATCCCTTGCTCTTTGTTCAGTCAGATACCTCCCAATTATCTGTCTGATTTCTGACTTTCAGGGGGATTACTGGAATTTGTTCCATCTCCCCAAAGTCTGATGGAATGTGTTGTCAACTCCTTCACTGTGATTTGATCTATCCCTTCCTATCTATTCTTTTTCTTTTTCTTCTTATACTTTTTCTTTTTCTCAATCACTGTCTCTTTTTTATTAAGGCACGAAGTCTGAAAGATGTTCATTAATGTCAGTAAAAGTGAAAAACAGAGTTGGAGACAAAGATATAAATCAATGAGAATGTGTTAACTAATTTCAATGTGTGAAATACTCACAAGTCCTGATCAGTTTTAAGTTGGTACCTCTCAATTACCTGGCTGATCTATCCCAGGAAGATTACTGGAATTTGCTCCATCTCTCAGAGTCTGATGGCCTCTGTTGTCAACTACTTCACTGTGATTCAATCTATCCTATCCTACCTCAGAATAAATCATTTCTTTTAAAAATATTCCATATGAAAGACAAACTTCAATAGATGCCGCTTGAACATGGCATGCAGTTGATCACTGTGTTTTACTGTTCATTCAATTGCATCACCTTTCTTTCCATTTGCTGGCCAGATAAAAAAGAGAAATCTTTCCTTTTCCATGTGTAGCTGGTTCTCTGAGGAAAGCCAGTGGGAGTTGGTGCAAAGCAGTTTTAACACTGAGCGGATGAATGCAGAGGAGAAGAGTGATGTGAAGAAAAGTGATGCAAGTCCCATAGGTCCATTGTGAGCAGAAATTGGGTGGGGAGGTTGAGAAGGACCTTTGTCAACACAGTAACAGTACAGAACTCATTGGGACATCCTGGATTGGTATCAGTTGCACAGTGCTGCTTTAATGTCTTCTTTAAACCCAACTATAAATAAATAGACAATAAATTTATACTGGATTCTTTAAGCTCTCTCCAGATATCCCTCCTTTTTGCTGAACAAGTTCTGATAACCTGAAGAAGATAACAAGATGGCATAAGGCACAGGAGATTCTTTAGGTTATAATGGGCCCCAGGGTGCATTTGATGCTGAGTTCATCAGCCTCTAGTGCAGAGAGAAGTTTGCACAAAGTGCTCAACAAGACAAAGTCGGAAGTAACAGTGAAGTTTCTTGGAGTATTAATGGGCCCACTGAGGGCCATTACCAAGTAAGCTTCCCAAGGGACTTGTTAGAGAAGATAACTGGAAGCCATGACTACAGGCAGGCAAAGGCACTGGCATGCTAAGAAACCTCTCCTTTGCCTTACGAAGCAGACAGGTCAAGCCCTGATTGCAAGACCAGTGGTAGAGAGATCCTGTCTCTCATGTTGGCTCCTGGCATTTCCTGGGGCAATGGGTTGGAGGTCCGTATGATGTTAAATGAAAGACATGGGGACAGAAGATCCCAGGCTCTACATGTGGTGCAAGGACGCTGTGAGGTTCATGTCCCATATGAGACCTATGTTTCATTGCAGGATGTGAGAAGGGATGTGAGAAGGGCCCAGTCTGAACAAGCAGTCAATCCCTGTGAAACTCTGAACTTCAGATCTCTCAGTTCCAGTGCCCTCGTTTGCACATTCTCCCAGAGTTTGAAGTCCTTTATGTTCTGTGGTGCACAATCAGGCACTTGTTCTTGTTATACGTTATGCACTTGGTGCTTAGTACCAACTGGTACCCACTTCTCTGACTTGTCCACATCTCTCTGCAAGTCCTCTCCACCCTCAGTGGAGGCAACAGCACCTCCTCATCTGGTCTCATCAGCAAACTTGCTCAGAACGTCTTCTAGTCCTGCATTCAAGTCATCTGCATAAACATGAAAGGAAAGTGGCCCCAAAATGGAACCCTCGGGACCCCGACAGTGACCATCTACCAGCCTGATGGAAAAAACTGACTATAATCCTTTGGGACTGACCTACTGGCCAACTGCTCACCCACCACATTGTGTTTCTGTCTAGCCATATGCAGAACATTCTGTCCAGAAGGTTGTTGTGAGAAACAGTATCAAAATCTCCACTGAAATCCTCAAGGATTACATCAACTGGCTTCCCTTGGTCAACTAAACGGATAACTGTGTCACAGAATGAGCTTAAATTAAACAGGACCTTCGCCTCACAAACTTGTGTTGGCTGCAACCAATGACAGAATTGTCCTTCAGCTGTTTTTCCATAACTCCCACCATCATTTTCTCCATAATTTTACCAGGCTCTGGACTGACAGGTCCATAATTGCCCATGTCATCTTTCTTGCTCTTCCTTACAATGAGACAACATTTGCCAGCTTCCTGTCAGCTGGCATGACCCTAGACTTCTTTAGATGCAATTGAAATGACAGCCCAGAGCATACTAAGGCGTCATCATTGAAAGAAAGTAGATGTGCCATAGCTTTGCAATGTCTTGAACTCCAGAGTATGCCACAAATGGAGCAGAGGGGAAGATTTGCCTCTTCTGTAGTGAACTCATTCATTTGGTAAGCAGAATAACACTACCTGATACATGAGGACTGTGTCTCTGCTCTGCTCTGCTCAGCTCACAGGGCAGAGGTTCAGGGTGTTGCTCTCATGTCAGTGCAGGTAAACTCACTTTAATCCTTTTTCCTCTGTAAATGCTTCCTCTATTTCTATGCTCAGATACACTTCCACATTCCCTCAACTACACTTTCATATATCATTAACAATTACACTTTCTTATACCATCAAAACAGTTTGTCAAAAC
The DNA here is from genome assembly GCF_054131305.1 of Coturnix japonica. Taxonomy (NCBI): domain Eukaryota; kingdom Metazoa; phylum Chordata; class Aves; order Galliformes; family Phasianidae; genus Coturnix; species Coturnix japonica. The sequence continues at coordinate 17,758,348 of NC_140672.1, read as the reverse complement.
GTACAGTTCTTCAGTTCACATAAACTCCCTTAATACAGTCTGTATTCTTCAGTTATAAACACTGCCACAGAACCAGCACTGATTGAACCACCTCCCTCACACACTTCCTCGCAAGCAGTACATAGTATTACATAAATGGGTTGACATTCATTGGTCGGGTGGAATGTACACCTCTCCTCAGGACAATCTTACTAATCTACAGAGTACAAACTCCCGTCTTCTTACATACAAGCAGAAAGTACATATGAGTGGACAGACAACACAGTCTTTCACTTTGTCCGTGTCTGGCCATTTCCCTCACAGGAGGAAGGAAACATGGATCGGGACTCGGCACTCACCCTGCAGCTGTTCTGTGTCTCACTCACACCACACTCACTCTGACATTTAGATCAAAAACCATGGTTTATTCATACTACACAATGCTGACAACGTTTTCTAGCTGGAATCTTAATAACACTCATACTCTGGTCGACCAGTTGCAAACGTTAATGTTTTTCCCAGAGTCGGCTTGACACACGGTACCAAACACTTAAAGCAGATGATAATATTGAACATACAACCTATAACCCCCGTGATTACAACTTGGAGAACCCAGGCTACCATTTGACAGGCTATCCACTATATCCCATACCCGTAGGAGAGACCAACCTAGGTCCCTCCTATTGTCAACTACCTGGGAGAGAGTATTTGTTCTTGTTTCCATTCATATGACATACAGTTCCCTTTCATAGGAACTCACCCAAGGAGTCTTCCTACCCAGCTGGCAACCAAAGCCATGAGCTCACCTCCCTGGGAGCAGCACGTATGGCTGTAAACTGTGTAGGATGTCTCCTCAAGACATATGGGCTCCACTTACCATACACAAACCTGGTCCACCTATGGGTGGTCCTTGTCTGTCCCTGCAGTGATCAGGTGAGGAAGGGAGTCCTTCAGAGAAATCTCAGGGTGCGCCAAAAGTGCCTCCCTCTCAGCTGGTCCTGCAGCGAACAGAGCTGGTCCCACCTGGGCCGCCAAATTGACTACAGGAATTGAACTCTATAACCTCTATAACTGATACAGTCTCCCATGACATACTTATACCAAAGCTGAGGAAGTATGGGATAGGTGATTGGACAGTGAAGTGGGTCGAGAACTGGCTGACTGGCAGAGTGCAGAGGGTTGTCGTTGGCGGTGCAGTGTCTGGCTGCAGGGCTGTAACTAGCGGCGTCCCCCAGGGGTCTGTGCTGGGTCCGGTCTTGTTCAACATCTTCATCAACGACCTTGATGAGGAGATAGTGACCACCCTCAGCAAGTTTGCTGATGACACGAAGTTGGGAGGATTGGCTGACACGCCTGAAGGCTGTGCTGCCATTCAGCGAGACCTGGACAGGCTGGAGAGCCGGGCAGTAAGAAACCGGATGAGGTTTAACAAAAGCAAGTGTAGAGTCTTGCACCTAGGGAGAAATAATTGCATGTACCGGTACAGGCTGGGGGAAGAGCTGCTGGGGAGGAGCTCTGCTGAGAGGGACCTGGGCGTCCTGGTGGACGACAGATTGACCATGAGCCAGCAGTGTGCCCTTGTAGCCAAAAAAGCCAATGGCATCCTGGGGTGCATTAAAAAGAGCGTGTCCAGCAGGTCGAAGGAGGTGATCCTCCCCCTCTACTCTGCCCTGGTGAGGCCTCATCTGGAATATTGTGTCCAGTTCTGGGCTCCCCAGTACAAAAAAGACAGGGATCTCTTGGAAAGAGTCCAGTGGAGGACCACAAAGATGGTGAAGGGCCTGGAGCATCTCCCCAATGAGGAGAGACTGAGGGAACTGGGTCTGTTTAGCCTTGAGAAAAGAAGGCTGAGAGGGGACCTGATCCAGGTCTATAAATATTTGAGGTGTGGGGGGCAAAGAGGTGAGGCCAGACTCTTTTCAGCAGTGTGTGGAGGAAGGACAAGGGGAAACAGACAGAAACTGCACCATAGGAAATTCTGCACTAATGTGTGCAATAACTTCTTTACGGTGAGAGTGACAGAGCACTGGAACAGGCTGCCTAGGGTGGTTGTGGAATCTCCTTCTCTGGAGATATTCAAGACCTGCCTGGATGCTGAGCTGTGCAACGTGGTGTAGGGAACCTGCTTTGGCAGGGGGACTGGACTCAGTGGTCTCTGGAGGTCCCTTCCAACCCCTACAATTCTGTGATTCTGTGAATATCATGGAGTTGTTTGGATGGGGAAAGACTACCCCTTTGAATGACCTTTTGTCAGGGCATGTCCTGGGATTCCTAGGATCCTCAAAATGCAGCACTGCTTCTGTCACTGAAAAATGGGGCCCTGTGTGGGACGGAGGGAGGGTCCATGAGTCCCTGGCCCACCTGACTGAGTATTTCCATGGTCTTAGCAAAGACATACTTACAACTTGAGAATGACAGTTAGCTGTGTTCATGGTGGCATGGCCACTTTTAATGGCCTTGAACTGTCTGAACATAACTGAAGAGGCTCAGGCTGATGCAAATCAGCTATTGAATGATAGTGTTGAAAAATTGGAAAGACAGGTGGCAGTTTTGATGGGAAAAAACCTAATTCAATCATTCTCCTATGGAAGATCAGTAACAACTGTCTGGAGGACCATGGGGGCCCTGTACAAGGGAATCTGTATAAAATGGACTCTGTAAATGAAGGCACTAAAAGGTCAGATTTTGAGGTTCCATTTGGACTAGATCTATTTGAGATCTGACTGATTGTAACCAAAAAATGAAAAAAAAAAAAAATAAAAAATGCAGGATAGGCTGGTGGGAATGCCCTGACCAGTGTCCACCCCCCAAACCCTGCTGCCCATAATACAGCAGCTGAACTGATGGATATAGTACAGTGGTTTAGACAGAAACCAAGAGAGCATGCCAGCATAGCTGCTCTGGTTATGGGACATGGAGGCAGAAAGTGCTATGGTGAATGGACTGGAAATTTCAAAACTGACATCCATTACTACTAACCCTGCCCTCAGGCAAAGACTTTATGCTCTTGTCTGGAGGGCTTATCGCAATAAAGATTGGCGGATTTGCTGCGTAGACCGGTCAGAACTCAGATCTGCGTTGTGCTTCCTGCGGCACCAAACGCCCAACAGTGGCAGTTCCGCTTATTGGCCAGCAGGTGGCAGCAGAGACCACGGAAAGAACGTCTGCGGGACAAACCCTGGGGATCCGTTCTTTTGATTATAGGGGAAGAACACAAAGATGGAAGAGGAGGGAAGGGGGAAAAAAAAAAGAAAAAAAAAAAATCAAACCACAGCAAACAAATAAAAACTTCTCCAAACGTAGCAAACGTGAATGTCTGTCAATAAATTAATGAGTAATTAAATTGATATCCCTTTCCCGCCCCCCCCCCCCCCCCCCCCCCCCCCCCCCCCCCCCCCCCCCCCCCCCCAACTTCTGAGATGAAAAAAACCCACTTCTTTTAGAAGAAAACAGAGTAGTAACAACTTCTGTACCTACATTCACCACTCTGAGATCCTGTCTGGGTCTCCCAAGGCTTGTAAATAACCACTGGGTCGGTTCTGATGTCGCGTGATTTGTTGTCAGTTCTCTCATGGTTCTCCGGTCAGTTCTCCGGTGCCAGGATCTGCCACAGGGCATTCTGACCACGGGCATCATGTTTCTACGCTGCCGCCTGCATTTAACAGGCAATGGGACTGCCCAGCATGTGCAAGGCAGCACCTCTTTCACACCACCAGAATGTTTAAGGCTGTTGGGATTGTTGTTAGCGTCCCATTAACACTGAGGCTAGAGATACCCTTAGGATTGACATTACTATTAGCATTACTTTGATGGTGCCCTATCTGGGTCATTTCCAGGGGATGTCAGGAGTAAGGCACAGTGTCAGGAGAAAAAGAACAGACTCTGTTACTTTATAAACGTGATAATAGAGAGAGTTCATTGGAAAAAATACAACTCTTAAATAATGCAAAGCATGCTTCTGATTGGATGCAGGCATCATCTGGGCTCTGATTAATATTACTCTTAAGGTAAAGATTATTGTTACCATAATGATTTTTTTTTTGGATTATGATCAGGGTTAAGGTTCCTTTTGCTACAAACTTCTAGCATCATTTTTGTTGTTGCATTTGGAGTTAGGGACGATTTTAGAATCAGGGTAAGGGTTAGGATTAGAGTTACATTGCTGGTTAATGCTGTTATCTTTACAGCTCCTGTGAGGGTTGGGGTCTGGGTCAGGTGTTTAAAAATGAAATGAAAAAAGAATTAAAAAAATATATTGAAAGCTTCAGATTTCCTTAATCTTTGTGGGAATCATATAATGTGCAACTCAGATCTACCTCTTCGTGCAGTGACTGCCTGTAAATTTGCTGGAGCCTAATATAATATGGCCTTGTGCTTTCCACTAACTCACCTTCATTTCATTTTCATTACATTTGCTTGGTAGTCAGATTTTGGTGTGTGGATATTTTAAAACAATCTAACTGACATTAGCAAAAAATTAAAAATAAAATTAAAAAAAATGCACAACAGCATCGTATCAATTTTTATAGATAAGATAAAGAAGAGCAGTTTCCCTTAGTTTTCTGTGCCTCTTTACTTTCTTACCCTCTCCCCTTGTGTGAGAAACTCTCAAAGTCAAAGATTTCTAGTTAGGCAAAGATGGCAGCGATAGCAGCAGTGCTTATTCATTATTGCAATACTGCGCGCACATCCCCTATTGGCAAGGGAGAAACTGCACACCAGTCAGTGAAATCAATTCTGTTCTGTGCCCTAAACCCACTGCAGGTGATGCTCTCATGGCTCTCATTGGTTGAGCATCTCAGGCTCACAGACTCCTCGAGACTGTGGCTAGGATTCATTTCCATAGAAGGTCAATTACCAACCTCTTGTTTTTAGGTCTGCCTTGTACTTTTCTGCGGACAGAGAAGGGCAATGTTTCCAAAAGTCAGTACATTCATTCTGTCCTGTGCTGGGCTCTACCCACCCTGTATTTATCTTGTGCTTGTCTCAATTCTCCCCATGTCAGAATGCCCCCAGTCTGAACTTAATTCTGTTCAGCAACTTTCTTGGTGGAAAAACTACTTATACAGCTGTTTTACAAGAGGGTTATACATTCAGTTAGGGCCTACACTATGTACTGAAAATACTGGAAACTTCCACTGCAAAAACACAATCTACCTCTCCCATCTGTGCAGCCTTGCAGACCCAGAGCATGCCAGGTTATTTCTGCTTTCATAGCATTTGCATGCTGTAGGGTGAGCACAAGGTTCTGCTGCTTGATTCTTCTGCAAGAGCTGCCTACCGGCAAATGGTTGCAGGGATGGAGGATGTGACAGAAAGCATTTGTCTCCACAAGAGCAGAGTTACATTCAGTGCAGAGTGTGAGTGTCAGGTTGGTGTGGAAAAGCACTGACACGCTGGGGATGATGCAGTGCTCACATGTCTAACACTCACAGACATTACTGTCAGAAGGATGGTGCTGTGTTGTGCTTCTACCTTTGGCAGCCCCTGGAGAAATGCTATGGCACACAGAACACCTTTGTATTGCACTGACTGCTGCCATGCAGCATGGATTTAACACACCAAATCCAGAGGAGCATGACTGCATCTAACTGCCCTGAGAAAAACTACTGTAGCTGAAGAGATGAGGAGGCAGCTGCTCATCTGCAGAACAAGCAGTACTGCCAGACATTGGGCCAGGTGAGCACCTCCTGCTGCAGCGTGATGATGACAGGGCTGGAGATGATCTGCAAAGCCAGCTTAAAAGTGGGAGACGTGAGTCAACATGGCAGGAGGACAGAGGTGTTAGGGAGCAGCCAAGGCATCAAAGAGTATCAGAAGGCTTTGAAAAGTATCACAAAGTGACAGCCAGGAAGACTGGGATATATCATGAGCAGCAACCTGGATGCTAGAGATTATTTGCTCCCATACAAAATGGTAGAGATCTTGCTGCAGACATCCCAAAGCCAGGCAAAATGGGAACCCAGAGCTCTGCCTGCACGAACCCCACAGCCATAGCATTGCAAGCTGAGCTGCCTTGCTGTTTGTTGCATTCATCCCAATCCCTGTGATTGAAGACTCAGAATGCAGTCGAGGCGATGACTGAGCATGAGAGTGACTTTATTCAATAAAAGACAGGAGGGCTTGAGAGGTCAAGGGTGAAGATGGGACTCCTCTTGTCAAGATGAGAGTGGCTCAGAGCTGGTGCTGCTGCCTGGTGCCTGGGACTGGCAGCCTGACTCTAAGTCCCCATCTAAGATGCTCAGCTTCACCTCACTGATGCTGCCCTGCTCCTGCATGGTGGTGCTGCTGCTGGGACACTCGGGCTGTGCTTGGGATGGGCAGCACTGCAAAGGCGCTGGGTCACAATCCAGGCAGGTGACTGCTGTGTCTGGCAGGCTCAGGTCAGGAGCTTCAGCAGAGCCAGGAGATATGAGAGCATGAACGTGGATGAGCCCCTTGTGTCCATCACTGTTACCATGTGGAAGGCTGTCATCCGAATTGCAGCGATTCATGCTTAATAAGAACTCTCCATTGATGGAAAGACACTGCTTGGTTTGGATCTTTGGGGTTGACAAGGGCTCGAATCACCTAGGAAGGCATAGAAACACAAGGGTTAGTTTCAAACATTTGCAAGTTGAATCATGAAAGGTTGTTGATACTTGGTAATAGAGTGGCGGCAGGAAGAAGCAAGTAGGCTTGAAGCAGCATAGCCACTGTCTTGAAAGTGATCCTCATTCAGGTCCAGCTCGTGTGTTGTTTCACTGTAATCTGCTTCTTTGGGTCTACCTAGTGGGCAGCAACACTCGAGCTGTTACTGATATCATTGAAAAGAACTGGAGACAATTGTTCTATTCCTAAGAGCTTCAAGGTGCCTAGAAGCACAAATAGAAACCAGCAGTATTTCATCACTTCACCAAAAGGAAGGTCAAACACCTGAGCTGTGAAGAGCAGTTACAGAACCTATGCATAAGATCACACCAGACATACTTTGTTCTAACAACAGTTATGGCACATAGTCCATTTCCTTCAATATTCCCAAAATGAAATGATGTGGAGCATTACAGGGAAAGAAACACTGCACACAGACACTATGACCCTGATTAGACTCAAGCAGCAGACTTAAAACAAGTCAGAGTTTTTGATTCCAGGATATTTCAGGACCTATCGTGTGAAATTCAGTTACACAACAGTGCCTAGGTGCCTGCGTTTCAAGCAACTTTCAGATCACAGCCATGTAAAATAAAAACAAATTCAGTGCAGAAATAGCAAGCCTGTACCTTAATACTCATGAGATTATCCATTTTTTACTGCATTCTGACTAAGTTCTAAAACTTGCTCATCCCAGTTCACTTCAGCAAGTTCCACCAATTCAAGCAACGCAGTTCTGAGATCCTGTGTATGTTGTGCAGATAGAATTGAACAGTGCAGAAATAGTCTCTGACAGCTTTAAGAGCTCTGTTCTGCTTACAAACTCTCAGTCCAAAACTATTCTCAGTTTTAAGGAAATGAACACCTGAAGCAGTTGGATCATCTGCCATTTGCCGCATTCTGCTTCTTGGCATCATGATTTGCACAAAGGGTTTTTTGCTGTCCTGCAGAGATGGACAAAGTCCTGCTTACAAATGGACCAAGTTTCAGTGTACAGCAGAGTTTGTACCAGACTAAAAAGCCACGCCATTCAATTCATGTGCTCAGGTTGTTATGCACTCCGAAAGGAAACAGAACTAACTGTTGGATTCTGAAGGCAATCTGTGGGGTCCTACATTACCTCCTGATTCTGGAAGAGGAAATTCTAATAGCAAATGCAGAACTTTGATCTTTGTAGACATGAGAAGAGCTGGCATTTAGGAACATTCATTTCAGGGAAATCAAATGATGTGTCTGTATTTTTTACTACAGATAGTATAGGGAGCAGCCAGTTGAAGAACCAGATACAAAAAATCCAGCCCATTGGCAAGAAAATACTTCTCCTTAAATTCTGTATGCTATCATGGTACAGAATTAGGCTACAGTGCCACATAGGCCAACCAAGTGTAGAACCAAATCCACAAAATACTGGTAGACAAAGCAGCAAAAACAGGGACAATATTCAGCAGACAGGCCTTTCTACCCACAGCTCAGCATGTTCTGCCATCCGAAAAGCAAGGCCTCTTGTCAAGCTCAGCTATTTCCCTTCTCAGTGTATTCTAGCACCACTGATACCCACTGGTATCCTCCTGTAGAGTGCCATCATATTGTCATCATCCAAAGGGAAAACCCACACAGCAGAGCATACAGCACTACACCCATGCTCCAAATATCCGCCTGAAAAACAAAAAGACAAGCTTACAAACCTGAAGCACCTCAAATGGCTTCCTGACAGACTGGATTGTCTGCCCTTGCCAAAGCCCACATATAGCCCATGAAAAGCTGGCTCTTTCCCTCAGGAAAAAGAGCCTTATCGTCCCAGAGAAAGCATATAACCCTCATTCAATTGCCCTTTCACTCAGCTTAGAGCACTACTAAAACCAGCATCTTCACCTTAGCTCATCACACTGCTGCAGTTCCTTTTACAAGGATTTCACTGGCAAAAATGAAATCAAAGCCGTCACAAGGGATTTAGCACAGTTACGTGTTACTGGCTACGAGAGCTGTCAGCACAGTCACCTGTCTGGCTTTGCTGCTGTTCGGTTCTCTTTATGTAGAGGCACAACAAGGTTCAGACACAGTGCAGTTCTCACTTTGACTGTAAAGAAAAAGGAGGCTTGAAAAGCAGTGTGTGGAAAACAAAGAAACAAGAATTAGAACAACAGTGGGGCCATGGCACTTGTAGGAATTGCTCCGCCTTTAACAGCGATTCAAGAAGGATGAGGGCATTCCAAACCAGACCAGTTTGGACAGATTAACAACTGCAAGTAGTGGGTTCCAAAATTCCAGACATGAAATCAAAGCTGGAAAAACTCTTCACATTTTCATCTCTCAATTTTTAGTACATTGTGCATTACAACGGAAACAATTCTTCACATACAACTTGGAAGCTAAAGACAAGTCTGACAAAACAGACTGCACAGAAATGATGGATAATTAACAGAGCAAATTGCTCTTTCAAACACTTAGTAATAGAAAGAGATCTCTGAAGTTGCTGTTCTGTAGAGCCCCAAAGCAGTCGCTTGAGGCAGTTCAGGATTAGCCTGAGACGAACCAGCCAGCTGTGAACTGAGACCAATTGCACTTTTCTAGTCTGTGGCCACTGACAGCTTCTGAGAGCTACCAAGCGATGCAACCTAGCAGAATTCAGAAGGGAAACCAAGAGAGCCTACCTGAGCTCCACTGCCTTTAAATGCTCTGTGGAGAGGGAAGGGAAAGAGGGGAAAACAAACACCGCTCTACATCCCTCTGAGCCAATAGACACTTTGCCCTGGATTAGCTCTGGTGCTGCATAAGCTGGGCTTCCACAGCATGTGTTCAGGCGGTAATCAAGGCCTGCCTGGAATAACACAAAAAATAGAGAGAAACGTTTGCTTTAACAGAGTTTATGTCTTCTGGTCATAACACTTGAGAAGCCTCAGAGGCTTCTTCTCCTGTGCATATTTTCATTCATCTTAGAGTTTGCTTTCATTCAATGTGACCTCTCTAGGCAAATATTGTCTAAGACCATGAGCATCACATAAATGTGCAGATCTCAAGCTGCTCACTTATCTAGTACCCTTTGCATGATGCTTTATTTTCCTCAGCTGATCATCTAGATTGTGTCTGTTGATTGTGCAACAACAGCCTGTTGATCTCGATTACCTGTGAGAGGCTCTAACTTTGGCCAGGAAAAATCATTTGAGGATAAGTAATTATCTGGGACTCAGTAAGTCTTCCCATGCTTTCATAACAGCAGAGATACACACACACACAAACTCGTGGAACCCCACTGCTTTGCACAATCCTGTGCACACTCACGTGTGTCATGCACTGATTTCCCAGCCAGTCCTCATAGGGTCTCTTACTTAGGACGGGAGTGTAGGGGAGCAGCCAGAAGCTGTTTGCATTCCCTGCTGTCTGCTGGGCAGCTTTGCTGGAGATGCTTGGGTTGCTTTGTTTTTCCTTGGGAGGTGGGAAGGAGCTTTGGGTTGGAGGCACATCCCGTGCCAGAGCATCCCAATGGCACGTGTGGGGCACTGATCTGCAGCAGATGAAGGGGAGGAGGTCCCAGCACAGCTCTGCACCATGCTCTGCCACACTGGGCAGCTTGTTCCTGGCTCAGCAGCGTCATCAGACAAGAAGCAGGGAAGGAAATCAAGGATGGGGGGTACCATCAAACGCAGTTAGTGCATGCCTGTGCAAGACAAACAGACCCAGAGCTTGCAGGTTGTTCCTGCTTTTGTAGCATTTGTGTGCTGTAGCTGAGCAAAAGGTTCTGCTGCTTGAATCTTCTTCTGCAAGAGCCACCTACCGGTAAATGTCTGCGGGGATGTAGTCGGTGTGCACGTCTGAAGCCATTTGAGAACCTAGTCGTTCTTGCTGCAGGACCCCTGTCTTCTGTTAAAAGCTGAACGGTCCCCAGAGCACCTGTTTCCATCAGCTACCACCATCCAAAGCAGCCAGCCTTCTTACAGTCACCTGGCCCAAACATCCCTTTTGCTCTACACTTGATTCCTGCAAGAGATGGGAGCTCGGCACGCACACCATCCTTCCAACACCCCATCCCTGCAGCAAGGGATCACAGCGCTGGCACAGCTGAAACAAAAAGGGTGTGCGAGTTTCCTGTTAGCACTCAGTGTGAACCAATCTACCACTGAGCAACACCGTGAGTCCCCACTCACCTCAGCACAGGTCAACCTGTAACCCCAACCTTCCCCTATCCATGTGCACACGCACACCCATTCACCACCCTGCCTGCTTTGCACACCCCCATGCACACTCTGCATCGTGTGCCCTCCTTTGCATTCACAGACGTGTGCAAACCATCCCTGGGAACACCTACGTGCCTACACCTTCCACAAACACCCCTTTGTGTGCACCTGTGTGCAACCCAACTCCTCAGCACACGCACGCGTTTGTGCCACCCTGTCCATGCACTCACCACGTGCCCTCCAGCAACCAAGGATTGCAGAGATGCTCCAGACTGTGCCAGAGATGGAATCTCAGAGTGCTGGGACATTATTGATCACTAAGGAAAACACTTGGAAGCATATTCAATCTGCAGAAGCTGTAATTACTGGGCACAGTTAGCTTTCCTATGGCTCAGCTGGAGGAGGCGGGTGCTCTCATACATCTGAGACACTCGCACAATGTTGGGATCATTCTGATGGAAACTATGTCTTCAGATATCATGGTTAAAACCATCCAAGATGATCATGCAGAGCCTTAGCTCTTGAGCAGCACTTCCTCCCCACCCTTCACTACTCCAAGCAGCTCCAACAAACTTCTCAGAAGAAATCCAGGCCAGCACAGACCTGGCAGACCAGAACCAAGTGCAGCTTGTGGGACGGCAGTGCCCACTCCTTGCTTCCACCCTGCTCCAGCAGGGTAAGGAGTCTGAGCCTCACTGGCCTTTGACAACTCAAGACTTTCAGCACCTCATGCCAACATTTCTCACTAAGATACACCTAAGGCATTGAATTCTCTTCTCACTACCTCCTCCCAGTCCTCCCCTAGGAACAGAAACAATTCAGATTCTACAGCAAACTACAGCATCTGCACTGCAAGAGCACACTGAACCACCTGCAATAATGAAACATGGTTTTGGAGAGTGGGTATGAAAACACACCTTTAGACAGCTGTCTCCCTGTAGCCAAAAGGAAACCAAGAAGGAAAAGTCCAGCCTGAAACATGCCCATGCTACTAGCCCAGGTTTTTCACAGTCAATGCAGAATCCATCCTGTTCTTGAGGTAACAAACGACCAGTGAGTCTCCCGTTGCTCCACCCCTTCTCCTTCAAAGCCTGAAAAAGAAAGAATAAACAAGCAGAAGAAACCCAGACGTACCTTTCCACACACAGAGCAGAAAGTGGAACAGCAGTTGTCTCTTTCCTGAGACATGGTGGGGAGCATCCCAGAGGAAGCCCAAGTTCTTTGCTTCTCTCCACAGGGACTTCAAGCACTCTTGGCAAGAGCTGCTTTGGTTCTTTCTTCAATTGCTTCCATCACCAGAATCTCCTTTGGAAAAGGAACCCGAATGAAAGAATCAGCAAATGAAAAAGAATGAGCAATAGCCACTTTACCAGCTTTCTTCTGACACTCAATTTAGACTCTTGACTCGGGCAAGGTCTTAAAATCAACTGGTTACAAGAACTGTCCCAAAATATATCCAGCTTCTGTACAGCTGCCATTCTTTCTGACAGCGAGTGTAATCACAGAATCATAGAATGGCCCGGGTTGGAAGGGACCTCAAGGATCATGAAGATCAATCACCTCCCTGTCCCTGCTGGCCATCCCCTCTTCTGATGGAGCCCAGGGGACCATTTGCTCTCTGAGCTGCAAGAGCACGCTGATGGCTCACGTTCTGTTTTTCATCCACCAGGACCCCCAGGTCCTTCTCTGCGGGGCTTCTCTTAAGGACTGCTCCTCCCAGTCTGTAGAAATGCCTGGGATTCCTCCAGCCCAAGTGCAAAACCTTGCACTTTGCTGTGTTCAACCTCATTAGATTCACGTAGGCCAACCTCTCGGTTGAGCTCCCTCTGAATGGCATCCCTTCCTTCCACTGCGTCAGCCGCACCACTCAGCAAACAGCAGAAGGTGCACTCCATTGCATCATTGGTGTCTCTGATAACCATGTAAAAAAGCACTGGTCCCAAGACAGACTCCTGGATGACACCACTTGTTATCGGCCTCCACCTGGACATAGAACCATGAATCACCACCCTCTGTCTGTGGCCTTTCAACCAATCCCTTATCCACCAGGTGGTCCACCTGTCAAATCCACATCCCTCCAGTTTAGAGATAAGGATGTGGTGGAGGGCAATGTCAAAGATCTTGCTCAAGTCCAGGTCAATGACATCTGTTACCTTCCTTTTGTCCACAAATGCCGTCACTCCATCATAGAAGGCCACCAGACTGGTTAGGCATGGCCTTCCCCTGCTAAAGCCACGCTGCCTGTCTTGGATCACATGCTCATTTCTTATGTGATCAAGCATGTCTTTGAGGCAGATCTGTTCTTCACCATCTACATCAGTTACACATTTGAATCAAATAATTGGTGTTCCTGTCACCAAGAAAACCTCTTTGTCTTCTACTCCTGCTGCACTTCTGTGCTTTCATCAGAAGCAAAGGAAGAGACCACCTCCTAGATCCAAATTTTAAGAAACCAACACCCAATAGGTGTCATCTGAAGTAAAATAGCAGAGAAATTAAGATGACTCTTCTGCATCCAGCTTGGATCACTCCCTCACTCAGGCACACCACCATCAGATCAAGGAGATGCTGCCTTCAGCTTAGAGACTGTATGGGAAATCACAGCTTGAACCTCTGATTAATCAGCTGAGGCAAGTATTGGGTCAGCTGCGGGAGCACAGGTGAGAGTAATCTAGCTGTGCTCCCAGAAGGGGTGGACCTCGACTCAACCTCCTCTGAGACCTCATTTAAAGGCTGACCACCACTGAGACAGCATGTCTTAGAGATTGCTCCCTAGTTGAGGCTGCCTCAGCTTTCTAGTCAAGGTATCGATATTGGTGAGTTTCCCTTTGCTAATAACCTTAGGCTATTTACCACCATCTTGGTTAATATCTTTTTATTAACCACCCTTACAGAGACCATAAGGGTTTGGGCTTCCAAACTCTCAGCAAGCATTTGGATCAGCCAGCTTCCTGCCGAGGAGCCCCCTGCATCACTGCTGCCTATTCTGGTACCGGACCCGCAGATGCTTCAGAGCTCATTAGCATGGACTTCCTTCCTCCCCTCAGCAGCTGCTCCTGCACTCACCTTCATTCCTACTCAGATACCGGCCGCTTCCAGCACCAGCTGACCTGCAAGACACAGAAAGGAAAGGTGGGAGTCATGCAAACGCACAAGCCCAAGGCTGTGTCACCACCACACATGGCAGCCTCGGGAAGTCAGCTGAAACTACAGCCTTTGTCAGAATGGAAACAGGCACCGTCAATTAAGTGTGACCTCTGAACTCATTGCCACCATCAGAAATAGGCACTGAAATCGCTCACTTCACTGCAGCTGGTTAACTCCAAATTCTTTTGCTTTTGGGAAAATGCGGACACGGAATTGAAGGACACCAGAAAAACGACATCTACTTCATTGTAGGTGGTTAAGCTTGGAAGCAGGACTTGAGCAAGAAATGCTTCTCAGCTCCTTGAAAGGCACTAATCCTGACCTCTGCCACAGGTGGCTGAGTGACACAAAAGTTGAGCTGCCCATTCAGAAGCACATGGAGCAGGCCATGGAGCGGTTACATACCAACACATGAACAGGCACTTTCCCATTGGAAGGGAAATCCCTTCTCCCTGCCATGCCATGCCCACACCGCTCCTCAGGGCTGCACTGACAGCACAGACAGAATTGAAACATCTTTTGTCATCATTGTGGTTTTTCACAGACCCAGACAATGAGATACTGGGTTGCTGTGTGGGTTCCCAGGCGGCACTGCCATTTCCAAGCCATTGCTTCCTAGGGGCACAGAAAGGAAAACGCCTGAACAAAATTTCACCCAGAGATTGCTATTTTACCATTCTTCCATGCAAAACAGGAGGACAGTACAGCGGATTTGTGCAGCTGCATCAACACCCTGGGTGCTAAAGGAATGCAAAGACAGAAATATCAAAACTACAAGGAGGGAAGCTATGTTTAGTAATATCTTTTCTCATTTACAACAGGCAGTTGGCACTACTAAAGGAAAATCCCAGGCCTCAGGTTCTGACAGTGCGACAATCTGGCACGGACTCAGATGTGAGTGATCCAAATGGTTTATTCCAGGTTCTAATACCACTTCTGTGAATTCACACGTTTTCTCTCTTAACTTTCCCACAGCCTTCACATGTCCACAGAACATCCCACAAACTCTCCTTTACGGCGCACGTAGGCACTCATCCCACCAGAGCCATCAGTCATTCCTAGCCATGTGCTTCTCCTCCAGTCACGGACAGTATCACACGGCCATAATGCATCTTAAATGACTTAGTTTTTCTGTTCTTTCTGGAGGTGTCCTTGGTTCCTAGCCTTACCTTCTCATGCCGTTCATCTTCCTCTGCAGCTCCTGCTCTGAAGAGTCTTCTTATGTTCCCACATGACAGGAAGAAAATGAAGACACAACCCCTGCCACCAAGGTCAGCTCTGCAGCACACGTTACCTGAGGAGCACTTGGCTACTCATGCAAACTGCACAGTGCCAGGAAGATTGTTACATGTTGCACTTCTTCTTCTCCTGGCTCAGAAATTAAATTTTCTACCTAGAAAATGGAAAACAAACAAACAAGCAAACAAAAAACAACAACAACAAAAAACACCTCACCTGACATAAAGGAGACATGATTGTTACTATGGAATTCCGGAGGGCAAGGTATTTGCCCTCTCTATGAAGAAGCTGACTGCAAAGGACTAAGAACAGCCACGATCACGTTGAGAACTTGCGGGTAAAATTCGGGACTGAACCAATAATGGGCTTCTGGAGGTGAGGGTCTGCTCCAGGCCGCCTGGTCAAGGGAGCCTGTTGATGGGCCCTGCTTACTGCAGCTACCAGAAGCACCGCGCTCACTGACTCTCAACTTGATGGGGGATTCCAGTCAGGCTGGGAAATCAGCATGGCTGGCTGCAAGCTGTCTGAGAGACTGCTGGACTGTACTGGGAATAACTTTGTGGGCCAAGCATTAAGCACACCAAGCAGAAGGGAAGGTATTGGACAGACCGACCAGAGGTCAAGCGTTGCTGGACCTGCTGCTCACCAACGCTGAGGAGATCATCAAAGGCGTCAAGGTTGGAGGCTGCCTGGGCTCCAGCGATCATGCCCTGGTTGAGTTTGTGATCTCAAGCGATGTGGGCCTGGCAAAGAGCAGGACCAGGATGCTCAACTTTAGAAGAGCAGACTTCAAGCTACTCAATGGAATGCTGGCCAAGATCCCCTGGCGCGCTGCCCTCAAAGATAAGGACGTTGAGGAGAGCTGGCTACTGTTCAAGGATGCCCTCCTGGCAGCACAAGAGGTCTCCATTCCCCTGATTAAGAAAGTGGGCAGGAGAGGTAGAAAACCGGCATGGCTCAGCAAGGACCTGCTAAGAGAACTGAGGGTGAAGAAAGGGGTGTACAAGCTCTGGAAACAAGGCTGTGTCACCCGGGAAGAATACAGGGATGCCGTCCGAACTTGCAGATGTGGGATCAGGAAAGCCAAGGCTCAGGCAGAACTGAACTTGGCGAGGGATGTGAAAAACAACAAGAAAACCTTCTACAGGTACATTGGCCAGAAGAGACAGGCCAAAATGGGCGTGCCTACTCTGGTAAATTTAAAAGGAGAAATGGCTTCAACAGATGAAGAGAAAGCTGAGGTGCTGAATGAGTTCTTCACCTCGGTCTTCACTGGTGGCCAGGATTCTAGTCTTTTTCACGTCCCTAAGTCTTGCACCCCCATACCTCCATGTGGGGACCAAGGAGGTAAATCCCTCCCCACTGTAAGGGTAGAGCAAGTCCGAGAGTGCCTCCTTAGACTGAATGAGTATAAGTCTATGGGGCCAGATGGCGTGCATCCCAGGGTCCTGAAGGAGCTGGCTGAGGTGGTTGCTGAGCCGCTCTCCATCATATTTGAGAAGTCGTGGCTGTCAGGTGAGGTCCCGGATGATTGGAGGAAGGGTCACGTCACTCCCATTTACAAGAAGGGGAGCAGGGACGACCCGGGTAACTACAGGCCGGTGAGTCTCACCTCTGTGCCTGGGAAGATTATGGAACAGATCCTCCTGGACAACATGCTTGATCGCATAAAGAACAAGCATGTGATCCAAGACAGCCAGCATGGCTTCACCAGGGGAAGGTCATGCTTAACTAATCTTGTGGCCTTCTATGATGGAGTGACGGCGTTGGTGGATGAAGGGAAGGCGACCGATGTCATTTACCTGGACCTGAGCAAGGCCTTTGACATGGTCCCCCATCACATCCTCATCTCCAAATTGGAGGGAGGTGGATTTGATGGGTGGACAACTAGATGGATAAGCAATTGGTTGAAAGGCCGCAGACAGAGGGTGGTGGTCAATGGCTCTATGTCCAGGTGGAGGCCGGTAACGAGCGGCGTCCCTCAAGGGTCTGTCTTGGGACCGGTGCTCTTTAACATCTTTATTAATGACATCGATGAGGGAATGGAGTGCACCCTCAGCAAGTTTGCTGATGACACCAAGCTGAGTGGTGCAGTCGATACGGTGGAGGGAACAGATGCCATTCAGAGGGACCTTGACAGGCTGGAAAGCTGGGCTCGGGTGAACCTAATGAGGTTCAACACGGCAAAGTGCAAGGTTTTGCACTTGGGCTGGAAGAACCCCAGGCACCTGTACAGGCTGGGAGGAGTTGTCCTTGAGAGCAGCTCGGCTGAAAAAGACCTAGGGGTCCTGATAGATGAGAAACTTAACATGAGCCAGCAGTGCGCTCTGGCAGCCCGGAAAGCAAATGGGATCCTGGGCTCCATCAGGAGAGGGGTGGTCAGCAGGGATAGGGAGGTGATCGTCCCTCTCTACTCTGCTCTTGTGAGGCCCCATCTGGAGTACTGTGTCCAGGTGTGGAGCCCTCAGTACAAAAAAGATATGGAAATTTTGGAAAGGGTCCAGAGGAGGGCCACAAAGATGATCAGGGGGCTGGAGCACCTCCCCTATGAGGACAGGCTGAGGGAGTTGGGTTTGTTCAGCCTGGAGAAGAGAAGGTTGCGAGGTGACCTCATTGCAGCCTTTCAATACCTGAAGGGAACTTACTCCCAGGAGGGGAGTAAACTCTTCGAAAGGGCTGATAATAGCAGGACTAGGGGAAATGGTTTTAAGTTGAAGGAGGGAAGATTTAGGTTGGATGTTAGGGGAAAGTTCTTTACTAGAAGGGTGGTTAGGTCCTGGAACAGGCTGCCCAGTGAGGTTGTGGATGCCCCGTCCTTGGAGGTGTTCAAGACCAGGTTGGACAGGGCCCTGGGCAACCTGATCTAGTAAATGTGTATGTTTGGTGGCCCTGCTAGGCAGGGGGGTTGGAACTACATGATCCTTGAGGTCCCTTCCAACCCGGGTAATTCTGTGATTCTGTGATTCTGTGAAGGGAAGCATTACTGGACATGCTGCACAGCAGGGGTTAAGACTGGAGGTGGTCAGGGCTGTAGTGACCATGCCCTCCTAGAGTTCCTCATCTCAAGGAATGCGGGCCTGGCAAAAAGCAAAGTCAGGACCCTGAGCTTCAGGAGAGTCAGCTGCAGGCTGTTCAAAGAATTCTTGGACGAGAGACACTGGAAAACTGTTCTTAGGGGCAAAGGGTTCAAACATCCCTTTGTGTGCACCTGTGTGCAGCCCAACTCCTCAGCACAGCCCTGTGCAAGCACACATTTGTGCCACCGCATCCACGCACTATCTATGTGCTCACACACACTCACACAACCACATCCCTTAGTGCAGCCCTGTGCGCACACACACTCACACATGTGTAACCCCTTCCTTTCACTCCCAAAGTGCACGCACACACCGGTACCACAATGTCCTTGTGCAGCTCCAACACTCTGCACACCCCTGTGCACGTACATATATGTGCATGCTCGTCCTTGCACACATACCCACAGACCTACACACACCTGAGCAACACCACTGGTTTGTACACTCATGGACACAAATGTGTGTACAACACCATCCATGCACAAATACACACACACACACACACACATGGATTCCCACTGCTTTGCACAATGCTGTGCACACTCACGTGTGTCATGCACTGATTTCCCATCCAGTCCTCGAGGGGTCACTTACTTAGGACAGGAGTGCAGGGGAGCAGCCAGAAGCTGTTTGCATTCCCTGCTGTCTGCTGGGCAGCTTTGCTGGAGATGCTTGAGTTGCTTTGCTTTTCCTTGGGAGGTGGGAAGGAGCTTTGAATTTGAGGCACATCCCGTGCCAGAGCATCCCGATGGCACAAGGGGGATCAGGGCCCCTCTATTGGTTACCTCGGTGGCTTGCAGCAACTGGAACTTTTTGCCTATTGAGAAAGCTAAAAAGTGTGAGTTCCTCCTGACCCATATCAACAAAAATCTCAACCATAAAAAAGAGACGTCTTCGTATTCAAGCAAATGACAACAGTAAGACCATGCATGTTGTTTTGTTGTATTTCCTCTGTAATCATGGGGAGGATATGAAGAAGTGGTATAATTCATCCACTTCTGCACTTCAGGCACAAGTTCCTTAGAATTGGAAGAGACCCTTAAAGGCCATCTAGCCCAGCTCCCCTGCAATAAAAAGGGACATTCACAGCTAGATCAGGTTGCTCACAGCCTGGTCATTAGTCATCCCAGAGGCAAAACACACACTGAATGATCTCTCCTTCAGTCATAAATCCTTGGAGACAACAGCATTGACACTGCATGTTACTGAAGCAGTAAAAGAAATTGCTCCTGTAACTCTCCTTGTGTTAAGTAAAATGATGATAAAAAGCAATGGAATGCTTTGGCAGGACACCAAAACCATCCTCCTTCCTTGATATCTGCTGCAATGGAACCTTCCACTGGAAGAAAGCCTCTGATGACTTGTCACCCCAGAGAGGTCAGCTTTAGAAGCAGGACTGCTGCACAATAGAATGAACTGGAGCTCCTTAGCATCTCTTACATCCAGGAGGGGTGTGATCAGACCCACCTATCACCTTCAGGTGCGCTTTCTGACACCTTGTCTGACTTCACTGTCACTGTGCCAGCATCCTCAGGCTTAACCTGCTTCATTGTCAGTGTGCAGCAATTGCCAACGTTCTTGATGTCATTGTAATTGTTGGTGTAAAGGAGGTTGCCATTCAGGAACCATTCCACGTCCTCGTCATTATGGGACAGCTCGCAGGAGAAGACAGCAGAGCTCTCTTCTTCAATTTCTACATCCTGCAGGTGCTTCGTTACTTCTACATTGCGGGCTGTGGGGAAATAAGGTGAACTGTTACCACTGTTACTATAAATCATACTGGGATGTAGTAGAATGGTTGGACTAGATGATCTTTGTGTAATCATCTATGTGAAGATAATACATGTATAAAGTTAGCAGGAGAGAACGGCAGAAGTCAACCTCAAGAAGAGAAATCTGAGGTGAAATAGGACATGGAAGAGGCCACCCTCCCTGCTCATACCTTCAGCTGTCAGCGTGGCCTCAGTCTCTGCAATTCCTGCCTTGCACTTGTACACACCAGCATCATCGGGCTTCAGCTTCAGAATTCTGAGCTCTACTGAATGCTTATCCCTCTTGATCTTGTACTTCTCAGAGGGCTCGATGGGTGTGCGGCCCTTGAACCATTTCACAACCTTTGGAGAAGGCCTGAAGTCACAGGACAGGATGACAGAATGACGTTCCAAAGCTGTCTTGTCCTCCAACTTCCTGGTGATTTCTATATGGTAATCTGCAAAGCAGGGGTGGAAGAGAAGAAAGGATGAGGACAATTGGAAGAAGAGGAAAGTCTCTTGCGTGTATTCCATTCCAATTAATGTCAAGTTCACAATGGTTCTTTGAATGACTCTAAA
This sequence comes from Coturnix japonica, assembly GCF_054131305.1. Lineage (NCBI taxonomy): Eukaryota > Metazoa > Chordata > Aves > Galliformes > Phasianidae > Coturnix > Coturnix japonica. Next base: position 17,737,774 of record NC_140672.1, on the reverse strand, counting down.
GATAAAACAAACGATTGTCTATAGGGAATGCCATTGACTACATTTCTATGAAGTAATACTGTACAGTATCTACCAAATGCAAGGTCCAGCTCTTGTTCTGTGCTTATTAAATTGCTCCCAATTGTTGAGGCTTTTATTCAAATAAGAGTGAGTTGAAAATATAACAAGTACTTTAGGATGTGAATGGATAATCTTACGCTGGGGACAACAGCAGATAAAAAGCCTGCAAGTTTCTTTCAGATGAAATCAATGACAAACCGCACCAAATTTAGGTGCTACCAAACTTAAACTTGTCTAGTTCAGAAATACAATTAATTTCACCTGATTTGACTTCTTTGCTATAGCCAAGGACAAAACCTCAGCTCTGTAAATCTGAATAGTAAGCACATCACAGCTATTCAAACACATCTTTTACTGAGATGCAGCTGTCTCATTTAGTGTCCAACGACTTTGAACTGGAAATGGAGCAGACCAAAGCAGAATCTAAACATGGCTTCTACAAGGACTGATCAACTGCGACCACCGTCAAATTCAAAGTATCTGATACAGAAGGATCACACTCACTGTCAGACAAAACCTCTTTGGAGAGGTGAACTGACTGCCCTGTTCACCCCCACTTTGGAAATAACTGCACTCATTTCCTACCTGCTCCCAGCAGTGTGGGATGGTGGGATAGCATCACACTTCCCACACTAAGCATCCCACCATGTCACTTGTTCCACCTAAACCTCAGTCCCAAAACAAAAGGGGAACTCGCTTCTGAACCCTCTTCACTTCATTTCAGATGTCTTATATGCTTGATCTCCAACCCACCCCCCACTCAGGAGAAAGACCCCCCGCTTACACCCTACCATCTTGTTGCATTCTGATGTTGTCATCAGCCTTCAGCTTGTTGTCCTCTTTGTACCACTGGGTCTGAACCTCATCGTGTGAAATCTCACAGACAAAAGATGCACTCCCATATTCATTCACTTCCACATCTTCCAGTGCTTTAACAATCTTGATATCTCCAGCTGTGAAACAGTAGAGATATATTTGTCAGGGTATTTCCAGAACTGAGTGCAGCATCTTTTCCTTACACATATTTGCATAGAAAATAAGTAGGATTATGTTTTATTCTAAACCATCATCCATTCCTGAGTCATTTCTCTCTTCAACACAGTCAATGCATTATTGCCCTTGAACTTAAAGACAGACCTACTAGCTACAATGGAGCTCCCTGCAAACAGTTTTCATGGAAACCAGAATCTCATTTATTCTAAAACCTTTCAAGCAAAATTAAGGGTAGAAAAACAATAGAACTGACTGAATCTTTAAGGTCATTTAGTTCCAGTCCCCCTGCTATAGGCAGGGACACCTCCCTCCACACCAACTCTTCTCCTCAGGGTCAAGGCTTCTCTCAAATCATTCTCCTCTAAGCCTGTGCCTGTGCTTGGGATTGCCCTGACCCAGGTGCAGGGCCTTGTACTTGGCCACACTCAAGTTCATGAGGCTGCCAAGGGCCCACCTCTCCAGCCTGTCCAGGTCCCTCTGAGTAGCATCCCTTCCCTCTAGCACATCAACAGCACCGCTCAGCTTGGTGTCATCTGCAAACTTGCTGAGGCTGCATTTGATTCCACTCTCCATGTTGCCTACAAAAATGTTAAATAACACTGGTCCCAACACCACCCTCCACCTGGACACTGAGCTATTGACTGCAGCTCTCTGAGTGTGACCATCCAGACAGTTCCCTATCCTGCAACTGGTCCATCCATCAAAACCATTTTTCTCCAGTTTGGTGACCAGGATGTCATGCAGGACGGGATCAAATGCTCTGCACAAGTCCAAGTAGATGATGTCAGTTGCTCTCCCATTATCCACTGATGCTGTTACTCCATCATGAAAGGCCACCAAGTTTGTCAGACATGGCTTGACCTTGATGAAGCCATATTGGTTACCACCAATTACCTCATCTTTATTTTCCAAACTATGCCAAGGAGAACTAGACAGAACTCTACAGTGTTGTGTCACTACAAACCTGTCTGAACCATTGGCTTCTCTGCATACTCATCACTAGTCTCTCCTTAGCTTGTGTGCCTACAAACAATGTATGGGGAATGTCAGCCACAAATCTTACCTAGGGGACATCTTTGCTTCAAAATCCTCTGAACATTACACAATCCCTTTTAACTCTCCAGGTCTGCATTTAGTTATGTCAGAATCAGGCCATATTTCTGTGCTGCTATATCCCTTTCCTTCTGAAGGGCCTGGATACAACTTGGATTAACCTCAGGAGAAGAGTTCCTGCATAGAATCATAGATTTACCCAGGTTGGAAAAGACATTGAAGATCATCAAGTCCAACCGCAGCCTAACCAGTACCCTAACTCTAAAAACCCTACACTAAATCATATCCCTGAGTACCACATCCAAAAGGCTCTTAAACACAACCAGGGATGGTGATTCAACCACCTTTCTGGGGAGCCTATTCCAGTACCTAAAATCTCTAGTATCTAAATCTCTCTAAAAGAGCACAGGTATTAATCTGACCAGAAAGGTTCCTGTTTGTTCATAAAATGAGCCTTTTCCGCTCCACCTTGCATAGGCCACTGGGCACAGGGTAGCTGGGAGACCACAGAAAAAGTGGTTCTGTGAGCAATAGGGAAACTACTGCCTAATCCAACTCCTCCAATCTCTGCGCTCTGCCAGCATGTCTAAATAGGGTGGCAGATACACACAGGAGATAAATATTTCCACTTCCCTCAGCCAACACTGCTCTGAATTTCTATGGGACACACAGTTAGATGAAAAGGCATTTGACAAAGAAGGAAATGAAAGAGTTTAATCTGCTGTGTCATTCTCTCGGTAGCCAGAATAACTAACCCTCGCCAGTGTTAGTTCAAAGAATAGGCAGATTTTATCTCCTGACATGAGCAGTAATTCAAAGAAGCTGGTATATGATCCAGTATCCTGCATATTCACTGCAGGCAGGAAAAGACATTATGAGATAAGGGAGATCTACACATCACTTGTTATGAACACCTCATAAAGATAAAACCACACACAAGAGGAGAGTTTAGGAAGAGGACCACTCTTGGACTACTTTCCAAGAGGCATCAATTAGTAACTCTCTTCGCTCATTTTTCACACTACTCCACAGTGTCCTCCTGAGCCCCCTTACTCCTGTTGCCAACTGCTGATGCAGGGAATCCTGAGGAACCAAGGATTCATAGTTGTTCCATCAGTAGTCCTTGGTCAGCTCTCCCTCCCTGCCCCTTCTGTTTTGATCCCACTAACCAAATTTTAGTTAGTCTGAAAAGAGGATGGAAACCTCCGCAGCAATTAGTTTCTAAATATCTTGCAATGGGCAGCTTGTAGGAGCCCCATCTCAATGCCCACAGCACAGGAGGCAGGACTGCTTAGCCCATGCACTAGTGCATTTACCAGCACAGATGTAAGCCCAGATCTATGCACACCAAATACAGGCTCTCAGTTTGCACAAGGAGGCATCCATGGAGCTGAAGTATTAGGCAGATATTGTGGTGGGGCAGCAGTTATTGAGACGCCAGACAGAAAGGACACAGATAACGTGGCAACTCAGCTTTACCATTATGACTGATGATGGAACATCTAATTTCACTGCTCAAAAGAGAACTTCCATATAACTGGAAAGAATGAAATTCACAGGGGAAACCACACACAGACACACACAAAAGCAATACAAAGGAGATGAAGGATGGTTCACATACTAGTGATTCACTCTGAGACGCAAGCAAATGAAAGAGTATCCCCAACCATTTGCCTCCTGAAATGCTAAGTATATAAACTCATTGCTGTGATAACTCTGCCAGACGTGAGTCATACACTGTAAAACCTTATGGGGTCAATCAGTTTAACTTCATAAATTCATTACACCAACAAAAACAGACCATCGTGTCCAGGCTGGTTCATTTCAGCTCTTCAAAGCTGTTGGTAAAACTGCCTGAGAGCTGAAATGCTTACCAGCAAAAGCTAAAAACTGTAAATCAAATGTAATAGGCTGGCTTTGTCTACTGTATAGAAATGATGCCTGAAAAAAAGAAAATAAAAAAGAACGTAAACCAGAACAAATGGAATGGCTACATAAAACAGCCAGTACTGAAACAGCAACCCAACCTGGTTGCAGAATGAGAGAGAAAATGAGAGTTCACCAAAGTCATGGGACAGGACACATGTTCATGTTCATGCTAACACTGAACCCAAGTGGCCACATGAGGACAGCATCTAGTAGGAAATCAGAAAAAAGCATCATTTCATACGTCCCTTGGGAAGGTGGCATCTACCAGGGCACAGCAGACCTGTGTGTTCAGTAACAAGTCTGATGCTTCAGAGCCCAATGATGAGCTACAAACTGGGGTTTAACCAATGCAACACATGGAGGGAAAATCTGTCTTGAGCATAAAGAAGAAAGAGAAAGGTATCCAAAAGGACTAACCAAGAAATGCCCAAACTGCCCATGAAGCATTTCTTCCCGTGGTGCAAAATACCACAAGAGGATTTATTTGCTCTTTCAGTTAAACATAAAATGAACCTTTAGGGTAGCTGATGTCTTGTCTTAGGCTGCTCAGCATGTGGATGTTCCCTGATCTTCATATTCACACTTGTGAATAATGAGACTTCTCTTATTTCCCTGGGAAGTAATGCCCACTTTTTTACTTTGACAGAGCTCCTTCCCATCCTAGAAGGGAAAATATCAAGTCAGATCTCCATTAGTCCTTCCATCTCTGCACTGAGCAAAGGGAGCCTTCAGATCTATGCTTAATTCACCCACTCCCCTAGAATTAATGGAACTGTGCTTACTGGAACATATGCTGAAGCTTAAGCACAGTGCAGTGTTTTCAACATGAAGGAATGGCTATAGAACATGCATAAATTCTGGCTGACCTATGACAGCTTAAAGCACTGCGGAGGACTGTTAACAAGCCTGTTTGGACATCACCTTGAATAAATGACGTTATCCCCAAGTAAGGGAAGGAACAGCTGAGCACCAGGGAGGTACACAAAGTGCCAGAGCAAATTCTCACACCGTCAGGTGCAAAGAAAACTGAGATTTCACCCCAAAAACCCAGTTCACAACAAGGCTACAAAATCCCGGCTGAGAATTTCTGTGTTAGACTTGAAGCTCAAGACTGTACTGTAGTTCAACCAACAATATTTTGTGCAGCATGACCTAAAAAGTTCACAATAAAACCAAAACAAACTTCAATTTCAACTTGATAAATGAACTCAGGACATAATAACAAAGAGTGCTGATCTGGGCAAATAAAAGAGCATAAAGAAAAGAGAGCAGTGAAAAAGCTATCAAGGAAAAGCTCAGACTCGCATCCCTTGGAAGTGAAATTAAAGGCTCTCATTCATTTCCAGAGAAGTCAGAAAGGAAAATACCATTACATGCCATACCTTGAACCACTTGACGTCCATGTTGGGCCTGGACAGCTCACACTCAAATGTGACCTTGTCCTTCTCAATGACGCTACTGTCTGCCAATGGTTTGCTGATTTTCACAGGCAATTCTCAGAAGGAGAAAGAAGAATGTGGATTTAGTTGGGAACTTAGTTTTGTTCATAACCAGGTCCATGGGTGCTGTTAAATGGATCCTTCCAGATGGAAAAAACATTTCAGGTGGCCTCCTAGATTTTACCCCTTTTTGTGTTGCACGCAAGACTGAAAAAAAAAATTACTTCTGCAAAGTTCTTCTTGTCATAAGGAAACAAATATTTGGGGAATGGCAGAACCAGGTAAAATTTTCCTTCACGTCAAGAAAGTATAAATTTCACTCTCATGCTCTTGGTGTGGTTTCTGCTATGATTATTTGGACTAATTAAGCTTCTCCCTGATGAAAGCCTAGAAGTATATCACAAGAAGGACCAACTTACCCGTGACCTTTTATTTGTCTTACTCAAGCATCTCCTCCTGACCAAAACTGACAATAAAAGATTCAGCCAGACTGCAGGTTTGAGCAGCTGAGTTGTTTCTAGGATCTCCTGCAATCTCAAGCTTGGAACACACACTTGTCTTTTGACTAAGTGTCTCTTATAGTGCAGTAAAACAACAGGTTTTCACACAGCGATTCCTCATTTACCTTGATCTGAAATCATTCTCAAACCATGTGGGATCAGTCCAGGGAGAAGGGGAGGAGAGGGGAAGGGAAAGGGGAAGTCCACAGTCCTCTAAAATCAGGCTTCTTAGCCTAAAGCTCAACAGCAAATAGCAGTCCACTTCCCCACATTGCTAGACTCCGAGCATTTAAAGAACATCAGCTGACCTCATTATGAGCTCTAACATAGCCAAAGGAATTCATATATTCAAATATTCTCTTGAGTGATGAGAAATATGGAGCATAACTTCAGACTTCTGCTGTTAAACTCTCACTTCTATCATAAACCAGAGTAAGAGTTCAATGCTGTTTTAGATGGAGGACTCATATTTTAAATAACTCATCTCATTAAGGCTTGGATTCCCTACTACAATTAGTTAAATTCCAGTTTGGATCATGCTTCACCTTGGATCACTTAGGGCTTCAGCCACTTATTGGAACTAACTCAATTTGTCTACAGAGAAGCTGTTTTCTATAGCAACAATAAGCTGTGATTGCAACTGGATGTCGGGAGAGCACAAATCCCGCAGTTATCCTGTACCAACATCCTCTCCTTCCATCAGAACAGCAAGTTTTTAAACCAGACTCATGCAAGCTTGCATGACACACCTTGTGTAAAACTGTTGGCAGCCATCAGGACAGCCAGTTGCTTCCTGTATAGACACTGTTCCATCAGTTTTGGTTTTTTGTCTCGCTAGAACAACAGCCAGTGTCTGAAAACTCCCACAACTGAAGCAACCACGCTGATATACCGCAGTCACTGGAGGTGCTCAAGAGCCACGGGTATGTGGCACTGGGGACGTGGTTAGTAAGTCCAGTGAGGGTGGGCTGGGTTGGACTCAGCTATCTCAGTGGTCTTTTCCAGCCTTAGGTGCAACTTGTAAGAGGGAATGAAGCAGCAAACTGCCCAGCACTGAGCTGCATTCTTCTGACACATGGTATCAGTGAACTGCTGTATTTCCCTATCTTCTCTGGAGCTATTGATCTAACCTAACTGAAAAAGTAAGCCTGAACCTAGATATAAATCAGGATCATAGTCACCCATGGTTAGTTAAAAATGTAATGATAGAAGCAGAGTCCAAAGTGGGGTTGGGTGATTTCTTGATACTGCCTGAAGCGGAGTTCAATTTGTTAGGACGGGATCTGATTATTGCATTAGGCATAGGACTAGAAGTAGAGAATAAAGAATTGAGAAATCATCCCTAGGTATGGGGTAACAGAAGTAATAGATTCAGATCAAGGACCACACTTTACATCAAGAATCACTAGAAATATAGCTGAAGCCTTGGGAATAAAATGGGAAGAACATACTCCCTGGCACCCACAGAGTTCAGGGCGAGTAGAGAGAATGAATGGGGAACTAAAAAAGCAATTGGCCAAATTAACACTAGAAACTAAGCTCTCATGGATAAAATGCATTCCCCTTGCCCTCTTAAACCTTAGGGCCCAGCCCCGGGCTGACATAGGAATATGCCATATGATGCGGGAACCCCTAAAGATCACCCGGGGGTGTTAGATAAGAACATTCAAGCTTATATCACGGAATTAATGAAGTATAAACAGGAATTGTGGAAAAAGGGACAATTGACTCAAAGACCCCCTCTTGACATTACCCTCCATCAGATAAAGCCTGGAGATTGGGTTCTGATAAAGACCTGGAGAGAAACCACACTGCAGCCTCGCTGGGAAGGTCCCTATCTGGTATTATTGACTACCAATACTGCCATCAGAACTGCTGAAAAAGGATGGACACATGCTAGTCGTGTTAAGGGTCCAGTACAAAATCACGAATGGAGAGTCACCAGTCCAGCGGGTGATTTGAAAGTAAAACTGTCACGAAACCCTCCGTCAAGGAAAATGAGAACATGAATTAACAATGATTGTATAAACGTATCAGTATAGAATTTAATGTAGAAGGGAATATTTTGACTATTGTGAATGCAACTGTCGGGATATGTTTTAGAAAGTTAGTGGACCCACTGCGAAAATAGGAATACACAAATTGGTTATTAGCCTTCAGAGTGGCCGTGGAAATTTTAATAGAAGGGGGTAAACCTGGGGGTGAATTTGGATCCTTACCAGCATCACTTAAGTGTATAACCAGTGGGAAAAAGAATAGGGTGCAGTACCCCAAAGACCCACTTAAAAGGGAAGCAAAACCAGCCCCTCCTGAAGAATACTCTTGCTGCCGAGAAGATTATACACCCCATGGCTCGAGGCAACCGAGTCGATGGGCGAGGCAGAGGAGATAAAACATGTGGAGGGGTCTGCTCCATTATGAATGAATCCAAAGATTTAGGATCCAGAAGATACCCCAAGACTGGAAATAACTCCCCCGAGCAATTAAAGACTCACTACTGCAGTGGGAAAACTGCCTATCTAAAACTAGCTCAATTGATAATAATATTAAGTCTCATTAATGAGGGTTGGGGTACAGAGGTACAGACACATGAGCCATTTAAGTGGTCCCTAATCAGATGGGAAGATCAGAAGGTGATAAGCACAGACGTGACCCCAGGCGCTCCCATCCTTAAAAGTCAAGTATGTGACTTAGTACCAACACAACCATGCCTGAATTGCAAGGCAATCTATGCTTGCCCAGCATCAAATCCAGGGAAAAGTTATTGTAATTACCCAGGGGAATATTATTGTGCATACTGGGGTTGTGAAACGGTTTCACTGGGATTTCTGCCAGGGGGGGGACAAGATGAATATATAACAATTAGTTGGGGTCCCTCAGGTTGTACACCTCCGACTTATGGGACTCACTCTGGTGAAGGAACATGCCAACATTTAGAGATAAAAATCCTTAAAACAGAAAACACAGTGTGGTGGATAGGAAAGACTTGGGGGGTACGAATGTGGGAGCCTGGAAGAGACCGAGGGGGCCATTTCCTTATTAAAAAAGAAAGAGTTCCGCCAGACCCCCCAATAGGTATAGGACCTAACGTAGTAATAAATAACAATCAGAATAAGACAGAAGCTGTTACTGTAAGCCCGACCGAAGCAAGCCCTTATATTACCGAATATGGCACCCTTTGGAAAATAATTCAGTCTAGTTTCAAGGTGTTAAACAACACCCACCCAGAATTAACTAAGGAGTGTTGGCTATGCTATGATATAAGACCCCCTTTTTATGAAGCAATAGGGTCCGTAGCGAAGATTAGGAGAAGAAATGGGACTAACCCAGCAGAGTGCCTATGGAAAAAGGGAAGGCCTAATGTTCCAGGGATAACTCTAGCACATGTTACTGGAAATGGTGTGTGTGTGGGAACTATACCTCTAGAAAAACGACATCTATGTAATAAAACTATAGAAGTACAAAGTCAGGAGAAACCCTCAGACTGGCTCCTACCCGCAGACAATGCTAAATGGATATGTGCCAAATTAGGGGTCACTACATGCTTATCGACTAAGATATTTAATCAAACCACCAATTACTGTGTACAAGTAATTATAGTTCCACGAATCATATATCACCCTAAAGATTATGTGATCAGTCAACAAGAAACCTCTGAACATCACCTGATTAAAAGGGAGCCATTCACAGCCCTAACCGTTGCAATGCTATTAACTATAGGAGGGGCCGGGCTGGGGACTGGAGTAGCATCTTTAATAAACCAGCCACAGGGACTGAAAACCCTTAGACAATCTGTGGATGAAGATCTACAGAAAATAGATGAAGCCATCAATGTGCTTACAAAATCGGTACGGTCTTTATCAGAAGTAGTGTTACAAAATAGAAGGGGGTTGGATCTTCTCCTATTGCAGCAAGGGGGACTATGTGTGGCTCTTAAAGAACAATGTTGCACCTATGTTGATCAAACGGGGGTAGCAATAGATACAATGGCTGAACTAAGAAAACAGTTAGAACAAAGAAAAAGATCCCAGGAGTCTCAAAGAAGTTGGTATGAAAGTTGGTTTAATGGTTCCTCCTGGTTCACTACATTATTATCCACAATAATGGGACCAGTTATTATGATAATATTAGGTTTGACCTTTGGACCCTGTATTTTAAATAGACTAATCGTTATCGTTAAGAACAGGCTAGAGGCAGCCCACCTAATGGTAATTAGAGAAAGATATGAACCCCTTGATGGGAAACCAGAAGAGGATGCTCTAGAATGGAGTCGACAAGAACTAAAACGGTTTAATGAGCAAAACAAAATAGTACAATAAAAGAAAAGGGGGGACTGTGATAAAATGTTTGCTCATTAAGACCGGGATGTGGTAGCATTGTGGTGGAGTGCTTGTTCATTAGGACCGGGATGTGATGGTGGAATATGGAGGCCACAAGGGTTGCAGAACACTCTAATTTTATGGGTAGATTGTGTACTCTGCATAGTTACAGGCAAAGCGCGCCCCGATGGATACAAAGTTTCACGGAAGGACCAACCAAGGAACGACACACCAAGTGGCACGATCACGACCGACCAATTAAAGGACAATACACTCGGGATGGACCTTACAAAAGAAGTTGCAAGGGACGGGAAGGCGCGGCAGTTGGAGGAACGAGGATTCCCCTGTCGCCCAGCGCTGAATTGCCTTTTTGTTTTACCCGCTACAATTAATAAAAGTTTCTAATTGGAACATTATCGGCTCATTGCTTATAAATTGATGACAATGGTATCAGTGAACTGCTGTATTTCCCTATCTTCTCTGGAGCTATTGATCTAACCTAACTGAAAAAGTAAGCCTGAACCTAGATATAAATCAGGATCATAGTCACCCATGGTTGCTTATATATTCAGAAAGACACTCCAGAGGGTAATTCAGCGCATCTAGAAATTAAAGTAGAAGTTCCTTAGTCAAAAATATTCCACAGCCAGATTTTCACCTCGCTACCACTACATTAAAAAGGAGAATCCAACTTGTGGTGTGGGTCATTGATGTTGTTCCGGGGGGAATTGTGGCTGTTCCATGCCCACAGGGTAGAAGACAGCCAGTCTTCCTCTAAGCCACATAAAAAGCTGCTTAGTGCTCCCAAAGCGAATGCTCACCAGTTGTTTCCAACTTGAAGGTCATCTTCTGGCCAGCAGCCTCGCAGATGTATTCTCCAGCATCTTTCTTCTCCAGCTGCTCCACAACCAGACGCCGTGTTTTGCCCACAGATTCCATTCTGAACTTTCTGGAGGAGGCAAGCAGTCTTCCATCCTTGTACCATTTTACTTCGGTTGGATCCTGTGCTACTTCACAGCTGAGGGAGGCACTTGCTGCCAGGGCAGCACTCACCTCTTTCTGCACCTGCTCCTGGTTTATAAACACAGGTTTTGGCTCTGAGGGAAGAAAAGAAAAAGTATTGACTGAGGGACCGAAATGAGACCAACTTGCAGGTTTGTATGTACAGGTTGGAACAGGTTTAGGTTACCACTTGTGCCCAAACTAATAGCCTTCACTAGAGAATATCAGCTCTTCCGTTGAAACAAAGTGTCAAATCTAGGCAAGAAAGAACCTAGGAACTGAAGGAACCAAGAGGGTCCTTGAACACCAGTCCCATGGTTGCAAGTCACTATGCAAACATATTGAACCCAAAAGAACATCTGTCCTGCAGGCAACCAAAACCTGAGTTCCTTTTACTTAAGACCCACTGTGAAACATCAAAACACATAAACATGTGATAGTCAAACCACTGGCTGCCTTTTCATGACCCAGAACAGTACTCCTGGCTTCCTGAACAGACTCCTCATGGCCTCTACCATTGCCACAACTGTGACTGTCAAAGGCACAAAGGAAATATGCTCACCAACGCAGTCCTTTGTTCTTTGTGTGTGATTTGCAGATATCTATCTTACTTTGAGCTCTGGCAATAGTCAGCTCTACCAGGTCTCTTACTGTGAGTAGCAGACTCACCTATCCAGATGCAGCCTCCAACATAAAGGCATAGTAAAAAGGCAGTGTACTACTAGGAGAAGTTCCTGCTTCTCCTGCCATGAAAGGCTGCACATAGAACATGCACTCCAGCCTCACTGCACATACTTATCTTAGTCAAATGTTTAGGTGAACAAGAATTACAGTTTGGGATCTCAGGCACAGGAGAGATTTGAATAATATCTTGAATATTGCTTCCACTGTACATATATTACTAATTATTGCTCTACAGACAGACTGAAACAGGTCTTTGTGTCATACTGAAACCAAATACTTTCTACAAACCCAGGCAATCAAGTCTAGGGAAAAAACCTCAGCACAGACTACAGTGATCCAGGTGCAGTATAATAGAAACTAGATTTTACTTTACTGTTCTCTGCTGTATTTCATACAACACCTGTCTTACCTGTGACATGAATCTTGAAGGTGAGTTTCTGGCCAGCAGCCTCGCAGCTGTACTCCCCTGCATCTTTCTTCTCCACCTGGCTCACCACCAGCCGACGCTGTTTGCCCTCTGACTCTACCTTGAACTTCTTGCTCGAGGTGATCAGTTTCCCCTCCTTTTATCACTTGACCTCTGTGATAAAATGTTTGCTCATTAAGACCGGGATGTGGTAGCATTGTGGTGGAGTGCTTGTTCATTAGGACCGGGATATAATGGTGGAATATGGAGGCCACAAAGGTTGCAGAACACTCTAATTTTATGGGTAGATTGTGTACTCTGCGTAGTTACAGGCAAAGCGCGCCCCGATGGATACAAAGTTCCACGGAAGGACCAACCAAGGAACGACACACCAAGTCGCACGATCACAACCGACCAATTAAAGGACAATACGCTCGGGATGGACAATACAAAAGAAGTTGCAAGGGACGGGACGGCGCGGCAGTTGGAGGAACAATAATCCCCCTGTCGCCCAGCGCTGAATTGCCTTTTAGTTTTACCCGCTACAATTAATAAAAGTTTATAATTGGAACATTATTGGCTCATTGCTTATAAATTGATGACAACCTCCATCTTCTCCTGGGCCACCTCGCAGCTCAGCGTGGCATTTTCTGTTGTTGCAGCCTTCACCACCTTCTGTACCTTCTCCTTGTTTGTAAATACAAATTCTGGCTCTGAAAAGAGAGAGATACATTAGTTTGGCCTCTTGAAAGAAGAGCAGGTTTTGGGGAAGGAGTCAGAAAAATGAATCAGTTCTCCCAGTCTGATGCCCCAAGAGAATGATGTGGAGAGAAGTTGTGCAATTTATGGATGCCCCATCCCTGAAAACATTCAAGTCTAGGCTGGATGGGTGTTAGAGCAACCTAGTCACAAAGAATGTGTTCCTTTCCAGGACAGAGATTGGAACTGGATGATCCTCCAGGTCCCTTCCAACAAAAGGCATTCTGTGATGCTTCTTGTATGACTCTCATGACTCTTTCGTCCCCTAGCTGCCATTTACTTATGTCTTCAAAACATCAACTTATACAAAACATTCCTGTAGTATTCTCTCCCATGCTAAATGAGCCCTTCCAAGACAAAAACATGTTACATAGAGCACACCCCCTAGTGCTTGACACAAAGCCCCTGTTCTGAAACTTCCTGAGACGCAGCTGCATTGCAGAGTTGTTCTAGTGGTACAGGCACGTGGGAATGGAGAAGTGCAATCAGAACTTTCTTGTCTATGGCCTCATTCCCACAGCAAAAGGAAATTCCTGAAGATTTTAAAAGATGGAGTTGCCTCACAACTGTATTTAGAATAATTTGTTCAATTTCCTCATCAGAAATTAACCACCCCAAAGTTCAGCTCCAAAAATTTTAAGCATAGCAGGGAAAACTTACAAACTAATGACCGTTTTCTAAAACATTCTAGAATGAAAGGCCAAAATGTGTTCTCTCTCACCTGTGACATGAATCTTGAAGGTGAGTTTCTGGCCAGCAGCCTCGCAGCTGTACTCCCCTGCATCTTTCTTCTCTACCTGGATCACCACCAGCCAACACTGTTTGCCCTCTGACTCCACCTTGAACTTCTTGCTCGAGGTGATCAGTTTCCCCTCCTTGTACCACTTCACCTCCATCTTCTCCTGGGCCACCTCGCAGCTCAGCGTGGTATTTTGAGTCAGTGCAGCCTTCACCTCCTTTTGTACCTTGTCCTTGTTTGTAAACACGTCTTCTTTCTCTGCAGGGACATCACAACAGTCACACCATTTTGCTGTAGTCTGCTGCAGAGCTTACTCCAGTTCCCCATTTTCATTATACTTGCCCTTCACAGGGACCATCATGATGCCTCATTAAGACAGGAAAATACTTTCCCCTCTATTTTGCCTTGGGAAATGAATAGGCATATCATTTCATATCATATCATAAATCTAAACATTTCGCAGTCTGATAGCAGATTTGGACATGAGATTTAGAACACCTGCATGCACTGCTGAACCTCCTCCCTTCTCTTTGTTTCTTCTGATGTCTCTCTACATTTCCAGTAAATCAGAAGGGAATGGCCCTCTAGAACAGGTTGCCCAAGGAGACTGTGGATGCTCCATCCCTGCAGGCATTCAAGGCCAGGCTGGATGTGGTTCTGGGCAGCCTGGGCTGCTGGTTGGCAACCCTGCACATAGGAAGAAGGGGGTTGGAACTGGATGAGCACTGTGGGCCTTTGCAACCCAGGCCATTTATGAGTCTGATTAGTGGCATTTTCCACCTCATTGTGTCATTCAAATTTTGTAACCAGATCTCATCAAACACCTCCCCTTTTCTCACTCCTTGCATGCCTGGTGTGCTCTTGCACTGTAACCCTGCAGACACCAGCTGACTACAAGAGCTGCACAAGTTACCCTCCTTGCCTATTGTTTGTTGCAGTAATTCATTCCTGGATGGAAAAGCACATGTAGAAAAGTGTTGCTATGACACTAGATGACAAAGAAAGTCCTATAGCCAAAATGTTTTGCACCAGAGAGGCTGTAAGTTGATCCTCCAAATGCAAGACACACAAAATGAAGTGTTCCTTTATCTCTGGGATTCCAAGCATTTTCTCACCTCTGACTTTCACTTGGAATGTTGCTTTGTCATCTTTTGTTTCACAGCTGTAGCTCCCTTGGTCTTTCAGGGTCACATTTTTGACCATGAGCTTGCGGTGCGTCCCCTGGGAGATGATGGTTGTCCTCTGGTCCTGCTTCACCTCTATTTGATCTTTCTTCTATACGACAGCTCCGCTTGCAGCTGACACCTCACACACCAGCTCCAGGTCTTCAGAAGGACTGACTGATATTTCTGGAGTCGTTTTGGACTTGCTGACAAAATTAATGGCTTCATCTGAAGAAAAAAAGAGAAAGTGGTTTACATCCTGACTCAGGCTTATTCAGCACAGCATTAAGATACAGTTAGAACTGATTGTAATGTCTCTGCTCATTACATCTGGGGGATCAAGTTTCACCTCTGGAGGTACTCACATACAAACGTGTGCTTGATTCTCCTGTGTAAGGAAAGAGTAAGTTCTATGCAGACAGTTCTTATTTCTTTTAATCAATTCTGTATTCTGCACATGTTCTTCTGAAGCTAAAATGAAGGCAGCTAAGTAACCTGTTTGCAATACATGAACAAACCAATTCAACACCTTGTCTCTAAGCTAACAAGCAGCGTTTGATGAGCACATCAGTATTTCATGCCCTTCATTCCATCCAGACTGTATTGGCAATAACTATGCTGGTATTAACAAGGATAGCAATTACAAGCAAAATGGTAGAAATACAGAAGATATAAGGAAAAGGGAACTCACCAGAGCTGAGGCGATCCTCCCTGGTGAGCGATCTCCAAGAGATGCTGCCTCAGTGAGGGTCAGCCCTTAAATGAGGTCTCAGAGGAGGTGGAGTCGAACTCCACCCCTCCAGGGAGCACAGCTACATAACTTTCACCTGTGCTCCCACAGCTGACCCCACACTTGCCTCAGCTGATCAATCAGTGGTTCACATTGTGATCTCCCATACACTCCACCCCTTCACAACGTGAACCAATGATTAGGTGAGTTCCCCTTATTACAGAGACCCAATCACGACGCTGATACAATCTCCCGTCGCATTAGATGTTGATATTATTCAAATGATGATGATTGGATGGGTGTTTATGATCTTCCATGGGCCAGTGCTTGATAGATGTTACCGGAGACAAATCATCTTGAAGTGCAGGTCCGTCTGCGTTTCATCAGTCCAGAGTAATGGTCCTAGAGGCTTAGAATCAATCTTAAGGGGAGTAATATAGATGTTTCAAGGGTACTAGGAGGGGAAGATCCGCCCTCCAGGGCAAGATACAGGCCGTATTCTTATCTTGGGTCAATACTTCTGCTTGTACTGGATTATGTCCCGGCCTCCGATACCATACCCTCTGGCCAGATATCTGTGGCTGTATAACTATATCTGGCACCAGAGGAGGAGTCTTGATCTGCCATAGGGACATAATAGGTGTTCCTTTAGCAATAAAGGCCGGAGTATTGACCACGATGTCAGTAGGCCATGTACCTATCACCGAGGGGGTGACTGAACCTCCCACCTCCAATAATCTCCCCCAAGGTGCAAGTAGGCCACACCATTTGGGTCCTACCTGCACCTTCCAAGGCCAATTTATCTTATGGATTCCCGGTTCTAAATTCTCAGGGGCAGGGAGCAGAAGATTATTTTCAGTACCAACCTGCGGTTTTACCTTATTATCGGTGCCTGTAATTTGGATCCTAAGAGGGGAGGCCCATATAGTTTGTAACATTTTCAGGGCACTGGGTCTGCCATCCCGAGGTCTTTCATTCAGGTCCCGCACGGTTTCATATAATCTTTTTGTCCACCCCTGCAGGGACTGAGAGTCTGTTTTCAGGGCAGCCTTAAGGATACCATTATAACGTTCAATAAGGCCTGCCCCTGTTGGGTTATATGGCAGGTGGAATCGCCATTCAATGTTGTTTTCTTCTGCCCAGCGCTGTATCATCGCTCCAGTGAAGTGAGTCCCTTGGTCACTCTCGATAACTTGAGGTGTCCCGTATGCAGACATCAGTTTAGTAAGTGCCTTAATTGTGTATGCTTGATTTGCCTTTGGTACAGGATAGGCTTGCAGCAGTCCACTTACAGTGTCAACGCAGGTCAGGGCATATCTCGCCCCCTCAGACCGAGGGAGGGGCCCAATGTAGTCGACCTGCCATCTCTGAAGAGGACTATATCCTCTAGCAATGTGGGATGTTGTTTCAGGCAACGGTCTCGGTCTCATCTTTGAGCAAGCATCGCAATCCTGACATGCTTGAACGATATCAGATAGTTGTACAGGCAGCCCCCATGCTTTAGCAGCTGCCCACATTATCTTCTGTCCAGCATGCCGTAGCTTCTGATGTAACCAACGGGCAATATTTTCAGATTGTGAATTCTCAATCCATCGGATTCGGGCCAGTGTGTCAGCTTCATCATTTCCTGGTGACTGCAAGGGTTGATGACCAGAGACATGGTAGACACATACTGTCCTGTGTTTGACCGTATTCCAAATGTCTACCCACATGTCTTTACCCCAAATCGGTCGGGCGTGGATAGTCCATTCCTGGGTAGCCCATTGCGTAATCCACAGAGTGAGCCCCCGGTACACAGCCCAACTATCTGTACAGATGTTCAGGACGCCGTCACCAGGTTCTTTAGTTATAACCATCCACACGGCTCGCAATTCTGCCCATTGGCTGCTTTGACCATCCCCCTCATCAAACCAGATGGTCTCAGTAGAGGGATGGTATGCTATTGCTCGCCACTTGCTCGGGTTGCCTCTGCTGGACCCATCCGAATACCAGGCATCTTCAGGAATAGGATATCTTCCTTCCTGAACGGGACTCTTCTCTGGTGGAGCAACCATCGGTTCTTTTGATGTATCACTGTGATACGTCACTGGGCCTAGGATCTTCTGTAGTTCTTCTTTAAGTGGAGATGAAGACAGACTGCTTCTCTGGCTTAGATAGGCGACCCATCGTGCCACCGTTTGTGCTTGGGCCACCCCCGTCTTAGGAAGGTGAGTCAAATCTCTCACCCACCCCTGGATTGGTAATGAAGTCTTAACTATGACCTCTGCTGTTTGCGTTATCGGCTCTACTGCTTGTAATGCCGAATAGGCAGCCAATAACTGTTTCTCAATCATGCTATATCGTTCTTCTGCTCCGTGCCAAACCTGAGACCAGAATCCAATGGGGGTTCGAACAGAACTCTGGCGTTGCCACAGGCCCCAGCCAAAACCATCTTGAGTAACATGAACATCTAGTTCAGCTGGGAGGGTCGGATCAAATATACCCAACGCCTGAGCTTGTTTAACTGCCAGTTTTGCCTGTTGGAAAGCATCCTGTTCTATCTTTCCCCAATTCCATGATTGACCCTTCTTTGTAAGCTTGTATAATGGCCTTAATAGCTGAGCTAAATGAGGTATAAAGGAGCGCCAATACCCCAATATACCCAAACATTCTTGCAATTGTTTTGATGTTGTAGGGACTGGAATCGCTTGGACTTTATCTACTACCGCACTGGGTAGTACTTTGGTTTTCCCGGACCAAATTACTCCCAGGAATTTTACAGATAGCCCCGGACCTTGCACCTTCTGTGGGTTTATAGCCCACCCTCTTTTCTGCAGGTAAGCTATCAACAAATCTGCTGCTTGTCTCACCGCCTCTAACGAATCGGATGTTAACAGGAGGTCATCAATATAATGATATAAATTGACATTATTTGGCTTTTCCCACTTAGCCAGATCACGTGCCACTAAATTATGACAAAAAGTGGGCGAATGTACGTACCCTTGGGGTAGGACCTGGAAAGTCCATTGCCTCCCTTCCCATGTAAATGCAAACTGATCTTGCGATTCTTCACTGATTGGAATACTGAAGAATGCATTCGCCAAATCCAAGACACAGTGATATGTTTTGATTTCCCTGCTTAGTGTGTCCATTAGGGAGGCAATATTGGGTACAGCCGCATGAACAGGTGGCGTGACCTTATTTAATTCCCTATAGTCTACTGTCATCCTCCATGTTCCATCCGGTTTTCACACTGGCCATATTGGGGAGTTATATGGGCTATGTGCAGGCCTTATAATACCCACTCTTTCTAATTCCTGCACCGTCTTTGTTATTTCATCCTGCCCACCCGGGAGTCTGTACTGTTTCACATTAGTAATCCGGCGTGGCTTCGGCAAACAAATAGGCTCATGTTTTGCATGGCCTCTCAATATTGTCTGGATTGCCCGGATACTAATGCATCTCTGCCGCAATCGGAACTCTCCCACTGTTGTATGGAGAGCCAGACCCCACAGGATATCAATTCCTAATATATACTCTGGAATTGGGGCAATGGATACCTTGTACTCCCGTGGTGGAAGACGCCCGACCCCCAGTTTTACCCAGGTTTGGGTGACCGGAATGGTTTGTCCCCCAAAACCTCCAATCATCACTCTATTACCTTTAAATTTAGTTGGGTCTCCATATATTATAGATGTCTCTGCCCCGGTATCAACTAGGGCCATAACCTTCTGTATATTCTTTCGGGACCAGTATATCGTCAGTTCCACATAGGGCCTCCGGTCCCGTCTAGAGGCCCTAGGAGGACTGACATCCCTCGTCAAGCCATGAACTGAGCCAGATTCAAGTCTTTTACCTCCGATACCTCCGGTGTCATAACCCGAGGCACCTGAGGTGGCTTCTTTTTCCTATTTGGAACTATAAAATCTTCTAAATTCCATGTTGTTGTTGGTCGCCGCTCTATAAATCTTATCCCTGGCCTTTTGGGTTTATTCTGAAATTTTTGTTCATCCTTCAGTTGCTTCCACAACTGAAGGAGAATCTGATTGGGCTGCCCATCAATTTTTGAAAACTGAACGCCTGCCCGGAGCAGATCATTAAACATTTGTTTCCGGGATACCCTAACAGGTCCTGCCCGAGAAGTTCGCGGGGCCGATCTTCTGGCTCGCACTATTGGAAAAGCCTCGGCATCCTCAATCACCCTGATATTGCGCTTAGCTTGCAAACGCTCAGTTTCTCCGAGGTCTGCTACCAATTGGGCGGCTTGTTGGACTACTGCCTCTGCGGATACTACTGGATTAAGTATGGAAACCAAGGTTCCATACATATGAGAGGGTGCTTACTGTAAAATTAGGTCCCTCATTCCCGCAGAAAATTTAACCATATCAGGGCTATCGAATGTGTCTTCGTAGATAGCCTCTCTCATACCTAATTCGCGTATATAATTTTGAAGGTCTTCCATAGAAGACCACATCCCTGTGTTTACTGGCATGTCAGTTTTATTTGTCCACACCATGCGGCAAGCAGCCATTATCCATTCTACAATTGAATGGTTTTCTTCAGGGAACTGAGTCCCAGCATACAGTCTCTGCCGAAGGGCAGGATGTACTGTTATTGTGGCCAACTTAGATACTTCGGGGCCACTAACCAGTACACTATCTGCCCCTGAATCCCATAACCGTAATAACCAAGCCGGAACACTTTCCCTTGGCCTTTGCCTAAATCGTTGCACTAGGTCCATGAGTTCAGTAGGTGTATATGGACGGGCTGTTACATGTAAAACAGATTCGGCAGGGGGCCATTGATCAGGAGGCACTCCTGCTGGTCGATCTTGAATTTTCTTTGTTTTTTGAGTTATTACTGGACGGACTTCTAGTGAGTCCGTCTCAGATGGTTTTTCTAGATCAGATTTAGTGATCTTATTTTGATTCATTTCTTCAGGATCTTGATCGTCATTAAATGAAATGTATCTAATTTGAGGGTTGGAGGAAGAAAATGACGGTTTTTTTCCTGTCAATAGATTGATCTCACCCTCCAATTTTTCAATACGGGCCTTTAACAATTCATTTTCATGTGCAATGTTGTTTGATTTTATCTCTGCCCGATTTAAAGCATTTAATAATGGCCAGGCTGCCATAGATGCAGCCATTCGCTTTTCTTTTGTAATTAAGATATCTTTTTGTAGTCCTAGAAAGTAATCAGTTAGACAATAGGCGTCCATGTTATTTGGTACTCTTAAAGGGCCCCATTGTTCAATAATTGTTGCTAATTGGTAATATGGGGACGCCTCAAAACCTGGAATTTGTCCAGGAAGGCATGTCCCTAAGGGGGTGGTCTTCTCCCCCTTGTACCAATTAAAGATTTTCCACACAAAGGACATTTTTTTTTTTCCTTATATTTCTAGATGCCAAGTCAGTGGCTCCTGCCTGGCTTGCCAAATGTATTGGCAATAACTATGCTGGTATTAACAAGGATAGCAATTACAAGTAAAATGGTAGAAATACAGAAGATATAAGGAAAAGGGAACTCACCAGAGCTGAGGTGATCCTCCCTGGTGAGCAATCTCCAAGAGATGCTGCCTCAGTGAGGGTCAGCCCTTAAATGAGGTCTCAGAGGAGGTGGAGTCGAACTCCACCCCTCCAGGGAGCACAGCTACATAACTTTCACCTGTGCTCCCACAGCTGACCCCACACTTGCCTCAGCTGATCAATCAGTGGTTCACATTGTGATCTCCCATACACAGACAGAACCTGCCTGAGGAGCAAGCTGATGGCTGTCAGCTACAGGCAGACCTAGCTTTGTACTGCATTTCTTAGAGCAACAACTGTTGCTTTCAGTCACTGAATATACCAAGGCCAATTACTATGCCAGGAACATTTATGGCATCAGTGAACAAAAAATGCGTTAAAAATTGTAATAGACAGGAGCCATTTATTCTTTTATAACTAGGTGACCAAAGAACAACAGTCCTTCTAGAGTCAAGCTGTTAAGAACTAATAGCATCAATCAGTATCACATAGATAGATTACTTCCCTGCCCTAAGACCATCTTGTGACCATTTGGTGCTCCTAATTAAGCCCTCTTGATGGCATTTTGTCTGAGCCATGCGACATTTTGTGATAGGAGTTACTGCTAGTGTTCCCTTAACCCTACACCAAAGTAGGAGGTATCCATTCTCAGGGAATCATGCAGGCTTCCTCTGTATTTGATGCTCAGAGACAGCCCCAGAACTTTTTAAATCTTAGCTTAGCTCTCATCCAATAATGTTCATCAAACAGTGCAACTTGTCCTTTGGGGATGCCTTTGTTCTGCATCAACCAGTTCCAACGGAGTCTTCTTGGCTTGTTTTAGATCAGTTTTTCAACAGATAAAGCCAGGGTCTTTGAATTACAAAGTGAAATTGCAGAATGCATGATTCTCAACCAAACAGAACAGCAGGTGGGATGCAGGGTGAATACCTGAACCAACACCACCTGCAAGCAATCCTTCAATATCTTAGGAATCTCTAGCCACCCCAAATCCAGTGTTGTGCTTGATCTATCATCTCTGCTGAGTTTTTAGCTAAGCTGATGGTGAGCATCACGGTGGTGATGGGTGAGCAGTCAGACTAGAGGGTCTTAATCAACCGTAAGGATCCTGTGATCAGAGGAACGTGAATGTGCTGTTAAAGGTCACAAGCGCTGCACTGCAGCATGAGCATACACAGCGAAAGGCTTTCAGTAGAGCTTCAGTTCATAAATGAGGACTGGGTTATGGAAAATAGGCTCAAGATATAAAACAGAAAACAGATCTTAACGCCAGGTTCTGTGAATGCAACCAGCTGAATTTCACAGATATTGAATTTCAATGACAATTTCTTGTGTTATTTTACCCTCCAGCTCCACCCTGAACAGGAACATGTCAGTGACAAGCATTACTCCTCCAGGCTTGACCTAACAGTGCTTTACTTGCACTATGAGCTAATGGCTGTGCTTACAGCACCTCAGGGAGACACCTCAGAGATCACAATGTCCTTCGGGTACAGCAGGAGACACTCAACTCTCCAAATGTGGAGTTTAATTTGTCCAAAGAGGAGACAGGATTCCCATGCTAATAACTTAGGACCATTTCAGTCATAGGTTTAAAGATGATGTAAGTGCTGAGGCAATACATGAACTAGATGAATGAAGCCCAGATGTCAGGGCTCAAGTCGTGACTCCAGCCCCAGCTGGAGCTAATGCTGTCTTGAATTCATCACAACACAGTTACATTATTTGCTCATACTGTGGATTTGCATAGGGACAACAGGAAGGTCAGAATTGCTTCAATAGAGCTATGCAATCTTTGTCCTAAATACTGGAAACCCACAGCATTGGACAAATAAAATGAATTAAGTCTGAAGTGCTTTACATGGATTGTGATCCTATGTTTGCCTCACAAACTTACCTGAGACTTTCCAATCAAAAATCAGAGTGTCATCTCCAATTGTGTAGATGTATGTTCCCTCGTCTTCTTTCGTTACAGCTGAAGCCACAAGCTTATGCAGTTTCCCTTTATCTTCCATTGTGAATTTCTTACTGGTCTTGATTTCTTTGCCATTTTTGTACCACTTCACCATGACATTGGCTTCAGAGGTCTCAGAAACAAATTCAGCTTGTTTTCCAGCAACGGCCCTGATTACTCCTCCACTTGTCTCTTTGATTACGAAGTTTGCCAGTGCTGAAACAAAATATGAAGACACAAAATACATATGATGGTAAAGAACTGCAGGGACATTGGTGACCATGAGGCATTCATTTATCATAAGATCAAACGTGCACGTTTAGTCCTAGTTCTAATTGCTAGATTCTAATTCAGAAGCTGGCAAATTGGCAGCTTTTATAAACCACGTACCAGATTACCTTATCTCCACAAGTTGAAGGACGTACACTGTACAGGGGACAGAGCCAAAGGAAGAAGCCCAAGGCTTCAAGAAAATGTCTAAAATAGGAAAACTGAGGAAAGAATTGGAACAAGCAAACTAGAAGGAAATCAATGGAGGGGGTATCTATTACTGCACTGTAACCCCCTGGCAAACAAATCAAGCCTAAAAGATAGAGATATCACTTAGGACTGAAAAGAAAAAAGAAAAAAAAGAATTCCTTTATGGAAATTAATTGGAGTGCAAAAGTTAGATGATAAAACTGGCCCTTATTAACACACAGTGGAATAATTGACTTCAAAGATTCAAAATCTCACCACTGTCTTAGCCAAAAGTTCAAGCCTAAGTCCACGGTCCTATTTTACTGAGGGTAATTGAGCTTGTTTTCCAACTTCTTGTTAACATATCATTTCAAAACAGCGCACACAACTGAGTTGGGTCTGTTGAGACAGCGCAGTCAGAGCTGCTAAAATCAAAGTCTGGATTATGCATGCATTTGTTCTGCAGTTCCAAGAACACGCATGTATAATACAAATTCAACAACGTTCTACAGAATGCCTGTATTTAGGAGCTCGAGAGCCAGCTGATGGACACTGGGATGACTGAGATCCTGTCAATACATTTAACTCCATCCTATCATACAGTCAAATTTCATTCATTTTTTCAGGAACTGTCTCTTATCATTGTAGTCCCGTCACCACTGCTGGATGTGAGCCCAACCACACAAAAGCAGCTGCTGGTTTTCACTGCAGATACTGCAGTAAGGAGAAACAGCCTCCAGACTGGACCAGCTGAGCGTGGCCCTACCAGGATTTGCTCCAAAGGTCTTATTACCAGTAGTGCTTCCCGATGAAATACATGGGGGTCCTCCTTTGATTCCAACCCCAACCCACCCCACCATGCCCCCTGATAACATCCATCAGGGCCACATCTCGACAGCTCCTGAACACCTCCAGGGATCCCACCACCTACCTGGGCAGCCTGTGCCAGTTAATTCTATGGGCAGACCTGCCAGTATGAAATATTATGCTAACATGACAAAGAGAGAGAAGAAAAGCAAAATTAAGACTAGCTGACAAGCCTTGGCAGGAAGTTCTGCTCTCCATCAATTTAGTCCCTGTGACTCTTCACAGGTGTTTTCTACATTTGGGATCACTGCTACAAAAAGAGATGTTGACATCATCTCTTGTGGCCACCCGGACAGAAGAGCAGGAAGGCTGGGATGCTCTTTTTCCTGTCTTTCCCTTGATTTCCTCTATATCTTAGGGACGAATCACAGGACAGAACACAGAAATCAAATGGCTCTACAAAGCAGATTGGCCAGTTCAAGTCAAAACAGCCACTGAAAACACCCCAGATGCTGTCTGACAACAGCTGGACTGTCGGGGAGTCAGGTGAATGCAGTCTGCTGGCCCTGGGCAGGAAGAGGACAGCCCAGACTGTCACATACCTTTCACTGAAAGCTGATAGAGCATTTTATCCCCCTCACAGATGCACTGATAACTTGCAGCATCATCCATTGAGTCGTTGTGAATTTTCAGGGTGTGTTTCTTCCCCACAATTTGCAGTTCATAATTTTCACTGGCCTTGAGCTCCTTCCCATCCTTCATCCACTCCACAGTAGCGCCTGTGTCTGAAAGCTCAGCCTGCAGTTTGGCTTCCTCACGCAGCCAAGCGCAGATCTTTTCTACATCTTTGCTCTTCTTGGTAAATCTCACTGCAGCACCTGTCAGGAGCAAAGGCCTCGTTATTTCAATTTATATCAGGCTAACGTGGTCAATGTTTGCTGCAACATCTCTGAAAAAGTATCACCTTCTGTTCCTGCACTCATCATTGTGTCAGTGCTGAGCAATTCACGATATTTCATTTGGTCTTCTTGCTGGATTTACTAAGTAAAAATCAACCAAACATCTCCTTCTACTGATTAATAATGCTCTAAACATGCTTCTGCAGAGGTTTCCACCCAATGACAAACAGGTCCTCCCATCATGAATGTTTATTTGTTCTACTTTGTCATGCAAAGCTGATTGATAGAGATATTATTGGAATGATTGCTCCCCTACTTCTAAACTATTCCAGTGCAATCAGAAAGGCTGTCTGAACCTGCAGCTGAAAGTACTGCTCTATGGTCATGCAGTGGTAAACCTGGTGACTGAATGCACTGGCCAATGGCTGTGAACTGCAGACATTCATCAGCTGGCATGCTTGCACGTTGTTGTAAGGTCAATAGTAAACATGGCATCCCCTCCAGGTACAGCTTCACCAGTTGTTAGGGGGGATTTCACAGCCAGGACTGGGTCTGAGGAAGAACATGTATGTCTTAATGCTCTTTAGATGCAAGTCTGGTATCTCATTTAGAGATGGAAGATTAAATCATAGGTACATTTCTACTTCTCCCTTTGCATGAGTGCTAGAAGAAGCACTTCTGTGCTTAAGATCTGTTACAGAAAGTTCTGCCTCTTGCACATGTGAGATATCAAAAGATAAGGATATTCATGTCTCTGTCACAGAAACAACTCGTATCACTTTAGTGGTAGCTGGAGGTTGATAGGAGATAGGAGAACTAGGAATAAAGGAAAGCCTTTGGTGTGTTAATGCACTGCTAACCTTAAAGTCAAAGGAAGCATCTTTAGGGAACCAACACAGCTGCTCAGCACACACTGACCCATTTCCATTGGGGTTTTTGTGCTTACCAAGGTGCACGCTCCCTGGGAATTCCAGAGACGGGCTCTGTCCATGCGCATTGACTGCAGACACTCGGAACTGATCATCAGCCTCTTCAGACAGATTGCTCACCGTGAACTCTGGGACGGGGACATGAGACTCGTGGCACCTCACCCAGGTGAAGCCAGTTAGTTTCTTGCATTCCACAATGTAGCCATCGACTGGAATGGGGCGGTGCATCTTCGGAGGGGACCATGCCAGCGTCACTGAGGTTTCTGTTTTATTTTTCACCACGGGGTCAGTTGGGGGCTGGGTGGGAGGTTTTCTGGGAGCTGAACAGAAATAAATTTCAGAAATATTAGCATAAGGTCATGTAGGCTGGAAAAGACCTTCAAAAGACCTTCAAAATCAGCAGACTCAACTTTCAGCATGACCTACTGAGTCCCACCATTAACTACTGTGGTACCTGAGGACATACATGACAAGCTTATTCCTGCAGGTATTTACATAGTGAATATATTCACCCTCTGGTTGCTTTGGAACATTTTAGAGGTTAAAATCCCATCAGACTTTTTCACTGTGTGCAGCCACTGATACAGGCAGGAGGCTGGGAATTACCTGATGGGCTCTAGTTACAGACTACTGACACAGTAAAGGATTGATTTCATTTAATTTTGGCCATCAGAAAGTTTGGTGTCTGGTTTCAGTCACCCATCTGGACTCCAATTATAATCATATGGAGAACAGCACATTCAGGAGAACTCATCTCAATAAACCTGAATGAAATCACAGAATCATAGGATCATGGGAGGGCTTGGGTTGGAAGAAACCTTCAAGATCATTAAGTGCTAGATGCCAAAGGTCCCACTAACACAGTATTAAGCCAAAAGCTAGATGCTGGAATCAGATCTCCTGACCTTACCATCAGAAACTGAGATGTCATATTTTGCTCAGAGGTGCCTGCTTGTAGGAGGGACAGCTTCCGAGCTTTTTCTGCTCCAGGAACCAGCTCGAGCTTCAGAATTTAAACAGCAGTCAGAAATTAAACTGAGCTTTGTCACCTCCATCAAATAGAAGGAGTGGTTGGGTGGTACAGCTTTCCAAATCGCTTAGAAACTGTCACAACAATCAGATGCCTACCTTTTCTTTTTTAACTTGTTAATACATAGAGCTTAATAGCATCAGAATGCCCCAAGCACTTCAGACAACAGGACAGCTGTAAACCCTTCTTTAAGGATTCCTTTGTTTAACCACTGAGTAACTGTAATTCAGTGGTGCTGGTAGGAGAAGGGAAGTCCTAATCTTCCCAGATGGTGAACAGAGTTGATGTTCACATGCAGACTGGTGCTGCAGCAGAGCCAGAAACCACTCATTTGGGAAACACAGCACCAAGAAAATAATGGGAATAGCTTCATAAAATCAGGAGCTTCACTCAAATTTCATGTCAGATCTATAATTCTTCCTATTTTCAGGAAGAAATGATTTCCCTTTTTCTTGTAGTTTTATTTTCTTTTCCTTTCCAGCAAGCAGCTTTGTAGCTTACAAATTGTTTTCTAATCACCTCCTGGTGTGGACAAATCACACAGGTCTGACTCCATGTTTTACATAGTTAGCATATTATATTTGTTCCACTATGGAACTGTACAGTCATAGAATGGCCTGGGTTGAAAAGGATCCCAAAAATCATCCAGTTCCAACCCCCTGCTATGTGCAGGGACGCCATCCACCAGACCAGGCTGCCCAGAGCCACATCCAGCCTGGCCTTGAATGCCTGCAGGGATGGGGCATCCACAGCCTCCTTGGGCAACCTGTTCCAGTGCGTCACCACCCTCTGAGTGAAAAACATCTTCCTAAGATCCAACCTGATCCACAACCCCTACACACCCTCAGAGCCCCCTAGAGCCCCTAGTCCTCCTATTGCCCACCACAGCCCCATATGCCCACTAGAGTCCCCCTCAACTCTCTTTACAGGCCCTGCACAGCTCTATATAACAGTCTTATAGAACTACCTCTAGTAGAAGCAATCTCCACACAGAGATCCTTTCCCAGCACACTGCGCCACGGGGGGAGCAAAACGGGGGGGGGGCACATACACACACAGCGCCGGGGGGGCCCGTAACCGACCCCCACCCATCCTTTAAAGGGGTGGGGGGTCCGTTTTAATGGGGGGGGGGGGCGAGATCACCTTCACCCCTCACCCCCCCATCCCCACCCCATCCTTTAAAAGGGGGGTGTCCATTTTGGTGTTGGGGGGCAGTGACAATCCGCCCCCCCACCCCATCGTTTAAAGGAGGGGGGGTCCGAGACCACCCCCCCCACCCCATCTTTTAAGGGGGGGGGGTCAGGGGCTCATGGGGGGCAGCACATCGTGCACAACATTGTGGGTGGGGGGGGCTTTAAAAGGGGGGGGTTACAAAAAGCATAGCTCTCAACTATAGATGGGATTGGGGGGGGCTCAATCGATGGGGGGGGGGCCCTTCATGCAGGGGGGGCACAGCGTAAGTCAGCGGCTTTGAGGGGGGGTGTTGGGGCTGTTTGGCCTTTGGGGGGGTTATTGTGTGCCCCACCCCCACCACCCCCACACACAATGGGGTGTTAATGTGGGGGGGGGGGGCTTAGATTAGTTGCGTTCCCTATAGCACTGCCCCCCCCCGTCATTAACCCCCCCGCTTTATCCTTACGGCTGAGCCCCCCCCCGATAGCGCCCCATTCATCTTGATGGGGGGGGGGTTTGTCACACGACCCCGGCGCGGCTTACGGCACATCGTCGACCCCACCCCACCCCCCATAACCCCACCTGGGGGGGGAGGGGGCGATGTGGTGAGTGGGGGGGGGGTTCCGGAGGTGGGGGTGAGCAAAGCGCAATATGGGGGGGCGGGTCCTATAACTGGAGGGCAGCGGCTGCACAAAGAGCCCGCGGGGGTCGGAGAGCAGCACTTTGGCTGGGGGGGTCCACGGGGTCCGGGGGTAATGCTGCCCCACCCCCTCCCCCACCCCCCACTGCCGACCCCCCCCCCGCGTTGCCCCCCCGCCCCAACGTCAGCTCCTGCGGCAGCTCCTCGTCGCTCTCCTCCTCCTCTTCCTCGTCTGGGGAGAGGATGGAGGTTTACAGGTGGATGGTTGTTATTTCTATGGCATTGCACAGGTGGTAGAACCATGTCCATTCCCAAACTTATTCCAGGGCATGCGGGAATTTGTGCAGTTGTAGTTCCTGAATTGTGCTATTTAAAACCCTCCTGTAAATGGGGATGTTTTGTAATGCCTGCTGGGGCTGCAGGCAGCATTGCTTTCCTCCTTAGGGGGCAGGTTTAATCACAAGCCTCCCTATTTCCTATCACAAACGTCCTACAAACCATGTCTGGGCATTGCTGTCTCGGCCTGGATCTCAGCTCCTGAGACTGTCAGATGTGAAGCAGCAGCAGCTGGGACAGGGCTGGCTCTGTGTGCCCTCTCTGGGTCTGTGGGCACAGAGTGGGGCAGAGGGATGACTGTGAGAGGGAGGAATTGCCCAGCCACAAGAAAGAGGAAATCAGCTGAAAAGGGGAGATTTGAGAAGCACTGAGGCTGTGGCTGCTTTGACAGTAAGAAGAAACCAAGCTGTCACTGTGCAGATGGGAACTCCAGTAGGAGAGCTGTGGTGGCTTTACAGATGGCAGACAGCAGCTGGAGTGTAGAGCCAAGGGTAGGGGGGGGATCTTCCTCTTAGCAATGCCATGCAAAGAATGATGCAGACTCCTGCAGGGTCGGCTTTGCTGTGTGACCCTGGGTGGAAGCAGCTGGAAGGTCTCAGCCCTTCTGCATTATCCCAGGAACTGGGGCAGTGCTCGGTCTCATCCCACCTCTGCTAATAGCAAATGCAGAATCCCTTATCTGAGTGCCCTTTTCTCTCATGTAGAGTCACCAACCCTGGGAAGTTCACAAAAAGTTTGGGTGTTGTGTTGAGGGATGTGATTTAACTGGGAAGTATTGGTGATGGTTGGACTGGATGATAAGATCAGTCATAAGATCATAAGATCATCCAGGTCTTTTCCAACCTTGAAAATTCTATGGAGTTGTAGCAGATTGTGGGGGTGTAGGTGTGGTATATATATGTACACAGATGGGAATATCCGTATGGAAAAGATAGATCCATGTGTGTTCTGGGCTGCACTGAAAAAGGGGTGGCCAGCAGGAGAGGGAGGTGATTGTCCACTCCTGCTCAGCTCTTGTGAGGCCATATTTGCAGCACTGTGTCCAGGCCTGGGAAGGATGTGGAGCTGTTGGGGGGGGTCCAGAGGAGGGCCACTGTGATGATCAGAGGGCTGGAGCAGCTCTCCTATGAGGAAAGGTGGAGGGATCTGGGCTTGTTTAGCCTGGAGAATGGAAGGCTGTGGGGAGACCTCATTGTGGCCTTTGAGTACTTGAAGGGAGCGTATAAACAGGAGGGGGAATGGCTGTTTATGAGGGTGGATAATGATAGGACAAGGGGGAATGGTTTAAAACTGAGACTGGGGAGGTATAGGTTGGATCTTAGGTAGATGTTTTTTGCTCAGAGGGTGGTGACACACTGGAACAGGTTGCCCAAGGAGGCTGTGGATGCCCCATTCAAGGCCTGCAGGCATTCAAGGCCAGGTTGGATGGGCTCTGTCCATGAGCATTGACTGCAGACACTTGGAACTGATCATCACCCTCTGCAGACAGATTTACAGCCCCTGCACAGCTCTATATAACAGTCTTATAGAACTACCTCTAGTAGAAGCAATCTCCACACAGAGATCTTTTCCCAGCGCCCCTTTGTGACATCATAATGCCCCTTTGTGACATCATAACACCTTTTGTGACATCATAATGCACCTTTCTGATGTCATAATGCCCCTTTCTGACGTCATAATGACCCATTGTGATGTCTTAATGCCCCTTTGTGACGTCATAATGCCCTTTGTGATGTCATAATGCCATTTGAGACGTCATAAGGCTCCTTTGTTTTCATAATGCCTCTTTGTGACGTGATAATGCCTCTTTGTGACGTCATAATGCCCTTTGTGACGTCTTAATTCCCCTTTGTGATGTCTTAATGCTCTTTTGTGATGTCACAATACCCCTTTGTGATGTCATAACACCCCTTTGTGACATCATAATGCCCCTTTCAGACGTCATAATGACCCTTTTTGACGTCATAATTCCCCTTTGTGATGTCATAATGCTTCTTTGTGGTGTCATAACGCCCTTTGTGACGTCATAATGCCCTTTGAGACGTCATAATGCTCCTTTGTGATGTCATAATGCTCCTTTGTGATTCATAATGCCCTTTGTGATGTCATAATGCCCTTTCTGACGTCATAATGCCCCTTTGTGGTGTCATAATGCTTCTTTGTGAGGTATCTGTGGTGTCATTGATAATGAAGTGTGATGAACTGGAAGGCTTTCAGTAGAATTGCAGCCCTAACATAAACAACGACTTGAACTCTGGAATTCTGTGTAAAATCATTAGCTAGCTTGTGGTCCGGGTCTTCAAACCAAAGGCTGTGAGGTGCTGCTCTTGTTGACGCAGGCTGTGAAAGATGACTTGAGCTCTAAGAGTAATTTCCCTTCTGCTCTTTATATGAACGTCAAATCCACAATTAGAATATTAAGAAGATAATATAAAATTTTGTGCTGCTGGACTGAGGACTTCCATTAGCTGTTAGCCATAGTTTGGAACTTGCAAAGCAATCATATTGGAGCCTTGCTGGGCAACCAGCTCCAGTGTCTCACCACACCCACAGTAAAGCATTTCTTCCTAATATCCAATCCTAATCTACCTTCTTCCCATGTAAAGCCATTTCCCCTCATTCTGTTGCTACCTGCCCTTATGAAAAGTCCCTCCCCAGCCTTCCCTGTAGGCCCTCTTCAGATACTGGAAGGCCACTCTAAGGTCTCCTTGGAGTCTTCTCCAGGCTGAAGAGCCCCATCTCTCTCAGCCTGTGCACATAGTAGAGGTGCTTTCAGCCCTCTCTGATCACCTTCATGGCCCTCCTCTGGACCTGCCTGAACATCTCCAAGTCCTTCTTGTGTTGAGGGCTCCAGAACTGCGTGCAGTGCTCCAGATGGGGTTTCAATGAGAGGAGTGTGGAGGGGCAGCACCACCTCCCTCGACCTGCTGGTCATGCTTCTGTGCTTTAAGCTTATGCTTTAAGGTCCTATATGCTTTAAGGTTTAGATAGTGCAGTCGCCTCACCTCTTCAGGTTTATCTGTGAAGGTCCCTTCCAAGTGAACCGTGCTGATCCAGACAGTTCGGATTGCTCATTAAAGTGTTTTAGTAAGTTGGGCTGGTCCTACGAAGCAGTATGACTGCAGTAAGCAGTGTACATGGTGCGCTGTGAGTACTGCACACATTCCTCTTGGCAGCTTGTGGAACAGAAACTGTGCATTGTTTGGATTGTGTAAGTATTCCTGTTGGTCTCTTGTGATGCTTACCTTCTTAGAGCACCTTTCCTCGTTTGGCTCTACATATTTTGGTACCTTACTTGTTCTGTTTGGCTTAGCAGGGAAGGTCTTCTTCTGAAGCATCCTCAGTCTTGGTCTGGGCAGCATACTTAGAAATGACATGGACGTTACATGAGTGGGTGGTCAAAGGGGGGAAGAACTCACCTTTCTGATCTGTTTCCTTTTAGAACACAGTCCTGGAGAGGATTTGCTTTCCTTGTTTCCTGGAGACTTGGATTCTTAGATGGTTTTGACTGCAGCTATTTCTGATGTTAATTCCTTTTTCTGTACTTTAGTAGCCAAGTGCAAGTGGAGTGCTTTGGGAATTGTCTGAAGTTGCCAGGTTGCGTGTGATCACATATGTAACGTGGAGTTATGTGTGGTGCCAGTGATAATTAAGTGTGATGAACTTGAAGGCTTTCAGTACAATTTCAGCCCTAATGTAAACAGTGACTTGAACTCTGGAATTCTGTGTAAAATCATTAGCTAGCTTGTGGTCCAGGTCTTGAAACCAAAGGCTATGAGGTGCTGCTCTTGTTGACGCAGGCTGTGAAAGATGACTTGAGCTCTAAGAGTAATTTCCCTTCTGCTCTTTATATGAACGTCATATCAACAATTAGAATATTAAGAACATAATATAAAAGTTGTTGCTGCTGGCCTGTGGACTTCCATTAGCTGTTAGCCATAGTTTGGAACTTGCAAACCAATCTTATTTAGACTTTAGTGGTGAAATCTTCTGATGAAATCTTCCTTCTAATTCTGCAAAAGAATCTCGGTGGAACATTTCTGTCTGAAAAGGCTCTGGCATATGAAGATGTGCCAGACTGCAGCCATGTGCCAGATGCGTTTGGATCCATGGAATTTTCTGATGTAGCTTCAGTGTTTGAAGAATCTCCACTCGATCTAAATACTCAGAAAACAAAGCAGGTGTGTGAAGATGTACAGCTAGTTTCTTACAGAAAAAATACAGCTCTTAATCTAGAAATCTGCTTCTCATTGTATCTAGTGCTTACTCCATATTTAAGTATCTAGTGGACCTTGACCAAAGGAAGATAAAGATAGAGCAAAGAAGTATGTTAAGCATAAATTTTGTTGCCTTCTACCTGTAGGCCATGGTTGGTTTGACGTGATCCCTAACTCCAGTGTTTGGTTTGCACAGAAACAGCAAGCAAGGGAACAAGTAAAGGAGTCAGTGAGGATTTTAAAACACAATGGGAAGCGATAAGGCACAGTTAATAAGATTCTGGAGTTAGGCTGGAGGTAGGCAGAGGTTGAAAGGTACCGAAAGAAATTCAATCTTACTGTGTTGGACAACAAAATCCACTGTGATATTATTCAAATTTTTAACTAAACCAAGTGATAATTCATATTTATGTTTAGATAAGCTGGTGAGGGTTAATCCTCAATGGAGAATTGAGATGAACAAATAAAAAAATGGTGTTTGACAGTCTATAAGAAACGAACTTATTCTAGGAGAGAATCAGAGTTTTCAACTGTTTTGTTCAATAGCCAAATAATGTATGATATTTTTATAAGCATTGTGTCTGACCTTCTCAGCTGTTAGAATTTCTTTGACAGTAACTTCTCCGGCTGTGATCAGAAAACCTTTTGTTCCGTCTCTGGCAGCATTCGAGGCATGATACTCAACTGGGTGATATGGAATTCACACTGTCAACTCCAGTGACAAGAAAAGTGGCATCTAAGAAGCGTGCAAACACAGAGAATGTTGATGCAGAGTCAGTGTTAAGAAATGAGCTGCCCTTTGCATTTCCTGCTCCAAAGGCCTTCTTTTCGAAGAGCCAGACAGAGAAGCAAGTAGAAGGCATATCTTTTTAGGCGCCTACTTCCAAAGGTATGTTGTATCTAACAAATGGAAACCTAGAACATGTGTAGCTTAGGAATTTTTTTCTTTTAATATGAATGCAGTACTTGTAGGTCCTAAAATTCTGAAAGGTTTCAGTGTGGGGTTTATTTGGTCACAGCACATACAGCTGCCATCCTGTACATCTGACAGTGCACTGCAAGCGGTTTAACCATATATCAGGGCATGGTACACGTCTGTTAATGATAGAAGTTCTCACAGTTTCACAAGGAGCATGCCTTGAGATGCATTCAGATAATGAGATAAGTGCTGTGTTCCTAAAACTAGCATGTGTCTCCACTCTCCATCGAGATTTAGTAGATAATTTCTTTAACAATTATGATGAGAGTTTTGTTTTGTTTTTATTTTTTTCTGGGCTATTATTTTGAGTGAAAGAAAAGGGTATGCTTTTATTTAAGCGAGCTTTTGATTGCATCATGCTTCTAAATTAAATGTAACCTACTGAATTCCTCATGATAGCATACGAGTACTTGCGTGTATCTGTTCTCCCTAATAGAGGGAGAAGAGACTCAGTGAACCTGGACAGTGTTACCCAGGGTTGTGAGAACAGCTAAATGATTGTTGAGAACTGGTCAACTCGTGAGCCTGAGACCTGGGATCCTCCATCCTAGGGTGGAACTTTACTGGAGCACGTGGGTGCCACAGCAACAAAAGGACTGTGTACAATAGACTGAGAGTTTGCTGAGTTTCTTGGTTGACAGAAAGCACAACTAACTCAGCAGCAAGTGACGTATTTGGGATAGGAGATGACAGCTGGACTTTGAACCTTAAGGACTGCCAAGAAAGAAGCCATCTGCTCAACCCCTGAGCTGCAAACTGCCAAGGAACTCCATACGTTGCCAGGAATGACAGGAGGGTGCCGACCATGGATACACAGCTACGGACTGATGGTAAACTTGAAACAGCTTGAAGTGAGTAAGGGATATCCAGGGTGCACTGGTGCTCAATATTCAAGAAGCCCATCAATCTACACTGGGCCAAAGGATACCAGTTTTAATATCTCATGCAGTGTTTACTGTATTGGAGGCAAAAGGGGGACATTGGCTTTCACCCCACAGAATCACAGAATCACAGAATTACCCGGGTTGGAAGGGACCTCAAGGATCATGTAGTTCCAACCCCCCTGCCTAGCAGGGCCACCAAACATACGCCTTTACTAGATCAGGTTGCCCAGGGCCCCGTCCAACCTGGTCTTGAACACCTCCAAGGACGGGGCATCCACAACCTCACTGGGCAGCCTGTTCCAGGACCTAACCACCCTTCTAGTAAAGAACTTTCCCCTAACATCCAACCTAAATCTTCCCTCCTTCAACTTAAAACCATTTCCCCTAGTCCTGCTATTATCAGCCCTTTCGAAGAGTTTACTCCCCTCCTGGGAGTAAGTTCCCTTCAGGTACTGAAAGGCTGCAATGAGGTCACCCCGCAACCTTCTCTTCTCCAGGCTGAACAAACCCAACTCCCTCAGCCTGTCCTCATAGGGGAGGTGCTCCAGCCCCCTGATCATCTTCCTGTCCCTCCTCTGGACCCTTTCCAAAATCTCCATATCTTTTTTGTACTGAGGGCTCCGCACCTGGACACAGTACTCCAGATGGGGCCTCACAAGAGCAGAGTAGAGAGGGACGATCACCTCCCTATCCCTGCTGACCACCCCTCTCCTGATGGAGCCCAGGATCCCATTTGCTTTCCGGGCTGCCAGAGCGCACTGCTGGCTCATGTTAAGTTTCTCATCTATCAGGACCCCTAGGTCTTTTTCAGCCAAGCTGCTCTCAAGGACAACTCCTCCCAGCCTGTACAGGTGCCTGGGGTTCTTCCGGCCCAAGTGCAAAACCTTGCACTTTGCTGTGTTGAACCTCATTAGGTTCACCCGAGCCCAGCTTTCCAGCCTGTCAAGGTCCCTCTGAATGGCATCTGTTCACCCCAAAGATTCCCGAAATACCAGGCCATCCTGGTAGAGCATGGTGATATAGAAATAATTGTAACTACTATTGCCAACCCAGTATCTTTCCTTAGCGGAACTCCCCTGGTGGAGAACCAGGATGACATCACTGCTTTGAAACAACTGATGCTGCACATTACATCCAGTCGGTCGGAGCTGAAGGACGAACCCTTAGAAGATGCAGAAGACGCCTGGTTTACCAGCAGCTGCAGTTTTGTGAGACAAGGAGGCTGTAAGGCAGGACATGCAGTAACTGCTACTGAGCAGGGAATGGAAGCACAACCATCAGCCGTGGGGACTACCCCTCAGAAGGCTGAAATAACTGCCTTGACGAGAGCCTTAATGATATGGACAGATGCTAACTATGTGTTTGGGGTGTCACACGCTCATAGTACCATCTGAAAAGAGCAAGGATTGCTCACACACAAGGAAAAGAGCATGATGTAAATGTACCTATGTTGTAGGGCACAGTTCTCTATCCAGGCCCAAGTCTGTGTGGGTGTCTCCTCTATCCACAAAGCTGCTCACACTGCAGGAGGCACAGGCTGAGAGGAGAGGCCAGAGCAGCTCTCCCACTGTGACACGGAGCAGCAGGATACAAGTAAAGGAAGGCCCCGCAGCGGTACTGGGAAGGTTCCACACAGTCATCAATTTTTCATCTGAAAGGTAAAGAGGAATTCCCTTTTCTGCCCCTATCATCATTGGTCGGGTGAGTAGCAATGATGCCCGGTGTGCTTCCATCAATGGAGCAGAATAGGCGGAAGGCTGGGGTGCAGGCTTTCCTCTGCTGAGGTGAGTGGGGGCTCAGGGTGTTGCTCAGTGGTAGATTTGTTCACACTGAGTTCTAACAGGAAACTTGCTCAACATCGAAGGCCTTGCAAAAGTCTGGCTGAGTGATGTCAGTTGCTTTTCCTTTCCCTACTGATGCTGTCACTCCACTGTAGAAGGCCACCAAAGCGACCAGGCTGCATGTCTCCGTTTCCGCTGTTTCTCCATTTCCTTCTTGTTGCTCCCTGTAACCAGCAGGTTCAGCCATGCTGCTTTCCTGCCTCCTCTGCTGTGTTTCGTGTGGTCGGGATGGAGCTCAGAGCTCCAGCTCTGAGAAAGGTTTTCTGAGAAAGTTACCATCTCTTTTCCATTCCTTTACCCCTAAAAACAGTTTTCCAGTGTCTCTCATGCAAGAATTCTTTGAACAGCCTGCAGCTGACTCTCCTGAAGCTCAGGGTCCTGACTTTGCTTTTTGCCAGGCACACATTCCTTGAGATGAGGAACTCTAGGAGGGCATGGTCACTACAGCCCTGACCACCTCCAGTCTTAACCCCTGCTGTTCAGCATGTCCAGTAATGCTTCCCTTCTGCTTGGTGTGCTTAATGCTTGGCCCACAAAGTTATTGTCAGTGCACTCCAGCAGGCTCTCAGACAGTTTGCAGCAACTGGGATTGGTGCTGGGTGGTTGCTGGGAGGTGTCTCAGCAGAAAAGCTGGGCTGGGGTGGGCGTGCTGTGTCAGTCCTCATCGCAGCTGGCAGAGAGAGTTAGAGGAGGGTGATGGGTGCTGCCTGCTCTCAATGCTGCTGCACTGAATTTGGGGCACAGCAGCACACTGGTGAGTGAGCTGGGAGGGAGACGGACTGCTGCTGTGCATGGCTAGGCCAGAGCTGGAGGATTGTCAAACACGTGAGTCATGCTGGTGCAGCCATTGCAGCTGCAGCAGGAGTAGAAGACAAAGAGGTTTTGTAGAGGACAGAGGGTGGTGACTCATGGTTTGATGTCCAGGTGGAGGCCGATAACAAGTGGTGTCATCCAGGAGTCTGTCTTGGGACCAGTGCTTTTTTACATGGTTATCAGAGACACCAATGATGCAATGGAGTGCACCCTCTGCTGTTTGCTGAGTGGTGCGGCTGACGCAGTGGAAGGAAGGGATGCCATTCAGAGGGAGCTCAACCGAGAGGTTGGCCTAGGTGAATTTAATGAGGTTCAACACAGCAAAGTGCAAGGTTTTGCACTTGGGCTGGAGGAATCCCAGGCATTTCTACAGACTGGGAGGAGCAGTCCTTAAGAGAAGCCCCACAGAGAAGGACCTGGGGGTCCTGGTGGATGAAAAACAGAACGTGAGCCATCAGCGTGCTCTTGCAGCTCAGAGAGCAAATGGTCCCCTGGGCTCCATCAGAAGAGGGGATGGCCAGCAGGGACAGGGAGGTGATTGATCTTCATGATCCTTGAGGTCCCTTCCAACCCGGGCCATTCTATGATTCTGTGATTACACTCGCTGTCAGAAATAACGGCAGCTGTACAGATGTTGGATATATTTTGGGACAGTTCTTGTAACCAGCTGATTTTAAGACCTTGCCCGAGTCAAGAGTCTAAATTGAGTGTCAGAAGAAAGCTGGTAAAGTGGCTATTGCTCATTCTTTTTCATTTGCTGATTCTTTCATTCGGGTTCCTTTTCCAAAGGAGATTCTGGTGATGGAAGCAATTGAAGAAAGAACCAAAGCAGCTCTTGCCAAGAGTGCTTGAAGTCCCTGTGGAGAGAAGCAAAGAACTTGGGCTTCCTCTGGGATGCGCCCCACCATGTCTCAGGAAGGAGACAACTGCTGTTCCACTTTCTGCTTTGTGTGTGGAAAGGTACGTCTGGGTTTTCTTCTACTTGTTTTTCTTTCTTTTTCTGGCTTTGAAGGAGAAGGGGTGGAGCAAGGGGAGACCCACTGGTCATTTGTTAACTCAAGAGCAGGATGGATTCTGCATTGACTGTGAAAAACCTGGGCTAGTAGCAGTGATGCTCAGACTCCTTAACCTGCTGGAGCAGGGTGGAAGCAAGGAGTGGGCACTGCCGTCACACAAGCTGCACTTGGTTCTGGTCTGCCAGGTCTGTGCTGGCCTGGATTTCTTCTGAGAAGTTTGTTGGAGCTGCTTGGAGTAGTGAAGGGTGGGGAAGAAGTGCTGCTCCAGAGCTATGAGACGTGCAGCTCCTTCTGAAGTGCTCCTGAGAAGGACGGAGCGCATTTGCTGCAGCTTTCTCTGCAGATGTGCTCCTCACCTTGAAATCCTCGTGGTTTGTCCTCAGCTCCTGACCACGGCCTGTTCTCTGTTTTGCAGGCTGATAACATGCAGAAGCCGCAGCTGGTGCGTGCTATGTCATCTTTAAACGTACCAGCATTTGCGGCAGCCCATGTTATTAAGAGCCACGTCGCCCAGGGGCCAGATGAGCTCTCTCTGGAGGTAAGCAGTTCCAGGCGTTCCGTGTTGTCGTGCATAGAAGAGGGCAGTCCTTTCTGCTTTGTTTTCCTACCAGATTTGCTGAATCTGGGATTGATGTTTCAATCTCTTTCAGGTCGGAGATCTGGTGAGCATTGTTGATATGAGGACATATCAACAGGCTGAGCCCCTGGTGGAGAGGCAAGCGTGGCTTTGAGGTAGGCACACGTTTTTGACTAGAGAGCACAACTTCAGTAGAGTTGGGAATCTCAGCTTGGAGCTGCTCTGCCTGCACAGGATGGCTGCTGGATGCAAACAGTTGCCCTGTGTCACTGTCAGTGGACCTTCCCTTTGGCTCTGGGCTCGGGCTAATGCTCACCTGTCTTTTTGTTCTAATTACAGGTTGGGCTTTTCCCTGGTGAGTGCATGGAACTCATCAGCGGAAAAGTTCCCGATTCCCTCCTCAATTCATTGCCAAAGCCAGGTGCGTAATTTACATTTGACAATGCGAGTTAGTCAAATAGGGTCAGAACGTTACTTTCAGGGGGTTTGTTTATGCCCAAGTTCAGCAAGCTTAGAAAGAGAACTACAGTAATCTCCTTGGGCACCTCCAGGGATGGGGAAAATCCATTCTTGCGTGTCCTTGTTGGGAATGTTCTTCCCGTTGTTACATGCTCTGTCGAATGCATTGCGCTCAGCTTCGTCCAACCGAGCCAGGCCTGAAATGAACTGGTTTCTTTGTTTTGTTGCGCAGAGCCAAAGAAATGGGGCAAGCTCATCAACGGCCTTTGTTCCCTGGTGAAGGTCAGCCCTGGGAGAGCAAAGCAGCCTGAGCCTCCGACATTCTCCGGATCCATGTCCTTGCTTGACATCGTTGAGAGGTATTTAGCCTTCAGGACTTGAGGGCTGAGCTGTAGGAATGGAAGCATCCTCTGCTGTTTGAAACAGAGGGCGTTTCTAAGCTGTGTTTCAGCAGAAAGCAGGCAGTGCCCAGAACAGGCAACTTTTGGCCAGGGCTCGGTGCAGCTCTTCCATCACCCTGCACCACGTCTGACAGCATGCTCTGTTTTCTCTGCAGAATGAGTTCTCCCAGGAAGAGGGCAGAGTCAGCAGCTGGCAGTTGGTGTTCCTGCTTCTGCCTGGGCAAACCATCCCCTGTGGCCAAACGCCAACTGCAGAGCAGTGCCAGGGAGCCCTCTGAAGCAGAAGTCTTGGTCCTGGCAGGTAAGGGTGCAAGTCCAGCTTACAAAACACTGCTTGTCAGCAACACAGGTAGAATTCATGCTTTCAGTGGGCTTGTACCTCCTTCTGGCGTTCAAGCCCGTGCCTGACATCTTCAGTTGATCCCTGTCTTTCCCAAATGAGTCTCTTGTCAACACAAGAGCTGGACCTGCACGTGGATCACTTTCAAGACAGTGACACTGTTGCTAGAAGCCTATTTGCTTCTGCCCACCACCACTACATAGCCAAATGTCAAGAATCTCCATGGTTCATCTTGCGAACGTTCGACACTAACTGCTGTACATCTGCTCCTTCCTAGGTGACCCG
This sequence comes from Coturnix japonica, assembly GCF_054131305.1. Taxonomy (NCBI): domain Eukaryota; kingdom Metazoa; phylum Chordata; class Aves; order Galliformes; family Phasianidae; genus Coturnix; species Coturnix japonica. The sequence goes on along the minus strand of NC_140672.1, from coordinate 17,696,452 downwards.
AGCCCTTGTATATCCCCAAGACGCAGGGCATGTTACGATGACGCATCTTCCATCAATGAAGAGTTGTTACTAAGCACAGAATGCTGCAGTTCAGATGAAAGCCTTCCGTATAACATCAGCTATCAAGAGAAGAAGGTCATCATCGTTGAAGCCTTCATTCATCCCATCCCTACTGAAGCTGCTGACCTGAGCCCACCAGACACCTCAGGCACCAGCCTGGACTCAATGTCTCTGCAGTGCAGCCCAGCCCAAGCACAGCCTGAGTGCCCCGACAGCAGCACCACCATGCAGGCTCAGGTCAGCATCACCGAGGAGAAGCTGAGCATCTCGCAGGGGGGCACAGAATCAGGACACGAGTCCCAGGCTCCGGGCAACAGCACGGTCTCTGAGCAGCTCTCATGATTACAAGAGAGGATGAGTCCCATCTTTCCTCCAGACCTCACACCCCCTCCTTTCTCCTATTGAATAAAGGCACGCTCGTGCTCAATCAATGCCTTGACTGAATTCCGAGTTTTCATTCGCAGAGATTGGGATGAGTGCAAGAAACTGCAAGGCAGCTCAGCTTACAACACTCTGGCTGTGGGGTTTGTGCGGCCGAGCTCTGGGTGTGTTCCCATTTTGCCTGACTTTGGGATGCCTGCAGCGAGAGCTCTGCTGCCGTTGTGTATGGCAGCAAATAGTCTCTAGCATCCTGGATGCTGCTCATGAAAACCCCAAGCTTCCTGGCTGTGGCTGTGATGCTTTTCAGGGCCTTTTGATGCTCTTTGATGCCGTGGCTGCTCCCTAACACCTCTGTCCTCCCGCCGTGTCCATTCCTGGCTCCCACCTGTGAGCTGTCCCTGCAGATCATCTCTAGCCCTGCCATCATCGCGCTGCAGCAGGAGGAGCTCGCCCTGACCAACATCAGGCAGTGCTGCCTGCCTCTCTCACTCTCTAGACCAAGTGTAACTACGCTGTCATGGAGACAAATGCTTTCTGTCACATCCTCCATCCCTGCAGACATTTACCGGTAGGTGGCTCTTGCAGAAGAAGATTCAAGCAGCAGAACCTTTTGCTCAGCTACAGCACACAAATGCTACAAAAGCAGGAATAACCCGCAAGCTCTGGGTCTGTTTGTCTTGCACAGGCATGCACTAACTGCGTTTGATGGTACCCCCCATCCTTGATTTCCTTCCCTGTTTCTTGTCTGATGACGCTGCTGAGCCAGGAACAAGCTGCCCAGTGTGGCAGAGCATGGTGCAGGGCTGTGCTGGGACCTCCTCCCCTTCATCTGCTGCAGATCAGTGCCACACACGTGCCATCGAGATGCTCTGGCACGGGATGTGCCTCCAACCCAAAGCTCCTTCCCACCTCCCAAGGAAAAGCAAAGCAACCCAAGCATCTCCAGCAAAGCTGCCCAGCAGACAGCAGGGAATGCAAACAGCTTCTGGCTGCTCCCCTGCACTCCTGTCCTAAGTAATAGACCCCATGAGGACTGGCTGGGAAATCAGTGCATGACACATGTGAGTGTGCACAGGATTGTGCAAAGCAGTGGGGTTCCATGAGTTTGTGTGTGTGTGTATCTCGGCTGTTATGAAAGCATGGGAAGACTGCCTTACTGAGTCCCAGATAATTACTTATCCTCAAATGATTTTTCCTGGCCAAATTTAAAGCCTCTTACAGGTAATCGAGACCAACAGGCTGTTGTTGCACAATCAACAGGCACAAACTAGATGAATAGCTGAGGAAAATAAAGCATCATGCCAAGGGTACTAGATAAGTGAGCAGCTTGAGATCTGCACATTTATGTGATGCTCATGGTCTTAGACAATATTTGCTTAGTGAGGTCACATAGAATGAAAGTAAAATAGAAGAAGTGCAATTGGTCTCAGTTCACACAGCTGGCTGGTTTGTCTCAGGCTAATCCTGAACTGCCTCAAGCGACTGCTTTGGTTCTCTACAGAACAGCAACTTCAGAGATCTCTTTCTATTACTAAGTTTTTGAAAGAGCAATTTGCTCTGTTAATTATCCATCATTTTTGTGCAGTCTGTTTTGTCAGACTTGTCTTTAGCTTCCAAGTTGTATGTGAAGAATTGTTTCCGTTGTAATGCACAATGTACTAAAAATTGAGAGATGAAAATGTGAAGAGTTTTTCCAGCTTTGATTTCATGTCTGGAATTTTGGAACCCACTACTTGCAGTTGTTAATCTGTCCAAACTGGTCTGGTTTGGAATGCCCTCATCCTTCTTGAATCGCTGTTAAAGGCGGAGCAATTCCTACAAGTGCCATGGCCCCACTGTTGTTCTAATTCTTGTTTCTTTGTTTTCCACACGCTGCTTTTCAAGCCTCCTTTTTCTTTACAGTCAAAGTGAGAACTGCACTGTGAGGTGTCTGAACCTTGTTGTGCCTGTACATAAATAGAACAGCAGCAAAGCCAGACAGGTGACTGTGCTGACAGCTCTCGTAGCCAGTAACACGTAACTGTGCTAAATCCCTTGTGACGGCTTTGATTTCATTTTTGCCAGTGAAATCCTTGTAAAAGGAAGTGCAGCAGTGTGATGAGCTAAGGTGAAGATGCTGGTTTTAGTAGTGCTCTAAGCTGAGTGAAAGGGCAATTGAATGAGGGTTATATGCTTTCTCTGGGACGATAAGGCTCTTTTTCCTGAGGGAAAGAGCCAGCTTTTCATGGGCTATATGTGGGCTTTGGCAAGGGCAGACAATCCAGTCTGTCAGGAAGCCATTTGAGGTGCTTCAGGTTTGTAAGCTTGTCTTTTTGTTTTTCAGGCGGATATTTGGAGCATGGGTGTAGTGCTGTATGCTCTGCTGTGTGGGTTTTCCCTTTGGATGATGACAATATGATGGCACTCTACAGGAGGATACCAGTGGGTATCAGTGGTGCTAGAATACACTGAGAAGGGAAATAGCTGAGCTTGACAAGAGGCCTTGCTTTTCGGATGGCAGAACATGCTGAGCTGTGAGTAGAAAGGCCTGTCTGCTGAATATTGTCCCTGTTTTTGCTGCTTTGTCTACCAGTATTTAGTGGAATTGGTTCTACGCTTGGTTGGCCTATGTGGCACTGTAGCCTAATTCTGTACCATGATAGCATACAGAATTTAAGGAGAAGTATTTTCCTGCCAATGGTCTGGATTTTTTGTATCTGGTTCTTCAACTGGCTGCTCCCTATACTATCTGTAGTAAAAATACAGACACATCATTTGATTTCCCTGAAATGAATGTTCCTAAATGCCAGCTCTTCTCATGTCTACAAAGATCAAAGTTCTGCATTTGCTATTAGAATTTCCTCTTCCAGAATCAGGAGGTAATGTAGGACCCCACAGATTGCCTTCAGAATCCAGCAGTTAGTTCTGTTTCCTTTCGGAGTGCATAACAACCTGAGCAAATGAATTGAATGACGTGGCTTATTAGTCTGGTACAAACTCTGCTGTACACTGAAACTTGGTCCATTTGTAAGCAGGACTTTTTCCATCTCTGCAGGACAGCAGAAAACCCTTTGTGCTAATCATGATGCCAAGAAGCAGAATGCGGCAAATGGCAGATGATCCAACTGCTTCAGGTGTTCATTTCCTTAAAACTGAATAGTTTTGGACTGAGAGTTTGTAAGCAGAACGGAGCTCTTAAAGCTGTCAGAGACTATTTCTGCACTGTTCAATTCTATCTGCACAACATACACAGGATCTCAGAACTGCGTTGCTTGAATTGGTGGAACTTGTTGAAGTGAACTGGGATGAGCAAGTTTTAGAACTTAGTCAGAATGCAGTAAAAAATGGATAATCTCATGAGTATTAAGGTACAGGCTTGCTATTTCTGCACTGAATTTGTTTTTATTTTACATGGCTGTGATCTGAAAGTTGCTTGAAACGCAGGCACCTAGGCACTGTTGTGTAACTGAATTTCACACGATAGGTCCTGAAATATCCTGGAATCAAAAACTCTGACTTGTTTTAAGTCTGCTGCTTGAGTCTAATCAGGGTCATAGTGTCTGTGTGCAGTGTTTCTTTCCCTGTAATGCTCCACATCATTTCATTTTGGGAATATTGAAGGAAATGGACTATGTGCCATAACTGTTGTTAGAACAAAGCATGTCTGGTGTGATCTTATGCATAGGTTCTGTAACTGCTCTTCACAGCTCAGGTGTTTGACCTTCCTTTTGGTGAAGTGATGAAATACTGCTGGTTTCTATTTGTGCTTCTAGGCACCTTGAAGCTCTTAGGAATAGAACAATTGTCTCCAGTTCTTTTCAATGATATCAGTAACAGCTCGAGTGTTGCTGCCCACTAGGTAGACCCAAAGAAGCAGATTACAGTGAAACAACACACGAGCTGGACCTGAATGAGGATCACTTTCAAGACAGTGGCTATGCTGCTTCAAGCCTACTTGCTTCTTCCTGCCGCCACTCTATTACCAAGTATCAACAACCTTTCATGATTCAACTTGCAAATGTTTGAAACTAACCCTTGTGTTTCTATGCCTTCCTAGGTGATTCGAGCCCTTGTCAACCCCAAAGATCCAAACCAAGCAGTGTCTTTCCATCAATGGAGAGTTCTTATTAAGCATGAATCGCTGCAATTCGGATGACAGCCTTCCACATGGTAACAGTGATGGACACAAGGGGCTCATCCACGTTCATGCTCTCATATCTCCTGGCTCTGCTGAAGCTCCTGACCTGAGCCTGCCAGACACAGCAGTCACCTGCCTGGATTGTGACCCAGCGCCTTTGCAGTGCTGCCCATCCCAAGCACAGCCCGAGTGTCCCAGCAGCAGCACCACCATGCAGGAGCAGGGCAGCATCAGTGAGGTGAAGCTGAGCATCTTAGATGGGGACTTAGAGTCAGGCTGCCAGTCCCAGGCACCAGGCAGCAGCACCAGCTCTGAGCCACTCTCATCTTGACAAGAGGAGTCCCATCTTCACCCTTGACCTCTCAAGCCCTCCTGTCTTTTATTGAATAAAGTCACTCTCATGCTCAGTCATCGCCTCGACTGCATTCTGAGTCTTCAATCACAGGGATTGGGATGAATGCAACAAACAGCAAGGCAGCTCAGCTTGCAATGCTATGGCTGTGGGGTTCGTGCAGGCAGAGCTCTGGGTTCCCATTTTGCCTGGCTTTGGGATGTCTGCAGCAAGATCTCTACCATTTTGTATGGGAGCAAATAATCTCTAGCATCCAGGTTGCTGCTCATGATATATCCCAGTCTTCCTGGCTGTCACTTTGTGATACTTTTCAAAGCCTTCTGATACTCTTTGATGCCTTGGCTGCTCCCTAACACCTCTGTCCTCCTGCCATGTTGACTCACGTCTCCCACTTTTAAGCTGGCTTTGCAGATCATCTCCAGCCCTGTCATCATCACGCTGCAGCAGGAGGTGCTCACCTGGCCCAATGTCTGGCAGTACTGCTTGTTCTGCAGATGAGCAGCTGCCTCCTCATCTCTTCAGCTACAGTAGTTTTTCTCAGGGCAGTTAGATGCAGTCATGCTCCTCTGGATTTGGTGTGTTAAATCCATGCTGCATGGCAGCAGTCAGTGCAATACAAAGGTGTTCTGTGTGCCATAGCATTTCTCCAGGGGCTGCCAAAGGTAGAAGCACAACACAGCACCATCCTTCTGACAGTAATGTCTGTGAGTGTTAGACATGTGAGCACTGCATCATCCCCAGCGTGTCAGTGCTTTTCCACACCAACCTGACACTCACACTCTGCACTGAATGTAACTCTGCTCTTGTGGAGACAAATGCTTTCTGTCACATCCTCCATCCCTGCAACCATTTGCCGGTAGGCAGCTCTTGCAGAAGAATCAAGCAGCAGAACCTTGTGCTCACCCTACAGCATGCAAATGCTATGAAAGCAGAAATAACCTGGCATGCTCTGGGTCTGCAAGGCTGCACAGATGGGAGAGGTAGATTGTGTTTTTGCAGTGGAAGTTTCCAGTATTTTCAGTACATAGTGTAGGCCCTAACTGAATGTATAACCCTCTTGTAAAACAGCTGTATAAGTAGTTTTTCCACCAAGAAAGTTGCTGAACAGAATTAAGTTCAGACTGGGGGCATTCTGACATGGGGAGAATTGAGACAAGCACAAGATAAATACAGGGTGGGTAGAGCCCAGCACAGGACAGAATGAATGTACTGACTTTTGGAAACATTGCCCTTCTCTGTCCGCAGAAAAGTACAAGGCAGACCTAAAAACAAGAGGTTGGTAATTGACCTTCTATGGAAATGAATCCTAGCCACAGTCTCGAGGAGTCTGTGAGCCTGAGATGCTCAACCAATGAGAGCCATGAGAGCATCACCTGCAGTGGGTTTAGGGCACAGAACAGAATTGATTTCACTGACTGGTGTGCAGTTTCTCCCTTGCCAATAGGGGATGTGCGCGCAGTATTGCAATAATGAATAAGCACTGCTGCTATCGCTGCCATCTTTGCCTAACTAGAAATCTTTGACTTTGAGAGTTTCTCACACAAGGGGAGAGGGTAAGAAAGTAAAGAGGCACAGAAAACTAAGGGAAACTGCTCTTCTTTATCTTATCTATAAAAATTGATACGATGCTGTTGTGCATTTTTTTTAATTTTATTTTTAATTTTTTGCTAATGTCAGTTAGATTGTTTTAAAATATCCACACACCAAAATCTGACTACCAAGCAAATGTAATGAAAATGAAATGAAGGTGAGTTAGTGGAAAGCACAAGGCCATATTATATTAGGCTCCAGCAAATTTACAGGCAGTCACTGCACGAAGAGGTAGATCTGAGTTGCACATTATATGATTCCCACAAAGATTAAGGAAATCTGAAGCTTTCAATATATTTTTTTAATTCTTTTTTCATTTCATTTTTAAACACCTGACCCAGACCCCAACCCTCACAGGAGCTGTAAAGATAACAGCATTAACCAGCAATGTAACTCTAATCCTAACCCTTACCCTGATTCTAAAATCGTCCCTAACTCCAAATGCAACAACAAAAATGATGCTAGAAGTTTGTAGCAAAAGGAACCTTAACCCTGATCATAATCCAAAAAAAAAATCATTATGGTAACAATAATCTTTACCTTAAGAGTAATATTAATCAGAGCCCAGATGATGCCTGCATCCAATCAGAAGCATGCTTTGCATTATTTAAGAGTTGTATTTTTTCCAATGAACTCTCTCTATTATCACGTTTATAAAGTAACAGAGTCTGTTCTTTTTCTCCTGACACTGTGCCTTACTCCTGACATCCCCTGGAAATGACCCAGATAGGGCACCATCAAAGTAATGCTAATAGTAATGTCAATCCTAAGGGTATCTCTAGCCTCAGTGTTAATGGGACGCTAACAACAATCCCAACAGCCTTAAACATTCTGGTGGTGTGAAAGAGGTGCTGCCTTGCACATGCTGGGCAGTCCCATTGCCTGTTAAATGCAGGCGGCAGCGTAGAAACATGATGCCCGTGGTCAGAATGCCCTGTGGCAGATCCTGGCACCGGAGAACTGACCGGAGAACCATGAGAGAACTGACAACAAATCACGCGACATCAGAACCGACCCAGTGGTTATTTACAAGCCTTGGGAGACCCAGACAGGATCTCAGAGTGGTGAATGTAGGTACAGAAGTTGTTACTACTCTGTTTTCTTCTAAAAGAAGTGGTTTTTTTTCATCTCAGAAGTTGGGGGGGGGGGGGGGGGGGGAAAGGGATATCAATTTAATTACTCATTAATTTATTGACAGACATTCACGTTTGCTACGTTTGGAGAAGTTTTTATTTGTTTGCTGTGGTTTGATTTTTTTTTTTTCTTTTTTTTTTCCCCCTTCCCTCCTCTTCCATCTTTGTGTTCTTCCCCTATAATCAAAAGAACGGATCCCCAGGGTCTGTCCCGCAGACGTTCTTTCCGTGGTCTCTGCTGCCACCTGCTGGCCAATAAGCGGAACTGCCACTGTTGGGCGTTTGGTGCCGCAGAAAGCACAACGCAGATCTGAGTTCTGACCGGTCTACGCAGCAAATCCGCCAATCTTTATTGCGATAAGCCCTCCAGACAAGAGCATAAAGTCTTTGCCTGAGGGCAGGGTTAGTAGTAATGGATGTCAGTTTTGAAATTTCCAGTCCATTCACCATAGCACTTTCTGCCTCCATGTCCCATAACCAGAGCAGCTATGCTGGCATGCTCTCTTGGTTTCTGTCTAAACCACTGTACTATATCCATCAGTTCAGCTGCTGTATTATGGGCAGCAGGGTTTGGGGGGTGGACACTGGTCAGGGCACTCCCACCAGCCTATCCTGCATTTTTTTTTATTTTTTTTTTTTCATTTTTGGGTTACAATCAGTCAGATCTCAAATAGATCTAGTCCAAATGGAACCTCAAAATCTGACCTTTTAGTGCCTTCATTTACAGAGTCCATTTTATACAGATTCCCTTGTACAGGGCCCCCATGGTCCTCCAGACAGTTGTTACTGATCTTCCATAGGAGAATGATTGAATTATGTTTTTTCCCATCAAAACTGCCACCTGTCTTTCCAATTTTTCAACACTATCATTCAATAGCTGATTTGCATCAGCCTGAGCCTCTTCAGTTATGTTCAGACAGTTCAAGGCCATTAAAAGTGGCCATGCCACCATGAACACAGCTAACTGTCATTCTCAAGTTGTAAGTATGTCTTTGCTAAGACCATGGAAATACTCAGTCAGGTGGGCCAGGGACTCATGGACCCTCCCTCCGTCCCACACAGGGCCCCATTTTTCAGTGACAGAAGCAGTGCTGCATTTTGAGGATCCTAGGAATCCCAGGACATGCCCTGACAAAAGGTCATTCAAAGGGGTAGTCTTTCCCCATCCAAACAACTCCATGATATTCACAGAATCACAGAATTGTAGGGGTTGGAAGGGACCTCCAGAGACCACTGAGTCCAGTCCCCCTGCCAAAGCAGGTTCCCTACACCACAAAAGAGGTACGAAGAGGTAGATCTGAGTTGCACATTATATGATTCCCACAAAGATTAAGGAAATCTGAAGCTTTCAATATATTTTTTTAATTCTTTTTTCATTTCATTTTTTAAACACCTGACCCAGACCCCAACCCTCACAGGAGCTGTAAAGATAACAGCATTAACCTGCAATGTAACTCTAATCCTAACCCTTACCCTGATTCTACAGGGGACTGTCTGAAACGGACATCAATTCAATTACTCATTTATTTATTGACAGACATTCAAGTTTGCTACGTTTGGAGAAGTTTTTATTTGTTTGCTGTGGTTTGGTTTTTTCTTTTTTTCTTTTTTTTTTCCCCCTTCCCTCCTCTTCCATCTTTGTGTTCTTCCCCTATAATCAAAAGAGAACGGATCCCCAGGGTCTGTCCCGCAGACGTTCTTTCCGTGGTCTCTGCTGCCACCTGCTGGCCAATACACGGAACTGCCACTGTTGGGCGTTTGGTGCCACAGGAAGCACAACGCAGATCTGAGTTCTGACCGGTCTACGCAGCAAATCCGCCAATCTTTATTGTGATAAGCCCTCCACATGGCATTGCGCATGCACTCGAACACGCAACAGGCATAGATTTCTCTTAACTCCTTGAGGAGCAGGCAAGCAGAACAAGTGAGCGCACCACTGCTTGTGATTGGGCCACCCCCATCATAGAGATGTGTGTTAGATCTTTTACCCACCCCTGGACTGGCCTTGTTGTTTAACGATAACCTCTGAAATCTGAGCTACTGGTTCTACCACCTGTAGTGTAGAATAGGTAGCCAATAAATGCTTTTCAACTGTGATGTATCTTTATTCTGCTCCATGCCAAACCTGTGGCCAAAACCTCATAGGGGTTCACAAAGAACTCTGGCTCTGCCAGAGCCCCCATCCAGACCCTTCTTGAGTTACATTCACATCTAGTTTGGCTGAAAAGGTTGGACTATAAATACTCAGTGCTTGGGCCTGTTTAACAGATATTTTTTCCTGATTATGCTGTCCATCGATCTTTTTAAACTGAACTCCTGCTCTAATCTGGTCTTTAAACATTTGTTGTCTCAAGACCCTAATGGGTCCAGACTGGATTACCTTAGGGGCTGGACGCCTAAGTCATGGCAGCAGATGGTTCTCTGCCTTTCTCAGACCTTTCCACCACCATTCAGAGCCTGCATCTGGCCGTAGGCACTCTTGTCTCCCCATCAATTGGGCAGCCTGTTGTATTACAGCACCTGAGGGCCACTGGGGGGTTCAGTATGGATAACATAGACCCATACTGATGTAAAGGTGATGGCTGTAGGATGAGATCCCTCGTTCCTGATGAAAAATTTATTGACTGGGCTCTCAAAATCATCTTCATAGATTGCCTCTTTCATGCCTAATTCTCTAATATAATTTTGTTAGTCCTCCATAGAGGACCACAGGCTGATATTTAATGGTATGTCATTCTTATTTGGCCATGTTATATGACACACAGCCATAAATCATTCACTGATCAAATGGCTATCCTCATTATGTTGGACAGAGCATACAGTCTTTGCCTGAGGGCAGGGTGAGTAGTAATGGATGTCAGTTTTGAAATTTCCAGTCCATTCACCACAGCGCTTTCTGCCTCCATGTCCCATAACCAGAGCAGCTATGCTGGCATGCTCTCTTGGTTTCTGTCTAAACCACTGTACTATATCCATCAGTTCAGCTGCTGTATTATGGGCAGCAGGGTTTGGGGGGTTGGATACTGGTCAGGGCACTCCCACCAGCCTATCCTGCATTTTTTTTTTTTTTTTTTTTTCATTTTTGGGTTACAATCAGTCAGATCTCAAATAGATCTAGTCCAAATGGAACCTCAAAATCTGACCTTTTAGTGCCTTCATTTACAGAGTCCATTTTATACAGATTCCCTTGTACAGGGTCCCCATGGTCTTCCAGAGAGATGTTCCTGATCTTCCATAGGAGAATGATTGAATTAGGTTTTTTCCCCATCAAAACTGCCACCTGTCTTTCCAGTTTTTCAACACTATCATTCAATAGCTGATTTCCATCAGCCTGAGCCTCTTCAGTTATGTTCAGACAGTTCAAGGCCATTAAAAGTGGCCATGCCACCATGAACACAGCTAACTGTCATTCTCAAGTTGTAAGTATGTCTTTGCTAAGACCATGGAAATACTCAGTCAGGTGGGCCAGGGACTCATGGACCCTCCCTCCGTCCCACACAGGGCCCCATTTTTCAGTGACAGAAGCAGTGCTGCATTTTGAGGATCCTAGGAATCCCAGGACATGCCCTGACAAAAGGTCATTCAAAGGGGTAGTCTTTCCCCATCCAAACAACTCCATGATATTCACAGAATCACAGAATTGTAGGGGTTGGAAGGGACCTCCAGAGACCACTGAGTCCAGCCCCCTGCCAAAGCAGGTTCCCTACACCACGTTGCACAGCTCAGCATCCAGGCAGGTCTTGAATATCTCCAGAGAAGGAGATTCCACAACCACCCTAGGCAGCCTGTTCCAGTGCTCTGTCACTCTCACCGTAAAGAAGTTATTGCACACATTAGTGCAGAACTTCCTATGGTGCAGTTTCTGTCTGTTTCCCCTTGTCCCGTCTCCACACACTGCTGAAAAGAGTCTGGCCTCAACACTTTGCCCCCCACACCTCAAATATTTATAGAACCTGGATCCTGTCCCCTCTCAGCCTTCTTTTCTCAAGGCTAAACAGACCCAGTTCCCTCAGTCTCTCCTCATTGGGGAGATGCTCCAGGCCCTTCACCATCTTAGTGGCCCTCTGCTGGACTCTTTCTAAGAGATCCCTGTCTTTTTTTTACTGGGGAGCCCAGAACTGGACACAATATTCCAGATGAGGCCTCACCAGGGCAGAGTAGAGGGGGAGGATCACCTCCTTCGGCCTGCTGGACACGCTCTTTTTAATGCACCCCAGGATGCCATTGGCTTTTTTGGCTACAAGGGCACACTGCTGGCTCATGGTTAATCTGTCGTCCACCAGGACGCCCAGGTCCCTCTCAGCAGAGCTCCTCCCCAGCAGCTCTTCCCCCAGCCTGTACCGGTGCATGCAATTATTTCTCCCTAGGTGCAAGACTCTACACTTGCTTTTGTTAAACCTCATCCGGTTTCTTACTGCCCGGCTCTCCAGCCTGTCCAGGTCTCGCTGAATGGCAGCACAGCCTTCAGGTGTGTCAGCCAATCCTCCCAACTTCGTGTCATCAGCAAACTTGCTGAGGGTGGTCATTGATGAAGATGTTGAACAAGACCGGACTGAGCACAGACCCCTGGGGGATGCCGCTCGTTACAGGCCCTCAGCCAGACACTGCACCGCCAACGACAACACTCTGCACTCTGCCAGTCATCCAGTTCTCGACCCACTTCACTGTCCAATCACCTATCCCATACTTCCTCAGCTTTGTTATAAGGATGTCATGGGAGACTGTATCAGTTATAGAGGTTATAGAGTTCAATTCCTGTAGTCAATTTGGCGGCCCAGGTGGGACCAGCTCTGTTCGCTGCAGGACCAGCTGAGAGGGAGACACTTTTGGCGCACCCTGAGATTTCTCTGAAGGACTCCCTTCCTCACCTGATCACTGCAGGGACAGACAAGGACCACCCATAGGTGGACCAGGTATGTGTATGGTAAGTGGAGCCCATATGTCTTGAGGAGACATCCTACACAGTTTACAGCCATACGTGCTGCTCCCAGGGAGGTGAGCTCATGGCTTTGGTTGCCAGCTGGGGTAGGAAGACTCCTTGGGTGAGTTCCTATGAAAGGGAACTGTATGTCATATGAATGGAAACAAGAACAAGTACTCTCTCCCAGGTGGGTGACAATAGGAGGGACCTAGGTTGGTCTCTCCTACGGGTATGGGATATAGTGGATAGCCTGTCAAATGGTAGCCTGGGTTCTCCAAGTTGTAATCACGGGGGTTATAGGTTGTATGTTCAATATTATCATCTGCTTTAAGTGTTTGGTACCGTGTGTCAAGCCGACTCTGGGAAAAACATTAACGTTTGCAACTGGTCGACCAGAGTATGAGTGTTATTAAGATTCCAGCTAGAAAACGTTGTCAGCATTGTGTAGTATGAATAAACCATGGTTTTTGATCTAAATGTCAGAGTGAGTGTGGTGTGAGTGAGACACAGAACAGCTGCAGGGTGAGTGCCGAGTCCCGATCCATGTTTCCTTCCTCCTGTGAGGGAAATGGCCAGACACGGACAAAGTGAAAGACTGTGTTGTGTGTCCACTCATAAGTACTTTCTGCTTGTATGTAAGAAGACGGGAGTTTGTACTCTGTAGATTAGTAAGATTGTCCTGAGGAGAGGTGTACATTCCACCCGACCAATGAGTGTCAACCCATTTATGTAATACTATGTACTGCTTGCGAGGAAGTGTGTGAGGGAGGTGGTTCAATCAGTGCTGGTTCTGTGGCAGTGTTTATAACTGAAGAATACAGACTGTATTAAGGGAGTTTATGTGAACTGAAGAACTGTACGTTTTGACAAACTGTTTTGATGGTATAAGAAAGTGTAATTGTTAATGATATATGGAAGTGTACTTGAGGGAATGTGGAAGTGTATCTGAGCATAGAAATAGAGGAAGCATTTACAGAGGAAAAAGGATTAAAGTGAGTTTACCTGCATTGACATGAGAGCAACACCCTGCCAGACCGCTGCCCTGTGAGCTGAGCAGAGCAGAGCAGAGACACAGTCCCCATGTATCAGGTAGTGTTATTCTGCTTACCAAAAGAATGAGTTCACTACAGAAGAGGCAAATCTTCCCCTCTGCTCCATCTGTGGCATACTCTGGAGTTCAAGGCATTGCAAAGCTATGGCACATCTACTTTCTTTCAATGATGAAAACTTAGTGTGCTCTGGGCTCTCATTTCAATTGCATCTAAAGAAGTCTAGGGTCATGCCAGCTGACAGGAAGCTGGCAAATGTTGTCTCATTGTAAGGAAGAGCAAGAAAGATGACATGGGCAATTATGGACCTGTCAGTCCAGAGCCTGGTAAAATTATGGAGAAAATGATGGTGGGAGTTATGGAAAAACAGCTGAAGGACAATTCTGTCATTGGTCGCAGCCAACACAAGTTTGTGAGGCAAAGGTCCTGTTTAATTTAAGCTCATTTTGTGACACAGTTATCCGTTTAGTTGACCAAGGGAAGCCAGTTGATGTAATCCTTGAGGATTTCAGTGGAGATTTTGATACTGTTTCTCACAACAACCTTCTGGACAGAATGTTCTGCATATGGCTAGACAGAAACACAATGTGGTGGGTGAGCAGTTGGCCAGTAGGTCAGTCCCAAAGGATTATAGTCAGTTTTTTCCATCAGGCTGGTAGATGGTCACTGTCGGGGTCCCCAGGGTTCCATTTTGGGGCCACTTTCCTTTCATGTTTATGCAGATGACTTGCATGCAGGACTAGAAGACGTTCTGAGCAAGTTTGCTGATGAGACCAGATGAGGAGGTGCTGTTGCCTCCACTGAGGGTGGAGAGGACTTGCAGAGAGATGTGGACAAGTCAGAGAAGTGGGTACCAGTTGGTACTAAGCACCAAGTGCATAAAGTATAACAAGAACAAGTGCCTGATTGTGCACCTGGGTAGGGGCAATGCTGGACATACACACTGACTGGATATGGGACACTGGAGAGGATTCTGACTGGAAAGGGTTGGGGTGCTGGTCAGCATCACACTGAATGTGAGTCAGCAGTGTGCCAAGGCAGCCAGGAAAGACAACAGTCCCCTGGAGTGCATGAAGCAACTTATTGCCAGCTGGGTGAGGGAAAGGGTTGTCCCTCTGCTCTGCATTGCTACTGCCTCACTATGTTCTGGGCACCACAGAACATAAAGGACTTCAAACTCTGGGAGAATGTGCAAAGGAGGGCACTGAAACCGAGAGATCTGAAGTTCAGAGTTTCACAGGGATTGGCTGCTTGTTCAGACTGGGCCTTTCTCACATCCCTGCTCACATCCTGCAATGAAACATAGGTCTCATATGGGACATGAACCTCACAGCGTCCTTGCACCACATGTAGAGCCTGGGATTTTCTGTCCCCATGTCTTTCATTTAACATCATACAAAATTCCAACACATTGCCCCAGGAAATGCCCAGAGCCAACATGACATACAGGACCTCTCTACCACTGGTCTTGCAATCAGGGCTTGACCTGTCTGCTTTGTAAGGCAAAGGAGAGGTTTCTTAGCATGCCAGTGCCTTTGCCTGCCTGTAGTCATGGCTTCCAGTTATCTTCTCTAACAAGTCCCTTGGGAAGCTTACTTGGTAATGTTCCTCAGCGGGCCCATTAATACTCCAAGAAACTTCACTGTTACTTCTGACTTTGTCTTGTTGAGCACTTTGTGCAAACTTCTCTCTGCACTAGAGGCTGATGAACTCAGCATCAAATGCACCCTGGGACCATTATAACCTAAAGAATCTCCTGTGCCTTATGCCATCTTGTTATCTTCTTCAGGTTATCAGAACTTGTTCAGCAAAAAGGAGGGATATCTGGAGAGAGCTTAAAGAATCCAGTATAAATTTATTGTCTATTTATTTATAGTTGGGTTTAAAGAAGACATTAAAGCAGCACTGTGCAACTGATACCAATCCAGGATGTCCCAATGAGTTCTGTACTGTTACTGTGTTGACAAAGGTCCTTCTCAACCTCCCCACCCAATTTCTGCTCACAATGGACCTATGGGACTTGCATCACTTTTCTTCACATCACTCTTCTCCTCTGCATTCATCCGCTCAGTGTTAAAACTGCTTTGCACCAACTCCCACTGGCTTTCCTCAGAGAACCAGCTACACATGGAAAAGGAAAGATTTCTCTTTTTTATCTGGCCAGCAAATGGAAAGAAAGGTGATGCAATTGAATGAACAGCAAAACACAGTGATCAACTGCATGCCATGTTCAAGCTGCATCTATTGAAGTTTGTCTTTCATATGGAATACTTTTAAAAGAAATGATTTATTCTGAGGTAGGATAGGATAGATTGAATCACAGTGAAGTAGTTGACAACAGAGGCCATCAGACTCTGGTAGATAGAGCAAATTCCAGTAATCTCCCTGGGATAGATCAGCCAGGTAGTTGAGAGGTATCAACTTAAAATTGATCAGGACTTGTGAGTATTTCACACATTGAGACGGGTTAACACATTCTCACTGATTCTCAGACTTTGGGGAGATGGAACAAATTCCAGTAATCCCCCTGAAAGTCAGAAATCAGACAGATAATTGGGAGGTATCTGACTGAACAAAGAGCAAGGGATGGAGAAATCTGGAGGGCAGTGGGAGTAGTTTGTGCCCAAATGGCCTGCTGAAAACATGCCCTTAACCATGGCCATTTATTTAGGAGAGCTGAAAAAACTTGGAGGATGAGACACATCAAATAGGAAGCAGGGAAGAGTAGTGCTGGGCACCGGGCTATAGTCACAGGGCATTGGCACTGGCACCACTGTCTGTGTCTCTGAATCTGAAGACATTTGTGTCCAGCGAACACAGTTCTGGAAAACATTGTAGTTTCAGTAAAAGAAAAAAAAAGACATCAAATCACCTCTAAGATTCATATTTACAACTTAAAATGGAACAAGACTCATGAGAATTTTTCATGTTGAGAAGGGTTAACACAATTTCAATGATTTCCATCTTTGTCTTCAATTATTTGTTTCAGTTTTATTGACATTTATGATCAACTATTAAGCTTACAGCCTCAAAATAAATAAAAAGAGATACATTTGCATCTTGCACGTGGCCTGATGCCCCTTTCACCTTCGCAGTTCCCACAAGTCCTTCCATGCCGGAGAGTATGAGATCCAGCAGAGCACCTCTCCTCTTTGGTTCCTCCACTGCTTGGTCAAGAAGCTGCCATCTGTGCTCTCCAGGGATCTGCTGGATGCCACATGCCCTGCTGTGCTGTCCCTGCTGCCGATAATGGAGTGACAAAGGCCACCAAATGGGACAAGGGACAGACAACATCAGATTCCCATCTGTCTGCAGAGGGCACCTTCCATTTACTCTCCCTGATCAGGAAGACAGGAAAAGACACTGATGGTCTCCTCTGTTTGCCATTTCCATTAGCTCTGACCTGTCTGCTCTTCCATCCCCAGGCAGAGCTCAGTGCACTCTCACAGAGGGCATTCACCCTTCTTTATCTCCTCGCCCATCCATCCTAAAGACTCGGTATCCCCCTTGTGCTACAGTGCAGTTGTGGAAGCCATTAAACTGTGTCCCCATGGTCCAAACAGGAGCTCAGGCCTGCAGCTCTATCAAGATTTCTAGCTTCTTGTGTGTTGGTGTTTGCATTAGTGCAAAACCACAGAAGTAAACATCCTAATTGGAAAGCATCACTGGACATAGCCTGACTGGATAGCTAATCTATGGTATCAGTGTGCAGAAGGTGGCACACAAACATTAGACTGATCGTGGGCCTTGGAGTTGACACAGCAACATGGTCACACCATGGGCATGGCTTTCCTGATGGCCCTGTGCTGCTCTTGCAGCTGTGAGTGAATTCACCAGACAGCCAGTGCTATCCCCTCTCTGGCCCTCGGCTGATGCCCAGGAAGGAGCTGTCTATCTCAGGGATTTCCCACATGGTTTACAAGCACTGGCACACATCAGGAGCAGCCCAGGCACCTTGGGCATCACCCAGTGTCTGTGTGTGAGCAGCTGCCTCCCAGCTGAAGGTCCGAGGACTCAGAGCAGGAGATCACATGCAGGCAACTCCTTGTGCTCTTCTGAACTGAACCAGAGGAATCCCAGCTCCTGTGGGTGTGTAGGGAGCTGAATCCCATTTCAGCTCCAGGATTTCTGTCAAGGGATGAGACTCCTGCGCTGCCTCAGCTGGATCACTGCCCTGCACAGGGAAAGTCCAAACCTTGCCTTCCTTGTCTGGTTGCCCTTATTGTTTCATCAAACGATCTCTGGGAGCACTCCCCATATGTCTCCAATCAGTCACTGACCACTGGACATGTGGTGGTTAATTGAGCGAATTTCAAAGCACAGTCATGATGCTGTTGTCTTTCAGGAGCTGTTGGCCATGAGGACCCAGGGACATGTCAGGGGAGACAAGTCGGAAAGATAAAAATGACATAATCTGCTGCTTGCCTGTCCAGGCTCCTGGGACACAGGGAGCTCATAAAAGTGTGCAGGGCTGCAGAGAGACAGCTGTGCCCAGGAGCAGCTCTTGTGCACAGCACAGCCTGCAGGTGACAGAAGGAGAGGAGAGAAACTGAAGAGAGCTTGCAGGATGTGTGTGGTGTGAGCGGGCTGTGAGCTCACTGCAGGAGCATTGCTCACAGACCATGACAGGGTAAGTCTCACTGCAGACCATGAGCTGCTTTTCATAGAGGGTCAACTTAATTTGGGACATCCCATAGGAGATCTGGATGCAGGCACTGCATGTTTCTTTACTGTGGAAAAAGCCTTCTGCTCCAGCTGAGGGCTTCCATACTGCAGTATGAAATCACAGCCCTGAGGGCTGCATGTCCCAGCACGGCTGCAGGCTGTGCAGCCGGGGCTGCAGGCGGGTGCCCAGGGCTGTCCTGCAGAGCAGGGTCCCTGCTGTGCCCCAGGGGCTGTGTGCCGGGTATGGGACTCTGCCGCCTGCCAGGCTCAGCACTCAGCCTGCCCGGGGAGCTGCCCAGGGTGCTGCAGGGAGACGGGTGGGGGGAAGGAGCCCCCCGGCAGGGCTTGTGCTGCCACAGCTGCTGCCTGGGCAGGGGATCACAACTCCACTGCACAACGGAATGTTTCTGAGGGCACTTTGCAAGAGGAGAGCCAAGGCAGGGGGTTTCCATTTCCTGTTCTGAGGCAAAGAGGTTTGGAGTCAGAAATCTAAAAGGGGCAATAAGAGTTCTGAGAATTTTTCATCAATCAATTGCTTGTTTTGTGAACACTCACACATGATGTGCTTTCAGTCTCCCCTTTCTTGAAGGATGGAATTATCTTCATTTTCTGTAGGCATGAATAATTCACTTATCCTACAAACAGGCAGCATTTTCTAACTGAAACTGAATGCCACAGAAGCTCGGGTAGGGGGCTCTAAGAGCACTTGGGGTAAAGATATGAGACATGAAACAGATGAAAATATCCAGGGAGAAGGCATAAGAAAATAAAAGGAAGGTTAGAGCTCCATATGCTGCTTCTGCTTAAGGAATGCTGAAATACATGAAATTAAATGCAAGTAATGGTGCTAAATGTACACTGTTGTAAGAGAATAAAAACATTTCATATTATAGCAGGAGGAGTGTGTCTGAGAATGGTCTGGACTTGTCATTATCTTCTGCACTCTGAGCAGGACTCCAAGCCCAACAACAGCAGATGTCCAACAGCAGCTCCATCAGCGAGTTCCTCCTGCTGCCGTTGGCAGACACGCGGCAGCTGCAGCTCCTGCACTTCTGGCTCTTCCTGGGCATCTACCTGGCTGCCCTCCTGGGCAACGGCCTCATCAGCACAGCCGTAGCCTGCGACCGCCGCCTGCACACCCCCATGTACTTCTTCCTCCTCAACCTGGCCCTCCTCGACCTGGGCAGCATCTCCACCACTCTCCCCAAAGCCATGGCCAACGCCCTCTGGGACACCAGGGCCATCTCCTACACAGGATGTGCTGCACAGCTCTTTTTCTTTTCCTTCTTCCTCTCAGCAGAGTATTCCCTTCTCACCATCATGTCCTATGACCGCTACGTTGCCATCTGCAAGCCCCTGCACTACGGGACCTTGATGGACAGCAGAGCTTGTGCCACCATGGCAGCAGCTGCCTGGGGCACTGGGGTTCTCTATTCCCTGCTGCACACTGCCAGTACGTTTTCACTGCCTCTCTGCCAAGGCAATGTTGTCAACCAGTTTTTCTGTGAAATCCCACAGATCCTCAAGCTCTCCTGCTCTGGCTCCTACCTCATGGAAATTGTATTTCTCTTTTTTGGTGTCAGTTTAGGCTTTGGTTGCTTTGTTTTCATAGTTGTGTCCTATGTGCACATCTTCATGGCTGTGCTGAGGATGCCCTCTGAGCAGGGACGGCACAAAGCCTTCTCCATGTGCCTCCCTCACCTGGCTGTGGTCTCCCTGTTTCTCAGCACTGGTGCTTTTGCCTACCTGAAGCCCCCGTCCATTTCCTCCCCACTCCTGGATCTGACAGTGGCACTTCTGTATGCAGTGGTTCCTCCAACACTAAACCCTATTATCTACAGCATGAGGAACAGGGAGATCAAGCACGCTTTCAGGAAGGTGTTGCAATAAGCACTATTCCAGCTACAATAAAATGCACAACTTCCTCAATAGGATTCCCAGTGGTGGTTCTTTATGTTTTATGCATCTTTGTCTGTTTGATTATGTGAGATATAGGAATGTGCAAAAAAAAAATGTTATTGA
Source organism: Coturnix japonica (assembly GCF_054131305.1). Classification (NCBI taxonomy): domain Eukaryota; kingdom Metazoa; phylum Chordata; class Aves; order Galliformes; family Phasianidae; genus Coturnix; species Coturnix japonica. Next base: position 17,676,162 of record NC_140672.1, on the reverse strand, counting down.
ACTTATAAATAAAAATGTATTTAAATTCTTTCCTACCTAATTTCCATTTTCTCACTCCAAGAACTCATGTAAACATGGAACCAGATTCCCTGAATATGTTATAAGATACCTAAAAAGCTTTCAAAATAGACTTACTTAGATTTTCTTTCTTCCTACTTTGCCTGGATTTGGGGAGGTACAGCCACAGACAGCAGCTCAACGTGCTCTTTTCATTCATGTGCTCTTACCAGTGCTGCAGTGCTCTTGAGTCCTCTCATTTGTGCAGTCCTGAAGGTCTTGTGTGTCTCACAACAGTCCTGTTGCCTCTACAGCAGCAATCCAGGGCTGCAGTCAGTAGCCGGCAATATGAACAGGTCTGTCAGAGCTGGTCTCCTTGCTGGCACTGCCATAACAAGAGGGCCCCTTTAGAGCAGGACCAGAGAACTGGAGGGAGGCCTCTTCCAAAGCTGGTGTAAGGAATATACCTCAGGAGCTGCTCCCTGAGAAAACCTTGAGATCTTCAGGTGCTCTTCACTGTGTGACCAGATCAGATTGAATAGTCCCAAGGAGATCCGTAAGCATCTCAAGGCAGTGCTGTGGTTTAAGGTTTATGGGTTGAGACAAAGAGAAAAAGAAAAGGATAATAATTATGACAAATGTATTTATACATATATAATATATTTAGTGTATTTTCACACATATACAACATATGCAGTTGCAAACATATATGAACTAATCCCTATGCGCATCTGTCTGCAAGTCCAGGATTAGTTGCAGGGGTTTTAACAGCCACAGGGTTCACTGTAGGAGCTGAAGTGGCTGTTGGGCTGTTGCAGGAGTTGAAGTGACCTCAGAGTTCATTGCCAGAGCTGGAACCACCACAGGACCTGTGACTATGTTGGAGCAGCCACTGGGCTCATTGGAGGGGTTGGAGCCACCGCAGGGCTGTACTTCCTCCCTTGGGAGGAATTTGTACCATTTTCTTATTACCATACTTGGAACAGCTACAGGACCCGTAGCAGGAGTAACTGCAGAGCTCATTATGAGGGGTGGAGTGACAGAGGGATCTGCCCAGAGCTTGGAGCAACTGCAGGACGTGTAGCAAAACCTTGGAGCTGCTGCATGGTCTGTGCCAGGAGTTGCAGAGGCTGCAGCACTGTCAGCAGATCCAGCTCTCTGGATCTGGCACACTGCAGTCATTTGTGCCTCTTGGGGGTTACCAGTGCCACAGCAGACCTGCCCCCAATATTCTACCAGTTTATCAGGATCCTGCAGTTGCTCGGAGATGAAGTTCCAAAGCCCTGGGGGTGCCCACCACTCCAGGCAGCTGCCCAGACCGTCCCACACCCTCTGCCATGCAGAGCCTTCTCACCTTGGGGCAGATCTCTCACTGATATTCCTGAATAATTGTTTAACCTCAATCATAGATTCATAGAATCACCAAGGTTGGAAAAGGCCTAAAAGATCATCCAGTCCAACCGTTCACCTATTACCTATAGCTCCCACTAAACCATGTCCCTCAACACAATATCCAGTACACCCCCGGACTCACAGAGGCGACAATGTAAATTGTGTAATTCCTAATCATATGGACAATATTACTTCCAAAACCCAAAGATGACCGCAGAGCTGAATGTGCACAAAACTTCACTTTGTCAGCTGCCAATTTTATCGTGGTACAAACTGAGGTCAAACAGCATAGCAAAATAAATACCCTAATGCAGCATCCAAGCACCAAGTAAGGAGCTGTGCAGTGAAGCTTCATGAGAAGACTCAACAAGCTCCACACATAGGGAGCACATCCACACATATCAGCACCATGGCCTGCACTTCTCCAGCTCCCACAAAGCCCTGTCCGCTCTGGACAGATGTGCTGCTATCTCAACCCTTGGAGCCTCACATCAGGCACCAAAATGACAGTGGTTGTTGAACCCAACATGTGGCTCAGCAGCACACAGTGCTTTGTGCACTGCCCAATTCCCAGTGGGATGGGGATGAGAACTGGGAAAAAGAGTACAACTTCTGGGATGTAACAAAGCAGTTTACTAAGAGAGATAAAAGAAGTGGAGTAATAGTTATCACTATATATCCGTTGATATGGAATTGTATGTAACAACTGATGCACAAGCGCTTGCTCAGCACCACCAGACTGATGCTCAGCTGGACCCTGGGCAGTGAAGAGACTGAGATGAACTCCCACCCCTTTCAATACAATTTCTGCTTGCTGTCAGCTGATAGAGAACGTCCCTTTGGCCACTATCAGTCAGCTGTCCTCACTCTGTTCCCTCCCAGCTCCATGTGCCCTCCACTGACCATGGCCTTGGCTCTGTACAACACTGCTTAGCAGCAGCTGTAAACATCAGAGTGTTATCAATGGTTTTCTCCTAGAACCAAAACACTGCACCACAGCAGACAGTCTGAAGAAAACAATTCCATCCCAGCTGTAACTCAGATTCCTGCCTGTCCCCTCTTCTTGTTCTTCCTGATCAGGAAGCAAGGAACAGAATCTGCCGCTCTCCTCTCTGAGCCCTTTCCATCAGTTCTCAGCTGGCTCCTCTGCCATCCCCAGGCAGAGCTCAGTGCCCTCTCATGGATGGCAGCAGCCTTTTCTCTTCTTCCTTGCCCATCCGTCATGCAGAATCTGTACCCCATTTGCTACAGTACAGAGCTGAGAATCAACCCACCATGTCTCTGTGAACCAAACAAGACCCTAGGCCTGCAAAGGCACAGAGATTTGGAGTTCGCTGAGTGAATGTTTGTGGTCCTCTCATTAGTGTAACGACTCTTCAGAAAGGATCCCCTTCCAGAAGCATGTTTTGATTTTGCCTGGCTGGGCCTTGCATCTACACCGTGCTACTGGTGTTCAGAAGATGGCACACAGGTACGAGACCCATTGTGGGGCTCACAGTTGTCCAGTGAACATTGTCACTACCCAGGGCATGTCTTTCCTAAAGGTCCTCAGTGGCATTTGCCAGCTGGCTGGGGGTGTGCTGGAGACCCCAGGGAACTGCCATTCTGTTGTAATACAAGAAGAATTTTACAGAGCAGCAGCCATGGATCAAGATAAGCACTTTACAGAGCAGCAGCTGCAGAGCAGGATAAACAGCATGAGAACCAAGGACACCTCTAGCAAAAGAGTGAAAGGCTCGTGGCTTTGAAGCGGGCTTTTAGGGTTCTTATTGCAGAAGCTTTCTTCCAATTAGTACGTGTGATTTTTGAACACCCTTGTTTGTTTGCTATAAAAGTACGGCTCTTCAGGCAATAGATGGACACAGCTATATTTAACTATATTGGTGTGTGGTTGTTTGTCCTAGAACGCTGACTTTTGCCTTCAGGTTCGCCAACACATGGGGGCCCGCAATGTCATGGGATTTAACTCTTGAACACCTGTGGGATCCCGAGAAACTAAGCCAGTATTTGAGTCAGGGATGGCGCAGCCTAGATAGATCTAAGGGGGTATGACTTATTTGGGGCTTGGCTTGTGCTTACCGTGCTCTATATAACACTGTTCCGAAAAGAGAGAATTTCCGAGCTGAGGTTCTAGCCAAAAAGGGAAATCCCCAAGTCAATTTTGATCAGTCACAGGAGGCACCAGTAACAATATCAGTTGCCCTTGTGGAAGGCAAGAAATGGAAATGGGTGTCCTCACGTCTAGAACGGAAAAAAGAAGTGGAGGAGGAGGCAACAGAAGATCCAGGTGACAGGTCTGGATAAGTACCGAGAAAGGAAAAAGGAAAAGTGTCATGAAGAAGAGAGTGATGAGGAGGAAATCTCTGTTACTGTTTGTCGATCCCTGAAGATGACTGAAATCGAAGGCGTAAGAAAGGAGTTCACACGGCACCAGAATGAATCTCTTGTTACCTGGTTGCTTCGCTGTTGGGACAGCTGGGACGGTAGCTTGTTGTGATGTGACAGGCCCTTCCCCATATTCTGGAAGAATCTTAGTGTAATACAGTGGGTGTAGACAAAAAGGCGTAGGTTATATAAGGATGTGTCTGTTTCAATAAATCGCCATTTTGCCACTTCATCTCCTTGGTGTCACTTGGTAATTGGCCTAGCTGCTGCTTCAGTTGAAGGCGAGAGATCGTAAAGAAATTAACGACCATAAAGCCTTCATGTGTATCATTAAAATTCTCAGCTATTAGACACAAGCGCTTTCCAGATTGAGCAAGGAACAACAGTAAATTGCACTGTGTGTTTCCTTGTGGTGTTACCTACGTGACCACAGAGAAGACACGAGGAAGTGGCATGACCAGCCTACTCCTGTACTATGAGCACGGGTGAGGGAACTACAAAACAGTCCAACCACCAGTACGGCTGCTCCAGTTATCACAGGTAACCAATAGAGGGGCCCTGCCCTCATTCAAGGGAGTGGAAGGGATAATAGAGTTTATTGGACTGTGTGGATTTGATGGCCTAGCACATCAGAACCACAGAAATATAAGGCACTGGTGGATACTGGTGCACAGTGCACCCTAATGCCCTCCAGTCATGAAGGGACAGAATCAATCCATATTTCTGGATATCTCTCAAGAATTGACTGTGTTGGAGGCTGAAATAAGCCTCACTGGTAAAGACTGGAAAAAACATCCTATGTGAGTGGTCCAGGGTTTCCGTTCATACTTGGTATTGAGGATACCTCAGAAGAGGGCATTTCAAGGATACTAAGGGGTATCACTGGGCCTTTGGAATCGCTGCTGTAGATATGGAAAACATTAAGCAGCTGTCTGTTTTGCCTGGCCTGTCAGAGGACCCGTCTGTTGTGAGGCTGCTACGAGTAAAAATAAAAGAGCAGCAGGTACCGATTGCTACAAAGACAGTGCACAGACGGCAGTATCGCACCAACAGGGATTCCTTGCTCCCCATTCATGATTTGATTCGCCAGTTGGAGAATCAGGGAGTGATCAGTAAAACTCACTCACCTTTTAACAGCTCCATATGGCCAGTGCGTAAAGCCAGTGGAGAATGGAGGCTGACAGTAGACTACCGTGGCCTGAATGAGGTCACACCCCCACTGAGTGCTGCTGTGCTGGAGAGCAAATAATTCAAATTCTTCTATGAGCCAGTTTTGCTATTAAGTGAAGCAAAGTAAAAGGGCCTGCCCAGGAAATTCAGTTCTTAGGTATAAAGTGGCAGGATGGATGTCATCACATCCCAACAGTGATTGACAAAATCACTGCCATGTCTCCACCAACTAGCAAGAAAGAGACACAATCTTTCCTGGGTGCAGTGGGCTTTTGGAGGATGCACATTCCAAACTACAGCCTCATTGTAAGCCCCCTTTATCAGGTGATGCAGAAGAAGAATGATTTTGCATAGGGCCCAGAGCAGCAGCAGGCTTTTGAACAGATTAAACAGGAGATAGCCCGTGCTGTAGCCCTGGGGCCAGTACGGACTGGACAGGATGTAAAGAACATCCTCTATACTGCTGCTGGAGAGAAAGGTCCCACTTGGAGTTTGTGGCAAAGAGCCTCAGGAGGGACCCAAGGCCGACCCCTGGGATTCTGGAGCTGAGCGTACAAGGGGTCTGAAGAGTGCTACACTCCAACTGAGAAGGAGATCTTAGCCGCGCATGAGGGGGCTCGGGCTGCTTCCGAAGTAGCTGGTACTGAAATGCAGCTCTTTCTGGCACCTCGACTGTCAATGATGAACCGGATGTTGAAAGGGGAGGTTCTCTCCACCCATCATGCTACCGATGCCACCTGGAGCAAGTGGATTGCACTGATTAGACAACAAGCGCGGATGGGGAACCTCAATCGTCCAGGAATTTTAGAAGTGATCATGAACTGGACTGAAGATAAAAAGTTTGGAACATCACCAGGAGAAGAGGTGTCATGTGCTAAAGCGGCCCCACCATACATCGAACTACCAGAAAATGAAAAGAAATATGCTCTTTTCACTGATGGATCATTTCATATTGTAGGGAAGCATCGGAGATGGAAAGCTGCTGTTTGGAGCCCCACACGACAGGTCGCAGAGGCCACTGAAGGTAAAGGAGAATCAAGTCAGTTTGCAGAGGTAAAAGCTGTCCAGCTGACCTTAGATGTGGCTGAACGGGAGAGGTGGCCAATGCTTTATCTTTATACTGACTCATGGATGGTGGCAAATGCCTTATGGGGGTTGTTACAGCAGTGGGAACAAAATAACTGGCAACGGAGGTGTAAACCTATTTGGGCTGCTGAACTGTAGAAAAACATAACTGCTCAAAAAAAAGATATGATTGTAAAGGTGTGTCACGTGGATGCACACTTGCCCAAGAGTCGGGCTATTGCAGAACAACAAAACAACCATCAGGTAGGTCGAGCTGCCAGAATTGAGGTGGCTCAAATAGACTTGGACTGGCAGAACAAGAGTGAATTATTTCAAGCTTGATGGTTCCATGAGACCTCAGGCCATCAAGGAATGGACATAACATATAATTGGGCTAGAGACTGAGGGGTGGACTTAACTATGGATGCTATTGCACTGGTTATTCATGACTGTGAATCATGTGCCATAATTAAACAAGCCAAGAATATGAAGCCTCTCTGGGGGGAAGGCCAAGGCAAAAGTATAAATATGGGGAGGAGTGACAGGTGAATGATGTCACCTTGCCAAGATCTCATAATGATAAGCGTTTTGTGCTTACCATGGTGGAAGCAACCACTGGGTGGCTTGAAACATACGCAGTACCCCATGCTACTGCCAGAAACACAATATTGGGTTGTTAGAAACAAGTCCTATAGAGACATGACACCTCAGAAAGAACTGAGTCTCATAATGGGACACATTTCAAAAATTCCCTTAATAAATACTTGGGCCAAAGTTCATGGCATTGAGTGGATTTATCATATCCCCTACCATGCACCAGCTTCTGGTAAAATTAAAAGATACAATGGGGTGTTGAAAACTATGTTGAAAGCAATGGGTGGTGGAACACTGAAGCACTGGGAAAAGCATTTGCATGTGGTGCAAGGATGCTGTTAAAGTTCATATCCCACATGTGCCCTGTGTCTCATCACAGGATGTGGGGTGTGAGAAGGGCCCAGTCTGAACAAGCAGTCAATCCCAGTGAAACTCTGAACTTCAGATCTCTCAGTTCCAGTGCCCTCCTGTGCACACTCTCCCATAGTTTGATGTTCTTTATGTTCTGCATTGCCCACAAGTGCACCCAGTGCTCCAGGTGAGGCAGTAGCAATGCAGAGCAAAGAGGGACAAACCTTTCTCCCACCCAGCTGGCAATAAATTGCTTGATGCACTTTAGGGGACTGTTGGCCTTCTTGGCTGGCTGGGCACACTGCTGACTCACTTAAAATTTTATGTTGAGCAGGACCCCCAATCCTTTTCAGTCAGACGTCTCTCATGTGTCCAATATACAGACAGTGTTTATGTCCAGGGTTGCCCATACCCAGGTGCACAATCAGGCACTTGTTCTTGTTATACTTTATGCACTTGGTGCTTAGTACCAACTGGTACCCACTTCTCTGACTTGTCCACATCTCTCTGCAAGTCCTCTCCACCCTAAGTGGAGGCAACAACACCTCCTCATCTGGTCTCATCAGCAAACTTGCTCAGAACATCTTCTAGTCCTGCATGCAAGTCATCTGCATAAACATGAAAGGAAAGTGGCCCTAAAATGGAACCCTGGGGAGCTCTGACAGTGACCATCTACCAGCCCAATGGAACCCACGGACTATAATCCTTTGGGACAGAACTACTGGCCAACTGCTCACCCACCACTGCTGGTGAACCTGAAAGGCAAAATGTCAGCGTGCTGGGTCAAACAGAGAAACACCAATATAGTTACATATAGCTGCATCAATTTATTGCCCGAAAGCCAGACTTTTATAGGAGACAGACAAGGGTGTCCAAAAATCACACACGCTAGTTGGAGGAAAGCTACTGCAATAACAACCCTATAACCCCCCTTCAAAGCCACGAGCCATTCATTCTTTTCCTAGAGATGTCCTTTGTTCTCATGCTGTTTATCCTGCTCCGCAGCTGCTGCTCTGTGAACTCCTTATCTCAATCCATGGCTGCTGCTCTGTAAAATTCTTCTTGTATTACAACACACCACGTTCTGTTTCTGTCTAGCTGTATGCAGGAATTTCTGTCCAGAAGGGTGCTGGAGAAATAGTATCAAAAGCTCTACTGAAATCCTCAAGGATTACATCAACTGCCTTCCCTTGTTCAGCTCAATGGATAAAGGTGTCATAAAAAGACCTGAAATTAAATAGGACCTTCCCCTCTGTATCTTGTGTTGTCTGTGACCTGTCCTTCAGTTGTTTTTCCATAACTCCCACCATCATTTTCTCCATAATTTTACCAAGCACTGTAGTGAGACTGACAGGTCCATAGTTGCCCGTGTCATCTTTCTTGCTCTTCCTTACAATGAGACAACATTTGCCAGCTTCCTGTCAACAGGTATGACCCTAGATTTATTAGATGCCATTGAAATGCGAGCCCAGAGCATGCTAAAGTGTCATCAGTGCAAGAACGTAGATGTGCCATAGCTTTGCAATGCCTTGAAATCCAGACTATGCCACAGATGGAGCAGAGAGGAAGATCTGCCTCTTCTGTTCTGAGCTCATCCTTTTGATAAGCTGAATATCACTACATACTCCATGGGGTCAGGTGCAAAAGACACAATGGGTGCCCTAAGCACGTGGCTGAGGTGGTATTTAGGATGGCCAAGAATACCTCCCTTCTGGCCCTCAGCTGATGCTCCAGAAGGAGGTGTCTATCTCATAGATTTTCCGTCACAGTTTACAAGCACTAGCACAAAACTAGGATCACCCAAGGCATCTTGGGCATCACTGAGAGACTGTGTATGAGTAGTGCAGTCCCTGTGGAATAAAAACCAAGGATTCAGATGAGGGACTCACACACAGACACCTCACTGTGCACATCTGAACTCAGCTAGGTGAACTTGTAGCTCCTGTGGTTCTTTGAAAAACTGATCCCAATTCAGCCCCAGGGTTTCCATCTGAGGATGAGATGCCTAACGCTAGAATAAGGATGGGATGGTCTGTTGATAACAGGACAAATGGAAACGGATTTAAATTAAAAAGGGGAGACATAGGTTAGATGTGAGGAACCTATATTTTTACACAGCAACACTGGAAATAGTTGCCCTCAGAGGCTGTGCATGCCCAATGGATGGGATCCTGGGTTTACTCTGGGTTTACCCTCACGTCAGTCCATGTTTCTACTCATACTTTTGTCTAGGTGAACTCTCACTTTACTCAAGGTTTTACTCACAGTTTACCATCAGGGAGTGTGATCGGGAGATGGGCTGGTGGAGTGACTTGCTGGCATCCCCGAGGGAAGGCTGCCAGGCAGATACCCCCAGAAAAGTGGTTGACTCCCTGCCCTGTCACAGTCAGACAGACCTGACTGATGAGAAGGGTTGGAAGAGAGTCCCAACTCAACATCACAGGAGCCCCCCCATGCCTGCCTAGCCCTCGACCCCTGATCCATCTAAGCAACAGGTTTGACACTCTGAAATCTGAAGGAGATAAGAATGGGGAGGCAATGGAGGATCTGCCTAGGAGGAAACCTAATGCAAGGCAGTCACTACCAAGCCTTGTGACTTCCTCTGCCATGAAAGAAAGAAGGGTGGCCGTGGTGGGTGACTCCCTTCTCAGAGGAATAGAGGGCCCCATTTGCAGACTGGACCCCAGTTGTCAGTAAGTCTGCTGCCTTCTTGGTTTCAGGTCAGGGACATAATGAGGAAACTCCCAATGCTGGTTAGGTCCACTGATTATTTTCCACTACTCATAGTTTAGGTGGGCAGTGATGAAATTTCTTAGATAAGACTACAAACTATAAAAAGAGATTTCAGGAATTTAGGCCATTTAGTTCACAAAGTGGGAGATCAAGTGATTTTTTGTTCTATACCTTCAGTGGCAGTGAGGGACACAGAGCAGGCTTGGAAAGCAAAGCAATGAACAATTGTCTCAGAGGTTGGTACTGAGCCAGAAACTTTGAGTTCTTTGATCACAGGACAGTTTACTTGGCCCATGGTCTGTTATCCATGAATGGAACCCAACTGTCTCAAAGGGGGAAGTGAATCCTAGCATAGACGGTAGCGGGGCTTATCGAAAGAGCTTTAAACTAGCTACGATGGGGGAGTGGACAAAACAGGGCTTACCAGAGATAAGCCTAGGGAAATGCTGTTTGAGCTGGGAGAGAGGCAGATGCCTCAGCTGAAGTGCGTCTACACCAACGCACGCAGCTTGGTCAACAAGCAAGAGGAGCTGGAAGCAACTGTGCATCTGACAAACCATGACCTAGTTGCTATTACCGACCCATGGTGGGACCACTGCCATGACTGGAGTGCTGTGATGGATGGTTACAAGCTCTTCAGAAGGGATAGAGGAGGAAGGAAGGGTGGTGGTGTGGGCCTTTATATTAAAGAGAGTTTTGATGTTGAAGAGCTTGGGCTTCAGAATGAAGTGCATGTTTGTAAGGATCGGGGAAAAGGCCTGTAAGTGTGACATCTTGCTAAAGGTTTCTTATAGACCGCCTAATTGATGGGTGAGGCATTCTATGAGCAGCTTACTGAAGTCGCAAGATTGCCAGCACTCATTTTCTTGGGAGACTACAACTTCTCTGATATATGCTGGGAATATAATAAATAGCAGAGGAATCAGTCCAAGAGGTTTATAGATTGCATGCAAGACAGCTTCCTTACACAGCTGGTATGAAGTCCTACCAGGGGTGGTTCCTTGCTAGACCTGCTCTTCACTAACAGTGAAGGACTGGTAGGAGTTGAGAAGGTTGGGGACTGTCTTGGGCAGAGTGGCCATGAAATGGTAGAATTCTCTATTCTTGGAGATGTCAGAAGGGTGACTAGCAAAACTACTATCCTGAACTTCTAGAGGGCGGACTTTGACCTGTTCAGGACACTTGTAGCACAGGTCCCTTGGGAGTCGCTCCTTATGGGTAAAGGGGTCCAGGAAGCCTGGACACTCCTCAAGATGGAAATCTTAAAGGCACGAGATCAGGCTGTCCCTGAATGCCATAAGGTGAGCCATAGGGGAAGAAGACCAGTGCAGATGAACTGGGGAAAACTACTGAGACTCAGGAAGAAAAAGAGAATCTCCGTCCTCTGGAAGAAGGGGCTGGGTACTTGGGGAGATTACAAGGAAGTTGCTAAGGCATGCAGGGAGGAAGTTAGGAAGGCACATTAATTCCCTGTCCCTTAATCCATGCCCAGAGCTTCTCAGCCATGTCACTGCCAACTGTAAGCTCCATGCAGAGTTCAAGTGGGACACAGAGGGCACAGCCTTCTGCTGGGTGGATGCAAGTGTTGGTGGAACCAGATGGGACAAAGCCCTCCCACCATGCCCTCCTGGGAAAATGGCCACCCCAAGAATGGCAGTCTGCCTCCTCCATGACCCCATCTGAAATGCTCCTGCACTGATTGATTATAGGGCTTTAAACCAGGTCCAAATGGGGAAGGGTGGGGAATTGGATGTGACAGAGAAGGGCTGAGGGATATTGTTGCTGTTGGAGATTGAATGGAAAGCCTCTGAGTTGTTCTATAGGATTGTGTGAGGATTCCTCAGAGAAAGTCTTGTTGCCAATACCCCGTCCTAAATCTTACTGTGTACCCTCTGGGGGTAACCCCAACCTACTGCTGCCCTAAAGTGCCTGTAGACCAGTGCGGGTAGCATGGGAAATAAACGGGACAAATCAAGAGAAAACCACAGAGCTTTTCCTTTCATGCAGGCTGCTGATTCTGAGCAAGGCCCTGAACATCAGTACCACAGTGTAGATGCAAGACCCAGACAGGCTAAATCAAAGCATGCTTCTGGAAGGGGATGCTTTCTGAAGAATCCTTACACTAATGAGAGGACCACAAACATTCACTCAGCGAACTCCAAATCTCTGTGCCTTTGCAGGCCTAGGGTCTTGTTTGGTTCACAGAGACACGGTGGGTTGATTCTCAGCTCTGTACTGTAGCAAATGGGGTACAGATTCTGCATGACGGATGGGCAAGGAAGAAGAGAAAAGGCTGCTGCCATCCATGAGAGGGCACTGAGCTCTGCCTGGGGATGGCAGAGGAGCCAGCTGAGAACTGATGGAAAGGGCTCAGAGAGGAGAGCGGCAGATTCTGTTCCTTGCTTCCTGATCAGGAAGAACAAGAAGAGGGGACAGGCAGGAATCTGAGTTACAGCTGGGATGGAATTGTTTTCTTCAGACTGTCTGCTGTGGTGCAGTGTTTTGGTTCTAGGAGAAAACCATTGATAACACTCTGATGTTTACAGCTGCTGCTAAGCAGTGTTGTACAGAGCCAAGGCCATGGTCAGTGGAGGGCACATGGAGCTGGGAGGGAACAGAGTGAGGACAGCTGACTGATAGTGGCCAAAGGGACGTTCTCTATCAGCTGACAGCAAGCAGAAATTGTATTGAAAGGGGTGGGAGTTCATCTCAGTCTCTTCACTGCTCAGGGCCCAGCTGAGCATCAGTCTGGTGGTGCTGAGCAAGTGCTTGTGCATCAGTTGTTACATACGATTCTATATCAACGGATATATAGTGATTACTATTACTCCTCTCCTTTTATCTCTCTTAGTAAACTGCTTTGTTACAACCCAGAAGTTGTACTCTTTTTCCCAGTTCTCATCCCCATCCCACTGGGAATGGGGCAGTGCACAAAGCACTGTGAGCTGCTGAGCCACATGTTGGGTTCAACAACCACAGTCATTTTGGTGCCTGATGTGAGGCTCCAAGGGTTGTGGTAACAGCACATCTGTCCAGAGTGGACAGGGCTTTGTGGGAGTTGGAGATGTGCAGGCCATGGTGCTGATAGTTTCCCTATTTGTGAAGCTTGCTGAGTCTTCTCATGAAGCTGCATTTCACAGCTCCTTGCTTGCTGCTTGTTTTCCCTGCTGCATCATTTGTCAACTCTGGATGCTGGATTAGGGTATTTATTTTGCTATGCTGTTTGACCTTGGTTTGTACCACGATAAAATTGGCAAAGTGAAGTTTTGTGCACATTCAGCTCTTTGGACATCTTTGGGTTTTGGAAGTAATATTGTTGGTATGATTAGGAATTACACATTTTACACTGTCGTCTCTGGGAGACCAGGGGTATTCAAGGAGAGACTGGATATTGTGTTGAGGGACATGGTTAAGTGGGAGCTATTGGTAATAGGTGAACGGTTGGATTGGATGATCTTTCAGGCCTTTTCCAGTTTTGGTGATTCTATGATTCTAGGATTGAGGTTAAACAATTATTCAGGAATATCAGTGAGAGATCTGCCCCAAGGTGAGAAGGCTCTGCATGGCAGGGGGTGTGGGACAGTCTGGGCAGCTGCCTGGAGTGGTGGGCACCCCCAGGGCTTTGGAACTTCATCTCCGAGCAACTGCAGGATCCTGAGAAACTGGTAGAATATTGGAGACAGGTCTGCTGTGGCACTGGTAATCCTAAAAAGGCCCAAATGACTGCAGTGTGCCAGGGCCTGGCCCACACCTACTGAGCTGTGTTCAACACTATTCAGCATCTTCAAGGGGAAGAGAGCTGGATCTGCTGACATTGCTGCAGCCTCTGCAACTCCTGGCACAGTCCCTGCAATAGCTCCAAGTTTTTGCTACACATCCTGCAGTTGCTCCAAGCTCTGGACAGATCCCACTGTCACTCCACCCCTCATAAGGAGCTCTGCGGTCACTTATGCTACAGGTCCTGTAGCTGTTCCAAGTATTGAGATAAGAAAATTAAGCAAACCACTGAGTGCTGCTGTAGAGACGACGGGACTGCTGTGAGACACACAAGACCTTCAGGCCTGTAGAAATGAGAGGACTCGAATCCTCTGTGCACTGTATCAGTGTAAAGAGAGGAGGAATGAAAAGAACTAGTTGTGCTTCTATCTGTGGCTGTACCTTCCCCAAATCCAGACAAAGTTGGATAAGAGAAGAGCTAAGGAAAAGCGTATTTTGAATGCTATTTATTTATCTCTTAACCTATTCGGGGAATCTGGTTCCATGTTTACATGAGCTCTTGGAGTGAGAAAATGGATAGTAGGTGTGAAAGAAGTGAAACAAATTTTTATTTATAAGTTCAATAACATTTTTTTGCACGTTGCTATATCTCACATAATCAATCAATCAAAGATGCATAAAAGATGAAGAACCATCACTGGGAATCATGCGATGAAGATGTGCACTTTATTGAAGCGGGAATAGTGAGTATTGCAACACCTTCCTGAGAGCGTGCTTGATCTCCCTGTTCCTCATGCTGTAGATAATAGGGTTCAGTGTTGGAGGAACCACTGAGTACAGAAGTGCCACTGTCAGATCCAGGAGTGGGGAGGGAATGGAGGGGGGCTTCAGGTAGGCAAAAGCACCAGTGCTGAGAAACAGGGAGACCACGGCCAGGTGAGGGAGGCACGTGGAGAAGGCTTTGCGCCGTCCCTGCTCAGAGGGCATCCTCAGCACAGCCACGAAGATCTGCACATAGGACACAACTATGAAAACATAGCAGCCTACGTCTAAACTGATAGTAAAAATGAGAAACACAACTTCCCTGAGATTTGATTCTGAGCAGGAGAGCTTGAGGATCTGGGGAATTTCACAGAAAAACTGGTTGACAACATTGCCTTGGCAGAGAGGCAGTGAAAACGTACTGGCAGTGTGCAGCAGGGAATTGAGAACCCCAGTGCCCCAGGCAGCTGCTGCCATGGTGGCACAAGCTCTGCTGTCCATCAAGGTCCCGTAGTGCAGGGGCTTGCAGATGGCAACATAGCGGTCATAGGACATGATGGTGAGAAGGGAATACTCTGCTGACATGAAGAAGGTAAAGAAAAAGAGCTGTGCAGCACATCCTGTGTAGGAGATGGCCCTGTTGTCCCAGAGGGCGTTGGGCATGGCTTTGGGGAGAGTGGTGGAGATGCTGCCCAGGTTGAGGAGGGCCAGGTTGAGGAGGAAGAAGTACATGGGGGTGTGCAGGCGGCGGTCGCAGGCTACGGCTGTGCTGATGAGGCCGTTGCCCAGGAGGGCAGCCAGGTAGATGCCCAGGAAGAGCCAGAAGTGCAGGAGCTGCAGCTGCCGCGTGTCTGCCAACGGCAGCAGGAGGAACTCACTGATGGAGCTGCTGTTGGGCATCTGCTGTTGTTGGGCTTGGAGTCCTGCTCAGAGTGCAGAAGATAATGGCAAGTCCAGACCATTCTCAGAGGCACTACTCCTGCTATACTATGAAATGTTTTAATTCTCCTACAACAGTGTACATTTAGCACCATTACTTGCATTTAATTTCATGTATTTCAGCATTCCTTAAGCAGAAGCAGCATATGGAGCTCTAACCTTCCTCTTATTTTCTTATCCCTTCTCCCTGGATATTTTCATCTGTTTCATGTCTCATATCTTTAACCCAAGTGCTCTTAGAGCCCCCTACCCGAGATTCTGTGGCATTCAGTTTCAGTTAGAAAATGCTGCCTGTTTGTAGGATAAGTGAATTATTCATGCCTACAGAAAATGAAGATAATTCCATCCTTCGAGAAAGGGGAGACTGAAAGCACATCATGTGTGAGTGTTCACAAAACAAGCAATTGATTGATGAAAAATTCTCAGAACTCTTATTGCCCCTTTTAGATTTCTGACTCCAAACCTCTTTGCCACAGAACAGGAAATGGAAACCCCCTGCCTTGGCTCTCCTCTTGCAAAGTGCCCTCAGAAACATTCAGTTGTGCAGTGGAGCTGTGATCCCCTGCCCCAGGCAGCAGCTGTGGCAGCACAAACCCTGCCGGGGGCTCCTTACCCCACACGTCTCCCCGCAGCGCCCTGGGCAGCTCCCCGGGCAGGCTGAGTGCTGAGCCTGGCAGGCGGCAGAGTCCCATACCCGGCACACAGCCCATGGGGCACAGCAGGGACCCTGCTCTGCAGGACAGCCCTGGGCACCCGTCTCAGCTGGAGCAGAAAGCTTTTTCCACAGTAAAGAAACATGCAGTGCCTGCAGTCAGATCTCCTATGGGATGTCCCAGTTATAGTTACCCCTTAATTAAAAGCAGCTCATGGTCAGCTGTGAGACTTACCTTGTCATGGTCTGTGAGCAATGCTCCTGCAGTGAGTTCACAGCCCGCTCACACCACACACATCCTGCAAGCTCTCTCCAATTTCTCTCCTCTCCTTCTGTCACCTGCAGGCTGTGCTGTGCACGAGATCTGCTCCTGGGCACAGCTGTCTCTCTGCAGCTCTGCCCACTTTTATGAGCTCCCTGTGTCCCAGGAACCTGGACAAGCAAGCAGCAGATTATGTCATTTTTATCCTTCCCACTCATTTCCCCTGACATGTCCCTGGGTCCTCATGGCCAACAGCTCCTGAAAGACAACAGCATCATGACTGTGCTTTGAAATCCACTCAATTAACCACCACATGTCCAGTGGTCAGTGACTGATTGGAGACATATGGGGAGTGCTCCCAGAGATCGTTTGATGAAACAATAAGGGCAACCAGACAAGGAAGGCGAGGTTTGGACTTTCCCTGTGCAGGGCAGTGATCCAGCTGAGGCAGCGCAGGAGTCTCATCCCTTGACAGAAATCCTGGAGCTGAAATGGGATTCGGCTCCCCACAGAACCACAGGAGCTGGGATTTCTCTGGTTCAGTTCAGAAGTGCACAAGGAGTTGCCTGCATGTGAGCTCCTGCTCTGAGTCCTCGGTCCTTCAGCTGGGAGGCAGCAGCTCACACACAGACACTGGGTGATGCCCAAGGTGCCTGGGCTGCTCCTGATGTTTGCAAGTGCTTGTAAACCGTGTGGGAAATCCCTGAGATAGACACCACCTTCCTGGGCATCAGCTGAGGGCCAGAGAGGGGATAGAACCGGCTGTCCAGTGAATTCACTCACAGCTACAAGAGCAGCACAGGGCCTTCAGCAAAGCCATGCCCATGGTGTGTCCGTGCTGCTACGTCACCTCCAAGACCCACGATCGGTCTAATGTTTGTGTGCCACCTTCTGCACACTGATTCTATAGATGAGCTATCCAGTCAGGCAATGTCCAGTGATGCTTTTCAATTAGGATATTTACTTCTGTGCTTTTGCACTAATGCAAACACCAACACACAAGAAGCTAGAAATCTTGGTAGAGCTGCAGGCCTGAGCTCCTGTTTGGACCATGGGGACACAGTTTAATGGTTTCCACAACTGCACTGTAGCACAAGGGGGATACCGAGTCTTTAGGATGGATGGGCGAGGAGACAAAGAAGGGCGACTGCCCTCTGTGAGAGTGCACTGAGCTCTGCCTGGGGATGGAAGAGCAGACAGGTCAGAGCTAATGGAAATGGCAAACAGAGGAGACCATCAGTGTCTTTTCCTGTCTTCCTGATCAGGGAGAGTAAATGGAAGGTGCCCTCTGCAGACAGATGGGAATCTGATGTTGTCTGTCCCTTGTCCCATTTGGTGGCCTTTGTCACTCCATTATCTGCAGCAGGGACAGCACAGCAGGGCATGTGGCATCCAGCAGATCCATGGAGAGCACAGATGGCAGCTTCTTGACCAAGCAGTGGAGGAACCAAAGAGGAGAGGTGCTCTGCTGGATCTCATACTCTCCAGCATGGAAGGACTTGTGGGAACTGTGAAGGTGAAAGGGGCATCAGGCCATGTGCAAGATGCAAATGTATCTCTTTTTATTTATTTTGAGGCTGTAAGCTTAATAGTTGATCATAAATGTCAATAAAACTGAAACAAATAATTGAAGACAAAGATGGAAATCAATGAAAATGTGTTAACCCTTCTCAACATGAAAAATTCTCATGAGTCTTGTTCCATTTTAAGTTGTAAATATGAATCTTTGAGGTGATTTGATGTCTTTTTTTTTCTTTTACTGAAACTACAATATTTTCCAGAACTGTGTTCGCTGGACACAAATGCCTTCAGGTTCAGAGACACAGACAGCGGTGCCAGTGCCAATGCCCTGTGACTGTAGCCTGGTGCCCAGCACTACTCTTCCCTGCTGCCTATTTGATGTGCCTCATCCTCCAAGTTTTTTCAGCTCTCCTAAAGAAATGGCCATGGTTAAGGGCATGTTTTCAACAGGCCATTTGGGCACACACTACTCCCACTGCCCTCCAGATTTCTCCATCCCTTGCTCTTTGTTCAGTCAGATACCTCCCAATTATCTGTCTGATTTCTGACTTTCAGGGGGATTACTGGAATTTGTTCCATCTCCCCAAAGTCTGATGGAATGTGTTGTCAACTCCTTCACTGTGATTTGATCTATCCCTTCCTATCTATTCTTTTTCTTTTTCTTCTTATACTTTTTCTTTTTCTCAATCACTGTCTCTTTTTTATTAAGGCACGAAGTCTGAAAGATGTTCATTAATGTCAGTAAAAGTGAAAAACAGAGTTGGAGACAAAGATATAAATCAATGAGAATGTGTTAACCCATCTCAATGTGTGAAATACTCACAAGTCCTGATCAGTTTTAAGTTGATACCTCTCAACTACCTGGCTGATCTATCCCAGGAAGATTACTGGAATTTGCTCCATCTCTCAGAGCCTGATGGCCTCTGTTGTCAACTACTTCACTGTGATTCAATCTATCCTATCCTACCTCAGAATAAATCATTTCTTTTAAAAATATTCCATATGAAAGACAAACTTCAATAGATGCCGCTTGAACATGGCATGCAGTTGATCACTGTGTTTTACTGTTCATTCAATTGCATCACCTTTCTTTCCATTTGCTGGCCAGATAAAAAAGAGAAATCTTTCCTTTTCCATGTGTAGCTGGTTCTCTGAGGAAAGCCAGTGGGAGTTGGTGCAAAGCAGTTTTAACACTGAGCGGATGAATGCAGAGGAGAAGAGTGATGTGAAGAAAAGTGATGCAAGTCCCATAGGTCCATTGTGAGCAGAAATTGGGTGGGGAGGTTGAGAAGGACCTTTGTCAACACAGTAACAGTACAGAACTCATTGGGACATCCTGGATTGGTATCAGTTGCACAGTGCTGCTTTAATGTCTTCTTTAAACCCAACTATAAATAAATAGACAATAAATTTATACTGGATTCTTTAAGCTCTCTCCAGATATCCCTCCTTTTTGCTGAACAAGTTCTGATAACCTGAAGAAGATAACAAGATGGCATAAGGCACAGGAGATTCTTTAGGTTATAATGGGCCCCAGGGTGCATTTGATGCTGAGTTCATCAGCCTCTAGTGCAGAGAGAAGTTTGCACAAAGTGCTCAACAAGACAAAGTCGGAAGTAACAGTGAAGTTTCTTGGAGTATTAATGGGCCCACTGAGGGCCATTACCAAGTAAGCTTCCCAAGGGACTTGTTAGAGAAGATAACTGGAAGCCATGACTACAGGCAGGCAAAGGCACTGGCATGCTAAGAAACCTCTCCTTTGCCTTACGAAGCAGACAGGTCAAGCCCTGATTGCAAGACCAGTGGTAGAGAGATCCTGTCTCTCATGTTGGCTCCTGGCATTTCCTGGGGCAATGGGTTGGAGGTCCGTATGATGTTAAATGAAAGACATGGGGACAGAAGATCCCAGGCTCTACATGTGGTGCAAGGACGCTGTGAGGTTCATGTCCCATATGAGACCTATGTTTCATTGCAGGATGTGAGAAGGGATGTGAGAAGGGCCCAGTCTGAACAAGCAGTCAATCCCTGTGAAACTCTGAACTTCAGATCTCTCAGTTCCAGTGCCCTCGTTTGCACATTCTCCCAGAGTTTGAAGTCCTTTATGTTCTGCGGTGCACAATCAGGCACTTGTTCTTGTTATACGTTATGCACTTGGTCCATTCTGTCCAGAAGGTTGTTGTGAGAAACAGTATCAAAATCTCCACTGAAATCCTCAAGGATTACATCAACTGGCTTCCCTTGGTCAACTAAACGGATAACTGTGTCACAGAATGAGCTTAAATTAAACAGGACCTTCGCCTCACAAACTTGTGTTGGCTGCAACCAATGACAGAATTGTCCTTCAGCTGTTTTTCCATAACTCCCACCATCATTTTCTCCATAATTTTACCAGGCTCTGGACTGACAGGTCCATAATTGCCCATGTCATCTTTCTTGCTCTTCCTTACAATGAGACAACATTTGCCAGCTTCCTGTCAGCTGGCATGACCCTAGACTTCTTTAGATGCAATTGAAATGACAGCCCAGAGCATACTAAGGCGTCATCATTGAAAGAAAGTAGATGTGCCATAGCTTTGCAATGTCTTGAACTCCAGAGTATGCCACAAATGGAGCAGAGGGGAAGATTTGCCTCTTCTGTAGTGAACTCATTCATTTGGTAAGCAGAATAACACTACCTGATACATGAGGACTGTGTCTCTGCTCTGCTCTGCTCAGCTCACAGGGCAGAGGTTCAGGGTGTTGCTCTCATGTCAGTGCAGGTAAACTCACTTTAACCTTTTTTCTTCTGTAAATGCTTCCTCTGTTTGTATGCTCAGATACACTTCCACATTCCCTCAAGTACACTTCCATATATCATTAACAATTACACTTTCTTATACCATCAAAACTGTTTGTCAAACAGTACAGTTCTTCAGTTCACATTAACTCCCTTAATACAGTCTGTATTCTTCAGTTATAAACACTGTGCCACAGAACCAGCACTGATTGAACCACCTCCCTCACACACTTCCTCGCAAGCAGTACATAGTATTACATAAATGGGTTGACATTCATTGGTCGGGTGGAATGTACACCTCTCCTCAGGACAATCTTACTAATCTACAGAGTACAAACTCCCGTCTTCTTACATACAAGCAGAAAGTACATATGAGTGGACAGACAACACAGTCTTTCACTTTGTCCGTGTCTGGCCATTTCCCTCACAGGAGGAAGGAAACATGGATCGGGACTCGGCACTCACCCTGCAGCTGTTCTGTGTCTCACTCACACCACACTCACTCTGACATTTAGATCAAAAACCATGGTTTATTCATACTACACAATGCTGACAACGTTTTCTAGCTGGAATCTTAATAACACTCATACTCTGGTCGACCAGTTGCAAACGTTAATGTTTTTCCCAGAGTCGGCTTGAAACACGGTACCAAACACTTAAAGCAGATGATAATATTGAACATACAACCTATAACCCCCGTGATTACAACTTGGAGAACCCAGGCTACCATTTGACAGGCTATCCACTATATCCCATACCCGTAGGAGAGACCAACCTAGGTCCCTCCTATTGTCAACTACCTGGGAGAGAGTATTTGTTCTTGTTTCCATTCATATGACATACAGTTCCCTTTCATAGGAACTCACCCAAGGAGTCTTCCTACCCAGCTGGCAACCAAAGCCATGAGCTCACCTCCCTGGGAGCAGCACGTATGGCTGTAAACTGCGTAGGATGTCTCCTCAAGACATATGGGCTCCACTTACCATACACATACCTGGTCCACCTATGGGTGGTCCTTGTCTGTCCCTGCAGTGATCAGGTGAGGAAGGGAGTCCTTCAGAGAAATCTCAGGGTGCGCCAAAAGTGTCTCCCTCTCAGCTGGTCCTGCAGAGAACAGAGCTGGTCCCACCTGGGCCGCCAAATTGACTACAGGAATTGAACTCTATAACCTCTATAACTGATACAGTCTCCCATGACATACTTATACCAAAGCTGAGGAAGTATGGGATAGGTGATTGGACAGTGAAGTGGGTCGAGAACTGGATGACTGGCAGAGTGCAGAGGGTTGTCGTTGGCGGTGCAGTGTCTGGCTGCAGGGCTGTAACTAGCGGCGTCCCCCAGGGGTCTGTGCTGGGTCCGGTCTTGTTCAACATCTTCATCAACGACCTTGATGAGGGGATAGTGACCACCCTCAGCAAGTTTGCTGATGACACGAAGTTGGGAGGATTGGCTGACACGCCTGAAGGCTGTGCTGCCATTCAGCGAGACCTGGACAGGCTGGAGAGCTGGGCAGTAAGACACCGGATGAGGTTTAACAAAAGCAAGTGTAGAGTCTTGCACCTGGGTAGAAATAATTGCATGCACCAGTACAGGCTGGGGGAAGAGCTGCTGGAGAGGAGCTCTGCTGAGAGGGATCTGGGCGTCCTGGTGGACGACAGATTGACCATGAGCCAGCAGTGTGCCCTTGTAGCCAAAAAAGCCAATGGCATCCTGGGGTGCATTAAAAAGAGCGTGTCCAGCAGGTCGAAGGAGGTGATCCTCCCCCTCTACTCTGCCCTGGTGAGGCCTCATCTGGAATATTGTGTCCAGTTCTGGGCTCCCCAGTACAAAAAAGACAGGGATCTCTTGGAAAGAGTCCAGTGGAGGACCACAAAGATGGTGAAGGGCCTGGAACATCTCCCCTATGAGGAGAGACTTAGGGAACTGGGTCTGTTTAGCCTTGAGAAAAGAAGGCTGAGAGGGGACCTGATCCAGGTCTATAAATATTTGAGGTGTGGGGGGCAAAGAGGTGTGGCCAGACTCTTTTCAGCAGTGTGTGGAGACGGGACAAGGGGAAACAGACAGAAACTGCACCATAGGAAATTCTGCACTAATGTGTGCAATAACTTCTTTACGGTGAGAGTGACAGAGCACTGGAACAGGCTGCCTAGGGTGGTTGTGGAATCTCCTTCTCTGGAGATATTCAAGACCTGCCTGGATGCTGAGCTGTGCAACGTGGTGTAGGGAACCTGCTTTGGCAGGGGGACTGGACTCAGTGGTCTCTGGAGGTCCCTTCCAACCCCTACAATTCTGTGATTCTGTGAATATCATGGAGTTGTTTGGATGGGGAAAGACTACCCCTTTGAATGACCTTTTGTCAGGGCATGTCCTGGGATTCCTAGGATCCTCAAAATGCAGCACTGCTTCTGTCACTGAAAAATGGGGCCCTGTGTGGGACGGAGGGAGGGTCCATGAGTCCCTGGCCCACCTGACTGAGTATTTCCATGGTCTTAGCAAAGACATACTTACAACTTGAGAATGACAGTTAGCTGTGTTCATGGTGGCATGGCCACTTTTAATGGCCTTGAACTGTCTGAACATAACTGAAGAGGCTCAGGCTGATGCAAATCAGCTATTGAATGAGAGTGTTGAAAAATTGGAAAGACAGGTGGCAGTTTTGATGGGGAAAAAACCTAATTCAATCATTCTCCTATGGAAGATCAGGAACAACTGTCTGGAGGACCATGGGGGCCCTGTACAAGGGAATCTGTATAAAATGGACTCTGTAAATGAAGGCACTAAAAGGTCAGATTTTGAGGTTCCATTTGGACTAGATCTATTTGAGATCTGACTGATTGTAACCCAAAAATGAAAAAAAAAAAAAAAAAAAAATGCAGGATAGGCTGGTGGGAGTGCCCTGACCAGTATCCAACCCCCCAAACCCTGCTGCCCATAATACAGCAGCTGAACTGATGGATATAGTTCAGTGGTTTAGACAGAAACCAAGAGAACATGCCAGCATAGCTGCTCTGGTTATGGGACATGGAGGCAGAAAGTGCTATGGTGAATGGACTGGAAATTTCAAAACTGACATCCATTACTACTAACCCTGCCCTCAGGCAAAGACTTTATGCTCTTGTCTGGAGGGCTTATCGCAATAAAGATTGGCGGATTTGCTGCGTAGACCGGTCAGAACTCAGATCTGCGTTGTGCTTCCTGCGGCACCAAACGCCCAACAGTGGCAGTTCCGCTTATTGGCCAGCAGGTGGCAGCAGAGACCACGGAAAGAACGTCTGCGGGACAGACCCTGGGGATCCGTTCTTTTGATTATAGGGGAAGAACACAAAGATGGAAGAGGAGGGAAGGGGGAAAAAAAAAAGAAAAAAAAAAATCAAACCACAGCAAACAAATAAAAACTTCTCCAAACGTAGCAAACGTGAATGTCTGTCAATAAATTAATGAGTAATTAAATTGATATCCCTTTCCCGCCCCCCCCCCCCCCCCCAACTTCTGAGATGAAAAAAAACCACTTCTTTTAGAAGAAAACAGAGTAGTAACAACTTCTGTACCTACATTCACCACTCTGAGATCCTGTCTGGGTCTCCCAAGGCTTGTAAATAACCACTGGGTCGGTTCTGATGTCGCGTGATTTGTTGTCAGTTCTCTCATGGTTCTCCGGTCAGTTCTCCGGTGCCAGGATCTGCCACAGGGCATTCTGACCACGGGCATCATGTTTCTACGCTGCCGCCTGCATTTAACAGGCAATGGGACTGCCCAGCATGTGCAAGGCAGCACCTCTTTCACACCACCAGAATGTTTAAGGCTGTTGGGATTGTTGTTAGCGTCCCATTAACACTGAGGCTAGAGATACCCTTAGGATTGACATTACTATTAGCATTACTTTGATGGTGCCCTATATGGGTCATTTCCAGGGGATGTCAGGAGTAAGGCACAGTGTCAGGAGAAAAAGAACAGACTCTGTTACTTTATAAACGTGATAATAGAGAGAGTTCATTGGAAAAAATACAACTCTTAAATAATGCAAAGCATGCTTCTGATTGGATGCAGGCATCATCTGGGCTCTGATTAATATTACTCTTAAGGTAAAGATTATTGTTACCATAATGATTTTTTTTTTGGATTATGATCAGGGTTAAGGTTCCTTTTGCTACAAACTTCTAGCATCATTTTTGTTGTTGCATTTGGAGTTAGGGACGATTTTAGAATCAGGGTAAGGGTTAGGATTAGAGTTACATTGCTGGTTAATGCTGTTATCTTTACAGCTCCTGTGAGGGTTGGGGTCTGGGTCAGGTGTTTAAAAATGAAATGAAAAAAGAATTAAAAAAATATATTGAAAGCTTCAGATTTCCTTAATCTTTGTGGGAATCATATAATGTGCAACTCAGATCTACCTCTTCGTGCAGTGACTGCCTGTAAATTTGCTGGAGCCTAATATAATATGGCCTTGTGCTTTCCACTAACTCACCTTCATTTCATTTTCATTACATTTGCTTGGTAGTCAGATTTTGGTGTGTGGATATTTTAAAACAATCTAACTGACATTAGCAAAAAATTAAAAATAAAATTAAAAAAAATGCACAACAGCATCGTATCAATTTTTATAGATAAGATAAAGAAGAGCAGTTTCCCTTAGTTTTCTGTGCCTCTTTACTTTCTTACCCTCTCCCCTTGTGTGAGAAACTCTCAAAGTCAAAGATTTCTAGTTAGGCAAAGATGGCAGCGATAGCAGCAGTGCTTATTCATTATTGCAATACTGCGCGCACATCCCCTATTGGCAAGGGAGAAACTGCACACCAGTCAGTGAAATCAATTCTGTTCTGTGCCCTAAACCCACTGCAGGTGATGCTCTCATGGCTCTCATTGGTTGAGCATCTCAGGCTCACAGACTCCTCGAGACTGTGGCTAGGATTCATTTCCATAGAAGGTCAATTACCAACCTCTTGTTTTTAGGTCTGCCTTGTACTTTTCTGCGGACAGAGAAGGGCAATGTTTCCAAAAGTCAGTACATTCATTCTGTCCTGTGCTGGGCTCTACCCACCCTGTATTTATCTTGTGCTTGTCTCAATTCTCCCCATGTCAGAATGCCCCCAGTCTGAACTTAATTCTGTTCAGCAACTTTCTTGGTGGAAAAACTACTTATACAGCTGTTTTACAAGAGGGTTATACATTCAGTTAGGGCCTACACTATGTACTGAAAATACTGGAAACTTCCACTGCAAAAACACAATCTACCTCTCCCATCTGTGCAGCCTTGCAGACCCAGAGCATGCCAGGTTATTTCTGCTTTCATAGCATTTGCATGCTGTAGGGTGAGCACAAGGTTCTGCTGCTTGATTCTTCTGCAAGAGCTGCCTACCGGCAAATGGTTGCAGGGATGGAGGATGTGACAGAAAGCATTTGTCTCCACAAGAGCAGAGTTACATTCAGTGCAGAGTGTGAGTGTCAGGTTGGTGTGGAAAAGCACTGACACGCTGGGGATGATGCAGTGCTCACATGTCTAACACTCACAGACATTACTGTCAGAAGGATGGTGCTGTGTTGTGCTTCTACCTTTGGCAGCCCCTGGAGAAATGCTATGGCACACAGAACACCTTTGTATTGCACTGACTGCTGCCATGCAGCATGGATTTAACACACCAAATCCAGAGGAGCATGACTGCATCTAACTGCCCTGAGAAAAACTACTGTAGCTGAAGAGATGAGGAGGCAGCTGCTCATCTGCAGAACAAGCAGTACTGCCAGACATTGGGCCAGGTGAGCACCTCCTGCTGCAGCGTGATGATGACAGGGCTGGAGATGATCTGCAAAGCCAGCTTAAAAGTGGGAGACGTGAGTCAACATGGCAGGAGGACAGAGGTGTTAGGGAGCAGCCAAGGCATCAAAGAGTATCAGAAGGCTTTGAAAAGTATCACAAAGTGACAGCCAGGAAGACTGGGATATATCATGAGCAGCAACCTGGATGCTAGAGATTATTTGCTCCCATACAAAATGGTAGAGATCTTGCTGCAGACATCCCAAAGCCAGGCAAAATGGGAACCCAGAGCTCTGCCTGCACGAACCCCACAGCCATAGCATTGCAAGCTGAGCTGCCTTGCTGTTTGTTGCATTCATCCCAATCCCTGTGATTGAAGACTCAGAATGCAGTCGAGGCGATGACTGAGCATGAGAGTGACTTTATTCAATAAAAGACAGGAGGGCTTGAGAGGTCAAGGGTGAAGATGGGACTCCTCTTGTCAAGATGAGAGTGGCTCAGAGCTGGTGCTGCTGCCTGGTGCCTGGGACTGGCAGCCTGACTCTAAGTCCCCATCTAAGATGCTCAGCTTCACCTCACTGATGCTGCCCTGCTCCTGCATGGTGGTGCTGCTGCTGGGACACTCGGGCTATGCTTGGGATGGGCAGCACTGCAAAGGCGCTGGGTCACAATCCAGGCAGGTGACTGCTGTGTCTGGCAGGCTCAGGTCAGGAGCTTCAGCAGAGCCAGGAGATATGAGAGCATGAACGTGGATGAGCCCCTTGTGTCCATCACTGTTACCATGTGGAAGGCTGTCATCCGAATTGCAGCGATTCATGCTTAATAAGAACTCTCCATTGATGGAAAGACACTGCTTGGTTTGGATCTTTGGGGTTGACAAGGGCTCGAATCACCTAGGAAGGCATAGAAACACAAGGGTTAGTTTCAAACATTTGCAAGTTGAATCATGAAAGGTTGTTGATACTTGGTAATAGAGTGGCGGCCGGAAGAAGCAAGTAGGCTTGAAGCAGCATAGCCACAGTCTTGAAAGTGATCCTCATTCAGGTCCAGCTCGTGTGTTGTTTCACTGTAATCTGCTTCTTTGGGTCTACCTAGTGGGCAGCAACACTCGAGCTGTTACTGATATCATTGAAAAGAACTGGAGACAATTGTTCTATTCCTAAGAGCTTCAAGGTGCCTAGAAGCACAAATAGAAACCAGCAGTATTTCATCACTTCACCAAAAGGAAGGTCAAACACCTGAGCTGTGAAGAGCAGTTACAGAACCTATGCATAAGATCACACCAGACATACTTTGTTCTAACAACAGTTATGGCACATAGTCCATTTCCTTCAATATTCCCAAAATGAAATGATGTGGAGCATTACAGGGAAAGAAACACTGCACACAGACACTATGACCCTGATTAGACTCAAGCAGCAGACTTAAAACAAGTCAGAGTTTTTGATTCCAGGATATTTCAGGACCTATCGTGTGAAATTCAGTTACACAACAGTGCCTAGGTGCCTGCGTTTCAAGCAACTTTCAGATCACAGCCATGTAAAATAAAAACAAATTCAGTGCAGAAATAGCAAGCCTGTACCTTAATACTCATGAGATTATCCATTTTTTACAGCACTCTGACTAAGTTCTAAAACTTGCTCATCCCAGTTCACTTCAGCAAGTTCCACCAATTCAAGCAACGCAGTTCTGAGATCCTGTGTATGTTGTGCAGATAGAATTGAACAGTGCAGAAATAATCTCTGACAGCTTTAAGAGCTCCGTTCTGCTTACAAACTCTCAGTCCAAAACTATTCTCAGTTTTAAGGAAATGAACACCTGAAGCAGTTGGATCATCTGCCGCATTCTGCTTCTTGGCATCATGATTAGCACAAAGGGTTTTCTGCTGTCCTGCAGAGATGGAAAAAGTCCTGCTTACAAATGGACCAAGTTTCAGTGTACAGCAGAGTTTGTACCAGACTAAAAAGCCACGCCATTCAATTCATGTGCTCAGGTTGTTATGCACTCCGAAAGGAAACAGAACTAACTGTTGGATTCTGAAGGCAATCTGTGGGGTCCTACATTACCTCCTGATTCTGGAAGAGGAAATTCTAATAGCAAATGCAGAACTTTGATCTTTGTAGACATGAGAAGAGCTGGCATTTAGGAACATTCATTTCAGGGAAATCAAATGATGTGTCTGTATTTTTTACTACAGATAGTATAGGGAGCAGCCAGTTGAAGAACCAGATACAAAAAATCCAGCCCATTGGCAAGAAAATACTTCTCCTTAAATTCTGTATGCTATCATGGTACAGAATTAGGCTACAGTGCCACATAGGCCAACCAAGTGTAGAACCAAATCCACAAAATACTGGTAGACAAAGCAGCAAAAACAGGGACAATATTCAGCAGACAGGCCTTTCTACCCACAGCTCAGCATGTTCTGCCATCCGAAAAGCAAGGCCTCTTGTCAAGCTCAGCTATTTCCCTTCTCAGTGTATTCTAGCACCACTGATACCCACTGGTATCCTCCTGTAGAGTGCCATCATATTGTCATCATCCAAAGGGAAAACCCACACAGCAGAGCATACAGCACTACACCCATGCTCCAAATATCCGCCTGAAAAACAAAAAGACAAGCTTACAAACCTGAAGCACCTCAAATAGCTTCCTGACAGACTGGATTGTCTGCCCTTGCCAAAGCCCACATATAGCCCATGAAAAGCTGGCTCTTTCCCTCAGGAAATAAAACCTTATCGTCCCAGAGAAAGCATATAACCCTCATTCAATTGCCCTTCCACTCAGCTTAGAGCACTACTAAAACCAGCATCTTCACCTTAGCTCATCACACTGCTGCACTTCCTTTTACAAGGATTTCACTGGCAAAAATGAAATCAAAGCCGTCACAAGGGATTTAGCACAGTTACATGTTACTGGCTACGAGAGCTGTCAGCACAGTCACCTGTCAGGCTTTGCTGCTGTTCTATTTATGTAGAGGCACAACAAGGTTCAGACACCTCACAGTGCAGTTCTCACTTTGACTGTAAAGAAAAAGGAGGCTTGAAAAGCAGTGTGTGGAAAACAAAGAAACAAGAATTAGAACAACAGTGGGGCCATGGCACTTGTAGGAATTGCTCCGCCTTTAACAGCGATTCAAGAAGGATGAGGGCATTCCAAACCAGACCAGTTTGGACAGATTAACAACTGCAAGTAGTGGGTTCCAAAATTCCAGACATGAAATCAAAGCTGGAAAAACTCTTCACATTTTCATCTCTCAATTTTTAGTACATTGTGCATTACAACGGAAACAATTCTTCACATACAACTTGGAAGCTAAAGACAAGTCTGACAAAACAGACTGCACAGAAATGATGGATAATTAACAGAGCAAATTGCTCTTTCAAACACTTAGTAATAGAAAGAGATCTCTGAAGTTGCTGTTCTGTAGAGCACCAAAGCAGTCGCTTGAGGCAGTTCAGGATTAGCCTGAGACGAACCAGCCAGCTGTGTGAACTGAGACCAATTGCACTTCTTCTATTTTACTTTCATTCTATGTGACCTCACTAAGCAAATATTGTCTAAGACCATGAGTATCACATAAATGTGCAGATCTCAAGCTGCTCACTTATCTAGTACCCTTGGCATGATGCTTTATTTTCCTCAGCTATTCATCTAGATTGTGTCTGTTGATTGTGCAACAACAGCCTGTTGGTCTCGATTACCTGTGAGAGGCTCTAACTTTGGCCAGGAAAAATCATTTGAGGATAAGTAATTATCTGGGACTCAGTAAGGCAGTCTTCCCATGCTTTCATAACAGCCGAGATACACACACACACAAACTCATGGAACCCCACTGCTTTGCACAATCCTGTGCACACTCACATGTGTCATGCACTGATTTCCCAGCCAGTCCTCATGGGGTCTATTACTTAGGACAGGAGTGTAGGGGAGCAGCCAGAAGCTGTTTGCATTCCCTGCTGTCTGCTGGGCAGCTTTGCTGGAGATGCTTGGGTTGCTTTGCTTTTCCTTGGGAGGTGGGAAGGAGCTTTGGGTTGGAGGCACATCCCGTGCCAGAGCATCTCGATGGCACGTGTGTGGCACTGATCTGCAGCAGATGAAGGGGAGGAGGTCCCAGCACAGCCCTGCACCATGCTCTGCCACACTGGGCAGCTTGTTCCTGGCTCAGCAGCGCCATCAGACAAGGAGCAGGGAAGGAAATCAAGGATGGGGGGTACCATCAAACGCAGTTAGTGCATGCCTGTGCAAGACAAACAGACCCAGAGCTTGCGGGTTATTCCTGCTTTTGTAGCATTTGTGTGCTGTAGCTGAGCAAAAGGTTCTGCTGCTTGAATCTTCTTCTGCAAGAGCCACCTACCGGTAAATGTCTGCAGGGATGGAGGATGTGACAGAAGCATTTGTCTCCATGACAGCGTAGTTACACTTGGTCTAGAGAGTGAGAGAGGCAGGCAGCACTGCCTGATGTTGGTCAGGGCGAGTTCCTCCTGCCGCAGCGCGATGATGGCAGGGCTGGAGATGATCTGCAGGGACAGCTCACAGGTGAGAGCCAGGAATGGACACGGCGGGAGGACAGAGGTGTTAGGGAGCAGCCACGGCATCAAAGAGCATCAAAAGGCCCTGAAAAGCATCACAGCCACAGCCAGGAAGCTTGGGGTTTTCATGAGCAGCATCCAGGATGCTAGAGACTATTTGCTGCCATACACAACGGCAGCAGAGCTCTCGCTGCAGGCATCCCAAAGTCAGGCAAAATGGGAACACACCCAGAGCTCGGCCGCACAAACCCCACAGCCAGAGTGTTGTAAGCTGAGCTGCCTTGCAGTTTCTTGCACTCATCCCAATCTCTGCGAATGAAAACTCGGAATTCAGTCAAGGCGTTGATTGAGCACGAGCGTGCCTTTATTCAATAGGAGAAAGGAGGGGGTGTGAGGTCTGGAGGAAAGATGGGACTCATCCTCTCTTGTAATCATGAGAGCTGCTCAGAGACCGTGCTGTTGCCCGGAGCCTGGGACTCGTGTCCTGATTCTGTGCCCCCCTGCGAGATGCTCAGCTTCTCCTCGGTGATGCTGACCTGAGCCTGCATGGTGGTGCTGCTGTCGGGGCACTCGGGCTGTGCTTGGGGTGGGCTGCACTGCAGAGACATTGAGTCCAGGCTGGTGCCTGAGGTGTCTGGTGGGCTCAGGTCAGCAGCTTCAGTAGGGATGGGATGAATGAAGGCTTCAACGATGATGACCTTCTTCTCTTGATAGCTGATGTTATACGGAAGGCTTTCATCTGAACTGCAGCATTCTGTGCTTAGTAACAACTCTTCATTGATGGAAGATGCGTCATCGTAACATGCCCTGCGTCTTGGGGATATACAAGGGCTCGGGTCACCTAGGAAGGAGCAGATGTACAGCAGTTAGTGTCGAACGTTCACAAGATGAACCATGGAGATTCTTGACATTTGGCTATGTAGTGGTGGTGGGCAGAAGCAAATAGGCTTCTAGCAACAGTGTCACTGTCTTGAAAGTGATCCACGTGCAGGTCCAGCTCTTGTGTTGACAAGAGACACATTTGGGAAAGACAGGGATCAAGACGGGCTTGAACGCCAGAAGGAGGTACAAGCCCACTGAAAGCATGAATTCTACCTGTGTTGCTGACAAGCAGTGTTTTGTAAGCTGGACTTGCACCCTTACCTGCCAGGACCAAGACTTCTGCTTCAGAGGGCTCCCTGGCACTGCTCTGCAGTTGGCGTTTGGCCACAGGGGATGGTTTGCCCAGGCAGAAGCAGGAACACCAACTGCCAGCTGCTGACTCTGCCCTCTTCCTGGGAGAACTCATTCTGCAGAGAAAACAGAGCATGCTGTCAGACGTGGTGCAGGGTGATGGAAGAGCTGCACCGAGCCCTGGCCAAAAGTTGCCTGTTCTGGGCACTGCCTGCTTTCTGCTGAAACACAGCTTAGAAAGGCCCTCTGTTTCAAACAGCAGAGGATGCTTCCATTCCTACAGCTCAGCCCTCAAGTCCTGAAGGCTAAATACCTCTCAACGATGTCAAGCAAGGACATGGATCCGGAGAATGTCGGAGGCTCAGGCTGCTTTGCTCTCCCAGGGCTGACCTTCACCAGGGAACAAAGGCCGTTGATGAGCTTGCCCCATTTCTTTGGCTCTGCGCAACAAAACAAAGAAACCAGTTCATTTCAGGCCTGGCTCGGTTGGACGAAGCTGAGCGCAATGCATTCGACAGAGCATGTAACAACGGGAAGAATATTCCCAACAAGGACACGTAAGAATGGATTTTCCCCATCCCTGGAGGTGCCCAAGGAGATTACTGTAGTTCTCTTTCTAAGCTTGCTGAACTTGGGCATAAACAAACCCCCTGAAAGTAACGTTCTGACCCTATTTGACTAACTCACGTTGTCAAATGTAAATTACGCACCTGGCTTTGGCAATGAATTGAGGAGGGAATCGGGAACTTTTCCGCTGATGAGTTCCATGCACTCACCAGGGAAAAGCCCAACCTGTAATTAGAACAAAAAGACAGGTGAGCATTAGCCCGAGCCCAGAGCCAAAGGGAAGGTCCACTGACAGTGACACAGGGCAACTGTTTGCATCCAGCAGCCATCCTGTGCAGGCAGAGCAGCTCCAAGCTGAGATTCCCAACTCTACTGAAGTTGTGCTCTCTAGTCAAAAACGTGTGCCTACCTCAAAGCCACGCTTGCCTCTCCACCAGGGGCTCAGCCTGTTGATATGTCCTCATATAAACAATGCTCACCAGATCTCTGACCTGAAAGAGATTGAAACATCAATCCCAGATTCAGCAAATCTGGTAGGAAAACAAAGCAGAAAGGACTGCCCTCTTCTATGCACGACAACACGGAACGCCTGGAACTGCTTACCTCCAGAGAGAGCTCATCTGGCCCCTGGGTGACGTGGCTCTTAATAACATGGGCTGCCGCAAATGCTGGTACGTTTAAAGATGACATAGCACGCACCAGCTGCGGCTTCTGCATGTTATCAGCCTGCAAAACAGAGAACAGGCCATGGTCAGGAGCTGAGGACAAACCAGGAGGATTTCAAGGTGAGGAGCACATCTGCAGAGAAAGCTGCAGCAAATGCGCTCCGTCCTTATCAGGAGCACTTCAGAAGGAGCTGCACGTCTCATAGCTCTGGAGCAGCACTTCTTCCCCACCCTTCACTACTCCAAGCAGCTCCAACAAACTTCTCAGAAGAAATCCAGGCCAGCACAGACCTGGCAGACCAGAACCAAGTGCAGCTTATGTGACGGCAGTGCCCACTCCTTGCTTCCACCCTGCTCCAGCAGGTTAAGGAGTCTGAGCATCACTGGCCTTTGACAACTCAAGACTTTCAGCACCTCATGCCAACATTTCTCACTAAGATACACCTAAGGCATTGAATTCTCTTCTCACTACCTCCTCTCAGTCCTCCCCTAGGAACAGAAACCATTTAGATTCTACAGCAAACTACAGCATCTACCCTGCAAGAGCACATTGAACCACCTGCAACAATGAAACATGGTTTTGGAGAGTGGGTCTGAAAACACACCTTTAGACAACTGTCTCCCTGTAGCCAAAAGGAAACCAAGTAGCAAAAGAAGAGTCCAGCCTGAAACATGCCCATGCTACTAGCCCAAGTTTCTCACAGTGAATGCAGAATCCATCCTGTTCTTGAGGTAACAAATGACCAGTGGGTCTCCTCTTGCTCCACCCCTTCTCCTTCAAAGCCAGAAAAAGAAAAACAGGTAGAAGAAAACCCAGACGTACCTTTCCACACAAAGAGCAGAAAGTGGAACAGCAGTTGTCTCCTTCCTGAGACATGGTGGGGAGCATCCCAGAGGAAGCCCATGTTCTTTGCTTCTCTCCACAGGGACTTCAAGCATTCTTGGCAAGAGCTGTTTTTGTTCTTTCTTCAATTGCTTCCATCACCAGAATCTCCTTTGGAAAAGGAACCCGAATGAAAGAATCAGCAAATGAAAAAGAATGAGCAATAGCCACTTTACCAGCTTTCTCCTAACATGCAATTTAGACCCCCAATTCGGGCAAGGTCTTAAAATCAGCTGGTTACAAGAACTGTCCCAAAATATATCCAGCTTCCGTACAGCTGCCATTCTTTCTGACAGCGAGTGTAATCACAGAATCATAGAATGGCCCGGGTTGGAAGGGACCTCAAGGATCATGAAGATCAATCACCTCCCTGTCCCTGCTGGTCATCCCCTCTTCTGATGGAGCCCAGGGGACCATTTGCTCTCTGAGCTGCAAGAGCACGCTGATGGCTCACGTTCTGTTTTTCATCCACCAGGACCCCCAGGTCCTTCTCTGCGGGGCTTCTCTTAAGGACTGCTCCTCCCAGTCTGTAGAAATGCCTGGGATTCCTCCAGCCCAAGTGCAAAACCTTGCACTTTGCTGTGTTCAACCTCATTAGATTCACGTAGGCCAACCTCTCGGTTGAGCTCCCTCTGAATGGCATCCCTTCCTTCCACTGCGTCAGCCGCACCACTCAGCAAACAGCAGAGGGTGCACTCCATTGCATCATTGGTGTCTCTGATAACCATGTAAAAAAGCACTGGTCCCAAGACAGACTCCTGGATGACACCACTTGTTATCGGCCTCCACCTGGACATCAAACCATGAATCACCACCCTCTGTCCTCTACAAAACCTCTTTGTCTTCTACTCCTGCTGCAGCTGCAATGGCTGCACCAGCATGAATCACGTTTGACAATCCTCCAGCTCTGGCCTAGCCATGCACAGCAGCAGTCCGTCTCCCTCCCAGCTCACTCACCAGTGTGCTGCTGTGTCCCAAATTCAGTGCAGTAGCACTGAGAGCAGGCAGCACCCATCACCCTCCTCTAACTCTCTCTGCCAGCTGCGATGAGGACTGACATAGCACGCCCACCCCAGCCCAGCTTTTCTGCTGAGACACCTCCCAGCAACCACCCAGCACCAATCCCAGTTGCTGCAAGCTGTCTGAGAGCCTGCTGGAGTGCACTGACAATAACTTTGTGGGTCAAGTATTAAGCACACCAAGCAGAAGGGAAGCATTACTGGACATGGTGCACAGCAGGGGTTAAGACTGGAGGTGGTCAGGGCTGTAGTGACCATGCCCTCCTAGAGTTCCTCATCTCAAGGAATGCAGGCCTGGCAAAAAGCAAAGTCAGGATCCTGAGCTTCAGGAGAGTCAGCTGCAGGCTGTTCAAAGAATTCTTGCATGAGAGACACTGGAAAACTGTTTTTAGGGGTAAAGGAATGGAAAAGAGATGGTAACTTTCTCAGAAAACCTTACTCAGAGTTGGAGCTCTGAGCTCCATCCCGACCACACGAAACACAGCAGAGGAGGCAGGAAAGCAGCATGGCTGAACCTGCTGGTTACAGGGAGCAACAAGAAGGAAATGGAGAAACAGCGGAAACGGAGACATGCAGCCTGGTCGCTTTGGTGGCCTTCTACAGTGGAGTGACAGCATCAGTAGGGAAAGGAAAAGCAACTGACATCACTCAGCCAGACTTTTGCAAGGCCTTCGATGTTGAGCAAGTTTCCTGTTAGAACTCAGTGTGAACAAATCTACCACTGAGCAACACCCTGAGCCCCCACTCACCTCAGCAGAGGTCAGCCTGCACCCCAGCCTTCCGCCTATTCTGCTCCATTGATGGAAGCACACCGGGCATCATTGCTACTCACCCGACCAATGATGATAGGGGCAGAAAAGGGAATTCCTCTTTACCTTTCAGATGAAAAATTGATGACTGTGTGGAATCTTCCCAGTACAGCTGTGGGGCCTTCCTTTACTTGTATCCTGCTGCTCCGTGTCACAGTGGGAGAGCTGCTCTGGCCTCTCCTCTCAGCCTGTGCCTCCTGCAGTGTGAGCAGCTTTGTGGATAGAGGAGACACCCACACAGACTTGGGCCTGGATAGAGAACTGTGCCCTACAACATAGGTACATTTACATCACGCTCTTTTCCTTGTGTGTGAGCAATCCTTGCTCTTTTCAGATGGTACTATGAGCGTGTGACACCCCAAACACATATTTAGCATCTGTCCATATCATTAAGGCTCTCGTCAAGGCAGTTATTTCAGCCTTCTGAGGGGTAGTCCCCATGGCTGATGGTTGTGCTTCCATTCCCTGCTCAGTAGCAGTTACTGCATGTCCTGCCTTAAAGCCTCCCTGTCTCACAAAACTGCAGCTGCTGGTAAATCAGGCGTCTTCTGCATCTTCTAAGGGTTCGTCCTTCAGCTCCAACCGACTGAATGTAATGTTCATGTAATGAATGTAATGTAATGAATGAAACATCAGTTGTTTCAAAGCAGTGATGTCATCCTGGTTCTCCACCAGGGGAGTTCCGCTAAGGAAAGATACTGGGTTGGCAATAGTAGTTACAATTATTTCTATATCACCCTGCTCTACCAGGATGGCCTGGTATTTCGGGAATCTTTGGGGTGAACAGATGCCATTCAGAGGGACCTTGACAGGCTGGAAAGCTGGGCTCGGGTGAACCTAATGAGGTTCAACACAGCAAAGTGCAAGGTTTTGCACTTGGGCCGGAAGAACCCCAGGCACCTGTACAGGGTGGGAGGAGTTGTCCTTGAGAGCAGCTCGGCTGAAAAAGACCTAGGGGTCCTGATAGATGAGAAACTTAACATGAGCCAGCAGTGCGCTCTGGCAGCCCGGAAAGCAAATGGGATCCTGGGCTCCATCAGGAGAGGGGTGGTCAGCAGGGATAGGGAGGTGATCGTCCCTCTCTACTCTGCTCTTGTGAGGCCCCATCTGGAGTACTGTGTCCAGGTGCGGAGCCCTCAGTACAAAAAAGATATGGAGATTTTGGAAAGGGTCCAGAGGAGGGACAGGAAGATGATCAGGGGGCTGGAGCACCTCCCCTATGAGGACAGGCTGAGGGAGTTGGGTTTGTTCAGCCTGGAGAAGAGAAGGTTGCGGGGTGACCTCATTGCAGCCTTTCAGTACCTGAAGGGAACTTACTCCCAGGAGGGGAGTAAACTCTTCGAAAGGGCTGATAATAGCAGGACTAGGGGAAATGGTTTTAAGTTGAAGGAGGGAAGATTTAGGTTGGATGTTAGGGGAAAGTTCTTTACTAGAAGGGTGGTTAGGTCCTGGAACAGGCTGCCCAGTGAGGTTGTGGATGCCCCGTCCTTGGAGGTGTTCAAGACCAGGTTGGACGGGGCCCTGGGCAACCTGATCTAGTAAAGGCGTATGTTTGGTGGCCCTGCTAGGCAGGGGGGTTGGAACTACATGATCCTTGAGGTCCCTTCCAACCCGGGTAATTCTGTGATTCTGTGATTCTGTGGGGTGAAAGCCAATGTCCCCCTTTTGCCTCCAATACAGTAAACACTGCATGAGATATTAAAACTGGTATCCTTTGGCCCAGTGTAGATTGATGGGCTTCTTGAATATTGAGCACCAGTGCACCCTGGATATCCCTTACTCACTTCAAGCTGTTTCAAGTTTACCCTCAGTCCGTAGCTGTGTATCCATGGTCGGCACCCTCCTGTCATTCCTGGCAACGTATGGAGTTCCTTGGCAGTTTGCAGCTCAGGGGTTGAGCAGATGGCTTCTTTCTTGGCAGTCCTTAAGGTTCAAAGTCCAGCTGTCATCTCCTATCCCAAATACGTCACTTGCTGCTGAGTTAGTTGTGCTTTCTGTCAACCAAGAAACTCAGCAAACTCTCAGTCTATTGTACACAGTCCTTTTTTTGCTGTGGCACCCACGTGCTCCAGTAAAGTTCCACCCTAGGATGGAGGATCCCAGGTCTCAGGCTCACGAGTTGACCAGTTCTCAACAATCATTTAGCTGTTCTCACAACCCTGGGTAACACTGTCCAGGTTCACTGAGTCTCTTCTCCCTCTATTAGGGAGAACAGATACACGCAAGTACTCGTATGCTATCATGAGGAATTCAGTAGGTTACATTTAATTTAGAAGCATGATGCAATCAAAAGCTCGCTTAAATAAAAGCATACCCTTTTCTTTCACTCAAAATAATAGCCCAGAAAAAAATAAAAACAAAACAAAACTCTCATCATAATTGTTAAAGAAATTATCTACTAAATCTCGATGGAGAGTGGAGACACATGCTAGTTTTAGGAACACAGCACTTATCTCATTATCTGAATGCATCTCAAGGCATGCTCCTTGTGAAACTGTGAGAACTTCTATCATTAACAGACGTGTACCATGCCCTGATATATGGTTAAACCGCTTGCAGTGCACTGTCAGATGTACAGGATGGCAGCTGTATGTGCTGTGACCAAATAAACCCCACACTGAAACCTTTCAGAATTTTAGGACCTACAAGTACTGCATTCATATTAAAAGAAAAAAATTCCTAAGCTACACATGTTCTAGGTTTCCATTTGTTAGATACAACATACCTTTGGAAGTAGGCGCCTAAAAAGATATGCCTTCTACTTGCTTCTCTGTCTGGCTCTTCGAAAAGAAGGCCTTTGGAGCAGGAAATGCAAAGGGCAGCTCATTTCTTAACACTGACTCTGCATCAACATTCTCTGTGTTTGCACGCTTCTTAGATGCCACTTTTCTTGTCACTGGAGTTGACAGTGTGAATTCCATATCACCCAGTTGAGTATCATGCCTCGAATGGTGCCAGAGACGGAACAAAAGGTTTTCTGATCACAGCCGGAGAAGTTACTGTCAAAGAAATTCTAACAGCTGAGAAGGTCAGACATAATGCTTATAAAAATATCATACATTATTTGGCTATTGAACAAAACAGTTGAAAACTCTGATTCTCTCCTAGAATAAGTTCGTTTCTTATAGACTGTCAAACACCATTTT
Source organism: Coturnix japonica (assembly GCF_054131305.1). Taxonomy (NCBI): domain Eukaryota; kingdom Metazoa; phylum Chordata; class Aves; order Galliformes; family Phasianidae; genus Coturnix; species Coturnix japonica. Next base: position 17,637,300 of record NC_140672.1, on the reverse strand, counting down.
TTTATTTGTTCATCTCAATTCTCCATTGAGGATTAACCCTCACCAGCTTATCTAAACATAAATATGAATTATCACTTGGTTTAGTTAAAAATTTGAATAATATCACAGTGGATTTTGTTGTCCAACACAGTAAGATTGAATTTCTTTCGGTACCTTTCAACCTCTGCCTACCTCCAGCCTAACTCCAGAATCTTATTAACTGTGCCTTATCGCTTCCCATTGTGTTTTAAAATCCTCACTGACTCCTTTACTTGTTCCCTTGCTTGCTGTTTCTGTGCAAACCAAACACTGGAGTTAGGGATCACGTCAAACCAACCATGGCCTACAGGTAGAAGGCAACAAAATTTATGCTTAACATACTTCTTTGCTCTATCTTTATCTTCCTTTGGTCAAGGTCCACTAGATACTTAAATATGGAGTAAGCACTAGATACAATGAGAAGCAGATTTCTAGATTAAGAGCTGTATTTTTTCTGTAAGAAACTAGCTGTACATCTTCACACACCTGCTTTGTTTTCTGAGTATTTAGATCGAGTGGAGATTCTTCAAACACTGAAGCTACATCAGAAAATTCCATGGATCCAAACGCATCTGGCACATGGCTGCAGTCTGGCACATCTTCATATGCCAGAGCCTTTTCAGACAGAAATGTTCCACCGAGATTCTTTTGCAGAATTAGAAGGAAGATTTCATCAGAAGATTTCACCGCTAAAGTCTAAATAAGATTGGTTTGCAAGTTCCAAACTATGGCTAACAGCTAATGGAAGTCCACAGGCCAGCAGCAACAACTTTTATATTATGTTCTTAATATTCTAATTGTTGATATGACGTTCATATAAAGAGCAGAAGGGAAATTACTCTTAGAGCTCAAGTCATCTTTCACAGCCTGCGTCAACAAGAGCAGCACCTCATAGCCTTTGGTTTCAAGACCTGGACCACAAGCTAGCTAATGATTTTACACAGAATTCCAGAGTTCAAGTCACTGTTTACATTAGGGCTGAAATTGTACTGAAAGCCTTCAAGTTCATCACACTTAATTATCACTGGCACCACACATAACTCCACGTTACATATGTGATCACACGCAACCTGGCAACTTCAGACAATTCCCAAAGCACTCCACTTGCACTTGGCTACTAAAGTACAGAAAAAGGAATTAACATCAGAAATAGCTGCAGTCAAAACCATCTAAGAATCCAAGTCTCCAGGAAACAAGGAAAGCAAATCCTCTCCAGGACTGTGTTCTAAAAGGAAACAGATCAGAAAGGTGAGTTCTTCCCCCCTTTGACCACCCACTCATGTAACGTCCATGTCATTTCTAAGTATGCTGCCCAGACCAAGACTGAGGATGCTTCAGAAGAAGACCTTCCCTGCTAAGCCAAACAGAACAAGTAAGGTACCAAAATATGTAGAGCCAAACGAGGAAAGGTGCTCTAAGAAGGTAAGCATCACAAGAGACCAACAGGAATACTTACACAATCCAAACAATGCACAGTTTCTGTTCCACAAGCTGCCAAGAGGAATGTGTGCAGTACTCACAGCGCACCATGTACACTGCTTACTGCAGTCATACTGCTTCGTAGGACCAGCCCAACTTACTAAAACACTTTAATGAGCAATCCGAACTGTCTGGATCAGCACGGTTCACTTGGAAGGGACCTTCACAGATAAACCTGAAGAGGTGAGGCGACTGCACTATCTAAACCTTAAAGCATATAGGACCTTAAAGCATAAGCTTAAAGCACAGAAGCATGACCAGCAGGTCGAGGGAGGTGGTGCTGCCCCTCCACACTCCTCTCATTGAAACCCCATCTGGAGCACTGCACGCAGTTCTGGAGCCCTCAACACAAGAAGGACTTGGAGATGTTCAGGCAGGTCCAGAGGAGGGCCATGAAGGTGATCAGAGAGGGCTGAAAGCACCTCTACTATGTGCACAGGCTGAGAGAGATGGGGCTCTTCAGCCTGGAGAAGACTCCAAGGAGACCTTAGAGTGGCCTTCCAGTATCTGAAGAGGGCATACAGGGAAGGCTGGGGAGGGACTTTTCATAAGGGCAGGTAGCAACAGAATGAGGGGAAATGGCTTTACATGGGAAGAAGGTAGATTAGGATTGGATATTAGGAAGAAATGCTTTACTGTGGGTGTGGTGAGACACTGGAGCAGGTTGCCCAGCAAGGCTCCAATATGATTGCTTTGCAAGTTCCAAACTATGGCTAACAGCTAATGGAAGTCCTCAGTCCAGCAGCACAAAATTTTATATTATCTTCTTAATATTCTAATTGTGGATTTGACGTTCATATAAAGAGCAGAAGGGAAATTACTCTTAGAGCTCAAGTCATCTTTCACAGCCTGCGTCAACAAGAGCAGCACCTCACAGCCTTTGGTTTGAAGACCCGGACCACAAGCTAGCTAATGATTTTACACAGAATTCCAGAGTTCAAGTCATTGTTTATGTTAGGGCTGCAATTCTACTGAAAGCCTTCCAGTTCATCACACTTCATTATCAATGGCACCACAGATACCTCACAAAGAAGCATTATGACACCACAAAGGGGCATTATGACGTCAGAAAGGGCATTATGACATCACAAAGGGCATTATGAATCACAAAGGAGCATTATGACATCACAAAGGAGCATTATGACGTCTCAAAGGGCATTATGACGTCACAAAGGGCGTTATGACACCACAAAGAAGCATTATGACATCACAAAGGGGAATTATGACGTCAAAAAGGGTCATTATGACGTCTGAAAGGGGCATTATGATGTCACAAAGGGGTGTTATGACATCACAAAGGGGTATTGTGACATCACAAAAGAGCATTAAGACATCACAAAGGGGAATTAAGACGTCACAAAGGGCATTATGACGTCACAAAGAGGCATTATCACGTCACAAAGAGGCATTATGAAAACAAAGGAGCCTTATGACGTCTCAAATGGCATTATGACATCACAAAGGGCATTATGACGTCACAAAGGGGCATTAAGACATCACAATGGGTCATTATGACGTCAGAAAGGGGCATTATGGCATCAGAAAGGTGCATTATGATGTCACAAAGGGTGTTATGATGTCACAAAGGGGCATTATGATGTCACAAAGGGGCGCTGGGAAAAGATCTCTGTGTGGAGATTGCTTCTACTAGAGGTAGTTCTATAAGACTGTTATATAGAGCTGTGCAGGGGCTGTAAATCTGTCTGCAGAGGGTGATGATCAGTTCCAAGTGTCTGCAGTCAATGCTCATGGACAGAGCCCATCCAACCTGGCCTTGAATGCCTGCAGGCCTTGAATGGGGCATCCACAGCCTCCTTGGGCAACCTGTTCCAGTGTGTCACCACCCTCTGAGCAAAAAACATCTACCTAAGATCCAACCTATACCTCCCCAGTCTCAGTTTTAAACCATTCCCCCTTGTCCTATCATTATCCACCCTCATAAACAGCCATTCCCCCTCCTGTTTATACGCTCCCTTCAAGTACTCAAAGGCCACAATGAGGTCTCCCCACAGCCTTCCATTCTCGAGGCTAAACAAGCCCAGATCCCTCCACCTTTCCTCATAGGAGAGCTGCTCCAGCCCTCTGATCATCACAGTGGCCCTCCTCTGGACCCCCCCCAACAGCTCCACATCCTTCCCAGGCCTGGACACAGTGCTGCAAATATGGCCTCACAAGAGCTGAGCAGGAGTGGACAATCACCTCCCTCTCCTGCTGGCCACCCCTTTTTCAGTGCAGCCCAGAACACACATGGATCTATCTTTTCCATACGGATATTCCCATCTGTGTACATATATATACCACACCTACACCCCCACAATCTGCTACAACTCCATAGAATTTTCAAGGTTGGAAAAGACCTGGATGATCTTATGATCTTATGATCTCAGATCTTATGATCTGGATGATCTTATGATCATCCAGTCCAACCATCACCAATACTTCCCAGTTAAATCACATCCCTCAACACAACACCCAAACTTTTTGTGAACTTCCCAGGGTTGGTGACTCTACATGAGAGAAAAGGGCACTCAGATAAGGGATTCTGCATTTGCTATTAGCAGAGGTGGGATGAGACCGAGCACTGCCCCAGCTCCTGGGATAATGCAGAAGGGCTGAGACCTTCCAGCTGCTTCCACCCAGGGTCACACAGCAAAGCCGACCCTGCAGGAGTCTGCATCATTCTTTGCATGGCATTGCTAAGAGGAAGATCCCCCCCCTACCCTTGGCTCTACACTCCAGCTGCTGTCTGCCATCTGTAAAGCCACCACAGCTCTCCTACTGGAGTTCCCATCTGCACAGTGACAGCTTGGTTTCTTCTTACTGTCAAAGCAGCCACAGCCTCAGTGCTTCTCAAATCTCCCCTTTTCAGCTGATTTCCTCTTTCTTGTGGCTGGGCAATTCCTCCCTCTCACAGTCATCCCTCTGCCCCACTCTGTGCCCACAGACCCAGAGAGGGCACACAGAGCCAGCCCTGTCCCAGCTGCTGCTGCTTCACATCTGACAGTCTCAGGAGCTGAGATCCAGGCCGAGACAGCAATGCCCAGACATGGTTTGTAGGACGTTTGTGATAGGAAATAGGGAGGCTTGTGATTAAACCTGCCCCCTAAGGAGGAAGGCAATGCTGCCTGCAGCCCCAGCAGGCATTACAAAACATCCCCATTTACAGGAGGGTTTTAAATAGCACAATTCAGGAACTACAACTGCACAAATTCCCGCATGCCCTGGAATAAGTTTGGGAATGGACATGGTTCTACCACCTGTGCAATGCCATAGAAATAACAACCATCCACCTGTAAACCTCCATCCTCTCCCCTGCTGCACAAAGGGAAGCTCAACAGCAGTGCACAAATGTCCCAGCAATGTCTGAGCACTGCTCTGTGCATCCCAACCTGCTCATCCCATCCACTCCTGGCTGGGCAGCAGGATTGGGGTGGCACATTGCAATGGGCACAGAGGAACATGGAAGCCCCACACATGTGAGGAAGGGGCTGGCTGTGCTCCACACTCACGTTATCAGACGTGATTTGCCCTTCTGTGGGGAGCCTCTGCTCTTTCCCAGCTCATCCTCCAGCGTCTGGGACTCCAGGATCTCATTCAGGCTGTTGTTGGCTGCGGGGCAGCTCCATGAAGAGCCTCCCCTCCACCGACCGGCACACAACAGCCGCTCCCGCGCACTGCGGCTCAGCCAATCGGAGCCGGCGGAGCTGCCGCTGCCCGATGGGACCCCCCCCCCCACATATTGACCCCCCAGATGAGGAAGAGGAGGAGGAGAGCGACGAGGAGCTGCTGCAGGAGCTGACGTTGGGGCGGGGGGGCAACGCGGGGGAGGGGTCGGCAGTGGGGGGTGGGGGAGGGGGTGGGGCAGCATTACCCCCGGACCCCGTGGACCCCCCCCAGCCAAAGTGCTGCTCTCCGACCCCCGCGGGCTCTTTGTGCAGCCGCTGCCCTCCAGTTATAGGACCCCCCCCCCCATATTGCGCTTTGCTCACCCCCACCTCCGGAACCCCCCCCCCACTCACCACATCGCCCCCTCCCCCCCCGGGTGGGGTTATGGGGGGTGGGGTGGGGTCGACGATGTGCCGTAAGCCGCGCCGGGGTCGTGTGACAAACCCCCCCCCCCATCAAGATGAATGGGGCGCTGTCGGGAGGGGGGCTCAGCCGTAAGGATAAAGCGGGGGGGTTAATGACGGGGGGGGGCAGTGCTATAGGGAACGCAACTAATCTAAGCCCCCCCCCCCCACATTAACACCCCACTGTGTGTGGGGGTGGTGGGGGTGGGGCACACAATAACCCCCCCAAAGGCCAAACAGCCCCAACACCCCCCCTCAAAGCCGCTGACTTACGCTGTGCCCCCCCTGCATGAAGGGCCCCCCCCCATCGATTGAGCCCCCCCCAATCCCATCTATAGTTGAGAGCTATGCTTTTTGTAACCCCCCCCTTTTAAAGCCCCCCCCCCCACACAATGTTGTGCACGATGTGCTGCCCCCCATGAGCCCCTGACCCCCCCCCTTAAAAGATGGGGTGGGGGGGGTGGTCTCGGACCCCCCCTCCTTTAAACGATGGGGTGGGGGGGCGGATTGTCACTGCCCCCCAACACCAAAATGGACACCCCCCTTTTAAAGGATGGGGTGGGGATGGGGGGTGGGGGGTGAAGGTGATCTCGCCCCCCCCCCCCCATTAAAACGGACCCCCCACCCCTTTAAAGGATGGGTGGGGGTCGGTTACGGGCCCCCCCGGCGCTGTGTGTGTATGTGCCCCCCCCCCCGTTTTGCTCCCCCCGTGGCGCAGTGTGCTGGGAAAGGATCTCTGTGTGGAGATTGCTTCTACTAGAGGTAGTTCTATAAGACTGTTATATAGAGCTGTGCAGGGCCTGTAAAGAGAGTTGAGGGGGACTCTAGTGGGCATATGGGGCTGTGGTGGGCAATAGGAGGACTAGGGGCTCTAGGGGGCTCTGAGGGTGTGTAGGGGTTGTGGATCAGGTTGGATCTTAGGAAGATGTTTTTCACTCAGAGGGTGGTGACGCACTGGAACAGGTTGCCCAAGGAGGCTGTGGATGCCCCATCCCTGCAGGCATTCAAGGCCAGGCTGGATGTGGCTCTGGGCAGCCTGGTCTGGTGGATGGCGTCCCTGCACATAGCAGGGGGTTGGAACTGGATGATTTTTGGGATCCTTTTCAACCCAGGCCATTCTATGACTGTACAGTTCCATAGTGGAACAAATATAATATGCTAACTATGTAAAACATGGAGTCAGACCTGTGTGATTTGTCCACACCAGGAGGTGATTAGAAAACAATTTGTAAGCTACAAAGCTGCTTGCTGGAAAGGAAAAGAAAATAAAACTACAAGAAAAAGGGAAATCATTTCTTCCTGAAAATAGGAAGAATTATAGATCTGACATGAAATTTGAGTGAAGCTCCTGATTTTATGAAGCTATTCCCATTATTTTCTTGGTGCTGTGTTTCCCAAATGAGTGGTTTCTGGCTCTGCTGCAGCACCAGTCTGCATGTGAACATCAACTCTGTTCACCATCTGGGAAGATTAGGACTTCCCTTCTCCTACCAGCACCACTGAATTACAGTTACTCAGTGGTTAAACAAAGGAATCCTTAAAGAAGGGTTTACAGCTGTCCTGTTGTCTGAAGTGCTTGGGGCATTCTGATGCTATTAAGCTCTATGTATTAACAAGTTAAAAAAGAAAAGGTAGGCATCTGATTGTTGTGACAGTTTCTAAGCGATTTGGAAAGCTGTACCACCCAACCACTCCTTCTATTTGATTGAGGTGACAAAGCTCAGTTTAATTTCTGACTGCTGTTTAAATTCTGAAGCTCGAGCTGGTTCCTGGAGCAGAAAAAGCTCGGAAGCTGTCCCTCCTACAAGCAGGCACCTCTGAGCAAAATATGACATCTCAGTTTCTGATGGTAAGGTCAGGAGATCTGATTCCAGCATCTAGCTTTTGGCTTAATACTGTGTTAGTGGGACCTTTGGCATCTAGCACTTAATGATCTTGAAGGTTTCTTCCAACCCAAGCCCTCCCATGATCCTATGATTCTGTGATTTCATTCAGGTTTATTGAGATGAGTTCTCCTGAATGTGCTGTTCTCCATATGATTATAATTGGAGTCCAGATGGGTGACTGAAACCAGACACCAAACTTTCTGATGGCCAAAATTAAATGAAATCAATCCTTTACTGTGTCAGTAGTCTGTAACTAGAGCCCATCAGGTAATTCCCAGCCTCCTGCCTGTATCAGTGGCTGCACACAGTGAAAAAGTCTGATGGGATTTTAACCTCTAAAATGTTCCAAAGCAACCAGAGGGTGAATATATTCACTATGTAAATACCTGCAGGAATAAGCTTGTCATGTATGTCCTCAGGTACCACAGTAGTTAATGGTGGGACTCAGTAGGTCATGCTGAAAGTTGAGTCTGCTGATTTTGAAGGTCTTTTGAAGGTCTTTTCCAGCCTACATGACCTTATGCTAATATTTCTGAAATTTATTTCTGTTCAGCTCCCAGAAAACCTCCCACCCAGCCCCCAACTGACCCCGTGGTGAAAAATAAAACAGAAACCTCAGTGACGCTGGCATGGTCCCCTCCGAAGATGCACCGCCCCATTCCAGTCGATGGCTACATTGTGGAATGCAAGAAACTAACTGGCTTCACCTGGGTGAGGTGCCACGAGTCTCATGTCCCCGTCCCAGAGTTCACGGTGAGCAATCTGTCTGAAGAGGCTGATGATCAGTTCCGAGTGTCTGCAGTCAATGCGCATGGACAGAGCCCGTCTCTGGAATTCCCAGGGAGCGTGCACCTTGGTAAGCACAAAAACCCCAATGGAAATGGGTCAGTGTGTGCTGAGCAGCTGTGTTGGTTCCCTAAAGATGCTTCCTTTGACTTTAAGGTTAGCAGTGCATTAACACACCAAAGGCTTTCCTTTATTCCTAGTTCTCCTATCTCCTATCAACCTCCAGCTACCACTAAAGTGATACGAGTTGTTTCTGTGACAGAGACATGAATATCCTTATCTTTTGATATCTCACATGTGCAAGAGGCAGAACTTTCTGTAACAGATCTTAAGCACAGAAGTGCTTCTTCTAGCACTCATGCAAAGGGAGAAGTAGAAATGTACCTATGATTTAATCTTCCATCTCTAAATGAGATACCAGACTTGCATCTAAAGAGCATTAAGACATACATGTTCTTCCTCAGACCCAGTCCTGGCTGTGAAATCCCCCCTAACAACTGGTGAAGCTGTACCTGGAGGGGATGCCATGTTTACTATTGACCTTACAACAACGTGCAAGCATGCCAGCTGATGAATGTCTGCAGTTCACAACTATTGGCCAGTGCATTCAGTCACCAGGTTTACCACTGCATGACCATAGAGCAGTACTTTCAGCTGCAGGTTCAGACAGCCTTTCTGATTGCACTGGAATAGTTTAGAAGTAGGGGAGCAATCATTCCAATAATATCTCTATCAATCAGCTTTGCATGACAAAGTAGAACAAATAAACATTCATGATGGGAGGACCTGTTTGTCATTGGGTGGAAACCTCTGCAGAAGCATGTTTAGAGCATTATTAATCAGTAGAAGGAGATGTTTGGTTGATTTTTACTTAGTAAATCCAGCAAGAAGACCAAATGAAATATCGTGAATTGCTCAGCACTGACACAATGATGAGTGCAGGAACAGAAGGTGATACTTTTTCAGAGATGTTGCAGCAAACATTGACCACGTTAGCCTGATATAAATTGAAATAACGAGGCCTTTGCTCCTGACAGGTGCTGCAGTGAGATTTACCAAGAAGAGCAAAGATGTAGAAAAGATCTGCGCTTGGCTGCGTGAGGAAGCCAAACTGCAGGCTGAGCTTTCAGACACAGGCGCTACTGTGGAGTGGATGAAGGATGGGAAGGAGCTCAAGGCCAGTGAAAATTATGAACTGCAAATTGTGGGGAAGAAACACACCCTGAAAATTCACAACGACTCAATGGATGATGCTGCAAGTTATCAGTGCATCTGTGAGGGGGATAAAATGCTCTATCAGCTTTCAGTGAAAGGTATGTGACAGTCTGGGCTGTCCTCTTCCTGCCCAGGGCCAGCAGACTGCATTCACCTGACTCCCCGACAGTCCAGCTGTTGTCAGACAGCATCTGGGGTGTTTTCAGTGGCTGTTTTGACTTGAACTGGCCAATCTGCTTTGTAGAGCCATTTGATTTCTGTGTTCTGTCCTGTGATTCGTCCCTAAGATATAGAGGAAATCAAGGGAAAGACAGGAAAAAGAGCATCCCAGCCTTCCTGCTCTTCTGTCCGGGTGGCCACAAGAGATGATGTCAACATCTCTTTTTGTAGCAGTGATCCCAAATGTAGAAAACACCTGTGAAGAGTCACAGGGACTAAATTGATGGAGAGCAGAACTTCCTGCCAAGGCTTGTCAGCTAGTCTTAATTTTGCTTTTCTTCTCTCTCTTTGTCATGTTAGCATAATATTTCATACTGGCAGGTCTGCCCATAGAATTAACTGGCACAGGCTGCCCAGGTAGGTGGTGGGATCCCTGGAGGTGTTCAGGAGCTGTCGAGATGTGGCCCTGATGGATGTTATCAGGGGGCATGGTGGGGTGGGTTGGGGTTGGAATCAAAGGAGGACCCCCATGTATTTCATCGGGAAGCACTACTGGTAATAAGACCTTTGGAGCAAATCCTGGTAGGGCCACGCTCAGCTGGTCCAGTCTGGAGGCTGTTTCTCCTTACTGCAGTATCTGCAGTGAAAACCAGCAGCTGCTTTTGTGTGGTTGGGCTCACATCCAGCAGTGGTGACGGGACTACAATGATAAGAGACAGTTCCTGAAAAAATGAATGAAATTTGACTGTATGATAGGATGGAGTTAAATGTATTGACAGGATCTCAGTCATCCCAGTGTCCATCAGCTGGCTCTCGAGCTCCTAAATACAGGCATTCTGTAGAACGTTGTTGAATTTGTATTATACATGCGTGTTCTTGGAACTGCAGAACAAATGCATGCATAATCCAGACTTTGATTTTAGCAGCTCTGACTGCACTGTCTCAACAGACCCAACTCAGTTGTGTGCGCTGTTTTGAAATGATATGTTAACAAGAAGTTGGAAAACAAGCTCAATTACCCTCAGTAAAATAGGACCGTGGACTTAGGCTTGAACTTTTGGCTAAGACAGTGGTGAGATTTTGAATCTTTGAAGTCAATTATTCCACTGTGTGTTAATAAGGGCCAGTTTTATCATCTAACTTTTGCACTCCAATTAATTTCCATAAAGGAATTCTTTTTTTTCTTTTTTCTTTTCAGTCCTAAGTGATATCTCTATCTTTTAGGCTTGATTTGTTTGCCAGGGGGTTACAGTGCAGTAATAGATACCCCCTCCATTGATTTCCTTCTAGTTTGCTTGTTCCAATTCTTTCCTCAGTTTTCCTATTTTAGACATTTTCTTGAAGCCTTGGGCTTCTTCCTTTGGCTCTGTCCCCTGTCCAGTGTATGTCCTTCAACTTGTGGAGATAAGGTAATCTGGCACGTGGTTTATAAAAGCTGCCAATTTGCCAGCTTCTGAATTAGAATCTAGCAATTAGAACTAGGACTAAACGTGCACGTTTGATCTTATGATAAATGAATGCCTCATGGTCACCAATGTCCCTGCAGTTCTTTACCATCATATGTATTTTGTGTCTTCATATTTTGTTTCAGCACTGGCAAACTTCGTAATCAAAGAGACAAGTGGAGGAGTAATCAGGGCCGTTGCTGGAAAACAAGCTGAATTTGTTTCTGAGACCTCTGAAGCCAATGTCATGGTGAAGTGGTACAAAAATGGCAAAGAAATCAAGACCAGTAAGAAATTCACAATGGAAGATAAAGGGAAACTGCATAAGCTTGTGGCTTCAGCTGTAACGAAAGAAGACGAGGGAACATACATCTACACAATTGGAGATGACACTCTGATTTTTGATTGGAAAGTCTCAGGTAAGTTTGTGAGGCAAACATAGGATCACAATCCATGTAAAGCACTTCAGACTTAATTCATTTTATTTGTCCAACGCTGTGGGTTTCCAGTATTTAGGACAAAGATTGCATAGCTCTATTGAAGCAATTCTGACCTTCCTGTTGTCCCTATGCAAATCCACAGTATGAGCAAATAATGTAACTGTGTTGTGATGAATTCAAGACAGCCTTAGCTCCAGCTGGGGCTGGAGTCACGACTTGAGCCCTGACATCTGGGCTTCATTCATCTAGTTCATGTATTGCCTCAGCACTTACATCATCTTTAAACCTATGACTGAAATGGTCCTAAGTTATTAGCATGGGAATCCTGTCTCCTCTTTGGACAAATTAAACTCCACATTTGGAGAGTTGAGTGTCTCCTGCTGTACCCGAAGGACATTGTGATCTCTGAGGTGTCTCCCTGAGGTGCTGTAAGCACAGCCATTAGCTCATAGTGCAAGTAAAGCACTGTTAGGTCAAGCCTGGAGGAGTAATGCTTGTCACTGACATGTTCCTGTTCAGGGTGGAGCTGGAGGGTAAAATAACACAAGAAATTGTCATTGAAATTCAATATCTGTGAAATTCAGCTGGTTGCATTCACAGAACCTGGCGTTAAGATCTGTTTTCTGTTTTATATCTTGAGCCTATTTTCCATAACCCAGTCCTCATTTATGAACTGAAGCTCTACTGAAAGCCTTTCGCTGTGTATGCTCATGCTGCAGTGCAGCGCTTGTGACCTTTAACAGCACATTCACGTTCCTCTGATCACAGGATCCTTACGGTTGATTAAGACCCTCTAGTCTGACTGCTCACCCATCACCACCGTGATGCTCACCATCAGCTTAGCTAAAAACTCAGCAGAGATGATAGATCAAGCACAACACTGGATTTGGGGTGGCTAGAGATTCCTAAGATATTGAAGGATTGCTTGCAGGTGGTGTTGGTTCAGGTATTCACCCTGCATCCCACCTGCTGTTCTGTTTGGTTGAGAATCATGCATTCTGCAATTTCACTTTGTAATTCAAAGACCCTGGCTTTATCTGTTGAAAAACTGATCTAAAACAAGCCAAGAAGACTCCGTTGGAACTGGTTGATGCAGAACAAAGGCATCCCCAAAGGACAAGTTGCACTGTTTGATGAACATTATTGGATGAGAGCTAAGCTAAGATTTAAAAAGTTCTGGGGCTGTCTCTGAGCATCAAATACAGAGGAAGCCTGCATGATTCCCTGAGAATGGATACCTCCTACTTTGGTGTAGGGTTAAGGGAACACTAGCAGTAACTCCTATCACAAAATGTCGCATGGCTCAGACAAAATGCCATCAAGAGGGCTTAATTAGGAGCACCAAATGGTCGCAAGATGGTCTTAGGGCAGGGAAGTAATCTATCTATGTGATATTGATTGATGCTATTAGTTCTTAACAGCTTGACTCTAGAAGGACTGTTGTTCTTTGGTCACCTAGTTATAAAAGAATAAATGGCTCCTGTCTATTACAATTTTTAACGCATTTTTTGTTCACTGATGCCATAAATGTTCCTGGCATAGTAATTGGCCTTGGTATATTCAGTGACTGAAAGCAACAGTTGTTGCTCTAAGAAATGCAGTACAAAGCTAGCTCTGCCTGTAGCTGACAGCCATCAGTTTGCTCCTCAGGCAGGTTCTGTCTGCGTATGGGAGATCACAATGTGAACCACTGATTGATCAGCTGAGGCAAGTGTGGGGTCAGCTGTGGGAGCACAGGTGAAAGTTATGTAGCTGTGCTCCCTGGAGGGGTGGAGTTCGACTCCACCTCCTCTGAGACCTCATTTAAGGGCTGACCCTCACTGAGGCAGCATCTCTTGGAGATCGCTCACCAGGGAGGATCGCCTCAGCTCTGGTGAGTTCCCTTTTCCTTATATCTTCTGTATTTCTACCATTTTGCTTGTAATTGCTATCCTTGTTAATACCAGCATAGTTATTGCCAATACAGTCTGGATGGAATGAAGGGCATGAAATACTGATGTGCTCATCAAACGCTGCTTGTTAGCTTAGAGACAAGGTGTTGAATTGGTTTGTTCATGTATTGCAAACAGGTTACTTAGCTGCCTTCATTTTAGCTTCAGAAGAACATGTGCAGAATACAGAATTGATTAGAAGAAATAAGAACTGTCTGCATAGAACTTACTCTTTCCTTACACAGGAGAATCAAGCACACGTTTGTATGTGAGTACCTCCAGAGGTGAAACTTGATCCCCCAGATGTAATGAGCAGAGACATTACAATCAGTTCTAACTGTATCTTAATGCTGTGCTGAATAAGCCTGAGTCAGGATGTAAACCACTTTCTCTTTTTTTCTTCAGATGAAGCCATTAATTTTGTCAGCAAGTCCAAAACGACTCCAGAAATATCAGTCAGTCCTTCTGAAGACCTGGAGCTGGTGTGTGAGGTGTCAGCTGCAAGCGGAGCTGTCGTATAGAAGAAAGATCAAATAGAGGTGAAGCAGGACCAGAGGACAACCATCATCTCCCAGGGGACGCACCGCAAGCTCATGGTCAAAAATGTGACCCTGAAAGACCAAGGGAGCTACAGCTGTGAAACAAAAGATGACAAAGCAACATTCCAAGTGAAAGTCAGAGGTGAGAAAATGCTTGGAATCCCAGAGATAAAGGAACACTTCATTTTGTGTGTCTTGCATTTGGAGGATCAACTTACAGCCTCTCTGGTGCAAAACATTTTGGCTATAGGACTTTCTTTGTCATCTAGTGTCATAGCAACACTTTTCTACATGTGCTTTTCCATCCAGGAATGAATTACTGCAACAAACAATAGGCAAGGAGGGTAACTTGTGCAGCTCTTGTAGTCAGCTGGTGTCTGCAGGGTTACAGTGCAAGAGCACACCAGGCATGCAAGGAGTGAGAAAAGGGGAGGTGTTTGATGAGATCTGGTTACAAAATTTGAATGACACAATGAGGTGGAAAATGCCACTAATCAGACTCATAAATGGCCTGGGTTGCAAAGGCCCACAGTGCTCATCCAGTTCCAACCCCCTTCTTCCTATGTGCAGGGTTGCCAACCAGCAGCCCAGGCTGCCCAGAACCACATCCAGCCTGGCCTTGAATGCCTGCAGGGATGGAGCATCCACAGTCTCCTTGGGCAACCTGTTCTAGAGGGCCATTCCCTTCTGATTTACTGGAAATGTAGAGAGACATCAGAAGAAACAAAGAGAAGGGAGGAGGTTCAGCAGTGCATGCAGGTGTTCTAAATCTCATGTCCAAATCTGCTATCAGACTGCGAAATGTTTAGATTTATGATATGATATTAAATGATATGCCTATTCATTTCCCAAGGCAAAATAGAGGGGAAAGTATTTTCCTGTCTTAATGAGGCATCATGATGGTCCCTGTGAAGGGCAAGTATAATGAAAATGGGGAACTGGAGTAAGCTCTGCAGCAGACTACAGCAAAATGGTGTGACTGTTGTGATGTCCCTGCAGAGAAAGAAGACGTGTTTACAAACAAGGACAAGGTACAAAAGGAGGTGAAGGCTGCACTGACTCAAAATGCCACGCTGAGCTGCGAGGTGGCCCAGGAGAAGATGGAGGTGAAGTGGTACAAGGAGGGGAAACTGATCACCTCGAGCAAGAAGTTCAAGGTGGAGTCAGAGGGCAAACAGTGTCGGCTGGTGGTGATCCAGGTAGAGAAGAAAGATGCAGGGGAGTACAGCTGCGAGGCTGCTGGCCAGAAACTCACCTTCAAGATTCATGTCACAGGTGAGAGAGAACACATTTTGGCCTTTCATTCTAGAATGTTTTAGAAAACGGTCATTAGTTTGTAAGTTTTCCCTGCTATGCTTAAAATTTTTGGAGCTGAACTTTGGGGTGGTTAATTTCTGATGAGGAAATTGAACAAATTATTCTAAATACAGTTGTGAGGCAGCTCCATCTTTTAAAATCTTCAGGAATTTCCTTTTGCTGTGGGAATGAGGCCATAGACAAGAAAGTTCTGATTGCACTTCTCCATTCCCACGTGCCTGTACCACTAGAACAACTCTGCAATGCAGCTGCGTCTCAGGAAGTTTCAGAACAGGGGCTTTGTGTCAAGCACTAGGGGGTGTGCTCTATGTAACATGTTTTTGTCTTGGAAGGGCTCATTTAGCATGGGAGAGAATACTACAGGAATGTTTTGTATAAGTTGATGTTTTGAAGACATAAGTAAATGGCAGCTAGGGGACGAAAGAGTCATGAGAGTCATACAAGAAGCATCACAGAATGCCTTTTGTTGGAAGGGACCTGGAGGATCATCCAGTTCCAATCTCTGTCCTGGAAAGGAACACATTCTTTGAGACTAGGTTGCTCTAACACCCATCCAGCCTAGACTTGAATGTTTTCAGGGATGGGGCATCCATAAATTGCACAACTTCTCTCCACATCATTCTCTTGGGGCATCAGACTGGGAGAACTGATTCATTTTTCTGACTCCTTCCCCAAAACCTGCTCTTCTTTCAAGAGGCCAAACTAATGTATCTCTCTCTTTTCAGAGCCAGAATTTGTATTTACAAACAAGGAGAAGGTACAGAAGGTGGTGAAGGCTGCAACAACAGAAAATGCCACGCTGAGCTGCGAGGTGGCCCAGGAGAAGATGGAGGTTGTCATCAATTTATAAGCAATGAGCCAATAATGTTCCAATTATAAACTTTTATTAATTGTAGCGGGTAAAACTAAAAGGCAATTCAGTGCTGGGCGACAGGGGGATTATTGTTCCTCCAACTGCCGCGCCGTCCCGTCCCTTGCAACTTCTTTTGTATTGTCCATCCCGAGCGTATTGTCCTTTAATTGGTCGGTTGTGATCGTGCGACTTGGTGTGTCGTTCCTTGGTTGGTCCTTCCGTGGAACTTTGTATCCATCGGGGCGCGCTTTGCCTGTAACTACGCAGAGTACACAATCTACCCATAAAATTAGAGTGTTCTGCAACCTTTGTGGCCTCCATATTCCACCATTATATCCCGGTCCTAATGAACAAGCACTCCACCACAATGCTACCACATCCCGGTCTTAATGAGCAAACATTTTATCACAGAGGTCAAGTGATAAAAGGAGGGGAAACTGATCACCTCGAGCAAGAAGTTCAAGGTAAAGTCAGAGGGCAAACAGCATCGGCTGGTGGTGAGCCAGGTGGAGAAGAAAGATGCAGGGGAGTACAGCTGCGAGGCTGCTGGCCAGAAACTCACCTTCAAGATTCATGTCACAGGTAAGACAGGTGTTGTATGAAATACAGCAGAGAACAGTAAAGTAAAATCTAGTTTCTATTATACTGCACCTGGATCACTGTAGTCTGTGCTGAGGTTTTTTCCCTAGACTTGATTGCCTGGGTTTGTAGAAAGTATTTGGTTTCAGTATGACACAAAGACCTGTTTCAGTCTGTCTGTAGAGCAATAATTAGTAATATATGTACAGTGGAAGCAATATTCAAGATATTATTCAAATCTCTCCTGTGCCTGAGATCCCAAACTGTAATTCTTGTTCACCTAAACATTTGACTAAGATAAGTATGTGCAGTGAGGCTGGAGTGCATGTTCTACGTGCAGCCTTTCATGGCAGGAGAAGCAGGAACTTCTCCTAGTAGTACACTGCCTTTTTACTATGCCTTTATGTTGGAGGCTGCATCTGGATAGGTGAGTCTGCTACTCACAGTAAGAGACCTGGTAGAGCTGACTATTGCCAGAGCTCAAAGTAAGATAGATATCTGCAAATCACACACAAAGCACAAAGGACTGCGTTGGTGAGCATATTTCCTTTGTGCCTTTGACAGTCACAGTTGTGGCAATGGTAGAGGCCATGAGGAGTCTGTTCAGGAAGCCAGGAGTACTGTTCTGGGTCATGAAAAGGCAGCCAGTGGTTTGACTATCACATGTTTATGTGTTTTGATGTTTCACAGTGGGTCTTAAGTAAAAGGAACTCAGGTTTTGGTTGCCTGCAGGACAGATGTTCTTTTGGGTTCAATATGTTTGCATAGTGACTTGCAACCATGGGACTGGTGTTCAAGGACCCTCTTGGTTCCTTCAGTTCCTAGGTTCTTTCTTGCCTAGATTTGACACTTTGTTTCAACAGAAGAGCTGATATTCTCTAGTGAAGGCTATTAGTTTGGGCACAAGTGGTAACCTAAACCTGTTCCAACCTGTACATACAAACCTGCAAGTTGGTCTCATTTCGGTCCCTCAGTCAATACTTTTTCTTTTCTTCCCTCAGAGCCAAAACCTGTGTTTATAAACCAGGAGCAGGTGCAGAAAGAGGTGAGTGCTGCCCTGGCAGCAAGTGCCTCCCTCAGCTGTGAAGTAGCACAGGATCCAACCGAAGTAAAATGGTACAAGGATGGAAGACTGCTTGCCTCCTCCAGAAAGTTCAGAATGGAATCTGTGGGCAAAACACGGCGTCTGGTTGTGGAGCAGCTGGAGAAGAAAGATGCTGGAGAATACATCTGCGAGGCTGCTGGCCAGAAGATGACCTTCAAGTTGGAAACAACTGGTGAGCATTCGCTTTGGGAGCACTAAGCAGCTTTTTATGTGGCTTAGAGGAAGACTGGCTGTCTTCTACCCTGTGGGCATGGAACAGCCACAATTCCCCCCGGAACAACATCAATGACCCACACCACAAGTTGGATTCTCCTTTTTAATGTAGTGGTAGCGAGGTGAAAATCTGGCTGTGGAATATTTTTGACTAAGGAACTTCTACTTTAATTTCTAGATGCGCTGAATTACCCTCTGGAGTGTCTTTCTGAATATATAAGCAACCATGGGTGACTATGATCCTGATTTATATCTAGGTTCAGGCTTACTTTTTCAGTTAGGTTAGATCAATAGCTCCAGAGAAGATAGGGAAATACAGCAGTTCACTGATACCATGTGTCAGAAGAATGCAGCTCAGTGCTGGGCAGTTTGCTGCTTCATTCCCTCTTACAAGTTGCACCCAAGGCTGGAAAAGACCACTGAGATAGCTGAGTCCAACCCAGCCCACCCTCACTGGACTTACTAACCACGTCCCCAGTGCCACATACCCGTGGCTCTTGAGCACCTCCAGTGACTGCGGTATATCAGCGTGGTTGCTTCAGTTGTGGGAGTTTTCAGACACTGGCTGTTGTTCTAGCGAGACAAAAAACCAAAACTGATGGAACAGTGTCTATACAGGAAGCAACTGGCTGTCCTGATGGCTGCCAACAGTTTTACACAAGGTGTGTCATGCAAGCTTGCATGAGTCTGGTTTAAAGACTTGCTGTTCTGATGGAAGGAGAGGATGTTGGTACAGGATAACTGCGGGATTTGTGCTCTCCCGACATCCAGTTGCAATCACAGCTTATTGTTGCTATAGAAAACAGCTTCTCTGTAGACAAATTGAGTTAGTTCCAATAAGTGGCTGAAGCCCTAAGTGATCCAAGGTGAAGCATGATCCAAACTGGAATTTAACTAATTGTAGTAGGGAATCCAAGCCTTAATGAGATGAGTTATTTAAAATATGAGTCCTCCATCTAAAACAGCATTGAACTCTTACTCTGGTTTATGATAGAAGTGAGAGTTTAACAGCAGAAGTCTGAAGTTATGCTCCATATTTCTCATCACTCAAGAGAATATTTGAATATATGAATTCCTTTGGCTATGTTAGAGCTCATAATGAGGTCAGCTGATGTTCTTTAAATGCTCGGAGTCTAGCAATGTGGGGAAGTGGACTGCTATTTGCTGTTGAGCTTTAGGCTAAGAAGCCTGATTTTAGAGGACTGTGGACTTCCCCTTTCCCTTCCCCTCTCCTCCCCTTCTCCCTGGACTGATCCCACATGGTTTGAGAATGATTTCAGATCAAGGTAAATGAGGAATCGCTGTGTGAAAACCTGTTGTTTTACTGCACTATAAGAGACACTTAGTCAAAAGACAAGTGTGTGTTCCAAGCTTGAGATTGCAGGAGATCCTAGAAACAACTCAGCTGCTCAAACCTGTAGTCTGGCTGAATCTTTTATTGTCAGTTTTGGTCAGGAGGAGATGCTTGAGTAAGACAAATAAAAGGTCACGGGTAAGTTGGTCCTTCTTGTGATATACTTCTAGGCTTTCATCAGGGAGAAGCTTAATTAGTCCAAATAATCATAGCAGAAACCACACCAAGAGCATGAGAGTGAAATTTATACTTTCTTGACGTGAAGGAAAATTTTACCTGGTTCTGCCATTCCCCAAATATTTGTTTCCTTATGACAAGAAGAACTTTGCAGAAGTAATTTTTTTTTTCAGTCTTGCGTGCAACACAAAAAGGGGTAAAATCTAGGAGGCCACCTGAAATGTTTTTTCCATCTGGAAGGATCCATTTAACAGCACCCATGGACCTGGTTATGAACAAAACTAAGTTCCCAACTAAATCCACATTCTTCTTTCTCCTTCTCAGAATTGCCTGTGAAAATCAGCAAACCATTGGCAGACAGTAGCGTCATTGAGAAGGACAAGGTCACATTTGAGTGTGAGCTGTCCAGGCCCAACATGGACGTCAAGTGGTTCAAGGTATGGCATGTAATGGTATTTTCCTTTCTGACTTCTCTGGAAATGAATGAGAGCCTTTAATTTCACTTCCAAGGGATGCGAGTCTGAGCTTTTCCTTGATAGCTTTTTCACTGCTCTCTTTTCTTTATGCTCTTTTATTTGCCCAGATCAGCACTCTTTGTTATTATGTCCTGAGTTCATTTATCAAGTTGAAATTGAAGTTTGTTTTGGTTTTATTGTGAACTTTTTAGGTCATGCTGCACAAAATATTGTTGGTTGAACTACAGTACAGTCTTGAGCTTCAAGTCTAACACAGAAATTCTCAGCCGGGATTTTGTAGCCTTGTTGTGAACTGGGTTTTTGGGGTGAAATCTCAGTTTTCTTTGCACCTGACAGTGTGAGAATTTGCTCTGGCACTTTGTGTACCTCCCTGGTGCTCAGCTGTTCCTTCCCTTACTTGGGGATAACGTCATTTATTCAAGGTGATGTCCAAACAGGCTTGTTAACAGTCCTCCGCAGTGCTTTAAGCTGTCATAGGTCAGCCAGAATTTATGCATGTTCTATAGCCATTCCTTCATGTTGAAAACACTGCACTGTGCTTAAGCTTCAGCATATGTTCCAGTAAGCACAGTTCCATTAATTCTAGGGGAGTGGGTGAATTAAGCATAGATCTGAAGGCTCCCTTTGCTCAGTGCAGAGATGGAAGGACTAATGGAGATCTGACTTGATATTTTCCCTTCTAGGATGGGAAGGAGCTCTGTCAAAGTAAAAAAGTGGGCATTACTTCCCAGGGAAATAAGAGAAGTCTCATTATTCACAAGTGTGAATATGAAGATCAGGGAACATCCACATGCTGAGCAGCCTAAGACAAGACATCAGCTACCCTAAAGGTTCATTTTATGTTTAACTGAAAGAGCAAATAAATCCTCTTGTGGTATTTTGCACCACGGGAAGAAATGCTTCATGGGCAGTTTGGGCATTTCTTGGTTAGTCCTTTTGGATACCTTTCTTCTTTATGCTCAAGACAGATTTTCCCTCCATGTGTTGCATTGGTTAAACCCCAGTTTGTAGCTCATCATTGGGCTCTGAAGCATCAGACTTGTTACTGAACACATGGGTCTGCTGTGCCCTGGTAGATGCCACCTTCCCAAGGGACGTATGAAAGGATGCTTTTTTCTGATTTCCTACTAGATGCTGTCCTCATGTGGCCACTTGGGTTCAGTGTTAGCATGAACATGAACATGTGTCCTGTCCCATGACTTTGGTGAACTCTCATTTTCTCTCTCATTCTGCAACCAGGTTGGGTTGCTGTTTCAGTACTGGCTGTTTTATGTAGCCATTCCATTTGTTCTGGTTTACGTTCTTTTTTATTTTCATTTTTCAGGCATCATTTCTATACAGTAGACAAAGCCAGCCTATTACATTTGATTTACAGTTTTTAGCTTTTGCTGGTAAGCATTTCAGCTCTCAGGCAGTTTTACCAACAGCTTTGAAGAGCTGAAATGAACCAGCCTGGACACGATGGTCTGTTTTTGTTGGTGTAATGAATTTATGAAGTTAAACTGATTGACCCCATAAGGTTTTACAGTGTATGACTCACGTCTGGCAGAGTTATCACAGCAATGAGTTTATATACTTAGCATTTCAGGAGGCAAATGGTTGGGGATACTCTTTCATTTGCTTGCGTCTCAGAGTGAATCACTAGTATGTGAACCATCCTTCATCTCCTTTGTATTGCTTTTGTGTGTGTCTGTGTGTGGTTTCCCCTGTGAATTTCATTCTTTCCAGTTATATGGAAGTTCTCTTTTGAGCAGTGAAATTAGATGTTCCATCATCAGTCATAATGGTAAAGCTGAGTTGCCACGTTATCTGTGTCCTTTCTGTCTGGCGTCTCAATAACTGCTGCCCCACCACAATATCTGCCTAATACTTCAGCTCCATGGATGCCTCCTTGTGCAAACTGAGAGCCTGTATTTGGTGTGCATAGATCTGGGCTTACATCTGTGCTGGTAAATGCACTAGTGCATGGGCTAAGCAGTCCTGCCTCCTGTGCTGTGGGCATTGAGATGGGGCTCCTACAAGCTGCCCATTGCAAGATATTTAGAAACTAATTGCTGCGGAGGTTTCCATCCTCTTTTCAGACTAACTAAAATTTGGTTAGTGGGATCAAAACAGAAGGGGCAGGGAGGGAGAGCTGACCAAGGACTACTGATGGAACAACTATGAATCCTTGGTTCCTCAGGATTCCCTGCATCAGCAGTTGGCAACAGGAGTAAGGGGGCTCAGGAGGACACTGTGGAGTAGTGTGAAAAATGAGCGAAGAGAGTTACTAATTGATGCCTCTTGGAAAGTAGTCCAAGAGTGGTCCTCTTCCTAAACTCTCCTCTTGTGTGTGGTTTTATCTTTATGAGGTGTTCATAACAAGTGATGTGTAGATCTCCCTTATCTCATAATGTCTTTTCCTGCCTGCAGTGAATATGCAGGATACTGGATCATATACCAGCTTCTTTGAATTACTGCTCATGTCAGGAGATAAAATCTGCCTATTCTTTGAACTAACACTGGCGAGGGTTAGTTATTCTGGCTACCGAGAGAATGACACAGCAGATTAAACTCTTTCATTTCCTTCTTTGTCAAATGCCTTTTCATCTAACTGTGTGTCCCATAGAAATTCAGAGCAGTGTTGGCTGAGGGAAGTGGAAATATTTATCTCCTGTGTGTATCTGCCACCCTATTTAGACATGCTGGCAGAGCGCAGAGATTGGAGGAGTTGGATTAGGCAGTAGTTTCCCTATTGCTCACAGAACCACTTTTTCTGTGGTCTCCCAGCTACCCTGTGCCCAGTGGCCTATGCAAGATGGAGCGGAAAAGGCTCATTTTATGAACAAACAGGAACCTTTCTGGTCAGATTAATACCTGTGCTCTTTTAGAGAGATTTAGATACTAGAGATTTTAGGTACTGGAATAGGCTCCCCAGAAAGGTGGTTGAATCACCATCCCTGGTTGTGTTTAAGAGCCTTTTGGATGTGGTACTCAGGGATATGATTTAGTGTAGGGTTTTTAGAGTTAGGGTACTGGTTAGGCTGCGGTTGGACTTGATGATCTTCAATGTCTTTTCCAACCTGGGTAAATCTATGATTCTATGCAGGAACTCTTCTCCTGAGGTTAATCCAAGTTGTATCCAGGCCCTTCAGAAGGAAAGGGATATAGCAGCACAGAAATATGGCCTGATTCTGACATAACTAAATGCAGACCTGGAGAGTTAAAAGGGATTGTGTGATGTTCAGAGGATTTTGAAGCAAAGATGTCCCCTAGGTAAGATTTGTGGCTGACATTCCCCATACATTTTTTGTAGGCACACAAGCTAAGGAGAGACTAGTGATGAGTATGCAGAGAAGCCAATGGTTCAGACAGGTTTGTAGTGACACAACACTGTAGAGTTCTGTCTAGTTCTTCTTGGCATAGTTTGGAAAATAAAGATGAGGTAATTGGTGGTAACCAATATGGCTTCATCAAGGTCAAGCCATGTCTGACAAACTTGGTGGCCTTTCATGATGGAGTAACAGCATCAGTGGATAATGGGAGAGCAACTGACATCATCTACTTGGACTTGTGCAGAGCATTTGATCCCGTCCTGCATGACATCCTGGTCACCAAACTGGAGAAAAATGATTTTGATGGATGGACCAGTTGCAGGATAGGGAACTGTCTGGATGGTCACACTCAGAGAGCTGCAGTCAATAGCTCAGTGTCCAGGTGGAGGGTGGTGTTGGGACCAGTGTTATTTAACATTTTTGTAGGCAACATGGAGAGTGGAATCAAATGCAGCCTCAGCAAGTTTGCAGATGACACCAAGCTGAGCGGTGCTGTTGATGTGCTAGAGGGAAGGGATGCTACTCAGAGGGACCTGGACAGGCTGGAGAGGTGGGCCCTTGGCAGCCTCATGAACTTGAGTGTGGCCAAGTACAAGGCCCTGCACCTGGGTCAGGGCAATCCCAAGCACAGGCACAGGCTTAGAGGAGAATGATTTGAGAGAAGCCTTGACCCTGAGGAGAAGAGTTGGTGTGGAGGGAGGTGTCCCTGCCTATAGCAGGGGGACTGGAACTAAATGACCTTAAAGATTCAGTCAGTTCTATTGTTTTTCTACCCTTAATTTTGCTTGAAAGGTTTTAGAATAAATGAGATTCTGGTTTCCATGAAAACTGTTTGCAGGGAGCTCCATTGTAGCTAGTAGGTCTGTCTTTAAGTTCAAGGGCAATAATGCATTGACTGTGTTGAAGAGAGAAATGACTCAGGAATGGATGATGGTTTAGAATAAAACATAATCCTACTTATTTTCTATGCAAATATGTGTAAGGAAAAGATGCTGCACTCAGTTCTGGAAATACCCTGACAAATATATCTCTACTGTTTCACAGCTGGAGATATCAAGACTGTTAAAGCACTGGAAGATGTGGAAGTGAATGAATATGGGAGTGCATCTTTTGTCTGTGAGATTTCACACGATGAGGTTCAGACCCAGTGGTACAAAGAGGACAACAAGCTGAAGGCTGATGACAACATCAGAATGCAACAAGATGGTAGGGTGTAAGCGGGGGGTCTTTCTCCTGAGTGGGGGGTGGGTTGGAGATCAAGCATATAAGACATCTGAAATGAAGTGAAGAGGGTTCAGAAGCGAGTTCCCCTTTTGTTTTGGGACTGAGGTTTAGGTGGAACAAGTGACATGGTGGGATGCTTAGTGTGGGAAGTGTGATGCTATCCCACCATCCCACACTGCTGGGAGCAGGTAGGAAATGAGTGCAGTTATTTCCAAAGTGGGGGTGAACAGGGCAGTCAGTTCACCTCTCCAAAGAGGTTTTGTCTGACAGTGAGTTTGATCCTTCTGTATCAGATACTTTGAATTTGACGGTGGCCGCATTTGATCAGTCCTTGTAGAAGCCATGTTTAGATTGTGCTTTGGTCTGCTCCATTTCCAGTTCAAAGTCGTTGGACACTAAATGAGACAGCTGCATCTCAGTAAAAGATGTGTTTGAATAGCTGTGATGTGCTTACTATTCAGATTTACAGAGCTGAGGTTTTGTCCTTGGCTATAGCAAAGAAGTCAAATCAGGTGAAATTAATTGTATTTCTGAACTAGACAAGTTTAAGTTTGGTAGCACCTAAATTTGGTGCGGTTTGTCATTGATTTCATCTGAAAGAAACTTGCAGGCTTTTTATCTGCTGTTGTCCCCAGCGTAAGATTATCCATTCACATCCTAAAGTACTTGTTATATTTTCAACTCACTCTTATTTGAATAAAAGCCTCAACAATTGGGAGCAATTTAATAAGCACAGAACAAGAGCTGGACCTTGCATTTGGTAGATACTGTACAGTATTACTTCATAGAAATGTAGTCAATGGCATTCCCTATAGACAATCGTTTGTTTTATCTTTAGAGTCGTTCAAAGAACCATTGTGAACTTGACATTAATTGGAATGGAATACACGCAAGAGACTTTCCTCTTCTTCCAATTGTCCTCATCCTTTCTTCTCTTCCACCCCTGCTTTGCAGATTACCATATAGAAATCACCAGGAAGTTGGAGGACAAGACAGCTTTGGAACGTCATTCTGTCATCCTGTCCTGTGACTTCAGGCCTTCTCCAAAGGTTGTGAAATGGTTCAAGGGCCGCACACCCATCGAGCCCTCTGAGAAGTACAAGATCAAGAGGGATAAGCATTCAGTAGAGCTCAGAATTCTGAAGCTGAAGCCCGATGATGCTGGTGTGTACAAGTGCAAGGCAGGAATTGCAGAGACTGAGGCCACGCTGACAGCTGAAGGTATGAGCAGGGAGGGTGGCCTCTTCCATGTCCTATTTCACCTCAGATTTCTCTTCTTGAGGTTGACTTCTGCCGTTCTCTCCTGCTAACTTTATACATGTATTATCTTCACATAGATGATTACACAAAGATCATCTAGTCCAACCATTCTACCACATCCCAGTATGATTTATAGTAACAGTGGTAACAGTTCACCTTGTTTCCCCACAGCCCGCAATGTAGAAGTAACGAAGCACCTGCAGGATGTAGAAATTGAAGAAGAGAGCTCTGCTGTCTTCTCCTGCGAGCTGTCCCATAATGACGAGGACATGGAATGGTTCCTGAATGGCAACCTCCTTTACACCAACAATTACAATGACATCAAGAACGTTGGCAATTGCTGCACACTGACAATGAAGCAGGTTAAGCCTGAGGATGCTGGCACAGTGACAGTGAAGTCAGACAAGGTGTCAGAAAGCGCACCTGAAGGTGATAGGTGGGTCTGATCACACCCCTCCTGGATGTAAGAGATGCTAAGGAGCTCCAGTTCATTCTATTGTGCAGCAGTCCTGCTTCTAAAGCTGACCTCTCTGGGGTGACAAGTCATCAGAGGCTTTCTTCCAGTGGAAGGTTCCATTGCAGCAGATATCAAGGAAGGAGGATGGTTTTGGTGTCCTGCCAAAGCATTCCATTGCTTTTTATCATCATTTTACTTAACACAAGGAGAGTTACAGGAGCAATTTCTTTTACTGCTTCAGTAACATGCAGTGTCAATGCTGTTGTCTCCAAGGATTTATGACTGAAGGAGAGATCATTCAGTGTGTGTTTTGCCTCTGGGATGACTAATGACCAGGCTGTGAGCAACCTGATCTAGCTGTGAATGTCCCTTTTTATTGCAGGGGAGCTGGGCTAGATGGCCTTTAAGGGTCTCTTCCAATTCTAAGGAACTTGTGCCTGAAGTGCAGAAGTGGATGAATTATACCACTTCTTCATATCCTCCCCATGATTACAGAGGAAATACAACAAAACAACATGCATGGTCTTACTGTTGTCATTTGCTTGAATACGAAGACGTCTCTTTTTTATGGTTGAGATTTTTGTTGATATGGGTCAGGAGGAACTCACACTTTTTAGCTTTCTCAATAGGCAAAAAGTTCCAGTTGCTGCAAGCCGCCGAGGTAACCAATAGAGGGGCCCTGATCCCCCTTGTGCCATCGGGATGCTCTGGCACGGGATGTGCCTCAAATTCAAAGCTCCTTCCCACCTCCCAAGGAAAAGCAAAGCAACTCAAGCATCTCCAGCAAAGCTGCCCGGCAGACAGCAGGGAATGCAAACAGCTTCTGGCTGCTCCCCTGCACTCCTGTCCTAAGTAAGTGACCCCTCGAGGACTGGATGGGAAATCAGTGCATGACACACGTGAGTGTGCACAGCATTGTGCAAAGCAGTGGGGATCCGTGTGTGTGTGTGTGTATTTGTGCATGGATGGTGTTGTACACACATTTGTGTCCATGAGTGTACAAACCAGTGGTGTTGCTCAGGTGTGTGTAGGTCTGTGGGTATGTGTGCAAGGACGAGCATGCACATATATGTACGTGCACAGGGGTGTGCAGAGTGTTGGAGCTGCACAAGGACATTGTGGTACCGGTGTGTGCGTGCACTTTGGGAGTGAAAGGAAGGGGTTACACATGTGTGAGTGTGTGTGCGCACAGGGCTGCACTAAGGGATGTGGTTGTGTGAGTGTGTGTGAGCACATAGATAGTGCGTGGATGCGGTGGCACAAATGTGTGCTTGCACAGGGCTGTGCTGAGGAGTTGGGCTGCACACAGGTGCACACAAAGGGATGTTTGAACCCTTTGCCCCTAAGAACAGTTTTCCAGTGTCTCTCGTCCAAGAATTCTTTGAACAGCCTGCAGCTGACTCTCCTGAAGCTCAGGGTCCTGACTTTGCTTTTTGCCAGGCCCGCATTCCTTGAGATGAGGAACTCTAGGAGGGCATGGTCACTACAGCCCTGACCACCTCCAGTCTTAACCCCTGCTGTGCAGCATGTCCAGTAATGCTTCCCTTCACAGAATCACAGAATTACCCGGGTTGGAAGGGACCTCAAGGATCATGTAGTTCCAACCCCCCTGCCTAGCAGGGCCACCAAACATACACATTTACTAGATCAGGTTGCCCAGGGCCCTGTCCAACCTGGTCTTGAACACCTCCAAGGACGGGGCATCCACAACCTCACTGGGCAGCCTGTTCCAGGACCTAACCACCCTTCTAGTAAAGAACTTTCCCCTAACATCCAACCTAAATCTTCCCTCCTTCAACTTAAAACCATTTCCCCTAGTCCTGCTATTATCAGCCCTTTCGAAGAGTTTACTCCCCTCCTGGGAGTAAGTTCCCTTCAGGTATTGAAAGGCTGCAATGAGGTCACCTCGCAACCTTCTCTTCTCCAGGCTGAACAAACCCAACTCCCTCAGCCTGTCCTCATAGGGGAGGTGCTCCAGCCCCCTGATCATCTTTGTGGCCCTCCTCTGGACCCTTTCCAAAATTTCCATATCTTTTTTGTACTGAGGGCTCCACACCTGGACACAGTACTCCAGATGGGGCCTCACAAGAGCAGAGTAGAGAGGGACGATCACCTCCCTATCCCTGCTGACCACCCCTCTCCTGATGGAGCCCAGGATCCCATTTGCTTTCCGGGCTGCCAGAGCGCACTGCTGGCTCATGTTAAGTTTCTCATCTATCAGGACCCCTAGGTCTTTTTCAGCCGAGCTGCTCTCAAGGACAACTCCTCCCAGCCTGTACAGGTGCCTGGGGTTCTTCCGGCCCAAGTGCAAAACCTTGCACTTTGCCGTGTTGAACCTCATTAGGTTCACCCGAGCCCAGCTTTCCAGCCTGTCAAGGTCCCTCTGAATGGCATCTGTTCCCTCCACTGTATCGACTGCACCACTCAGCTTGGTGTCATCAGCAAACTTGCTGAGGGTGCACTCCATTCCCTCATCGATGTCATTAATAAAGATGTTAAAGAGCACCGGTCCCAAGACAGACCCTTGAGGGACGCCGCTCGTTACCGGCCTCCACCTGGACATAGAGCCATTGACCACCACCCTCTGTCTGCGGCCTTTCAACCAATTGCTTATCCATCTAGTTGTCCACCCATCAAATCCACCTCCCTCCAATTTGGAGATGAGGATGTGATGGGGGACCATGTCAAAGGCCTTGCTCAGGTCCAGGTAAATGACATCGGTCGCCTTCCCTTCATCCACCAACGCCGTCACTCCATCATAGAAGGCCACAAGATTAGTTAAGCATGACCTTCCCCTGGTGAAGCCATGCTGGCTGTCTTGGATCACATGCTTGTTCTTTATGCGATCAAGCATGTTGTCCAGGAGGATCTGTTCCATAATCTTCCCAGGCACAGAGGTGAGACTCACCGGCCTGTAGTTACCCGGGTCGTCCCTGCTCCCCTTCTTGTAAATGGGAGTGACGTGACCCTTCCTCCAATCATCCGGGACCTCACCTGACAGCCACGACTTCTCAAATATGATGGAGAGCGGCTCAGCAACCACCTCAGCCAGCTCCTTCAGGACCCTGGGATGCACGCCATCTGGCCCCATAGACTTATACTCATTCAGTCTAAGGATGCACTCTCGGACTTGCTCTACCCTTACAGTGGGGAGGGATTTACCTCCTTGGTCCCCACATGGAGGTATGGGGGTGCAAGACTTAGGGACGTGAAAAAGACTAGAATCCTGGCCACCAGTGAAGACCGAGGTGAAGAACTCATTCAGCACCTCAGCTTTCTCTTCATCTGTTGAAGCCATTTCTCCTTTTAAATTTACCAGAGTAGGCACGCCCATTTTGGCCTGTCTCTTCTGGCCAATGTACCTGTAGAAGGTTTTCTTGTTGTTTTTCACATCCCTCGCCAAGTTCAGTTCTGCCTGAGCCTTGGCTTTCCTGATCCCACATCTGCAAGTTCAGACGGCATCCCTGTATTCTTCTCGGGTGACACAGCCTTGTTTCCAGAGCTTGTACACCCCTTTCTTCACCCTCAGTTCTCTTAGCAGGTCCTTGCTGAGCCATGCCGGTTTTCTACCTCTCCTGCCCACTTTCTTAATCAGGGGAATGGAGACCTCTTGTGCTGCCAGGAGGGCATCCTTGAACAGTAGCCAGCTCTCCTCAACGTCCTTATCTTTGAGGGCAGCGCGCCAGGGGATCTTGGCCAGCATTCCATTGAGTAGCTTGAAGTCTGCTCTTCTAAAGTTGAGCATCCTGGTCCTGCTCTTTGCCAGGCCCACATCGCTTGAGATCACAAACTCAACTAGGGCATGATCGCTGGAGCCCAGGCAGCCTCCAACCTTGACGCCTTTGATGATCTCCTCAGCGTTGGTGAGCAGCAGGTCCAGCAACGCTTGACCTCTGGTCGGTCTGTCCAATACCTTCCCTTCTGCTTGGTGTGCTTAATGCTTGGCCCACAAAGTTATTCCCAGTGCAGTCCAGCAGTCTCTCAGACAGCTTGCAGCCAGCCATGCTGATTTCCCAGCCTGACTGGAATCCCCCATCAAGTTGAGAGTCAGTGAGCGCGGTGCTTCTGGTAGCTGCAGTAAGCAGGGCCCATCAACAGGCTCCCTTGACCAGGCGGCCTGGAGCAGACCCTCACCTCCAGAAGCCCATTATTGGTTCAGTCCCGAATTTTACCCGCAAGTTCTCAACGTGATCGTGGCTGTTCTTAGTCCTTTGCAGTCAGCTTCTTCATAGAGAGGGCAAATACCTTGCCCTCCGGAATTCCATAGTAACAATCATGTCTCCTTTATGTCAGGTGAGGTGTTTTTTGTTGTTGTTGTTTTTTGTTTGCTTGTTTGTTTGTTTTCCATTTTCTAGGTAGAAAATTTAATTTCTGAGCCAGGAGAAGAAGAAGTGCAACATGTAACAATCTTCCTGGCACTGTGCAGTTTGCATGAGTAGCCAAGTGCTCCTCAGGTAACGTGTGCTGCAGAGCTGACCTTGGTGGCAGGGGTTGTGTCTTCATTTTCTTCCTGTCATGTGGGAACATAAGAAGACTCTTCAGAGCAGGAGCTGCAGAGGAAGATGAACGGCATGAGAAGGTAAGGCTAGGAACCAAGGACACCTCCAGAAAGAACAGAAAAACTAAGTCATTTCAGATGCATTATGGCCGTGTGATACTGTCCGTGACTGGAGGAGAAGCACATGGCTAGGAATGACTGATGGCTCCGGTGGGATGAGTGCCTACGTGCGCCGTAAAGGAGAGTTTGTGGGATGTTCTGTGGACATGTGAAGGCTGTGGGAAAGTTAAGAGAGAAAACGTGTGAATTCACAGAAGTGGTATTAGAACCTGGAATAAACCATTTGGATCACTCACATCTGAGTCCGTGCCAGATTGTCGCACTGTCAGAACCTGAGGCCTGGGATTTTCCTTTAGTAGTGCCAACTGCCTGTTGTAAATGAGAAAAGATATTACTAAACATAGCTTCCCTCCTTGTAGGTTTGATATTTCTGTCTTTGCATTCCTTTAGCACCCAGGGTGTTGATGCAGCTGCACAAATCCGCTGTACTGTCCTCCTGTTTTGCATGGAAGAATGGTAAAATAGCAATCTCTGGGTGAAATTTTGTTCAGGCGTTTTCCTTTCTGTGCCCCTAGGAAGCAATGGCTTGGAAATGGCAGTGCCGCCTGGGAACCCACACAGCAACCCAGTATCTCATTGTCTGGGTCTGTGAAAAACCACAATGATGACAAAAGATGTTTCAATTCTGTCTGTGCTGTCAGTGCAGCCCTGAGGAGCGGTGTGGGCATGGCATGGCAGGGAGAAGGGATTTCCCTTCCAATGGGAAAGTGCCTGTTCATGTGTTGGTATGTAACCGCTCCATGGCCTGCTCCATGTGCTTCTGAATGGGCAGCTCAACTTTTGTGTCACTCAGCCACCTGTGGCAGAGGTCAGGATTAGTGCCTTTCAAGGAGCTGAGAAGCATTTCTTGCTCAAGTCCTGCTTCCAAGCTTAACCACCTACAATGAAGTAGATGTCGTTTTTCTGGTGTCCTTCAATTCCGTGTCCGCATTTTCCCAAAAGCAAAAGAATTTGGAGTTAACCAGCTGCAGTGAAGTGAGCGATTTCAGTGCCTATTTCTGATGGTGGCAATGAGTTCAGAGGTCACACTTAATTGACGGTGCCTGTTTCCATTCTGACAAAGGCTGTAGTTTCAGCTGACTTCCCGAGGCTGCCATGTGTGGTGGTGACACAGCCTTGGGCTTGTGCGTTTGCATGACTCCCACCTTTCCTTTCTGTGTCTTGCAGGTCAGCTGGTGCTGGAAGCGGCCGGTATCTGAGTAGGAATGAAGGTGAGTGCAGGAGCAGCTGCTGAGGGGAGGAAGGAAGTCCATGCTAATGAGCTCTGAAGCATCTGCGGGTCCGGTACCAGAATAGGCAGCAGTGATGCAGGGGGCTCCTCGGCAGGAAGCTGGCTGATCCAAATGCTTGCTGAGAGTTTGGAAGCCCAAACCCTTATGGTCTCTGTAAGGGTGGTTAATAAAAAGATATTAACCAAGATGGTGGTAAATAGCCTAAGGTTATTAGCAAAGGGAAACTCACCAATATCGATACCTTGACTAGAAAGCTGAGGCAGCCTCAACTAGGGAGCAATCTCTAAGACATGCTGTCTCAGTGGTGGTCAGCCTTTAAATGAGGTCTCAGAGGAGGTTGAGTCGAGGTCCACCCCTTCTGGGAGCACAGCTAGATTACTCTCACCTGTGCTCCCGCAGCTGACCCAATACTTGCCTCAGCTGATTAATCAGAGGTTCAAGCTGTGATTTCCCATACAGTCTCTAAGCTGAAGGCAGCATCTCCTTGATCTGATGGTGGTGTGCCTGAGTGAGGGAGTGATCCAAGCTGGATGCAGAAGAGTCATCT
The DNA here is from genome assembly GCF_054131305.1 of Coturnix japonica. Classification (NCBI taxonomy): domain Eukaryota; kingdom Metazoa; phylum Chordata; class Aves; order Galliformes; family Phasianidae; genus Coturnix; species Coturnix japonica. The sequence goes on along the minus strand of NC_140672.1, from coordinate 17,604,606 downwards.
TAATTTCTCTGCTATTTTACTTCAGATGACACCTATTGGGTGTTGGTTTCTTAAAATTTGGATCTAGGAGGTGGTCTCTTCCTTTGCTTCTGATGAAAGCACAGAAGTGCAGCAGGAGTAGAAGACAAAGAGGTTTTCTTGGTGACAGGAACACCAATTATTTGATTCAAATGTGTAACTGATGTAGATGGTGAAGAACAGATCTGCCTCAAAGACATGCTTGATCACATAAGAAATGAGCATGTGATCCAAGACAGGCAGCGTGGCTTTAGCAGGGGAAGGCCATGCCTAACCAGTCTGGTGGCCTTCTATGATGCAGTGACGGCATTTGTGGACAAAAGGAAGGTAACAGATGTCATTGACCTGGACTTGAGCAAGATCTTTGACATTGCCCTCCACCACATCCTTATCTCTAAACTGGAGGGATGTGGATTTGACAGGTGGACCACCTGGTGGATAAGGGATTGGTTGAAAGGCCACAGACAGAGGGTGGTGATTCATGGTTCTATGTCCAGGTGGAGGCCGATAACAAGTGGTGTCATCCAGGAGTCTGTCCTGGGACCAGTGCTTTTTTACATGGTTATCAGAGACACCAATGATGCAATGGAGTGCACCTTCTGCTGTTTGCTGAGTGGTGCGGCTGACGCAGTGGAAGGAAGGGATGCCATTCAGAGGGAGCTCAACCGAGAGGTTGGCCTACGTGAATCTAATGAGGTTGAACACAGCAAAGTGCAAGGTTTTGCACTTGGGCTGGAGGAATCCCAGGCATTTCTACAGACTGGGAGGAGCAGTCCTTAAGAGAAGCCCCGCAGAGAAGGACCTGGGGGTCCTGGTGGATGAAAAACAGAACGTGAGCCATCAGCGTGCTCTTGCAGCTCAGAGAGCAAATGGTCCCCTGGGCTCCATCAGAAGAGGGGATGGCCAGCAGGGACAGGGAGGTGATTGATCTTCATGATCCTTGAGGTCCCTTCCAACCCGGGCCATTCTATGATTCTGTGATTACACTCGCTGTCAGAAAGAATGGCAGCTGTACAGAAGCTGGATATATTTTGGGACAGTTCTTGTAACCAGTTGATTTTATGACCTTGCCCGAGTCAAGAGTCTAAATTGAGTGTCAGAAGAAAGCTGGTAAAGTGGCTATTGCTCATTCTTTTTCATTTGCTGATTCTTTCATTCGGGTTCCTTTTCCAAAGGAGATTCTGGTGATGGAAGCAATTGAAGAAAGAACCAAAGCAGCTCTTGCCTAGAGTGCTTGAAGTCCCTGTGGAGAGAAGCAAAGAACTTGGGCTTCCTCTGGGATGCTCCCCACCATGTCTCAGGAAGGAGACAACTGCTGTTCCACTTTCTGCTCTGTGTGTGGAAAGGTACGTCTGGGTTTCTTCTGCTTGTTTATTCTTTCTTTTTCAGGCTTTGAAGGAGAAGGGGTGGAGCAACGGGAGACTCACTGGTCGTTTGTTACCTCAAGAACAGGATGGATTCTGCATTGACTGTGAAAAACCTGGGCTAGTAGCATGGGCATGTTTCAGGCTGGACTTTTCCTTCTTGGTTTCCTTTTGGCTACAGGGAGACAGCTGTCTAAAGGTGTGTTTTCATACCCACTCTCCAAAACCATGTTTCATTGTTGCAGGTGGTTCAGTGTGCTCTTGCAGTGCAGATGCTGTAGTTTGCTGTAGAATCTGAATTGTTTCTGTTCCTAGGGGAGGACTGGGAGGAGGTAGTGAGAAGAGAATTCAATGCCTTAGGTGTATCTTAGTGAGAAATGTTGGCATGAGGTGCTGAAAGTCTTGAGTTGTCAAAGGCCAGTGATGCTCAGACTCCTTAACCTGCTGGAGCAGGGTGGAAGCAAGGAGTGGGCACTGCCGTCCCACAAGCTGCGCTTGGTTCTGGTCTGCCAGGTCTGTGCTGGCCTGGATTTCTTCTGAGAAGTTTGTTGGAGCTGCTTGGAGTAGTGAAGGGTGGGGAGGAAGTGCTGCTCAAGAGCTAAGGCTCTGCATGATCATCTTGGATGGTTTTAACCATGATATCTGAAGACATAGTTTCCATCAGAATGATCCCAACATTGTGCGAGTGTCTCAGATGTATGAGAGCACCCGCCTCCTCCAGCTGAGCCATAGGAAAGCTAACTGTGCCCAGTAATTACAGCTTCTGCAGATTGAATATGCTTCCAAGTGTTTTCCTTAGTGATCAATAATGTCCCAGCACTCTGAGATTCCATCTCTGGCACAGTCTGGAGCATCTCTGCAATCCTTGGTTGCTGGAGGGCACGTGGTGAGTGCATGGACAGGGTGGCACAAACGCGTGCGTGTGCTGAGGAGTTGGGTTGCACACAGGTGCACACAAAGGGGTGTTTGTGGAAGGTGTAGGCACGTAGGTGTTCCCAGGGATGGTTTGCACACGTCTGTGAATGCAAAGGAGGGCACACGATGCAGAGTGTGCATGGGGGTGTGCAAAGCAGGCAGGGTGGTGAATGGGTGTGCATGTGCACATGGATAGGGGAAGGTTGGGGTTACAGGTTGACCTGTGCTGAGGTGAGTGGGGACTCACGGTGTTGCTCAGTGGTAGATTGGTTCACACTGAGTGCTAACAGGAAACTCGCACACCCTTTTTGTTTCAGCTGTGCCAGCGCTGTGATCCCTTGCTGCAGGGATGGGGTGTTGGAAGGATGGTGTGCGTGCTGAGCTCCCATCTCTTGCAGGAATCAAGTGTAGAGCAAAAGGGATGTTTGGGCCAGGTGACTGTAAGAAGGCTGGCTGCTTTGGATGGTGGTAGCTGATGGAAACAGGTGCTCTGGGGACCGTTCAGCTTTTAACAGAAGACAGGGGTCCTGCAGCAAGAACGACTAGGTTCTCAAATGGCTTCAGACGTGCACACCGACTACATCCCCGCAGACATTTACCGGTAGGTGGCTCTTGCAGAAGAAGATTCAAGCAGCAGAACCTTTTGCTCAGCTACAGCACACAAATGCTACAAAAGCAGGAACAACCTGCAAGCTCTGGGTCTGTTTGTCTTGCACAGGCATGCACTAACTGCGTTTGATGGTACCCCCCATCCTTGATTTCCTTCCCTGCTTCTTGTCTGATGACGCTGCTGAGCCAGGAACAAGCTGCCCAGTGTGGCAGAGCATGGTGCAGAGCTGTGCTTTGACCTCCTCCCCTTCATCTGCTGCAGATCAGTGCCCCACACGTGCCATTGGGATGCTCTGGCACGGGATGTGCCTCCAACCCAAAGCTCCTTCCCACCTCCCAAGGAAAAACAAAGCAACCCAAGCATCTCCAGCAAAGCTGCCCAGCAGACAGCAGGGAATGCAAACAGCTTCTGGCTGCTCCCCTACACTCCCGTCCTAAGTAAGAGACCCTATGAGGACTGGCTGGGAAATCAGTGCATGACACACGTGAGTGTGCACAGGATTGTGCAAAGCAGTGGGGTTCCACGAGTTTGTGTGTGTGTGTATCTCTGCTGTTATGAAAGCATGGGAAGACTTACTGAGTCCCAGATAATTACTTATCCTCAAATGATTTTTCCTGGCCAAAGTTAGAGCCTCTCACAGGTAATCGAGATCAACAGGCTGTTGTTGCACAATCAACAGACACAATCTAGATGATCAGCTGAGGAAAATAAAGCATCATGCGAAGGGTACTAGATAAGTGAGCAGCTTGAGATCTGCACATTTATGTGATGCTCATGGTCTTAGACAATATTTGCCTAGAGAGGTCACATTGAATGAAAGCAAACTCTAAGATGAATGAAAATATGCACAGGAGAAGAAGCCTCTGAGGCTTCTCAAGTGTTATGACCAGAAGACATAAACTCTGTTAAAGCAAACGTTTCTCTCTATTTTTTGTGTTATTCCAGGCAGGCCTTGATTACCGCCTGAACACATGCTGTGGAAGCCCAGCTTATGCAGCACCAGAGCTAATCCAGGGCAAAGTGTCTATTGGCTCAGAGGGATGTAGAGCGGTGTTTGTTTTCCCCTCTTTCCCTTCCCTCTCCACAGAGCATTTAAAGGCAGTGGAGCTCAGGTAGGCTCTCTTGGTTTCCCTTCTGAATTCTGCTAGGTTGCATCGCTTGGTAGCTCTCAGAAGCTGTCAGTGGCCACAGACTAGAAAAGTGCAATTGGTCTCAGTTCACACAGCTGGCTGGTTTGTCTCAGGCTAATCCTGAACTGCCTCAAGCGACTGCTTTGGGGCTCTACAGAACAGCAACTTCAGAGATCTCTTTCTATTACTAAGTGTTTGAAAGAGCAATTTGCTCTGTTAATTATCCATCATTTCTGTGCAGTCTGTTTTGTCAGACTTGTCTTTAGCTTCCAAGTTGTATGTGAAGAATTGTTTCCGTTGTAATGCACAATGAACTAAAAATTGAGAGATGAAAATGTGAAGAGTTTTTCCAGCTTTGATTTCATGTCTGGAATTTTGGAACCCACTACTTGCAGTTGTTAATCTGTCCAAACTGGTCTGGTTTGGGATGCCCTCGTACTTCTTGAATCGCTGTTAAAGGCGGAGCAATTCCTACAAGTGCCATGGCCCCACTGTTGTTCTAATTCTTGTTTCTTTGTTTTCCACACGCTGCTTTTCAAGCCTCCTTTTTCTTTACAGTCAAAGTGAGAACTGCACTGTGTCTGAACCTTGTTGTGCCTCTACATAAAGAAAACCGAACAGCAGCAAAGCCAGACAGGTGACTGTGCTGACAGCTCTCGTAGCCAGTAACACGTAACTGTGCTAAATCCCTTGTGACGGCTTTGATTTCATTTTTGCCAGTGAAATCCTTGTAAAAGGAAGTGCAGCAGTGTGATGAGCTAAGGTGAAGATGCTGGTTTTAGTAGTGCTCTAAGCTGAGTGGAAGGGCAATTGAATGAGGGTTATATGCTTTCTCTGGGACGATAAGGTTTTATTTCCTGAGGGAAAGAGCCAGCTTTTCATGGGCTATATGTGGGCTTTGGCAAGGGCAGACAATCCAGTCTGTCAGGAAGCCATTTGAGGTGCTTCAGGTTTGTAAGCTTGTCTTTTTGTTTTTCAGGCGGATATTTGGAGCATGGGTGTAGTGCTGTATGCTCTGCTGTGTGGGTTTTCCCTTTGGATGATGACAGTATGATGGCACTCTACAGGAGGATACCAGTGGGTATCAGTGGTGCTAGAATACACTGAGAAGGGAAATAGCTGAGCTTGACAAGAGGCCTTGCTTTTCGGATGGCAGAACATGCTGAGCTGTGGGTAGAAAGGCCTGTCTGCTGAATATTGTCCCTGTTTTTGCTGCTTTGTCTACCAGTATTTTGTGGATTTGGTTCTACACTTGGTTGGCCTATGTGGCACTGTAGCCTAATTCTGTACCATGATAGCATACAGAATTTAAGGAGAAGTATTTTCTTGCCAATGGGCTGGATTTTTTGTATCTGGTTCTTCAACTGGCTGCTCCCTATACTATCTGTAGTAAAAAATACAGACACATCATTTGATTTCCCTGAAATGAATGTTCCTAAATGCCAGCTCTTCTCATGTCTACAAAGATCAAAGTTCTGCATTTGCTATTAGAATTTCCTCTTCCAGAATCAGGAGGTAATGTAGGACCCCACAGATTGCCTTCAGAATCCAACAGTTAGTTCTGTTTCCTTTCGGAGTGCATAACAACCTGAGCACATGAATTGAATGGCGTGGCTTTTTAGTCTGGTACAAACTCTGCTGTACACTGAAACTTGGTCCATTTGTAAGCAGGACTTTTTCCATCTCTGCAGGACAGCAGAAAACCCTTTGTGCTAATCATGATGCCAAGAAGCAGAATGCGGCAGATGATCCAACTGCTTCAGGTGTTCATTTCCTTAAAACTGAGAATAATTTTGGACTGAGAGTTTGTAAGCAGAACGGAGCTCTTAAAGCTGTCAGAGACTATTTCTGCACTGTTCAATTCTATCTGCACAACATACACAGGATCTCAGAACTGCGTTGCTTGAATTGGTGGAACTTGCTGAAGTGAACTGGGATGAGCAAGTTTTAGAACTTAGTCAGAGTGCAGTAAAAAATGGATAATCTCATGAGTATTAAGGTACAGGCTTGCTATTTCTGCACTGAATTTGTTTTTATTTTACATGGCTGTGATCTGAAAGTTGCTTGAAACGCAGGCACCTAGGCACTGTTGTGTAACTGAATTTCACACGATAGGTCCTGAAATATCCTGGAATCAAAAACTCTGACTTGTTTTAAGTCTGCTGCTTGAGTATAATCAGGGTCATAGTGTCTGTGTGCAGTGTTTCTTTCCCTGTAATGCTCCACATCATTTCATTTTGGGAATATTGAAGGAAATGGACTATGTGCCATAACTGTTGTTAGAACAAAGTATGTCTGGTGTGATCTTATGCATAGGTTCTGTAACTGCTCTTCACAGCTCAGGTGTTTGACCTTCCTTTTGGTGAAGTGATGAAATACTGCTGGTTTCTATTTGTGCTTCTAGGCACCTTGAAGCTCTTAGGAATAGAACAATTGTCTCCAGTTCTTTTCAATGATATCAGTAACAGCTCGAGTGTTGCTGCCCACTAGGTAGACCCAAAGAAGCAGATTACAGTGAAACAACACACGAGCTGGACCTGAATGAGGATCACTTTCAAGACAGTGGCTATGCTGCTTCAAGCCTACTTGCTTCTTCCTGCCGCCACTCTATTACCAAGTATCAACAACCTTTCATGATTCAACTTGCAAATGTTTGAAACTAACCCTTGTGTTTCTATGCCTTCCTAGGTGATTCGAGCCCTTGTCAACCCCAAAGATCCAAACCAAGCAGTGTCTTTCCATCAATGGAGAGTTCTTATTAAGCATGAATCGCTGCAATTCGGATGACAGCCTTCCACATGGTAACAGTGATGGACACAAGGGGCTCATCCACGTTCATGCTCTCATATCTCCTGGCTCTGCTGAAGCTCCTGACCTGAGCCTGCCAGACACAGCAGTCACCTGCCTGGATTGTGACCCAGCGCCTTTGCAGTGCTGCCCATCCCAAGCACAGCCCGAGTGTCCCAGCAGCAGCACCACCATGCAGGAGCAGGGCAGCATCAGTGAGGTGAAGCTGAGCATCTTAGATGGGGACTTAGAGTCAGGCTGCCAGTCCCAGGCACCAGGCAGCAGCACCAGCTCTGAGCCACTCTCATCTTGACAAGAGGAGTCCCATCTTCACCCTTGACCTCTCAAGCCCTCCTGTCTTTTATTGAATAAAGTCACTCTCATGCTCAGTCATCGCCTCGACTGCATTCTGAGTCTTCAATCACAGGGATTGGGATGAATGCAACAAACAGCAAGGCAGCTCAGCTTGCAATGCTATGGCTGTGGGGTTCGTGCAGGCAGAGCTCTGGGTTCCCATTTTGCCTGGCTTTGGGATGTCTGCAGCAAGATCTCTACCATTTTGTATGGGAGCAAATAATCTCTAGCATCCAGGTTGCTGCTCATGATATATCCCAGTCTTCCTGGCTGTCACTTTGTGATACTTTTCAAAGCCTTCTGATACTCTTTGATGCCTTGGCTGCTCCCTAACACCTCTGCCCTCCTGCCATGTTGACTCACGTCTCCCACTTTTAAGCTGGCTTTGCAGATCATCTCCAGCCCTGTCATCATCACGCTGCAGCAGGAGGTGCTCACCTGGCCCAATGTCTGGCAGTACTGCTTGTTCTGCAGATGAGCAGCTGCCTCCTCATCTCTTCAGCTACAGTAGTTTTTCTCAGGGCAGTTAGATGCAGTCATGCTCCTCTGGATTTGGTGTGTTAAATCCATGCTGCATGGCAGCAGTCAGTGCAATACAAAGGTGTTCTGTGTGCCATAGCATTTCTCCAGGGGCTGCCAAAGGTAGAAGCACAACACAGCACCATCCTTCTGACAGTAATGTCTGTGAGTGTTAGACATGTGAGCACTGCATCATCCCCAGCGTGTCAGTGCTTTTCCACACCAACCTGACTCTCACACTCTGCACTGAATGTAACTCTGCTCTTGTGGAGACAAATGCTTTCTGTCACATCCTCCATCCCTGCAACCATTTGCCGGTAGGCAGCTCTTGCAGAAGAATCAAGCAGCAGAACCTTGTGCTCACCCTACAGCATGCAAATGCTATGAAAGCAGAAATAACCTGGCATGCTCTGGGTCTGCAAGGCTGCACAGATGGGAGAGGTAGATTGTGTTTTTGCAGTGGAAGTTTCCAGTATTTTCAGTACATAGTGTAGGCCCTAACTGAATGTATAACCCTCTTGTAAAACAGCTGTATAAGTAGTTTTTCCACCAAGAAAGTTGCTGAACAGAATTAAGTTCAGACTGGGGGCATTCTGACATGGGGAGAATTGAGACAAGCACAAGATAAATACAGGGTGGGTAGAGCCCAGCACAGGACAGAATGAATGTACTGACTTTTGGAAACATTGCCCTTCTCTGTCCGCAGAAAAGTACAAGGCAGACCTAAAAACAAGAGGTTGGTAATTGACCTTCTATGGAAATGAATCCTAGCCACAGTCTCGAGGAGTCTGTGAGCCTGAGATGCTCAACCAATGAGAGCCATGAGAGCATCACCTGCAGTGGGTTCAGGGCACAGAACAGAATTGATTTCACTGACTGGTGTGCAGTTTCTCCCTTGCCAATAGGGGATGTGCGCGCAGTATTGCAATAATGAATAAGCACTGCTGCTATCGCTGCCATCTTTGCCTAACTAGAAATCTTTGACTTTGAGAGTTTCTCACACAAGGGGAGAGGGTAAGAAAGTAAAGAGGCACAGAAAACTAAGGGAAACTGCTCTTCTTTATCTTATCTATAAAAATTGATACGATGCTGTTGTGCATTTTTTTTAATTTTATTTTTAATTTTTTGCTAATGTCAGTTAGATTGTTTTAAAATATCCACACACCAAAATCTGACTACCAAGCAAATGTAATGAAAATGAAATGAAGGTGAGTTAGTGGAAAGCACAAGGCCATATTATATTAGGCTCCAGCAAATTTACAGGCAGTCACTGCACGAAGAGGTAGATCTGAGTTGCACATTATATGATTCCCACAAAGATTAAGGAAATCTGAAGCTTTCAATATATTTTTTTAATTCTTTTTTCATTTCATTTTTAAACACCTGACCCAGACCCCAACCCTCACAGGAGCTGTAAAGATAACAGCATTAACCAGCAATGTAACTCTAATCCTAACCCTTACCCTGATTCTAAAATCGTCCCTAACTCCAAATGCAACAACAAAAATGATGCTAGAAGTTTGTAGCAAAAGGAACCTTAACCCTGATCATAATCCAGAAAAAAAATCATTATGGTAACAATAATCTTTACCTTAAGAGTAATATTAATCAGAGCCCAGATGATGCCTGCATCCAATCAGAAGCATGCTTTGCATTATTTAAGAGTTGTATTTTTTCCAATGAACTCTCTCTATTATCACGTTTATAAAGTAACAGAGTCTGTTCTTTTTATCCTGACACTGTGCCTTACTCCTGACATCCCCTGGAAATGACCCAGATAGGGCACCATCAAAGTAATGCTAATAGTAATGTCAATCCTAAGGGTATCTCTAGCCTCAGTGTTAATGGGACGCTAACAACAATCCCAACAGCCTTAAACATTCTGGTGGTGTGAAAGAGGTGCTGCCTTGCACATGCTGGGCAGTCCCATTGCCTGTTAAATGCAGGCGGCAGCGTAGAAACATGATGCCCGTGGTCAGAATGCCCTGTGGCAGATCCTGGCACCGGAGAACTGACCGGAGAACCATGAGAGAACTGACAACAAATCACGCGACATCAGAACCGACCCAGTGGTTATTTACAAGCCTTGGGAGACCCAGACAGGATCTCAGAGTGGTGAATGTAGGTACAGAAGTTGTTACTACTCTGTTTTCTTCTAAAAGAAGTGTTTTTTTTTCATCTCAGAAGTTGGGGGGGGGGGGGGGGGCGGGAAAGGGATATCAATTTAATTACTCATTAATTTATTGACAGACATTCACGTTTGCTACGTTTGGAGAAGTTTTTATTTGTTTGCTGTGGTTTGATTTTTTTTTTTTCTTTTTTTTTTCCCCCTTCCCTCCTCTTCCATCTTTGTGTTCTTCCCCTATAATCAAAAGAACGGATCCCCAGGGTTTGTCCCGCAGACGTTCTTTCCGTGGTCTCTGCTGCCACCTGCTGGCCAATAAGCGGAACTGCCACTGTTGGGCGTTTGGTGCCGCAGGAAGCACAACGCAGATCTGAGTTCTGACCGGTCTACGCAGCAAATCCGCCAGTCTTTATTGCGATAAGCCCTCCAGACAAGAGCATAAAGTCTTTGCCTGAGGGCAGGGTTAGTAGTAATGGATGTCAGTTTTGAAATTTCCAGTCCATTCACCATAGCACTTTCTGCCTCCATGTCCCATAACCAGAGCAGCTATGCTGGCATGCTCTCTTGGTTTCTGTCTAAACCACTGTACTATATCCATCAGTTCAGCTGCTGTATTATGGGCAGCAGGGTTTGGGGGGTGGACACTGGTCAGGGCACTCCCACCAGCCTATCCTGCATTTTTTTTTTTTTTTTTTTCCATTTTTGGGTTACAATCAGTCAGATCTCAAATAGATCTAGTCCAAATGGAACCTCAAAATCTGACCTTTTAGTGCCTTCATTTACAGAGTCCATTTTATACAGATTCCCTTGTACAGGGCCCCCATGGTCCTCCAGACAGTTGTTACTGATCTTCCATAGGAGAATGATTGAATTAGGTTTTTTCCCATCAAAACTGCCACCTGTCTTTCCAATTTTTCAACACTATCATTCAATAGCTGATTTGCATCAGCCTGAGCCTCTTCAGTTATGTTCAGACAGTTCAAGGCCATTAAAAGTGGCCATGCCACCATGAACACAGCTAACTGTCATTCTCAAGTTGTAAGTATGTCTTTGCTAAGACCATGGAAATACTCAGTCAGGTGGGCCAGGGACTCATGGACCCTCCCTCCGTCCCACACAGGGCCCCATTTTTCAGTGACAGAAGCAGTGCTGCATTTTGAGGATCCTAGGAATCCCAGGACATGCCCTGACAAAAGGTCATTCAAAGGGGTAGTCTTTCCCCATCCAAACAACTCCATGATATTCACAGAATCACAGAATTGTAGGGGTTGGAAGGGACCTCCAGAGACCACTGAGTCCAGTCCCCCTGCCAAAGCAGGTTCCCTACACCACAAAAGAGGTACGAAGAGGTAGATCTGAGTTGCACATTATATGATTCCCACAAAGATTAAGGAAATCTGAAGCTTTCAATATATTTTTTTAATTCTTTTTTCATTTCATTTTTTAAACACCTGACCCAGACCCCAACCCTCACAGGAGCTGTAAAGATAACAGCATTAACCTGCAATGTAACTCTAATCCTAACCCTTACCCTGATTCTACAGGGGACTGTCTGATACGGACATCAATTCAATTACTCATTTATTTATTGACAGACATTCAAGTTTGCTACGTTTGGAGAAGTTTTTATTTGTTTGCTGTGGTTTGGTTTTTTCTTTTTTTCTTTTTTTTTTCCCCCTTCCCTCCTCTTCCATCTTTGTGTTCTTCCCCTATAATCAAAAGAGAACGGATCCCCAGGGTCTGTCCCGCAGACGTTCTTCCTGTGGTCTCTGCTGCCACCTGCTGGCCAATACACGGAACTGCCACTGTTGGGCGTTTGGTGCCGCAGGAAGCACAACGCAGATCTGAGTTCTGACCGGTCTACGCAGCAAATCCGCCAATCTTTATTGTGATAAGCCCTCCACATGGCATTGCGCATGCACTCGAACACACAACAGGCATAGATTTCTCTTAACTCCTTGAGGAGCAGGCAAGCAGAACAACTGAGCGCACCACTGCTTGTGATTGGGCCACCCCCATCATAGAGATGTGTGTTAGATCTTTTACCCACCCCTGGACTGGCCTTGTTGTTTAACGATAACCTCTGAAATCTGAGCTACTGGTTCTACCACCTGTAGTGTAGAATAGGTAGCCAATAAATGCTTTTCAACTGTGATGTATCTTTATTCTGCTCCATGCCAAACCTGTGGCCAAAACCTCATAGGGGTTCACAAAGAACTCTGGCTCTGCCAGAGCCCCCATCCAGACCCTTCTTGAGTTACATTCACATCTAGTTTGGCTGAAAAGGTTGGACTATAAATACTCAGTGCTTGGGCCTGTTTAACAGATATTTTTTCCTGATTATGCTGTCCATCGATCTTTTTAAACTGAACTCCTGCTCTAATCTGGTCTTTAAACATTTGTTGTCTCAAGACCCTAATGGGTCCAGACTGGATTACCTTAGGGGCTGGACGCCTAAGTCATGGCAGCAGATGGTTCTCTGCCTTTCTCAGACCTTTCCACCACCATTCAGAGCCTGCATCTGGCCGTAGGCACTCTTGTCTCCCCATCAATTGGGCAGCCTGTTGTATTACAGCACCTGAGGGCCACTGGGGGGTTCAGTATGGATAACATAGACCCATACTGATGTAAAGGTGATGGCTGTAGGATGAGATCCCTCGTTCCTGATGAAAAATTTATTGACTGGGCTCTCAAAATCATCTTCATAGATTGCCTCTTTCATGCCTAATTCTCTAATATAATTTTGTTAGTCCTCCATAGAGGACCACAGGCTGATATTTAATGGTATGTCATTCTTATTTGGCCATGTTATATGACACACAGCCATAAATCATTCACTGATCAAATGGCTATCCTCATTATGTTGGACAGAGCATACAGTCTTTGCCTGAGGGCAGGGTGAGTAGTAATGGATGTCAGTTTTGAAATTTCCAGTCCATTCACCACAGCGCTTTCTGCCTCCATGTCCCATAACCAGAGCAGCTATGCTGGCATGCTCTCTTGGTTTCTGTCTAAACCACTGTACTATATCCATCAGTTCAGCTGCTGTATTATGGGCAGCAGGGTTTGGGGGGTTGGATACTGGTCAGGGCACTCCCACCAGCCTATCCTGCATTTTTTTTTCATTTTTGGGTTACAATCAGTCAGATCTCAAATAGATCTAGACCAAATGGAACCTCAAAATCTGACCTTTTAGTGCCTTCATTTACAGAGTCCATTTTATACAGATTCCCTTGTACAGGGTCCCCATGGTCTTCCAGAGAGATGTTCCTGATCTTCCATAGGAGAATGATTGAATTAGGTTTTTTCCCCATCAAAACTGCCACCTGTCTTTCCAGTTTTTCAACACTATCATTCAATAGCTGATTTGCATCAGCCTGAGCCTCTTCAGTTATGTTCAGACAGTTCAAGGCCATTAAAAGTGGCCATGCCACCATGAACACAGCTAACTGTCATTCTCAAGTTGTAAGTATGTCTTTGCTAAGACCATGGAAATACTCAGTCAGGTGGGCCAGGGACTCATGGACCCTCCCTCCGTCCCACACAGGGCCCCATTTTTCAGTGACAGAAGCAGTGCTGCATTTTGAGGATCCTAGGAATCCCAGGACATGCCCTGACAAAAGGTCATTCAAAGGGGTAGTCTTTCCCCATCCAAACAACTCCATGATATTCACAGAATCACAGAATTGTAGGGGTTGGAAGGGACCTCCAGAGACCACTGAGTCCAGCCCCCTGCCAAAGCAGGTTCCCTACACCACGTTGCACAGCTCAGCATCCAGGCAGGTCTTGAATATCTCCAGAGAAGGAGATTCCACAACCACCCTAGGCAGCCTGTTCCAGTGCTCTGTCACTCTCACCGTAAAGAAGTTATTGCACACATTAGTGCAGAACTTCCTATGGTGCAGTTTCTGTCTGTTTCCCCTTGTCCCGTCTCCACACACTGCTGAAAAGAGTCTGGCCTCAACACTTTGCCCCCCACACCTCAAATATTTATAGAACCTGGATCCTGTCCCCTTTCAGCCTTCTTTTCTCAAGGCTAAACAGACCCAGTTCCCTCAGTCTCTCCTCATTGGGGAGATGCTCCAGGCCCTTCACCATCTTAGTGGCCCTCTGCTGGACTCTTTCTAAGAAATCCCTGTCTTTTTTTTACTGGGGAGCCCAGAACTGGACACAATATTCCAGATGAGGCCTCACCAGGGCAGAGTAGAGGGGGAGGATCACCTCCTTCGGCCTGCTGGACACGCTCTTTTTAATGCACCCCAGGATGCCATTGGCTTTTTTGGCTACAAGGGCACACTGCTGGCTCATGGTTAATCTGTCGTCCACCAGGACGCCCAGGTCCCTCTCAGCAGAGCTCCTCCCCAGCAGCTCTTCCCCCAGCCTGTACCGGTGCATGCAATTATTTCTCCCTAGGTGCAAGACTCTACACTTGCTTTTGTTAAACCTCATCCGGTTTCTTACTGCCCGGCTCTCCAGCCTGTCCAGGTCTCGCTGAATGGCAGCACAGCCTTCAGGCGTGTCAGCCAATCCTCCCAACTTCGTGTCATCAGCAAACTTGCTGAGGGTGGTCATTGATGAAGATGTTGAACAAGACCGGACTGAGCACAGACCCCTGGGGGATGCCGCTCGTTACAGGCCCTCAGCCAGACACTGCACCGCCAACGACAACACTCTGCACTCTGCCAGTCAGCCAATTCTCGACCCACTTCACTGTCCAATCACCTATCCCATACTTCCTCAGCTTTGTTATAAGGATGTCATGGGAGACTGTATCAGTTATAGAGGTTATAGAGTTCAATTCCTGTAGTCAATTTGGCGGCCCAGGTGGGACCAGCTCTGTTCGCTGCAGGACCAGCTGAGAGGGAGACACTTTTGGCGCACCCTGAGATTTCTCTGAAGGACTCCCTTCCTCACCTGATCACTGCAGGGACAGACAAGGACCACCCATAGGTGGACCAGGTATGTGTATGGTAAGTGGAGCCCATATGTCTTGAGGAGAAATCCTACACAGTTTACAGCCATACGTGCTGCTCCCAGGGAGGTGAGCTCATGGCTTTGGTTGCCAGCTGGGGTAGGAAGACTCCTTGGGTGTGTTCCTATGAAAGGGAACTGTATGTCATATGAATGGAAACAAGAACAAGTACTCTCTCCCAGGTGGGTGACAATAGGAGGGACCTAGGTTGGTCTCTCCTACGGGTATGGGATATAGTGGATAGCCTGTCAAATGGTAGCCTGGGTTCTCCAAGTTGTAATCACGGGGGTTATAGGTTGTATGTTCAATATTATCATCTGCTTTAAGTGTTTGGTACCGTGTGTCAAGCCGACTCTGGGAAAAACATTAACGTTTGCAACTGGTCGACCAGAGTATGAGTGTTATTAAGATTCCAGCTAGAAAACGTTGTCAGCATTGTGTAGTATGAATAAACCATGGTTTTTGATCTAAATGTCAGAGTGAGTGTGGTGTGAGTGAGACACAGAACAGCTGCAGGGTGAGTGCCGAGTCCCGATCCATGTTTCCTTCCTCCTGTGAGGGAAATGGCCAGACACGGACAAAGTGAAAGACTGTTGTCTGTCCACTCATATGTACTTTCTGCTTGTATGTAAGAAGACGGGAGTTTGTACTCTGTAGATTAGTAAGATTGTCCTGAGGAGAGGTGTACATTCCACCCGACCAATGAATGTCAACCCATTTATGTAATACTATGTACTGCTTGCGAGGAAGTGTGTGAGGGAGGTGGTTCAATCAGTGCTGGTTCTGTGGCACAGTGTTTATAACTGAAGAATACAGACTGTATTAAGGGAGTTTATGTGAACTGAAGAACTGTACGTTTTGACAAACTGTTTTGATGGTATAAGAAAGTGTAATTGTTAATGATATATGGAAGTGTAGTTGAGGGAATGTGGAAGTGTATCTGAGCATACAAACAGAGGAAGCATTTACAGAAGAAAAAAGGTTAAAGTGAGTTTACCTGCACTGACATGAGAGCAACACCCTGAACCTCTGCCCTGTGAGCTGAGCAGAGCAGAGCAGAGACACAGTCCTCATGTATCAGGTAGTGTTATTCTGCTTACCAAATGAATGAGTTCACTACAGAAGAGGCAAATCTTCCCCTCTGCTCCATTTGTGGCATACTCTGGAGTTCAAGACATTGCAAAGCTATGGCACATCTACTTTCTTTCAATGATGACGCCTTAGTATGCTCTGGGCTGTCATTTCAATTGCATCTAAAGAAGTCTAGGGTCATGCCAGCTGACAGGAAGCTGGCAAATGTTGTCTCATTGTAAGGAAGAGCAAGAAAGATGACATGGGCAATTATGGACCTGTCAGTCCAGAGCCTGGTAAAATTATGGAGAAAATGATGGTGGGAGTTATGGAAAAACAGCTGAAGGACAATTCTGTCATTGGTTGCAGCCAACACAAGTTTGTGAGGCGAAGGTCCTGTTTAATTTAAGCTCATTCTGTGACACAGTTATCCGTTTAGTTGACCAAGGGAAGCCCGTTGATGTAATCCTTGAGGATTTCAGTGGAGATTTTGATACTGTTTCTCACAACAACCTTCTGGACAGAATGTTCTGCATATGGCTAGACAGAAACACAATGTGGTGGGTGAGCAGTTGGCCAGTAGGTCAGTCCCAAAGGATTATAGTCAGTTTTTTCCATCAGGCTGGTAGATGGTCACTGTCGGGGTCCCCAGGGTTCCATTTTGGGGCCACTTTCCTTTCATGTTTATGCAGATGACTTGAATGCAGGACTAGAAGACGTTCTGAGCAAGTTTGCTGATGAGACCAGATGAGGAGGTGCTGTTGCCTCCACTGAGGGTGGAGAGGACTTGCAGAGAGATGTGGACAAGTCAGAGAAGTGGGTACCAGTTGGTACTAAGCACCAAGTGCATAACGTATAACAAGAACAAGTGCCTGATTGTGCACCGCAGAACATAAAGGACTTCAAACTCTGGGAGAATGTGCAAACGAGGGCACTGGAACTGAGAGATCTGAAGTTCAGAGTTTCACAGGGATTGACTGCTTGTTCAGACTGGGCCCTTCTCACATCCCTTCTCACATCCTGCAATGAAACATAGGTCTCATATGGGACATGAACCTCACAGCGTCCTTGCACCACATGTAGAGCCTGGGATCTTCTGTCCCCATGTCTTTCATTTAACATCATACGGACCTCCAACCCATTGCCCCAGGAAATGCCAGGAGCCAACATGAGAGACAGGATCTCTCTACCACTGGTCTTGCAATCAGGGCTTGACCTGTCTGCTTCGTAAGGCAAAGGAGAGGTTTCTTAGCATGCCAGTGCCTTTGCCTGCCTGTAGTCATGGCTTCCAGTTATCTTCTCTAACAAGTCCCTTGGGAAGCTTACTTGGTAATGGCCCTCAGTGGGCCCATTAATACTCCAAGAAACTTCACTGTTACTTCCGACTTTGTCTTGTTGAGCACTTTGTGCAAACTTCTCTCTGCACTAGAGGCTGATGAACTCAGCATCAAATGCACCCTGGGGCCCATTATAACCTAAAGAATCTCCTGTGCCTTATGCCATCTTGTTATCTTCTTCAGGTTATCAGAACTTGTTCAGCAAAAAGGAGGGATATCTGGAGAGAGCTTAAAGAATCCAGTATAAATTTATTGTCTATTTATTTATAGTTGGGTTTAAAGAAGACATTAAAGCAGCACTGTGCAACTGATACCAATCCAGGATGTCCCAATGAGTTCTGTACTGTTACTGTGTTGACAAAGGTCCTTCTCAACCTCCCCACCCAATTTCTGCTCACAATGGACCTATGGGACTTGCATCACTTTTCTTCACATCACTCTTCTCCTCTGCATTCATCCGCTCAGTGTTAAAACTGCTTTGCACCAACTCCCACTGGCTTTCCTCAGAGAACCAGCTACACATGGAAAAGGAAAGATTTCTCTTTTTTATCTGGCCAGCAAATGGAAAGAAAGGTGATGCAATTGAATGAACAGTAAAACACAGTGATCAACTGCATGCCATGTTCAAGCGGCATCTATTGAAGTTTGTCTTTCATATGGAATATTTTTAAAAGAAATGATTTATTCTGAGGTAGGATAGGATAGATTGAATCACAGTGAAGTAGTTGACAACAGAGGCCATCAGACTCTGAGAGATGGAGCAAATTCCAGTAATCTTCCTGGGATAGATCAGCCAGGTAGTTGAGAGGTATCAACTTAAAACTGATCAGGACTTGTGAGTATTTCACACATTGAGATGGGTTAACACATTCTCATTGATTTATATCTTTGTCTCCAACTCTGTTTTTCACTTTTACTGACATTAATGAACATCTTTCAGACTTCGTGCCTTAATAAAAAAGAGACAGTGATTGAGAAAAAGAAAAAGTATAAGAAGAAAAAGAAAAAGAATAGATAGGAAGGGATAGATCAAATCACAGTGAAGGAGTTGACAACACATTCCATCAGACTTTGGGGAGATGGAACAAATTCCAGTAATCCCCCTGAAAGTCAGAAATCAGACAGATAATTGGGAGGTATCTGACTGAACAAAGAGCAAGGGATGGAGAAATCTGGAGGGCAGTGGGAGTAGTGTGTGCCCAAATGGCCTGTTGAAAACATGCCCTTAACCATGGCCATTTCTTTAGGAGAGCTGAAAAAACTTGGAGGATGAGGCACATCAAATAGGCAGCAGGGAAGAGTAGTGCTGGGCACCAGGCTACAGTCACAGGGCATTGGCACTGGCACCGCTGTCTGTGTCTCTGAACCTGAAGGCATTTGTGTCCAGCGAACACAGTTCTGGAAAATATTGTAGTTTCAGTAAAAGAAAAAAAAAGACATCAAATCACCTCAAAGATTCATATTTACAACTTAAAATGGAACAAGACTCATGAGAATTTTTCATGTTGAGAAGGGTTAACACATTTTCATTGATTTCCATCTTTGTCTTCAATTATTTGTTTCAGTTTTATTGACATTTATGATCAACTATTAAGCTTACAGCCTCAAAATAAATAAATAAATTAAAAGAGATACATTTGCATCTTGCACATGGCCTGATGCCCCTTTCACCTTCACAGTTCCCACAAGTCCTTCCATGCCGGAGAGTATGAGATCCAGCAGAGCACCTCTCCTCTTTGGTTCCTCCACTGCTTGGTCAAGAAGCTGCCATCTGTGCTCTCCATGGATCTGCTGGATGCCACATGCCCTGCTGTGCTGTCCCTGCCACAGATAATGGAGTGACAAAGGCCACCAAATGGGACAAGGGACAGACAACATCAGATTCCCATCTGTCTGCAGAGGGCACCTTCCATTTACTCTCCCTGATCAGGAAGACAGGAAAAGACACTGATGGTCTCCTCTGTTTGCCATTTCCATTAGCTCTGACCTGTCTGCTCTTCCATCCCCAGGCAGAGCTCAGTGCACTCTCACAGAGGGCAGTCGCCCTTCTTTGTCTCCTCGCCCATCCATCCTAAAGACTCGGTATCCCCCTTGTGCTACAGTGCAGTTGTGGAAACCATTAAACTGTGTCCCCATGGTCCAAACAGGAGCTCAGGCCTGCAGCTCTACCAAGATTTCTAGCTTCTTGTGTGTTGGTGTTTGCATTAGTGCAAAAGCACAGAAGTAAATATCCTAATTGAAAAGCATCACTGGACATTGCCTGACTGGATAGCTCATCTATAGAATCAGTGTGCAGAAGGTGGCACACAAACATTAGACCGATCGTGGGTCTTGGAGGTGACGTAGCAGCACGGACACACCATGGGCATGGCTTTCCTGAAGGCCCTGTGCTGCTCTTGTAGCTGTGAGTGAATTCACCGGACAGCCGGTGCTATCCCCTCTCTGGCCCTCAGCTGATGCCCAGGAAGGAGGTGTCTATCTCAGGGATTTCCCACACGGTTTACAAGCACTTGCAAACATCAGGAGCAGCCCAGGCACCTTGGGCATCACCCAGTGTCTGTGTGTGAGCTGCTGCCTCCCAGCTGAAGGACCGAGGACTCAGAGCAGGAGCTCACATGCAGGCAACTCCTTGTGCACTTCTGAACTGAACCAGAGAAATCCCAGCTCCTGTGGTTCTGTGGGGAGCCGAATCCCATTTCAGCTCCAGGATTTCTGTCAAGGGATGAGACTCCTGCGCTGCCTCAGCTGGATCACTGCCCTGCACAGGGAAAGTCCAAACCTCGCCTTCCTTGTCTGGTTGCCCTTATTGTTTCATCAAACGATCTCTGGGAGCACTCCCCATATGTCTCCAATCAGTCACTGACCACTGGACATGTGGTGGTTAATTGAGCGGATTTCAAAGCACAGTCATGATGCTGTTGTCTTTCAGGAGCTGTTGGCCATGAGGACCCAGGGACATGTCAGGGGAAATGAGTGGGAAGGATAAAAATGACATAATCTGCTGCTTGCTTGTCCAGGTTCCTGGGACACAGGGAGCTCATAAAAGTGGGCAGAGCTGCAGAGAGACAGCTGTGCCCAGGAGCAGATCTCGTGCACAGCACAGCCTGCAGGTGACAGAAGGAGAGGAGAGAAATTGGTGAGAGCTTGCAGGATGTGTGTGGTGTGAGCGGGCTGTGAACTCACTGCAGGAGCATTGCTCACAGACCATGACAAGGTAAGACTCACAGCTGACCATGAGCTGCTTTTAATTAAGGGGTAACTATAACTGGGACATCCCATAGGAGATCTGACTGCAGGCACTGCATGTTTCTTTACTGTGGAAAAAGCTTTCTGCTCCAGCTGAGACGGGTGCCCAGGGCTGTCCTGCAGAGCAGGGTCCCTGCTGTGCCCCAGGGGCTGTGTGCCGGGTATGGGACTCTGCCGCCTGCCAGGCTCAGCACTCAGCCTGCCCGGGGAGCTGCCCAGGGCGCTGCGGGGAGACGTGTGGGGTAAGGAGCCCCCGGCAGGGTTTGTGCTGCCACAGCTGCTGCCTGGGGCAGGGGATCACAACTCCACTGCACAACTGAATGTTTCTGAGGGCACTTTGCAAGAGGAGAGCCAAGGCAGGGGGTTTCCATTTCCTGTTCTGAGGCAAAGAGGTTTGGAGTCAGAAATCTAAAAGGGGCAATAAGAGTTCTGAGAATTTTTCATCAATCAATTGCTTGTTTTGTGAACACTCACACATGATGTGCTTTCAGTCTCCCCTTTCTCGAAGGATGGAATTATCTTCATTTTCTGTAGGCATGAATAATTCACTTATCCTACAAACAGGCAGCATTTTCTAACTGAAACTGAATGCCACAGAAGCTCGGGTAGGGGGCTCTAAGAGCACTTGGGTTAAAGATATGAGACATGAAACAGATGAAAATATCCAGGGAGAAGGGATAAGAAAATAAGAGGAAGGTTAGAGCTCCATATGCTGCTTCTGCTTAAGGAATGCTGAAATACATGAAATTAAATGCAAGTAATGGTGCTAAATGTACACTGTTGTAGGAGAATTAAAACATTTCATAGTATAGCAGGAGTAGTGCCTCTGAGAATGGTCTGGACTTGCCATTATCTTCTGCACTCTGAGCAGGACTCCAAGCCCAACAACAGCAGATGCCCAACAGCAGCTCCATCAGTGAGTTCCTCCTGCTGCCGTTGGCAGACACGCGGCAGCTGCAGCTCCTGCACTTCTGGCTCTTCCTGGGCATCTACCTGGCTGCCCTCCTGGGCAACGGCCTCATCAGCACAGCCGTAGCCTGTGACCGCCGCCTGCACACCCCCATGTACTTCTTCCTCCTCAACCTGGCCCTCCTCAACCTGGGCAGCATCTCCACCACTCTCCCCAAAGCCATGCCCAACGCCCTCTGGGACAACAGGGCCATCTCCTACACAGGATGTGCTGCACAGCTCTTTTTCTTTACCTTCTTCATGTCAGCAGAGTATTCCCTTCTCACCATCA
Organism: Coturnix japonica; assembly: GCF_054131305.1. Lineage (NCBI taxonomy): Eukaryota > Metazoa > Chordata > Aves > Galliformes > Phasianidae > Coturnix > Coturnix japonica. Next base: position 17,582,918 of record NC_140672.1, on the reverse strand, counting down.
TGTCCTATGACCGCTATGTTGCCATCTGCAAGCCCCTGCACTACGGGACCTTGATGGACAGCAGAGCTTGTGCCACCATGGCAGCAGCTGCCTGGGGCACTGGGGTTCTCAATTCCCTGCTGCACACTGCCAGTACGTTTTCACTGCCTCTCTGCCAAGGCAATGTTGTCAACCAGTTTTTCTGTGAAATTCCCCAGATCCTCAAGCTCTCCTGCTCAGAATCAAATCTCAGGGAAGTTGTGTTTCTCATTTTTACTATCAGTTTAGACATAGGCTGCTATGTTTTCATAGTTGTGTCCTATGTGCAGATCTTCGTGGCTGTGCTGAGGATGCCCTCTGAGCAGGGACGGCGCAAAGCCTTCTCCACGTGCCTCCCTCACCTGGCCGTGGTCTCCCTGTTTCTCAGCACTGGTGCTTTTGCCTACCCGAAGCCCCCCTCCATTCCCTCCCCACTCCTGGATCTGACAGTGGCACTTCTGTATGCAGTGGTTCCTCCAACACTGAACCCTATTATCTACAGCATGAGGAACAGGGAGATCAAGCACGCTCTCAGGAAGGTGTTGCAATACTCACTATTCCCGCTTCAATAAAGTGCACATCTTCATCGCATGATTCCCAGTGATGGTTCTTCATCTTTTATGCATCTTTGATTGATTGATTATGTGAGATATAGCAACGTGCAAAAAAATGTTATTGAACTTATAAATAAAAATTTGTTTCACTTCTTTCACACCTACTATCCATTTTCTCACTCCAAGAGCTCATGTAAACATGGAACCAGATTCCCCGAATAGGTTAAGAGATAAATAAATAGCATTCAAAATACGCTTTTCCTTAGCTCTTCTCTTATCCAACTTTGTCTGGATTTGGGGAAGGTACAGCCACAGATAGAAGCACAACTAGTTCTTTTCATTCCTCCTCTCTTTACACTGATACAGTGCACAGAGGATTCGAGTCCTCTCATTTCTACAGGCCTGAAGGTCTTGTGTGTCTCACAGCAGTCCCGTCGTCTCTACAGCAGCACTCAGTGGTTTGCTTAATTTTCTTATCTCAATACTTGGAACAGCTACAGGACCTGTAGCATAAGTGACCGCAGAGCTCCTTATGAGGGGTGGAGTGACAGTGGGATCTGTCCAGAGCTTGGAGCAACTGCAGGATGTGTAGCAAAAACTTGGAGCTATTGCAGGGACTGTGCCAGGAGTTGCAGAGGCTGCAGCAATGTCAGCAGATCCAGCTCTCTTCCCCTTGAAGATGCTGAATAGTGTTGAACACAGCTCAGTAGGTGTGGGCCAGGCCCTGGCACACTGCAGTCATTTGGGCCTTTTTAGGATTACCAGTGCCACAGCAGACCTGTCTCCAATATTCTACCAGTTTCTCAGGATCCTGCAGTTGCTCGGAGATGAAGTTCCAAAGCCCTGGGGGTGCCCACCACTCCAGGCAGCTGCCCAGACTGTCCCACACCCCCTGCCATGCAGAGCCTTCTCACCTTGGGGCAGATCTCTCACTGATATTCCTGAATAATTGTTTAACCTCAATCCTAGAATCATAGAATCACCAAGGCTGGAAAAGGCCTGAAAGATCATCCAATCCAACCGTTCACTTATTACCAATAGCTCCCACTTAACCATGTCCCTCAACACAATATCCAGTCTCTCCTTGAATACCCCTGGTCTCCCAGAGACGACAGTGTAAAATGTGTAATTCCTAATCATACCAACAATATTACTTCCAAAACCCAAAGATGTCCAAAGAGCTGAATGTGCACAAAACTTCACTTTGCCAATTTTATCGTGGTACAAACCAAGGTCAAACAGCATAGCAAAATAAATACCCTAATCCAGCATCCAGAGTTGACAAATGATGCAGCAGGGAAAACAAGCAGCAAGCAAGGAGCTGTGAAATGCAGCTTCATGAGAAGACTCAGCAAGCTTCACAAATAGGGAAACTATCAGCACCATGGCCTGCACATCTCCAACTCCCACAAAGCCCTGTCCACTCTGGACAGATGTGCTGTTACCACAACCCTTGGAGCCTCACATCAGGCACCAAAATGACTGTGGTTGTTGAACCCAACATGTGGCTCAGCAGCTCACAGTGCTTTGTGCACTGCCCCATTCCCAGTGGGATGGGGATGAGAACTGGGAAAAAGAGTACAACTTCTGGGTTGTAACAAAGCAGTTTACTAAGAGAGATAAAAGGAGAGGAGTAATAGTAATCACTATATATCCGTTGATATAGAATCGTATGTAACAACTGATGCACAAGCACTTGCTCAGCACCACCAGACTGATGCTCAGCTGGGCCCTGAGCAGTGAAGAGACTGAGATGAACTCCCACCCCTTTCAATACAATTTCTGCTTGCTGTCAGCTGATAGAGAACGTCCCTTTGGCCACTATCAGTCAGCTGTCCTCACTCTGTTCCCTCCCAGCTCCATGTGCCCTCCACTGACCATGGCCTTGGCTCTGTACAACACTGCTTAGCAGCAGCTGTAAACATCAGAGTGTTATCAATGGTTTTCTCCTAGAACCAAAACACTGCACCACAGCAGACAGTCTGAAGAAAACAATTCCATCCCAGCTGTAACTCAGATTCCTGCCTGTCCCCTCTTCTTGTTCTTCCTGATCAGGAAGCAAGGAACAGAATCTGCCGCTCTCCTCTCTGAGCCCTTTCCATCAGTTCTCAGCTGGCTCCTCTGCCATCCCCAGGCAGAGCTCAGTGCCCTCTCATGGATGGCAGCAGCCTTTTCTCTTCTTCCTTGCCCATCCGTCATGCAGAATCTGTACCCCATTTGCTACAGTACAGAGCTGAGAATCAACCCACCGTGTCTCTGTGAACCAAACAAGACCCTAGGCCTGCAAAGGCACAGAGATTTGGAGTTCGCTGAGTGAATGTTTGTGGTCCTCTCATTAGTGTAAGGATTCTTCAGAAAGCATCCCCTTCCAGAAGCATGCTTTGATTTAGCCTGTCTGGGTCTTGCATCTACACTGTGGTACTGATGTTCAGGGCCTTGCTCAGAATCAGCAGCCTGCATGAAAGGAAAAGCTCTGTGGTTTTCTCTTGATTTGTCCCGTTTATTTCCCATGCTACCCGCACTGGTCTACAGGCACTTTAGGGCAGCAGTAGGTTGGGGTTACCCCCAGAGGGTACACAGTAAGATTTAGGACGGGGTATTGGCAACAAGACTTTCTCTGAGGAATCCTCACACAATCCTATAGAACAACTCAGAGGCTTTCCATTCAATCTCCAACAGCAACAATATCCCTCAGCCCTTCTCTGTCACATCCAATTCCCCACCCTTCCCCATTTGGACCTGGTTTAAAGCCCTATAATCAATCAGTGCAGGAGCATTTCAGATGGGGTCATGGAGGAGGCAGACTGCCATTCTTGGGGTGGCCATTTTCCCAGGAGGGCATGGTGGGAGGGCTTTGTCCCATCTGGTTCCACCAACACTTGCATCCACCCAGCAGAAGGCTGTGCCCTCTGTGTCCCACTTGAACTCTGCATGGAGCTTACAGTTGGCAGTGACATGGCTGAGAAGCTCTGGGCATGGATTAAGGGACAGGGAATTAATGTGCCTTCCTAACTTCCTCCCTGCATGCCTTAGCAACTTCCTTGTAATCTCCCCAAGTACCCAGCCCCTTCTTCCAGAGGACGGAGATTCTCTTTTTCTTCCTGAGTCTCAATAGTTTTTCCCAGTTCATCTGCACTGGTCTTCTTCCCCTATGGCTCACCTTATGGCATTCAGGGACAGCCTGATCTCGTGCCTTTAAGATTTCCATCTTGAGGAGTGTCCAGGCTTCCTGGACCCCTTTACCCATAAGGAGCGACTCCCAAGGGACCTGTGCTACAAGTGTCCTGAACAGGTCAAAGTCCGCCCTCTAGAAGTTCAGGATAGTAGTTTTGCTAGTCACCCTTCTGACATCTCCAAGAATAGAGAATTCTACCATTTCATGGCCACTCTGCCCAAGACAGTCCCCAACCTTCTCAACTCCTACCAGTCCTTCACTGTTAGTGAAGAGCAGGTCTAGCAAGGAACCACCCCTGGTAGGACTTCATACCAGCTGTGTAAGGAAGCTGTCTTGCATGCAATCTATAAACCTCTTGGACTGATTCCTCTGCTATTTATTATATTCCCAGCATATATCAGAGAAGTTGTAGTCTCCCAAGAAAATGAGTGCTGGCAATCTTGCGACTTCAGTAAGCTGCTCATAGAATGCCTCACCCATCAATTAGGCGGTCTATAAGAAACCTTTAGCAAGATGTCACACTTACAGGCCTTTCCCCCGATCCTTACAAACATGCACTTCATTCTGAAGCCCAAGCTCTTCAACATCAAAACTCTCTTTAATATAAAGGGCCACACCACCACCCTTCCTTCCTCCTCTATCCCTTCTGAAGAGCTTGTAACCATCCATCACAGCACTCCAGTCATGGCAGTGGTCCCACCATGGGTCGGTAATAGCAACTAGGTCATGGTTTGTCAGATGCACAGTTGCTTCCAGCTCCTCTTGCTTGTTGACCAAGCTGCGTGCGTTGGTGTAGACGCACTTCAGCTGAGGCATCTGCCTCTCTCCCAGCTCAAACAGCATTTCCCTAGGCTTATCTCTGGTAAGCCCTGTTTTGTCCACTCCCCCATCGTAGCTAGTTTAAAGCTCTTTCGATAAGCCCCGCTACCGTCTATGCTAGGATTCACTTCCCCCTTTGAGACAGTTGGGTTCCATTCATGGATAACAGACCATGGGCCAAGTAAACTGTCCTGTGATCAAAGAACTCAAAGTTTCTGGCTCAGTACCAACCTCTGAGACAATTGTTCATTGCTTTGCTTTCCAAGCCTGCTCTGTGTCCCTCACTGCCACTGAAGGTATAGAACAAAAAATCACTTGATCTCCCACTTTGTGAACTAAATGGCCTAAATTCCTGAAATCTCTTTTTATAGTTTGTAGTCTTATCTAAGAAATTTCATCACTGCCCACCTAAACTATGAGTAGTGGAAAATAATCAGTGGACCTAACCAGCATTGGGAGTTTCCTCATTATGTCCCTGACCTGAAACCAAGAAGGCAGCAGACTTACTGACAACTGGGGTCCAGTCTGCAAATGGGGCCCTCTATTCCTCTGAGAAGGGAGTCACCCACCACGGCCACCCTTCTTTCTTTCATGGCAGAGGAAGTCACAAGGCTTGGTAGTGACTGCCTTGCATTAGGTTTCCTCCTAGGCAGATCCTCCATTGCCTCCCCATTCTTATCTCCTTCAGATTTCAGAGTGTCAAACCTGTTGCTTAGATGGATCAGGGGTCGAGGGCTAGGCAGGCATGGGGGGGCTCCTGTGATGTTGAGTTGGGACTCTCTTCCAACCCTTCTCATCAGTCAGGTCTGTCTGACTGTGACAGGGCAGGGAGTCAACCACTTTTCTGGGGGTATCTGCCTGGCAGCCTTCCCTCGGGGATGCCAGCAAGTCACTCCACCAGCCCATCTCCCGATCACACTCCCTGATGGTAAACTGTGAGTAAAACCTTGAGTAAAGTGAGAGTTCACCTAGACAAAAGTATGAGTAGAAACATGGACTGACGTGAGGGTAAACCCAGAGTAAACCCAGGATCCCATCCATTGGGCATGCACAGCCTCTGAGGGCAACTTTTTCCAGTGTTGCTGTGTAAAAATATAGGTTCCTCACATCTAACCTATGTCTCCCCTTTTTAATTTAAATCCGTTTCCATTTGTCCTGTTATCAACAGACCATCCCATCCTTATTCTAGCGTTAGGCATCTCATCCTCAGATGGAAACCCTGGGGCTGAATTGGGATCAGTTTTTCAAAGAACCACAGGAGCTACAAGTTCACCTAGCTGAGTTCAGATGTGCACAGTGAGGTGTCTGTGTGTGAGTCCCTCATCTGAATCCTTGGTTTTTATTCCACAGGGACTGCACTACTCATACACAGTCTCTCAGTGATGCCCAAGATGCCTTGGGTGATCCTAGTTTTGTGCTAGTGCTTGTAAACTGTGACGGAAAATCTATGAGATAGACACCTCCTTCTGGAGCATCAGCTGAGGGCCAGAAGGGAGGTATTCTTGGCCATCCTAAATACCACCTCAGCCACGTGCTTAGGGCACCCATTGTGTCTTTTGCACCTGACCCCATGGAGTATGTAGTGATATTCAGCTTATCAAAAGGATGAGCTCAGAACAGAAGAGGCAGATCTTCCTCTCTGCTCCATCTGTGGCATAGTCTGGATTTCAAGGCATTGCAAAGCTATGGCACATCTACGTTCTTGCACTGATGACACTTTAGCATGCTCTGGGCTCGCATTTCAATGGCATCTAATAAATCTAGGGTCATACCTGTTGACAGGAAGCTGGCAAATGTTGTCTCATTGTAAGGAAGAGCAAGAAAGATGACACGGGCAACTATGGACCTGTCAGTCTCACTACAGTGCTTGGTAAAATTATGGAGAAAATGATGGTGGGAGTTATGGAAAAACAACTGAAGGACAGGTCACAGACAACACAAGATACAGAGGGGAAGGTCCTATTTAATTTCAGGTCTTTTTATGACACCTTTATCCATTGAGCTGAACAAGGGAAGGCAGTTGATGTAATCCTTGAGGATTTCAGTAGAGCTTTTGATACTATTTCTCCAGCACCCTTCTGGACAGAAATTCCTGCATACAGCTAGACAGAAACAGAACGTGGTGTGTTGTAATACAAGAAGAATTTTACAGAGCAGCAGCCATGGATTGAGATAAGGAGTTCACAGAGCAGCAGCTGCGGAGCAGGATAAACAGCATGAGAACAAAGGACATCTCTAGGAAAAGAATGAATGGCTCGTGGCTTTGAAGGGGGGTTATAGGGTTGTTATTGCAGTAGCTTTCCTCCAATTAGCGTGTGTGATTTTTGGACACCCTTGTCTGTCTCCTATAAAAGTCTGGCTTTCGGGCAATAAATTGATGCAGCTATATGTAACTATATTGGTGTTTCTCTGTTTGACCCAGCACGCTGACATTTTGCCTTTCAGGTTCACCAGCAGTGGTGGGTGAGCAGTTGGCCAGTAGTTCTGTCCCAAAGGATTATAGTCAGTGGGTTCCATTGGGCTGGTAGATGGTCACTGTCAGAGCTCCCCAGGGTTCCATTTTAGGGCCAGTTTCCTTTCATGTTTATGCAGATGACTTGCATGCAGGACTAGAAGATGTTCTGAGCAAGTTTGCTGATGAGACCAGATGAGGAGGTGTTGTTGCCTCCACTTAGGGTGGAGAGGACTTGCAGAGAGATGTGGACAAGTCAGAGAAGTGGGTATCAGTTGGTACTAAGCACCAAGTGCATAACGCATAACAAGAACAAGTGCCTGATTGTGCACCTGGGTATGGGCAACCCTGGACATAAACACTGTCTGTATATTGGACACATGAGAGACGTCTGACTGAAAAGGATTGGGGGTCCTGCTCAACATAAAATTTTAAGTGAGTCAGCAGTGTGCCCAGCCAGCCAAGAAGGCCAACAGTCCCCTAAAGTGCATCAAGCAATTTATTGCCAGCTGGGTGGGAGAAAGGTTTGTCCCTCTTTGCTCTGCATTGCTACTGCCTCACCTGGAGCACTGGGTGCACTTCTGGGCAATGCAGAACATAAAGAACATCAAACTATGGGAGAGTGTGCACAGGAGGGCACTGGAACTGAGAGATCTGAAGTTCAGAGTTTCACTGGGATTGACTGCTTGTTCAGACTGGGCCCTTCTCACACCCCACATCCTGTGATGAGACACAGGGCACATGTGGGATATGAACTTTAACAGCATCCTTGCACCACATGCAAATGCTTTTCCCAGTGCTTCAGTGTTCCACCACCCATTGCTTTCAACATAGTTTTCAACACCCCATTGTATCTTTTAATTTTACCAGAAGCTGGTGCATGGTAGGGGATATGATAAATCCACTCAATGCCATGAACTTTGGCCCAAGTATTTATTAAGGGAATTTTTGAAATGTGTCCCATTATGAGACTCAGTTCTTTCTGAGGTGTCATGTCTCTATAGGACTTGTTTCTAACAACCCAATATTGTGTTTCTGGCAGTAGCATGGGGTACTGCGTATGTTTCAAGCCACCCAGTGGTTGCTTCCACCATGGTAAGCACAAAACGCTTATCATTATGAGATCCTGGCAAGGTGACATCATTCACCTGTCACTCCTCCCCATATTTATACTTTTGCCTTGGCCTTCCCTCCAGAGAGGCTTCATATTCTTGGCTTGTTTAATTATGGCACATGATTCACAGTCATGAATAACCAGTGCAATAGCATCCATAGTTAAGTCCACCCCTCAGTCTCTAGCCCAATTATATGTTATGTCCATTCCTTGATGGCCTGAGGTCTCATGGAACCATCAAGCTTGAAATAATTCACTCTTGTTCTGCCAGTCCAAGTCTATTTGAGCCACCTCAATTCTGGCAGCTCGACCTACCTGATGGTTGTTTTGTTGTTCTGCAATAGCCCGACTCTTGGGCAAGTGTGCATCCACGTGACACACCTTTACAATCATATCTTTTTTTTGAGCAGTTATGTTTTTCTACAGTTCAGCAGCCCAAATAGGTTTACACCTCCGTTGCCAGTTATTTTGTTCCCACTGCTGTAACAACCCCCATAAGGCATTTGCCACCATCCATGAGTCAGTATAAAGATAAAGCATTGGCCACCTCTCCCGTTCAGCCACATCTAAGGTCAGCTGGACAGCTTTTACCTCTGCAAAATGACTTGATTCTCCTTTACCTTCAGTGGCCTCTGCGACCTGTCGTGTGGGGCTCCAAACAGCAGCTTTCCATCTCCGATGCTTCCCTACAATATGAAATGATCCATCAGTGAAAAGAGCATATTTCTTTTCATTTTCTGGTAGTTCGATGTATGGTGGGGCCACTTTAGCACATGACACCTCTTCTCCTGGTGATGTTCCAAACTTTTTATCTTCAGTCCAGTTCATGATCACTTCTAAAATTCCTGGACGATTGAGGTTCCCCATCCGCGCTTGTTGTCTAATCAGTGCAATCCACTTGCTCCAGGTGGCATCGGTAGCATGATGGGTGGAGAGAACCTCCCCTTTCAACATCCGGTTCATCATTGACAGTCGAGGTGCCAGAAAGAGCTGCATTTCAGTACCAGCTACTTCGGAAGCAACCCGAGCCCCCTCATACGCGGCTAAGATCTCCTTCTCAGTTGGAGTGTAGCACTCTTCAGACCCCTTGTACGCTCAGCTCCAGAATCCCAGGGGTCGGCCTTGGGTCCCTCCTGAGGCTCTTTGCCACAAACTCCAAGTGGGACCTTTCTCTCCAGCAGCAGTATAGAGGATGTTCTTTACATCCTGTCCAGTCCGTACTGGCCCCAGGTCCATGGCACAGGCTATCTCCTGTTTAATCTGTTCAAAAGCCTGCTGCTGCTCTGGGCCCTATGCAAAATCATTCTTCTTCTGCATCACCTGATAAAGGGGGCTTACAATGAGGCTGTAGTTTGGAATGTGCATCCTCCAAAAGCCCACTGCACCCAGGAAAGATTGTGACTCTTTCTTGCTAGTTGGTGGAGACATGGCAGTGATTTTGTCAATCACTGTTGGGATGTGATGACATCCATCCTGCCACTTTATACCTAAGAACTGAATTTCCTGGGCAGGCCCTTTTACTTTGCTTCACTTAATAGCAAAACTGGCTCATAGAAGAATTTGAATTATTTGCTCTCCAGCACAGCAGCACTCAGTGGGGGTGTGACCTCATTCAGGCCACGGTAGTCTACTGTCAGCCTCCATTCTCCACTGGCTTTACGCACTGGCCATATGGAGCTGTTAAAAGGTGAGTGAGTTTTACTGATCACTCCCTGATTCTCCAACTGGCGAATCAAATCATGAATGGGGAGCAAGGAATCCCTGTTGGTGCGATACTGCCGTCTGTGCACTGTCTTTGTAGCAATCGGTACCTGCTGCTCTTTTATTTTTACTCGTAGCAGCCTCACAACAGACGGGTCCTCTGACAGGCCAGGCAAAACAGACAGCTGCTTAATGTTGTCCATATCTACAGCAGCGATTCCAAAGGCCCAGTGATACCCCTTAGTATCCTTGAAATGCCATCTTCTGAGGTATCCTCAATACCAAGTATGAACGGAAACCCTGGACCACTCACATAGGATGTTTTTTCCAGTCTTTACCAGTGAGGCTTATTTCAGCCTCCAACACAGTCAATTCTTGAGAGATATCCAGAAATATGGATTGATTCTGTCCCTTCATGACTGGAGGGCATTAGGGTGCACTGTGCACCAGTATCCACCAGTGCCTTATATTTCTGTGGTTCTGATGTGCTAGGCCATCAAATCCACACAGTCCAATAAACTCTATTATCCCTTCCACTCCCTTGAATGAGGGCAGGGCCCCTCTATTGGTTACCTGTGATAACTGGAGCAGCCGTACTGGTGGTTGGACTGTTTTGTAGTTCCCTCACCCGTGCTCATAGTACAGGAGTAGGCTGGTCATGCCACTTCCTCGTGTCTTCTCTGTGGTCACGTAGGTAACACCATAAGGAAACACACAGTGCAATTTACTGTTGTTCCTTGCTCAATCTGGAAAGCGCTTGTGTCTAATAGCTGAGAATTTTAATGATACACATGAAGGCTTTATGGTCGTTAATTTCTTTACGATCTCTCGCCTTCAACTGAAGCAGCAGCTAGGCCAATTACCAAGTGACACCAAGGAGATGAAGTGGCAAAATGGCGATTTATTGAAACAGACACATCCTTATATAACCTACGCCTTTTTGTCTACACCCACTGTATTACACTAAGATTCTTCCAGAATATGGGGAAGGGCCTGTCACATCACAACAAGCTACCGTCCCAGCTGTCCCAACAGAGAAGCAACCAGGTAACAAGAGATTCATTCTGGTGCCGTGTGAACTCCTTTCTTACGCCTTCGATTTCAGTCATCTTCAGGGATCGACAAACAGTAACAGAGATTTCCTCCTCATCACTCTCTTCTTCATGACACTTTTCCTTTTTCCTTTCTCGGTACTTATCCAGACCTGTCACCTGGATCTTCTGTTGCCTCCTCCTCCACTTCTTTTTTCCGTTCTAGACGTGAGGACACCCATTTCCATTTCTTGCCTTCCACAAGGGCAACTGATATTGTTACTGGTGCCTCCTGTGACTGATCAAAATTGACTTGGGGATTTCCCTTTTTGGCTAGAACCTCAGCTCGGAAATTCTCTCTTTTCGGAACAGTGTTATATAGAGCACGGTAAGCACAAGCCAAGCCCCAAATAAGTCATACCCCCTTAGATCTATCTAGGCTGCGCCATCCCTGACTCAAATACTGGCTTAGTTTCTCGGGATCCCACAGGTGTTCAAAAGTTAAATCCCATGATATTGCGGGCCCCCATGTGTTGGCGAACCTGAAGGCAAAAGTCAGCGTTCTAGGACAAACAACCACACACCAATATAGTTAAATATAGCTGTGTCCATCTATTGCCTGAAGAGCCGTACTTTTATAGCAAACAAACAAGGGTGTTCAAAAATCACATGTACTAATTGGAAGAAAGCTTCTGCAATAAGAACCCTAAAAGCCCGCTTCAAAGCCACGAGCCTTTCACTCTTTTGCTAGAGGTGTCCTTGGTTCTCATGCTGTTTATCCTGCTCTGCAGCTGCTGCTCTGTAAAGTGCTTATCTTGATCCATGGCTGCTGCTCTGTAAAATTCTTCTTGTATTACAACAGAATGGCAGTTCCCTGGGGTCTCCAGCACACCCCCAGCCAGCTGGCAAATGCCACTGAGGACCTTTAGGAAAGACATGCCCTGGGTAGTGACAATGTTCACTGGACAACTGTGAGCCCCACAATGGGTCTCGTACCTGTGTGCCATCTTCTGAACACCAGTAGCACGGTGTAGATGCAAGGCCCAGCCAGGCAAAATCAAAACATGCTTCTGGAAGGGGATCCTTTCTGAAGAGTCGTTACACTAATGAGAGGACCACAAACATTCACTCAGCGAACTCCAAATCTCTGTGCCTTTGCAGGCCTAGGGTCTTGTTTGGTTCACAGAGACATGGTGGGTTGATTCTCAGCTCTGTACTGTAGCAAATGGGGTACAGATTCTGCATGACGGATGGGCAAGGAAGAAGAGAAAAGGCTGCTGCCATCCATGAGAGGGCACTGAGCTCTGCCTGGGGATGGCAGAGGAGCCAGCTGAGAACTGATGGAAAGGGCTCAGAGAGGAGAGCGGCAGATTCTGTTCCTTGCTTCCTGATCAGGAAGAACAAGAAGAGGGGACAGGCAGGAATCTGAGTTACAGCTGGGATGGAATTGTTTTCTTCAGACTGTCTGCTGTGGTGCAGTGTTTTGGTTCTAGGAGAAAACCATTGATAACACTCTGATGTTTACAGCTGCTGCTAAGCAGTGTTGTACAGAGCCAAGGCCATGGTCAGTGGAGGGCACATGGAGCTGGGAGGGAACAGAGTGAGGACAGCTGACTGATAGTGGCCAAAGGGACGTTCTCTACCACTGACAGCAAGCAGAAATTGTATTGAAAGGGGTGGGAGTTCATCTCAGTCTCTTCACTGCCCAGGGTCCAGCTGAGCATCAGTCTGGTGGTGCTGAGCAAGTGCTTGTGCATCAGTTGTTACATACAATTCCATATCAACGGATATATAGTGATAACTATTACTCCACTTCTTTTATCTCTCTTAGTAAACTGCTTTGTTACATCCCAGGAGTTGTACTCTTTTTCCCAGTTCTCATCCCCATCCCACTGGGAATTGGGCAGTGCACAAAGCACTGTGTGCTGCTGAGCCACATGTTGGGTTCAACAACCACTGTCATTTTGGTGCCCGATGTGAGGCTCCAAGGGTTGAGATAGCAGCACATCTGTCCAGAGCGGACAGGGCTTTGTGGGAGCTGGAGAAGTGCAGGCCATGGTGCTGATATGTGTGGATGTGCTCCCTATGTGTGGAGCTTGTTGAGTCTTCTCATGAAGCTTCACTGCACAGCTCCTTACTTGGTGCTTGGATGCTGCATTAGGGTATTTATTTTGCTATGCTGTTTGACCTCAGTTTGTACCACGATAAAATTGGCAGCTGACAAAGTGAAGTTTTGTGCACATTCAGCTCTGCGGTCATCTTTGGGTTTTGGAAGTAATATTGTCCATATGATTAGGAATTACACAATTTACATTGTCGCCTCTGTGAGTCCGGGGGTGTACTGGATATTGTGTTGAGGGACATGGTTTAGTGGGAGCTATAGGTAATAGGTGAACGGTTGGACTGGATGATCTTTTAGGCCTTTTCCAACCTTGGTGATTCTATGAATCTATGATTGAGGTTAAACAATTATTCAGGAATATCAGTGAGAGATCTGCCCCAAGGTGAGAAGGCTCTGCATGGCAGGGGGTGTGGGACGGTCTGGGCAGCTGCCTGGAGTGGTGGGCACCCCCAGGGCTTTGGAACTTCATCTCCGAGCAACTGCAGGATCCTGATAAACTGGTAGAATATTGGGGGCAGGTCTGCTGTGGCACTGGTAACCCCCAAGAGGCACAAATGACTGCAGTGTGCCAGATCCAGAGAGCTGGATCTGCTGACAGTGCTGCAGCCTCTGCAACTCCTGGCACAGACCATGCAGCAGCTCCAAGGTTTTGCTACACGTCCTGCAGTTGCTCCAAGCTCTGGGCAGATCCCTCTGTCACTCCACCCCTCATAATGAGCTCTGCAGTTACTCCTGCTACGGGTCCTGTAGCTGTTCCAAGTATGGTAATAAGAAAATGGTACAAATTCCTCCCAAGGGAGGAAGTACAGCCCTGCGGTGGCTCCAACCCCTCCAATGAGCCCAGTGGCTGCTCCAACATAGTCACAGGTCCTGTGGTGGTTCCAGCTCTGGCAATGAACTCTGAGGTCACTTCAACTCCTGCAACAGCCCAACAGCCACTTCAGCTCCTACAGTGAACCCTGTGGCTGTTAAAACCCCTGCAACTAATCCTGGACTTGCAGACAGATGCGCATAGGGATTAGTTCATATATGTTTGCAACTGCATATGTTGTATATGTGTGAAAATACACTAAATATATTATATATGTATAAATACATTTGTCATAATTATTATCCTTTTCTTTTTCTCTTTGTCTCAACCCATAAACCTTAAACCACAGCACTGCCTTGAGATGCTTACGGATCTCCTTGGGACTATTCAATCTGATCTGGTCACACAGTGAAGAGCACCTGAAGATCTCAAGGTTTTCTCAGGGAGCAGCTCCTGAGGTATATTCCTTACACCAGCTTTGGAAGAGGCCTCCCTCCAGTTCTCTGGTCCTGCTCTAAAGGGGCCCTCTTGTTATGGCAGTGCCAGCAAGGAGACCAGCTCTGACAGACCTGTTCATATTGCCGGCTACTGACTGCAGCCCTGGATTGCTGCTGTAGAGGCAACAGGACTGTTGTGAGACACACAAGACCTTCAGGACTGCACAAATGAGAGGACTCAAGAGCACTGCAGCACTGGTAAGAGCACATGAATGAAAAGAGCACGTTGAGCTGCTGTCTGTGGCTGTACCTCCCCAAATCCAGGCAAAGTAGGAAGAAAGAAAATCTAAGTAAGTCTATTTTGAAAGCTTTTTAGGTATCTTATAACATATTCAGGGAATCTGGTTCCATGTTTACATGAGTTCTTGGAGTGAGAAAATGGAAATTAGGTAGGAAAGAATTTAAATACATTTTTATTTATAAGTTCAATAACATTTTTTTTTTGCACATTCCTATATCTCACATAATCAAACAGACAAAGATGCATAAAACATAAAGAACCACCACTGGGAATCCTATTGAGGAAGTTGTGCATTTTATTGTAGCTGGAATAGTGCTTATTGCAACACCTTCCTGAAAGCGTGCTTGATCTCCCTGTTCCTCATGCTGTAGATAATAGGGTTTAGTGTTGGAGGAACCACTGCATACAGAAGTGCCACTGTCAGATCCAGGAGTGGGGAGGAAATGGACGGGGGCTTCAGGTAGGCAAAAGCACCAGTGCTGAGAAACAGGGAGACCACAGCCAGGTGAGGGAGGCACATGGAGAAGGCTTTGTGCCGTCCCTGCTCAGAGGGCATCCTCAGCACAGCCATGAAGATGTGCACATAGGACACAACTATGAAAACAAAGCAACCAAAGCCTAAACTGACACCAAAAAAGAGAAATACAAATTCCATGAGGTAGGAGCCAGAGCAGGAGAGCTTGAGGATCTGTGGGATTTCACAGAAAAACTGGTTGACAACATTGCCTTGGCAGAGAGGCAGTGAAAACGTACTGGCAGTGTGCAGCAGGGAATAGAGAACCCCAGTGCCCCAGGCAGCTGCTGCCATGGTGGCACAAGCTCTGCTGTCCATCAAGGTCCCGTAGTGCAGGGGCTTGCAGATGGCAACGTAGCGGTCATAGGACATGATGGTGAGAAGGGAATACTCTGCTGAGAGGAAGAAGGAAAAGAAAAAGAGCTGTGCAGCACATCCTGTGTAGGAGATGGCCCTGTTGTCCCAGAGGGCGTTGGGCATGGCTTTGGGGAGAGTGGTGGAGATGCAGCCCAGGTCGAGGAGGGCCAGGTTGAGGAGGAAGAAGTACATGGGGGTGTGCAGGCGGCGGTCGCAGGCTACGGCTGTGCTGATGAGGCCGTTGCCCAGGAGGGCAGCCAGGTAGATGCCCAGGAAGAGCCAGAAGTGCAGGAGCTGCAGCTGCCGCGTGTCTGCCAACGGCAGCAGGAGGAACTCGCTGATGGAGCTGCTGTTGGGCATCTGCTGTTGTTGGGCTTGGAGTCCTGCTCAGAGTGCAGAAGATAATGACAAGTCCAGACCATTCTCAGACACACTCCTCCTGCTATAATATGAAATGTTTTTATTCTCTTACAACAGTGTACATTTAGCACCATTACTTGCATTTAATTTCATGTATTTCAGCATTCCTTAAGCAGAAGCAGCATATGGAGCTCTAACCTTCCTTTTATTTTCTTATGCCTTCTCCCTGGATATTTTCATCTGTTTCATGTCTCATATCTTTACCCCAAGTGCTCTTAGAGCCCCCTACCCGAGCTTCTGTGGCATTCAGTTTCAGTTAGAAAATGCTGCCTGTTTGTAGGATAAGTGAATTATTCATGCCTACAGAAAATGATGATAATTCCATCCTTCGAGAAAGGGGAGACTGAAAGCACATCATGTGTGAGTGTTCACAAAACAAGCAATTGATTGATGAAAAATTCTCAGAACTCTTATTGCCCCTTTTAGATTTCTGACTCCAAACCTCTTTGCCTCAGAACAGGAAATGGAAACCCCCTGCCTTGGCTCTCCTCTTGCAAAGTGCCCTCAGAAACATTCCGTTGTGCAGTGGAGTTGTGATCCCCTGCCCCAGGCAGCAGCTGTGGCAGCACAAGCCCTGCCGGGGGGCTCCTTCCCCCCACCCGTCTCCCTGCAGCACCCTGGGCAGCTCCCCGGGCAGGCTGAGTGCTGAGCCTGGCAGGCGGCAGAGTCCCATACCCGGCACACAGCCCCTGGGGCACAGCAGGGACCCTGCTCTGCAGGACAGCCCTGGGCACCCGCCTGCAGCCCCGGCTGCACAGCCTGCAGCCGTGCTGGGACATGCAGCCCTCAGGGCTGTGATTTCATACTGCAGTATGGAAGCCCTCAGCTGGAGCAGAAGGCTTTTTCCACAGTAAAGAAACATGCAGTGCCTGCATCCAGATCTCCTATGGGATGTCCCAAATTAAGTTGACCCTCTATGAAAAGCAGCTCATGGTCTGCAGTGAGACTTACCCTGTCATGGTCTGTGAGCAATGCTCCTGCAGTGAGCTCACAGCCCGCTCACACCACACACATCCTGCAAGCTCTCTTCAGTTTCTCTCCTCTCCTTCTGTCACCTGCAGGCTGTGCTGTGCACAAGAGCTGCTCCTGGGCACAGCTGTCTCTCTGCAGCCCTGCACACTTTTATGAGCTCCCTGTGTCCCAGGAGCCTGGACAGGCAAGCAGCAGATTATGTCATTTTTATCTTTCCGACTTGTCTCCCCTGACATGTCCCTGGGTCCTCATGGCCAACAGCTCCTGAAAGACAACAGCATCATGACTGTGCTTTGAAATTCGCTCAATTAACCACCACATGTCCAGTGGTCAGTGACTGATTGGAGACATATGGGGAGTGCTCCCAGAGATCGTTTGATGAAACAATAAGGGCAACCAGACAAGGAAGGCAAGGTTTGGACTTTCCCTGTGCAGGGCAGTGATCCAGCTGAGGCAGTGCAGGAGTCTCATCCCTTGACAGAAATCCTGGAGCTGAAATGGGATTCAGCTCCCTACACACCCACAGGAGCTGGGATTTCTCTGGTTCAGTTCAGAAGTGCACAAGGAGTTGCCTGCATGTGAGCTCCTGCTCTGAGTCCTCGGACCTTCAGCTGGGAGGCAGCTGCTCACACACAGACACTGGGTGATGCCCAAGGTGCCTGGGCTGCTCCTGATGTGTGCCAGTGCTTGTAAACCATGTGGGAAATCCCTGAGATAGACAGCTCCTTCCTGGGCATCAGCCGAGGGCCAGAGAGGGGATAGCACTGGCTGTCTGGTGAATTCACTCACAGCTGCAAGAGCAGCACAGGGCCTTCAGGAAAGCCATGCCCATGGTGTGACCATGTTGCTGTGTCAACTCCAAGGCCCACGATCAGTCTAATGTTTGTGTGCCACCTTCTGCACACTGATACCATAGATTAGCTATCCAGTCAGGCTACGTCCAGTGATGCTTTCCAATTAGGATGTTTACTTCTGTGGTTTTGCACTAATGCAAACACCAACACACAAGAAGCTAGAAATCTTGATAGAGCTGCAGGCCTGAGCTCCTGTTTGGACCATGGGGACACAGTTTAATGGCTTCCACAACTGCACTGTAGCACAAGGGGGATACCGAGTCTTTAGGATGGATGGGCGAGGAGATAAAGAAGGGTGGATGCCCTCTGTGAGAGTGCACTGAGCTCTGCCTGGGGATGGAAGAACAGACAGGTCAGAGCTAATGGAAATGGCAAACAGAGGAGACCATCAGTGTCTTTTCCTGTCTTCCTGATCAGGGAGAGTAAATGGAAGGTGCCCTCTGCAGACAGATGGGAATCTGATGTTGTCTGTCCCTTGTCCCATTTGGTGGCCTTTGTCACTCCATTATCTTTGGCAGGGACAGCACAGCAGGGCATGTGGCATCCAGCAGATCCCTGGAGAGCACAGATGGCAGCTTCTTGACCAAGCAGTGGAGGAACCAAAGAGGAGAGGTGCTCTGCTGGATCTCATACTCTCCGGCATGGAAGGACTTGTGGGAACTGCGAAGGTGAAAGGGGCATCAGGCCACGTGCAAGATGCAAATGTATCTCTTTTTATTTATTTTGAGGCTGTAAGCTTAATAGTTGATCATAAATGTCAATAAAACTGAAACAAATAATTGAAGACAAAGATGGAAATCATTGAAATTGTGTTAACCCTTCTCAACATGAAAAATTCTCATGAGTCTTGTTCCATTTTAAGTTGTAAATATGAATCTTTGAGGTGATTTGATGTCTTTTTTTTTCTTTTACTGAAACTACAATGTTTTCCAGAACTGTGTTCGCTGGACACAAATGTCTTCAGATTCAGAGACACAGACAGTGGTGCCAGTGCCAATGCCCTGTGACTATAGCCCGGTGCCCAGCACTACTCTTCCCTGCTGCCTATTTGATGTGTCTCATCCTCCAAGTTTTTTCAGCTCTCCTAAATAAATGGCCATGGTTAAGGGCATGTTTTCAGCAGGCCATTTGGGCACAAACTACTCCCACTGCCCTCCAGATTTCTCCATCCCTTGCTCTTTGTTCAGTCAGATACCTCCCAATTATCTGTCTGATTTCTGACTTTCAGGGGGATTACTGGAATTTGTTCCATCTCCCCAAAGTCTGAGAATCAGTGAGAATGTGTTAACCCGTCTCAATGTGTGAAATACTCACAAGTCCTGATCAATTTTAAGTTGATACCTCTCAACTACCTGGCTGATCTATCCCAGGGAGATTACTGGAATTTGCTCTATCTACCAGAGTCTGATGGCCTCTGTTGTCAACTACTTCACTGTGATTCAATCTATCCTATCCTACCTCAGAATAAATCATTTCTTTTAAAAATATTCCATATGAAAGACAAACTTCAATAGATGCCGCTTGAACATGGCATGCAGTTGATCACTGTGTTTTACTGTTCATTCAGTTGCATCACCTTTCTTTCCATTTGCTGGCCAGATAAAAAAGAGAAATCTTTCCTTTTCCATGTGTAGCTGGTTCTCTGAGGAAAGCCAGTGGGAGTTGGTGCAAAGCAGTTTTAACACTGAGCGGATGAATGCAGAGGAGAAGAGTGATGTGAAGAAAAGTGATGCAAGTCCCATAGGTCCATTGTGAGCAGAAATTGGGTGGGGAGGTTGAGAAGGACCTTTGTCAACACAGTAACAGTACAGAACTCATTGGGACATCCTGGATTGGTATCAGTTGCACAGTGCTGCTTTAATGTCTTCTTTAAACCCAACTATAAATAAATAGACAATAAATTTATACTGGATTCTTTAAGCTCTCTCCAGATATCCCTCCTTTTTGCTGAACAAGTTCTGATAACCTGAAGAAGATAACAAGATGGCATAAGGCACAGGAGATTCTTTAGGTTATAATGGTCCCAGGGTGCATTTGATGCTGAGTTCATCAGCCTCTAGTGCAGAGAGAAGTTTGCACAAAGTGCTCAACAAGACAAAGTCAGAAGTAACAGTGAAGTTTCTTGGAGTATTAATGGGCCCGCTGAGGAACATTACCAAGTAAGCTTCCCAAGGGACTTGTTAGAGAAGATATCTGGAAGCCATGACTACAGGCAGGCAAAGGCACTGGCATGCTAAGAAACCTCTCCTTTGCCTTACAAAGCAGACAGGTCAAGCCCTGATTGCAAGACCAGTGGTAGAGAGATCCTGTCTCTCATGTTGGCTCCTGGCATTTCCTGGGGCAATGGGTTGGAGGTCCGTATGATGTTAAATGAAAGACATGGGGACAGAAGATCCCAGGCTCTACATGTGGTGCAAGGACGCTGTGAGGTTCATGTCCCATATGAGACCTATGTTTCATTGCAGGATGTGAGCAGGGATGTGAGAAGGGCCCAGTCTGAACAAGCAGCCAATCCCTGTGAAACTCTGAACTTCAGATCTCTCGGTTTCAGTGCCCTCCTTTGCACATTCTCCCAGAGTTTGAAGTCCTTTATGTTCTGTGGTGCCCAGAACATAGTGAGGCAGTAGCAATGCAGAGCAGAGGGACAACCCTTTCCCTCACCCAGCTGGCAATAAGTTGCTTCATGCACTCCAGGGGACTGTTGTCTTTCCTGGCTGCCTTGGCACACTGCTGACTCACATTCAGTGTGATGCTGACCAGCACCCCAACCCTTTCCAGTCAGAATCCTCTCCAGTGTCCCATATCCAGTCAGTGTGTATGTCCAGCATTGCCCCTACCAAGGTGCACAATCAGGCACTTGTTCTTGTTATACGTTATGCACTTGGTGCTTAGTACCAACTGATACCCACTTCTCTGACTTGTCCACATCTCTCTGCAAGTCCTCTCCACCCTCAGTGGAGGCAACAGCACCTCCTCATCTGGTCTCATCAGCAAACTTGCTCAGAACGTCTTCTAGTCCTGCATTCAAGTCATCTGCATAAACATGAAAGGAAAGTGGCCCCAAAATGGAACCCTGGGGACCCCGACAGTGACCATCTACCAGCCTGATGGAAAAAACTGACTATAATCCTTTGGGACTGACCTACTGGCCAACTGCTCACCCACCACATTGTGTTTCTGTCTAGCCATATGCAGAACATTCTGTCCAGAAGGTTGTTGTGAGAAACAGTATCAAAATCTCCACTGAAATCCTCAAGGATTACATCAACTGGCTTCCCTTGGTCAACTAAACGGATAACTGTGTCACAAAATGAGCTTAAATTAAACAGGGCCTTTGCCTCACAAACTTGTGTTGGCTGCGACCAATGACAGAATTGTCCTTCAGCTGTTTTTCCATAACTCCCACCATCATTTTCTCCATAATTTTACCAGGCTCTGGACTGACAGGTCCATAATTGCCCATGTCATCTTTCTTGCTCTTCCTTACAATGAGACAACATTTGCCAGCTTCCTGTCAGCTGGCATGACCCTAGACTTCTTTAGATGCAATTGAAATGAGAGCCCAGAGCACACTAAGTTTTCATCATTGAAAGAAAGTAGATGTGCCATAGCTTTGCAATGCCTTGAACTCCAGAGTATGCCACAGATGGAGCAGAGGGGAAGATTTGCCTCTTCTGTAGTGAACTCATTCATTTGGTAAGCAGAATAACACTACCTGATACATGGGGACTGTGTCTCTGCTCTGCTCTGCTCAGCTCACAGGGCAGCGGTCTGGCAGGGTGTTGCTCTCATGTCAATGCAGGTAAACTCACTTTAATCCTTTTTCCTCTGTAAATGCTTCCTCTATTTCTATGCTCAGATACACTTCCACATTCCCTCAACTACACTTTCATATATCATTAACAATTACACTTTCTTATACCATCAAAACAGTTTGTCAAAACGTACAGTTCTTCAGTTCACATAAACTCCCTTAATACAGTCTGTATTCTTCAGTTATAAACACTGTGCCACAGAACCAGCACTGATTGAACCACCTCCCTCACACACTTCCTCGCAAGCAGTACATAGTATTACATAAATGGGTTGACACTCATTGGTCGGGTGGAATGTACACCTCTCCTCAGGACAATCTTACTAATCTACAGAGTACAAACTCCTGTCTTCTTACATACAAGCAGAAAGTACTTATGAGTGGACACACAACACAGTCTTTCACTTTGTCCGTGTCTGGCCATTTCCCTCACAGGAGGAAGGAAACATGGATCGGGACTCGGCACTCACCCTGCAGCTGTTCTGTGTCTCACTCACACCACACTCACTCTGACATTTAGATCAAAAACCATGGTTTATTCATACTACACAATGCTGACAACGTTTTCTAGCTGGAATCTTAATAACACTCATACTCTGGTCGACCAGTTGCAAACGTTAATGTTTTTCCCAGAGTCGGCTTGACACACGGTACCAAACACTTAAAGCAGATGATAATATTGAACATACAACCTATAACCCCCGTGATTACAACTTGGAGAACCCAGGCTACCATTTGACAGGCTATCCACTATATCCCATACCCGTAGGAGAGACCAACCTAGGTCCCTCCTATTGTCACCCACCTGGGAGAGAGTACTTGTTCTTGTTTCCATTCATATGACATACAGTTCCCTTTCATAGGAACTCACCCAAGGAGTCTTCCTACCCCAGCTGGCAACCAAAGCCATGAGCTCACCTCCCTGGGAGCAGCACGTATGGCTGTAAACTGTGTAGGATGTCTCCTCAAGACATATGGGCTCCACTTACCATACACATACCTGGTCCACCTATGGGTGGTCCTTGTCTGTCCCTGCAGTGATCAGGTGAGGAAGGGAGTCCTTCAGAGAAATCTCAGGGTGCGCCAAAAGTGTCTCCCTCTCAGCTGGTCCTGCAGCGAACAGAGCTGGTCCCACCTGGGCCGCCAAATTGACTACAGGAATTGAACTCTATAACCTCTATAACTGATACAGTCTCCCATGACATACTTATAACAAAGCTGAGGAAGTATGGGATAGGTGATTGGACAGTGAAGTGGGTCGAGAATTGGCTGACTGGCAGAGTGCAGAGTGTTGTCGTTGGCGGTGCAGTGTCTGGCTGAGGGCCTGTAACGAGCGGCATCCCCCAGGGGTCTGTGCTCAGTCCGGTCTTGTTCAACATCTTCATCAATGACCACCCTCAGCAAGTTTGCTGATGACACGAAGTTGGGAGGATTGGCTGACACACCTGAAGGCTGTGCTGCCATTCAGCGAGACCTGGACAGGCTGGAGAGCCGGGCAGTAAGAAACCGGATGAGGTTTAACAAAAGCAAGTGTAGAGTCTTGCACCTAGGGAGAAATAATTGCATGCACCGGTACAGGCTGGGGGAAGAGCTGCTGGGGAGGAGCTCTGCTGAGAGGGACCTGGGCGTCCTGGTGGACGACAGATTAACCATGAGCCAGCAGTGTGCCCTTGTAGCCAAAAAAGCCAATGGCATCCTGGGGTGCATTAAAAAGAGCGTGTCCAGCAGGTCGAAGGAGGTGATCCTCCCCCTCTACTCTGCCCTGGTGAGGCCTCATCTGGAATATTGTGTCCAGTTCTGGGCTCCCCAGTAAAAAAAAGACAGGGATCTCTTAGAAAGAGTCCAGCAGAGGGCCACTAAGATGGTGAAGGGCCTGGAGCATCTCCCCAATGAGGAGAGACTGAGGGAACTGGGTCTGTTTAGCCTTGAGAAAAGAAGGCTGAGAGGGGACAGGATCCAGGTTCTATAAATATTTGAGGTGTGGGGGGCAAAGTGTTGAGGCCAGACTCTTTTCAGCAGTGTGTGGAGACGGGACAAGGGGAAACAGACAGAAACTGCACCATAGGAAGTTCTGCACTAATGTGTGCAATAACTTCTTTACGGTGAGAGTGACAGAGCACTGGAACAGGCTGCCTAGGGTGGTTGTGGAATCTCCTTCTCTGGAGATATTCAAGACCTGCCTGGATGCTGAGCTGTGCAACGTGGTGTAGGGAACCTGCTTTGGCAGGGGGCTGGACTCAGTGGTCTCTGGAGGTCCCTTCCAACCCCTACAATTCTGTGATTCTGTGAATATCATGGAGTTGTTTGGATGGGGAAAGACTACCCCTTTGAATGACCTTTTGTCAGGGCATGTCCTGGGATTCCTAGGATCCTCAAAATGCAGCACTGCTTCTGTCACTGAAAAATGGGGCCCTGTGTGGGACGGAGGGAGGGTCCATGAGTCCCTGGCCCACCTGACTGAGTATTTCCATGGTCTTAGCAAAGACATACTTACAACTTGAGAATGACAGTTAGCTGTGTTCATGGTGGCATGGCCACTTTTAATGGCCTTGAACTGTCTGAACATAACTGAAGAGGCTCAGGCTGATGCAAATCAGCTATTGAATGATAGTGTTGAAAAACTGGAAAGACAGGTGGCAGTTTTGATGGGGAAAAAACCTAATTCAATCATTCTCCTATGGAAGATCAGGAACATCTCTCTGGAAGACCATGGGGACCCTGTACAAGGGAATCTGTATAAAATGGACTCTGTAAATGAAGGCACTAAAAGGTCAGATTTTGAGGTTCCATTTGGACTAGATCTATTTGAGATCTGACTGATTGTAACCCAAAAATGAAAAAAAAAAAAAAAAAAAATGCAGGATAGGCTGGTGGGAGTGCCCTGACCAGTATCCAACCCCCCAAACCCTGCTGCCCATAATACAGCAGCTGAACTGATGGATATAGTACAGTGGTTTAGACAGAAACCAAGAGAGCATGCCAGCATAGCTGCTCTGGTTATGGGACATGGAGGCAGAAAGCGCTGTGGTGAATGGACTGGAAATTTCAAAACTGACATCCATTACTACTCACCCTGCCCTCAGGCAAAGACTGTATGCTCTGTCCAACATAATGAGGATAGCCATTTGATCAGTGAATGATTTATGGCTGTGTGTCATATAACATGGCCAAATAAGAATGACATACCATTAAATATCAGCCTGTGGTCCTCTATGGAGGACTAACAAAATTATATTAGAGAATTAGGCATGAAAGAGGCAATCTATGAAGATGATTTTGAGAGCCCAGTCAATAAATTTTTCATCAGGAATGAGGGATCTCATCCTACAGCCATCACCTTTACATCAGTATGGGTCTATGTTATCCATACTGAACCCCCCAGTGGCCCTCAGGTGCTGTAATACAACAGGCTGCCCAATTGATGGGGAGACAAGAGTGCCTACGGCCAGATGCAGGCTCTGAATGGTGGTGGAAAGGTCTGAGAAAGGCAGAGAACCATCTGCTGCCATGACTTAGGCGTCCAGCCCCTAAGGTAATCCAGTCTGGACCCATTAGGGTCTTGAGACAACAAATGTTTAAAGACCAGATTAGAGCAGGAGTTCAGTTTAAAAAGATCGATGGACAGCATAATCAGGAAAAAATATCTGTTAAACAGGCCCAAGCACTGAGTATTTATAGTCCAACCTTTTCAGCCAAACTAGATGTGAATGTAACTCAAGAAGGGTCTGGATGGGGGCTCTGGCAGAGCCAGAGTTCTTTGTGAACCCCTATGAGGTTTTGGCCACAGGTTTGGCATGGAGCAGAATAAAGATACATCACAGTTGAAAAGCATTTATTGGCTACCTATTCTACACTACAGGTGGTAGAACCAGTAGCTCAGATTTCAGAGGTTATCGTTAAACAACAAGGCCAGTCCAGGGGTGGGTAAAAGATCTAACACACATCTCTATGATGGGGGTGGCCCAATCACAAGCAGTGGTGCGCTCAGTTGTTCTGCTTGCCTGCTCCTCAAGGAGTTAAGAGAAATCTATGCCTGTTGCGTGTTCGAGTGCATGCGCAATGCCATGTGGAGGGCTTATCACAATAAAGATTGGCGGATTTGCTGCGTAGACCGGTCAGAACTCAGATCTGCGTTGTGCTTCCTGTGGCACCAAACGCCCAACAGTGGCAGTTCCGTGTATTGGCCAGCAGGTGGCAGCAGAGACCACGGAAAGAACGTCTGCGGGACAGACCCTGGGGATCCGTTCTCTTTTGATTATAGGGGAAGAACACAAAGATGGAAGAGGAGGGAAGGGGGAAAAAAAAAAGAAAAAAAGAAAAAACCAAACCACAGCAAACAAATAAAAACTTCTCCAAACGTAGCAAACTTGAATGTCTGTCAATAAATAAATGAGTAATTGAATTGATGTCCGTTTCAGACAGTCCCCTGTAGAATCAGGGTAAGGGTTAGGATTAGAGTTACATTGCAGGTTAATGCTGTTATCTTTACAGCTCCTGTGAGGGTTGGGGTCTGGGTCAGGTGTTTAAAAAATGAAATGAAAAAAGAATTAAAAAAATATATTGAAAGCTTCAGATTTCCTTAATCTTTGTGGGAATCATATAATGTGCAACTCAGATCTACCTCTTCGTACCTCTTTTGTGGTGTAGGGAACCTGCTTTGGCAGGGGGACTGGACTCAGTGGTCTCTGGAGGTCCCTTCCAACCCCTACAATTCTGTGATTCTGTGAATATCATGGAGTTGTTTGGATGGGGAAAGACTACCCCTTTGAATGACCTTTTGTCAGGGCATGTCCTGGGATTCCTAGGATCCTCAAAATGCAGCACTGCTTCTGTCACTGAAAAATGGGGCCCTGTGTGGGACGGAGGGAGGGTCCATGAGTCCCTGGCCCACCTGACTGAGTATTTCCATGGTCTTAGCAAAGACATACTTACAACTTGAGAATGACAGTTAGCTGTGTTCATGGTGGCATGGCCACTTTTAATGGCCTTGAACTGTCTGAACATAACTGAAGAGGCTCAGGCTGATGCAAATCAGCTATTGAATGATAGTGTTGAAAAATTGGAAAGACAGGTGGCAGTTTTGATGGGAAAAAACCTAATTCAATCATTCTCCTATGGAAGATCAGTAACAACTGTCTGGAGGACCATGGGGGCCCTGTACAAGGGAATCTGTATAAAATGGACTCTGTAAATGAAGGCACTAAAAGGTCAGATTTTGAGGTTCCATTTGGACTAGATCTATTTGAGATCTGACTGATTGTAACCCAAAAATGAAAAAAAAAAAAAAAAAAAATGCAGGATAGGCTGGTGGGAGTGCCCTGACCAGTGTCCACCCCCCAAACCCTGCTGCCCATAATACAGCAGCTGAACTGATGGATATAGTACAGTGGTTTAGACAGAAACCAAGAGAGCATGCCAGCATAGCTGCTCTGGTTATGGGACATGGAGGCAGAAAGTGCTATGGTGAATGGACTGGAAATTTCAAAACTTACATCCATTACTACTAACCCTGCCCTCAGGCAAAGACTTTATGCTCTTGTCTGGAGGGCTTATCGCAATAAAGACTGGCGGATTTGCTGCGTAGACCGGTCAGAACTCAGATCTGCGTTGTGCTTCCTGCGGCACCAAACGCCCAACAGTGGCAGTTCCGCTTATTGGCCAGCAGGTGGCAGCAGAGACCACGGAAAGAACGTCTGCGGGACAGACCCTGGGGATCCGTTCTTTTGATTATAGGGGAAGAACACAAAGATGGAAGAGGAGGGAAGGGGGAAAAAAAAAAAGAAAAAAAAAAAATCAAACCACAGCAAACAAATAAAAACTTCTCCAAACGTAGCAAACGTGAATGTCTGTCAATAAATTAATGAGTAATTAAATTGATATCCCTTTCCCGCCCCCCCCCCCCCCCCCCCCCCCCAACTTCTGAGATGAAAAAAAAACACTTCTTTTAGAAGAAAACAGAGTAGTAACAACTTCTGTACCTACATTCACCACTCTGAGATCCTGTCTGGGTCTCCCAAGGCTTGTAAATAACCACTGGGTCGGTTCTGATGTCGTGTGATTTGTTGTCAGTTCTCTCATGGTTCTCCGGTCAGTTCTCCGGTGCCAGGATCTGCCACAGGGCATTCTGACCACGGGCATCATGTTTCTACGCTGCCGCCTGCATTTAACAGGCAATGGGACTGCCCAGCATGTGCAAGGCAGCACCTCTTTCACACCACCAGAATGTTTAAGGCTGTTGGGATTGTTGTTAGCGTCCCATTAACACTGAGGCTAGAGATACCCTTAGGATTGACATTACTATTAGCATTACTTTGATGGTGCCCTATCTGGGTCATTTCCAGGGGATGTCAGGAGTAAGGCACAGTGTCAGGAGAAAAAGAACAGACTCTGTTACTTTATAAACGTGATAATAGAGAGAGTTCATTGGAAAAAATACAACTCTTAAATAATGCAAAGCATGCTTCTGATTGGATGCAGGCATCATCTGGGCTCTGATTAATATTACTCTTAAGGTAAAGATTATTGTTACCATAATGATTTTTTTTTTTTGGATTATGATCAGGGTTAAGGTTCCTTTTGCTACAAACTTCTAGCATCATTTTTGTTGTTGCATTTGGAGTTAGGGACGATTTTAGAATCAGGGTAAGGGTTAGGATTAGAGTTACATTGCTCGTTAATGCTGTTATCTTTACAGCTCCTGTGAGGGTTGGGGTCTGGGTCAGGTGTTTAAAAATGAAATGAAAAAAGAATTAAAAAAATATATTGAAAGCTTCAGATTTCCTTAATCTTTGTGGGAATCATATAATGTGCAACTCAGATCTACCTCTTCATGCAGTGACTGCCTGTAAATTTGCTGGAGCCTAATATAATATGGCCTTGTGCTTTCCACTAACTCACCTTCATTTCATTTTCATTACATTTGCTTGGTAGTCAGATTTTGGTGTGTGGATATTTTAAAACAATCTAACTGACATTAGCAAAAAATTAAAAATAAAATTAAAAAAAATGCACAACAGCATCGTATCAATTTTTATAGATAAGATAAAGAAGAGCAGTTTCCCTTAGTTTTCTGTGCCTCTTTACTTTCTTACCCTCTCCCCTTGTGTGAGAAACTCTCAAAGTCAAAGATTTCTAGTTAGGCAAAGATGGCAGCGATAGCAGCAGTGCTTATTCATTATTGCAATACTGCGCGCACATCCCCTATTGGCAAGGGAGAAACTGCACACCAGTCAGTGAAATCAATTCTGTTCTGTGCCCTAAACCCACTGCAGGTGATGCTCTCATGGCTCTCATTGGTTGAGCATCTCAGGCTCACAGACTCCTCGAGACTGTGGCTAGGATTCATTTCCATAGAAGGTCAATTACCAACCTCTTGTTTTTAGGTCTGCCTTGTACTTTTCTGCGGACAGAGAAGGGCAATGTTTCCAAAAGTCAGTACATTCATTCTGTCCTGTGCTGGGCTCTACCCACCCTGTATTTATCTTGTGCTTGTCTCAATTCTCCCCATGTCAGAATGCCCCCAGTCTGAACTTAATTCTGTTCAGCAACTTTCTTGGTGGAAAAACTACTTATACAGCTGTTTTACAAGAGGGTTATACATTCAGTTAGGGCCTACACTATGTACTGAAAATACTGGAAACTTCCACTGCAAAAACACAATCTACCTCTCCCATCTGTGCAGCCTTGCAGACCCAGAGCATGCCAGGTTATTTCTGCTTTCATAGCATTTGCATGCTGTAGGGTGAGCACAAGGTTCTGCTGCTTGATTCTTCTGCAAGAGCTGCCTACCGGCAAATGGTTGCAGGGATGGAGGATGTGACAGAAAGCATTTGTCTCCACAAGAGCAGAGTTACATTCAGTGCAGAGTGTGAGAGTCAGGTTGGTGTGGAAAAGCACTGACACGCTGGGGATGATGCAGTGCTCACATGTCTAACACTCACAGACATTACTGTCAGAAGGATGGTGCTGTGTTGTGCTTCTACCTTTGGCAGCCCCTGGAGAAATGCTATGGCACACAGAACACCTTTGTATTGCACTGACTGCTGCCATGCAGCATGGATTTAACACACCAAATCCAGAGGAGCATGACTGCATCTAACTGCCCTGAGAAAAACTACTGTAGCTGAAGAGATGAGGAGGCAGCTGCTCATCTGCAGAACAAGCAGTACTGCCAGACATTGGGCCAGGTGAGCACCTCCTGCTGCAGCGTGATGATGACAGGGCTGGAGATGATCTGCAAAGCCAGCTTAAAAGTGGGAGACGTGAGTCAACATGGCAGGAGGACAGAGGTGTTAGGGAGCAGCCAAGGCATCAAAGAGTATCAAAAGGCTTTGAAAAGTATCACAAAGTGACAGCCAGGAAGACTGGGATATATCATGAGCAGCAACCTGGATGCTAGAGATTATTTGCTCCCATACAAAATGGTAGAGATCTTGCTGCAGACATCCCAAAGCCAGGCAAAATGGGAACCCAGAGCTCTGCCTGCACGAACCCCACAGCCATAGCATTGCAAGCTGAGCTGCCTTGCTGTTTGTTGCATTCATCCCAATCCCTGTGATTGAAGACTCAGAATGCAGTCGAGGCGATGACTGAGCATGAGAGTGACTTTATTCAATAAAAGACAGGAGGGCTTGAGAGGTCAAGGGTGAAGATGGGACTCCTCTTGTCAAGATGAGAGTGGCTCAGAGCTGGTGCTGCTGCCTGGTGCCTGGGACTGGCAGCCTGACTCTAAGTCCCCATCTAAGATGCTCAGCTTCACCTCACTGATGCTGCCCTGCTCCTGCATGGTGGTGCTGCTGCTGGGACACTCGGGCTGTGCTTGGGATGGGCAGCACTGCAAAGGCGCTGGGTCACAATCCAGGCAGGTGACTGCTGTGTCTGGCAGGCTCAGGTCAGGAGCTTCAGCAGAGCCAGGAGATATGAGAGCATGAACGTGGATGAGCCCCTTGTGTCCATCACTGTTACCATGTGGAAGGCTGTCATCCGAATTGCAGCGATTCATGCTTAATAAGAACTCTCCATTGATGGAAAGACACTGCTTGGTTTGGATCTTTGGGGTTGACAAGGGCTCGAATCACCTAGGAAGGCATAGAAACACAAGGGTTAGTTTCAAACATTTGCAAGTTGAATCATGAAAGGTTGTTGATACTTGGTAATAGAGTGGCGGCAGGAAGAAGCAAGTAGGCTTGAAGCAGCATAGCCACTGTCTTGAAAGTGATCCTCATTCAGGTCCAGCTCGTGTGTTGTTTCACTGTAATCTGCTTCTTTGGGTCTACTTAGTGGGCAGCAACACTCGGGCTGTTACTGATATCATTGAAAAGAACTGGAGACAATTGTTCTATTCCTAAGAGCTTCAAGGTGCCTAGAAGCACAAATAGAAACCAGCAGTATTTCATCACTTCACCAAAAGGAAGGTCAAACACCTGAGCTGTGAAGAGCAGTTACAGAACCTATGCATAAGATCACACCAGACATACTTTGTTCTAACAACAGTTATGGCACATAGTCCATTTCCTTCAATATTCCCAAAATGAAATGATGTGGAGCATTACAGGGAAAGAAACACTGCACACAGACACTATGACCCTGATTAGACTCAAGCAGCAGACTTAAAACAAGTCAGAGTTTTTGATTCCAGGATATTTCAGGACCTATCGTGTGAAATTCAGTTACACAACAGTGCCTAGGTGCCTGCGTTTCAAGCAACTTTCAGATCACAGCCATGTAAAATAAAAACAAATTCAGTGCAGAAATAGCAAGCCTGTACCTTAATACTCATGAGATTATCCATTTTTTACTGCATTCTGACTAAGTTCTAAAACTTGCTCATCCCAGTTCACTTCAACAAGTTCCACCAATTCAAGCAACGCAGTTCTGAGATCCTGTGTATGTTGTGCAGATAGAATTGAACAGTGCAGAAATAGTCTCTGACAGCTTTAAGAGCTCCGTTCTGCTTACAAACTCTCAGTCCAAAACTATTCAGTTTTAAGGAAATGAACACCTGAAGCAGTTGGATCATCTGCCATTTGCCGCATTCTGCTTCTTGGCATCATGATTAGCACAAAGGGTTTTCTGCTGTCCTGCAGAGATGGAAAAAGTCCTGCTTACAAATGGACCAAGTTTCAGTGTACAGCAGAGTTTGTACCAGACTAACAAGCCACGTCATTCAATTCATGTGCTCAGGTTGTTATGCACTCCGAAAGGAAACAGAACTAACTGCTGGATTCTGAAGGCAATCTGTGGGATCCTACATTACCTCCTGATTCTGGAAGAGGAAATTCTAATAGCAAATGCAGAACTTTGATCTTTGTAGACATGAGAAGAGCTGGCATTTAGGAACATTCATTTCAGGGAAATCAAATGATGTGTCTGTATTTTTACTACAGATAGTATAGGGAGCAGCCAGTTGAAGAACCAGATACAAAAAATCCAGACCATTGGCAGGAAAATACTTCTCCTTAAATTCTGTATGCTATCATGGTACAGAATTAGGCTACAGTGCCACATAGGCCAACCAAGCGTAGAACCAATTCCACTAAATACTGGTAGACAAAGCAGCAAAAACAGGGACAATATTCAGCAGACAGGCCTTTCTACTCACAGCTCAGCATGTTCTGCCATCCGAAAAGCAAGGCCTCTTGTCAAGCTCAGCTATTTCCCTTCTCAGTGTATTCTAGCACCACTGATACCCACTGGTATCCTCCTGTAGAGTGCCATCATATTGTCATCATCCAAAGGGAAAACCCACACAGCAGAGCATACAGCACTACACCCATGCTCCAAATATCCGCCTGAAAAACAAAAAGACAAGCTTACAAACCTGAAGCACCTCAAATGGCTTCCTGACAGACTGGATTGTCTGCCCTTGCCAAAGCCCACATATAGCCCATGAAAAGCTGGCTCTTTCCCTCAGGAAAAAGAGCCTTATCGTCCCAGAGAAAGCATATAACCCTCATTCAATTGCCCTTTCACTCAGCTTAGAGCACTACTAAAACCAGCATCTTCACCTTAGCTCATCACACTGCTGCACTTCCTTTTACAAGGATTTCACTGGCAAAAATGAAATCAAAGCCGTCACAAGGGATTTAGCACAGTTACGTGTTACTGGCTACGAGAGCTGTCAGCACAGTCACCTGTCTGGCTTTGCTGCTGTTCTATTTATGTACAGGCACAACAAGGTTCAGACACCTCACAGTGCAGTTCTCACTTTGACTGTAAAGAAAAAGGAGGCTTGAAAAGCAGCGTGTGGAAAACAAAGAAACAAGAATTAGAACAACAGTGGGGCCATGGCACTTGTAGGAATTGCTCCGCCTTTAACAGCGATTCAAGAAGGATGAGGGCATTCCAAACCAGACCAGTTTGGACAGATTAACAACTGCAAGTAGTGGGTTCCAAAATTCCAGACATGAAATCAAAGCTGGAAAAACTCTTCACATTTTCATCTCTCAATTTTTAGTACATTGTGCATTACAACGGAAACAATTCTTCACATACAACTTGGAAGCTAAAGACAAGTCTGACAAAACAGACTGCACAAAAATGATGGATAATTAACAGAGCAAATTGCTCTTTCAAAAACTTAGTAATAGAAAGAGATCTCTGAAGTTGCTGTTCTGTAGAGCACCAAAGCAGTCGCTTGAGGCAGTTCAGGATTAGCCTGAGACAAACCAGCCAGCTGTGTGAACTGAGACCAATTGCACTTCTTCTAGTTTACTTTCATTCTATGTGACCTCACTAAGCAAATATTGTCTAAGACCATGAGTATCACATAAATGTGCAGATCTCAAGCTGCTCACTTATCTAGTACCCTTGGCATGATGCTTTATTTTCCTCAGCTATTCATCTAGTTTGTGCCTGTTGATTGTGCAACAACAGCCTGTTGGTCTCGATTACCTGTAAGAGGCTTTAAATTTGGCCAGGAAAAATCATTTGAGGATAAGTAATTATCTGGGACTCAGTAAGGCAGTCTTCCCATGCTTTCATAACAGCCGAGATACACACACACACAAACTCATGGAACCCCACTGCTTTGCACAATCCTGTGCACACTCACATGTGTCATGCACTGATTTCCCAGCCAGTCCTCATGGGGTCTATTACTTAGGACAGGAGTGCAGGGGAGCAGCCAGAAGCTGTTTGCATTCCCTGCTGTCTGCTGGGCAGCTTTGCTGGAGATGCTTGGGTTGCTTTGCTTTTCCTTGGGAGGTGGGAAGGAGCTTTGGGTTGGAGGCACATCCCGTGCCAGAGCATCTCGATGGCACGTGTGTGGCACTGATCTGCAGCAGATGAAGGGGAGGAGGTCCCAGCACAGCCCTGCACCATGCTCTGCCACACTGGGCAGCTTGTTCCTGGCTCAGCAGCGTCATCAGACAAGAAGCAGGGAAGGAAATCAAGGATGGGGGGTACCATCAAACGCAGTTAGTGCATGCCTGTGCAAGACAAACAGACCCAGAGCTTGCGGGTTATTCCTGCTTTTGTAGCATTTGTGTGCTGTAGCTGAGCAAAAGGTTCTGCTGCTTGAATCTTCTTCTGCAAGAGCCACCTACCGGTAAATGTCTGCAGGGATGGAGGATGTGACAGAAAGCATTTGTCTCCATGACAGCGTAGTTACACTTGGTCTAGAGAGTGAGAGAGGCAGGCAGCACTGCCTGATGTTGGTCAGGGCGAGCTCCTCCTGCTGCAGCGCGATGATGGCAGGGCTAGAGATGATCTGCAGGGACAGCTCACAGGTGGGAGCCAGGAATGGACACGGCGGGAGGACAGAGGTGTTAGGGAGCAGCCACGGCATCAAAGAGCATCAAAAGGCCCTGAAAAGCATCACAGCCACAGCCAGGAAGCTTGGGGTTTTCATGAGCAGCATCCAGGATGCTAGAGACTATTTGCTGCCATACACAACGGCAGCAGAGCTCGCGCTGCAGGCATCCCAAAGTCAGGCAAAATGGGAACACACCCAGAGCTCGGCCGCACAAACCCCACAGCCAGAGTGTTGTAAGCTGAGCTGCCTTGCAGTTTCTTGCACTCATCCCAATCTCTGCGAATGAAAACTCGGAATTCAGTCAAGGCGTTGATTGAGCACGAGCGTGCCTTTATTCAATAGGAGAAAGGAGGGGGTGTGAGGTCTGGAGGAAAGATGGGACTCATCCTCTCTTGTAATCATGAGAGCTGCTCAGAGACCGTGCTGTTGCCCGGAGCCTGGGACTCGTGTCCTGATTCTGTGCCCCCCTGCGAGATGCTCAGCTTCTCCTCGGTGATGCTGACCTGAGCCTGCATGGTGGTGTTGCTGTCGGGGCACTCAGGCTGTGCTTGGGCTGGGCTGCACTGCAGAGACATTGAGTCCAGGCTGGTGCCTGAGGTGTCTGGTGGGCTCAGGTCAGCAGCTTCAGTAGGGATGGGATGAATGAAGGCTTCAACGATGATGACCTTCTTCTCTTGATAGCTGATGTTATACGGAAGGCTTTCATCTGAACTGCAGCATTCTGTGCTTAGTAACAACTCTTCATTGATGGAAGATGCGTCATCGTAACATGCCCTGCGTCTTGGGGATATACAAGGGCTCGGGTCACCTAGGAAGGAGCAGATGTACAGCAGTTAGTGTCGAACGTTCGCAAGATGAACCATGGAGATTCTTGACATTTGGCTATGTAGTGGTGGTGGGCAGAAGCAAATAGGCTTCTAGCAACAGTGTCACTGTCTTGAAAGTGATCCACGTGCAGGTCCAGCTCTTGTGTTGACAAGAGACTCATTTGGGAAAGACAGGGATCAACTGAAGATGTCAGGCACGGGCTTGAACGCCAGAAGGAGGTACAAGCCCACTGAAAGCATGAATTCTACCTGTGTTGCTGACAAGCAGTGTTTTGTAAGCTGGACTTGCACCCTTACCTGCCAGGACCAAGACTTCTGCTTCAGAGGGCTCCCTGGCACTGCTCTGCAGTTGGTGTTTGGCCACAGGGGATGGTTTGCCCAGGCAGAAGCAGGAACACCAACTGCCAGCTGCTGACTCTGCCCTCTTCCTGGGAGAACTCATTCTGCAGAGAAAACAGAGCATGCTGTCAGACGTGGTGCAGGGTGATGGAAGAGCTGCACCGAGCCCTGGCCAAAAGTTGCCTGTTCTGGGCACTGCCTGCTTTCTGCTGAAACACAGCTTAGAAACGCCCTCTGTTTCAAACAGCAGAGGATGCTTCCATTCCTACAGCTCAGCCCTCAAGTCCTGAAGGCTAAATACCTCTCAACGATGTCAAGCAAGGACATGGATCCGGAGAATGTCGGAGGCTCAGGCTGCTTTGCTCTCCCAGGGCTGACCTTCACCAGGGAACAAAGGCCGTTGATGAGCTTGCCCCATTTCTTTGGCTCTGCGCAACAAAACAAAGAAACCAGTTCATTTCAGGCCTGGCTCGGTTGGACGAAGCTGAGCGCAATGCATTCGACAGAGCATGTAACAACGGGAAGAACATTCCCAACAAGGACACGCAAGAATGGATTTTCCCCATCCCTGGAGGTGCCCAAGGAGATTACTGTAGTTCTCTTTCTAAGCTTGCTGAACTTGGGCATAAACAAACTCCCTGAAAGTAACGTTCTGACCCTATTTGACTAACTCGCGTTGTCAAATGTAAATTACGCACCTGGCTTTGGCAATGAATTGAGGAGGGAATCGGGAACTTTTCCGCTGATGAGTTCCATGCACTCACCAGGGAAAAGCCAAACCTGTAATTAGAACAAAAAGACAGGTGAGCATTAGCCCGAGCCCAGAGCCAAAGGGAAGGTCCACTGACAGTGACACAGGGCAACTGTTTGCATCCAGCAGCCATCCTGTGCAGGCAGAGCAGCTCCAAGCTGAGATTCCCAACTCTACTGAAGTTGTGCTCTCTAGTCAAAAACGTGTGCCTACCTCAAAGCCACGCTTGCCTCTCCACCAGGGGCTCAGCCTGTTGATATGTCCTCATATCAACAATGCTCACCAGATCTCCGACCTGAAAGAGATTGAAACATCAATCCCAGATTCAGCAAATCTGGTAGGAAAACAAAGCAGAAAGGACTGCCCTCTTCTATGCACGACAACACGGAACGCCTGGAACTGCTTACCTCCAGAGAGAGCTCATCTGGCCCCTGGGCGACGTGGCTCTTAATAACATGGGCTGCCGCAAATGCTGGTACGTTTAAAGATGACATAGCACGCACCAGCTGCGGCTTCTGCATGTTATCAGCCTGCAAAACAGAGAACAGGCCGTGGTCAGGAGCTGAGGACAAACCAGGAGGATTTCAAGGTGAGGAGCACATCTGCAGAGAAAGCTGCAGCAAATGCGCTCCGTCCTTCTCAGGAGCACTTCAGAAGGAGCTGCACGTCTCATAGCTCTGGAGCAGCACTTCTTCCCCACCCTTCACTACTCCAAGCAGCTCCAACAAACTTCTCAGAAGAAATCCAGGCCAGCACAGACCTGGCAGACCAGAACCAAGTGCAGCTTGTGTGACGGTAGTGCCCACTCCTTGCTTCCACCCTGCTCCAGCAGGTTAAGGAGTCTGAGCCTCACTGGCCTTTGACAACTCAAGACTTTCAGCACCTCATGCCAACATTTCTCACTAAGATACACCTCAGGCATTGAATTCTCTTCTCACTACCTCCTCCCAGTCCTCCCCTAGGAACAGAAACCATTCAGATTCTACAGCAAACACATCTACCCTGCAAGAGCACACTGAACCACCTGCAACAATGAAACATGGTTTTGGAGAGTGGGTTTGAAAACACACCTTTAGACAGCTGTCTCCCTGTAGCCAAAAGGAAACCAAGCAGCAAAAGAAGAGTCCAGCCTGAAATATGCCCATGCTACTAGCCCAGGTTTTTCACAGTCAATGCAGAATCCATCCTGCTCTTGAGTTAACAAATGACCAGTGGGTCTCCCCTTGCTCCACCCCTTCTCCTTCAAAGCCAGAAAAAGAAAGAAAAACAAGTAGAAGAAAACCCAGACGTACCTTTCCACACACAAAGCAGAAAGTGCAACAGCAGTTGTCTCCTTCCTGAGACATGGTGGGGCGCATCCCAGAGGAAGCCCAAGTTCTTTGCTTCTCTCCACAGGGACTTCAAGCACTCTTGGCAAGAGCTGCTTTGGTTCTTTCTTCAATTGCTTCCATCACCAGAATCTCCTTTGGAAAAGGAACCCGAATGAAAGAATCAGCAAATGAAAAAGAATGAGCAATAGCCACTTTACCAGCTTTCTTCTGACACTCAATTTAGACTCTTGACTCGGGCAAGGTCTTAAAATCAGCTGGTTACAAGAACTGTCCCAAAATATATCCAACATCTGTACAGCTGCCGTTATTTCTGACAGCGAGTGTAATCACAGAATCATAGAATGGCCCGGGTTGGAAGGGACCTCAAGGATCATGAAGATCAATCACCTCCCTGTCCCTGCTGGCCATCCCCTCTTCTGATGGAGCCCAGGGGACCATTTGCTCTCTGAGCTGCAAGAGCACGCTGATGGCTCACGTTCTGTTTTTCATCCACCAGGACCCCCAGGTCCTTCTCTGCGGGGCTTCTCTTAAGGACTGCTCCTCCCAGTCTGTAGAAATGCCTGGGATTCCTCCAGCCCAAGTGCAAAACCTTGCACTTTGCTGTGTTGAACCTCATTAAATTCACCTAGGCCAACCTCTCGGTTGAGCTCCCTCTGAATGGCATCCCTTCCTTCCACTGCGTCAGCCGCACCACTCAGCAAACAGCAGAGGGTGCACTCCATTGCATCATTGGTGTCTCTGATAACCATGTAAAAAAGCACTGGTCCCAAGACAGACTCCTGGATGACACCACTTGTTATCGGCCTCCACCTGGACATCAAACCATGAGTCACCACCCTCTGTCCTCTACAAAACCTCTTTGTCTTCTACTCCTGCTGCAGCTGCAATGGCTGCACCAGCATGACTCACGTGTTTGACAATCCTCCAGCTCTGGCCTAGCCATGCACAGCAGCAGTCCGTCTCCCTCCCAGCTCACTCACCAGTGTGCTGCTGTGCCCCAAATTCAGTGCAGCAGCATTGAGAGCAGGCAGCACCCATCACCCTCCTCTAACTCTCTCTGCCAGCTGCGATGAGGACTGACACAGCACGCCCACCCCAGCCCAGCTTTTCTGCTGAGACACCTCCCAGCAACCACCCAGCACCAATCCCAGTTGCTGCAAACTGTCTGAGAGCCTGCTGGAGTGCACTGACAATAACTTTGTGGGTCAAGAATTAAGCACACCAAGCAGAAGGGAAGCATTACTGGACATGCTGAACAGCAGGGGTTAAGACTGGAGGTGGTCAGGGCTGTAGTGACCATGCCCTCCTAGAGTTCCTCATCTCAAGGAATGTGTGCCTGGCAAAAAGCAAAGTCAGGACCCTGAGCTTCAGGAGAGTCAGCTGCAGGCTGTTCAAAGAATTCTTGCATGAGAGACACTGGAAAACTGTTTTTAGGGGTAAAGGAATGGAAAAGAGATGGTAACTTTCTCAGAAAACCTTTCTCAGAGCTGGAGCTCTGAGCTCCATCCCGACCACACGAAACACAGCAGAGGAGGCAGGAAAGCAGCATGGCTGAACCTGCTGGTTACAGGGAGCAACAAGAAGGAAATGGAGAAACAGCGGAAATGGAGACATGCAGCCTGGTCGCTTTGGTGGCCTTCTACAGTGGAGTGACAGCATCAGTAGGGAAAGGAAAAGCAACTGACATCACTCAGCCAGAATTTTGCAAGGCCTTCGATGTTG
This sequence comes from Coturnix japonica, assembly GCF_054131305.1. NCBI lineage: Eukaryota > Metazoa > Chordata > Aves > Galliformes > Phasianidae > Coturnix > Coturnix japonica. Next base: position 17,543,728 of record NC_140672.1, on the reverse strand, counting down.
AGCAAGTTTCCTGTTAGAACTCAGTGTGAACAAATCTACCACTGAGCAACACCCTGAGCCCCCACTCACCTCAGCAGAGGAAAGCCTGCACCCCAGACTTCCGCCTATTCTGCTCCATTGATGGAAGCACACCGGGCATCATTGCTACTCACCCGACCAATGATGATAGGGGCAGAAAAGGGAATTCCTCTTTACCTTTCAGATGAAAAATTGATGACTGTGTGGAACCTTCCCAGTACCGCTGCGGGGCCTTCCTTTACTTGTATCCTGCTGCTCCGTGTCACAGTGGGAGAGCTGCTCTGGCCTCTCCTCTCAGCCTGTGCCTCCTGCAGTGTGAGCAGCTTTGTGGATAGAGGAGACACGCACACAGACTTGGGCCTGGATAGAGAACTGTGCCCTACAACATAGGTACATTTACATCATGCTCTTTTCCTTGTGTGTGAGCAATAGGGAGGTGATCGTCCCTCTCTACTCTGCTCTTGTGAGGCCCCATCTGGAGTACTGTGTCCAGGTGCGGAGCCCTCAGTACAAAAAAGATATGGAGATTTTGGAAAGGGTCCAGAGGAGGGCCACAAAGATGATCAGGGGGCTGGAGCACCTCCCCTATGAGGACAGGCTGAGGGAGTTGGGTTTGTTCAGCCTGGAGAAGAGAAGGTTGCGGGGTGACCTCATTGCAGCCTTTCAGTACCTGAAGGGAACTTACTCCCAGGAGGGGAGTAAACTCTTCGAAAGGGCTGATAATAGCAGGACTAGGGGAAATGGTTTTAAGTTGAAGGAGGGAAGATTTAGGTTGGATGTTAGGGGAAAGTTCTTTACTAGAAGGGTGGTTAGGTCCTGGAACAGGCTGCCCAGTGAGGTTGTGGATGCCCCGTCCTTGGAGGTGTTCAAGACCAGGTTGGACGGGGCCCTGGGCAACCTGATCTAGTAAAGGCGTATGTTTGGTGGCCCTGCTAGGCAGGGGGGTTGGAACTACATGATCCTTGAGGTCCCTTCCAACCCGGGTAATTCTGTGATTCTGTGATTCTGTGGGGTGAAAGCCAATGTCCCCCTTTTGCCTCCAATACAGTAAACACTGCATGAGATATTAAAACTGGTATCCTTTGGCCCAGTGTAGATTGATGGGCTTCTTGAATATTGAGCACCAGTGCACCCTGGATATCCCTTACTCACTTCAAGCTGTTTCAAGTTTACCATCAGTCCGTAGCTGTGTATCCATGGTCGGCACCCTCCTGTCATTCCTGGCAACGTATGGAGTTCCTTGGCAGTTTGCAGCTCAGGGGTTGAGCAGATGGCTTCTTTCTTGGCAGTCCTTAAGGTTCAAAGTCCAGCTGTCATCTCCTATCCCAAATACATCACTTGCTGCTGAGTTAGTTGTGCTTTCTGTAAACCAAGAAACTCAGCAAACTCTCAGTCTATTGTACACAGTCCTTTTGTTTTGGTGGCACCCACGTGCTCCAGTAAAGTTCCACCCTAGGATGGAGGATCCCAGGTCTCAGGCTCACGAGTTGACCAGTTCTCAACAATCATTTAGCTGTTCTCACAACCCTGGGTAACACTGTCCAGGTTCACTGAGTCTCTTCTCCCTCTATTAGGGAGAACAGATACACGCAAGTACTCGTATGCTATCATGAGGAATTCAGTAGGTTACATTTAATTTAGAAGCATGATGCAATCAAAAGCTCGCTTAAATAAAAGCATACCCTTTTCTTTCACTCAAAATAATAGCCCAGAAAAAAATAAAAACAAAACAAAACTCTCATCATAATTGTTAAAGAAATTATCTACTAAATCTCGATGGAGAGTGGAGACACATGCTAGTTTTAGGAACACAGCACTTATCTCATTATCTGAATGCATCTCAAGGCATGCTCCTTGTGAAACTGTGAGAACTTCTATCATTAACAGACGTGTACCATGCCCTGATATATGGTTAAACCGCTTGCAGTGCACTGTCAGATGTACAGGATGGCAGCTGTATGTGCTGTGACCAAATAAACCCCACACTGAAACCTTTCAGAATTTTAGGACCTACAAGTACTGCATTCATATTAAAAGTAAAAAATTCCTAAGCTACACATGTTCTAGGTTTCCATTTGTTAGATACAACATACCTTTGGAAGTAGGCGCCTAAAAAGATATGCCTTCTACTTGCTTCTCTGTCTGGCTCTTCGAAAAGAAGGCCTTTGGAGCAGGAAATGCAAAGGGCAGCTCATTTCTTAACACTGACTCTGCATCAACATTCTCTGTGTTTGCACGCTTCTTAGATGCCACTTTTCTTGTCTCTGGAGTTGACAGTGTGAATTCCATATCACCCAGTTGAGTATCATGCCTCGAATGGTGCCAGAGACGGAACAAAAGGTTTTCTGATCACAGCCGGAGAAGTTACTGTCAAAGAAATTCTAACAGCTGAGAAGGTCAGACACAATGCTTATAAAAATATCATACATTATTTGGCTATTGAACAAAACAGTTGAAAACTCTGATTCTCTCCTAGAATAAGTTCGTTTCTTATAGACTGTCAAACACCATTTTTTTATTTGTTCATCTCAATTCTCCATTGAGGATTAACCCTCACCAGCTTATCTAAACATAAATATGAATTATCACTTGGTTTAGTTAAAAATTTGAATAATATCACAGTGGATTTTGTTGTCCAACACAGTAAGATTGAATTTCTTTCGGTACCTTTCAACCTCTGCCTACCTCCAGCCTAACTCCAGAATCTTATTAACTGTGCCTTATCGCTTCCCATTGTGTTTTAAAATCCTCACTGACTCCTTTACTTGTTCCCTTGCTTGCTGTTTCTGTGCAAACCAAACACTGGAGTTAGGGATCACGTCAAACCAACCATGGCCTACAGGTAGAAGGCAACAAAATTTATGCTTAACATACTTCTTTGCTCTATCTTTATCTTCCTTTGGTCAAGGTCCACTAGATACTTAAATATGGAGTAAGCACTAGATACAATGAGAAGCAGATTTCTAGATTAAGAGCTGTATTTTTTCTGTAAGAAACTAGCTGTACATCTTCACACACCTGCTTTGTTTTCTGAGTATTTAGATCGAGTGGAGATTCTTCAAACACTGAAGCTACATCAGAAAATTCCATGGATCCAAACGCATCTGGCACATGGCTGCAGTCTGGCACATCTTCATATGCCAGAGCCTTTTCAGACAGAAATGTTCCACCGAGATTCTTTTGCAGAATTAGAAGGAAGATTTCATCAGAAGATTTCACCACTAAAGTCTAAATAAGATTGGTTTGCAAGTTCCAAACTATGGCTAACAGATAATGGAAGTCCACAGGCCAGCAGCAACAACTTTTATATTATGTTCTTAATATTCTAATTGTTGATATGACGTTCATATAAAGAGCAGAAGGGAAATTACTCTTAGAGCTCAAGTCATCTTTCACAGCCTGCGTCAACAAGAGCAGCACCTCATAGCCTTTGGTTTCAAGACCTGGACCACAAGCTAGCTAATGATTTTACACAGAATTCCAGAGTTCAAGTCACTGTTTACATTAGGGCTGAAATTGTACTGAAAGCCTTCAAGTTCATCACACTTAATTATCACTGGCACCACACATAACTCCACGTTACATATGTGATCACACGCAACCTGGCAACTTCAGACAATTCCCAAAGCACTCCACTTGCACTTGGCTACTAAAGTACAGAAAAAGGAATTAACATCAGAAATAGCTGCAGTCAAAACCATCTAAGAATCCAAGTCTCCAGGAAACAAGGAAAGCAAATCCTCTCCAGGACTGTGTTCTAAAAGGAAACAGATCAGAAAGGTGAGTTCTTCCCCCCTTTGACCACCCACTCATGTAACGTCCATGTCATTTCTAAGTATGCTGCCCAGACCAAGACTGAGGATGCTTCAGAAGAAGACCTTCCCTGCTAAGCCAAACAGAACAAGTAAGGTACCAAAATATGTAGAGCCAAACGAGGAAAGGTGCTCTAAGAAGGTAAGCATCACAAGAGACCAACAGGAATACTTACACAATCCAAACAATGCACAGTTTCTGTTCCACAAGCTGCCAAGAGGAATGTATGCAGTACTCACAGCGCACCATGTACACTGCTTACTGCAGTCATACTGCTTCGTAGGACCAGCCCAACTTACTAAAACACTTTAATGAGCAATCAGAACTGTCTGGATCAGCACGGTTCACTTGGAAGGGACCTTCACAGATAAACCTGAAGAGGTGAGGCGACTGCACTATCTAAACCTTAAAGCATATAGGACCTTAAAGCATAAGCTTAAAGCACAGAAGCATGACCAGCAGGTCGAGGGAGGTGGTGCTGCCCCTCCACACTCCTCTCATTGAAACCCCATCTGGAGCACTGCACGCAGTTCTGGAGCCCTCAACACAAGAAGGACTTGGAGATGTTCAGGCAGGTCCAGAGGAGGGCCATGAAGGTGATCAGAGAGGGCTGAAAGCACCTCTACTATGTGCACAGGCTGAGAGAGATGGGGCTCTTCAGCCTGGAGAAGACTCCAAGGAGACCTTAGAGTGGCCTTCCAGTATCTGAAGAGGGCCTACAGGGAAGGCTGGGGAGGGACTTTTCATAAGGGCAGGTAGCAACAGAATGAGGGGAAATGGCTTTACATGGGAAGAAGGTAGATTAGGATTGGATATTAGGAAGAAATGCTTTACTGTGGGTGTGGTGAGACACTGGAGCAGGTTGCCCAGCAAGGCTCCAATATGATTGCTTTGCAAGTTCCAAACTATGGCTAACAGCTAATGGAAGTCCTCAGTCCAGCAGCACAAAATTTTATATTATCTTCTTAATATTCTAATTGTGGATTTGACGTTCATATAAAGAGCAGAAGGGAAATTACTCTTAGAGCTCAAGTCATCTTTCACAGCCTGCGTCAACAAGAGCAGCACCTCACAGCCTTTGGTTTGAAGACCCGGACCACAAGCTAGCTAATGATTTTACACAGAATTCCAGAGTTCAAGTCATTGTTTATGTTAGGGCTGCAATTCTACCGAAAGCCTTCCAGTTCATCACACTTCATTATCAATGGCACCACAGATACCTCACAAAGAAGCATTATGACACCACAAAGGGGCATTATGACGTCAGAAAGGGCATTATGACATCACAAAGGGCATTATGAATCACAAAGGAGCATTATGACATCACAAAGGAGCATTATGACGTCTCAAAGGGCATTATGACGTCACAAAGGGCGTTGTGACGTCACAAAGTAGCATTATGACATCACAAAGAAGCATTATGACACCACAAAGAAGCATTATGACATCACAAAGGGGAATTATGACGTCAAAAAGGGTCATTATGACATCTGAAAGGGGCATTGTGATGTCACAAAGGGGTGTTATGACATCACAAAGGGGTATTGTGACATCACAAAAGAGCATTAAGACATCACAAAGGGGAATTAAGACGTCACAAAGGGCATTATGACGTCACAAAGAGGCATTATCACGTCACAAAGAGGCATTATGAAAACAAAGGAGCCTTATGACGTCTCAAATGGCATTATGACATCACAAAGGGCATTATGACGTCACAAAGGGGCATTAAGACATCACAATGGGTCATTATGACGTCAGAAAGGGGCATTATGGTATCAGAAAGGTGCATTATGATGTCACAAAGGGTGTTATGATGTCACAAAGGGGCATTATGATGTCACAAAGGGGCGCTGGGAAAAGATCTCTGTGTGGAGATTGCTTCTACTAGAGGTAGTTCTATAAGACTGTTATATAGAGCTGTGCAGGGGCTGTAAATCTGTCTGCAGAGGGTGATGATCAGTTCCAAGTGTCTGCAGTCAATGCTCATGGACAGAGCCCATCCAACCTGGCCTTGAATGCCTGCAGGCCTTGAATGGGGCATCCACAGCCTCCTTGGGCAACCTGTTCCAGTGTGTCACCACCCTCTGAGCAAAAAACATCTACCTAAGATCCAACCTATACCTCCCCAGTCTCAGTTTTAAACCATTCCCCCTTGTCCTATCATTATCCACCCTCATAAACAGCCATTCCCCCTCCTGTTTATACGCTCCCTTCAAGTACTCAAAGGCCACAATGAGGTCTCCCCACAGCCTTCCATTCTCCAGGCTAAACAAGCCCAGATCCCTCCACCTTTCCTCATAGGAGAGCTGCTCCAGCCCTCTGATCATCACAGTGGCCCTCCTCTGGACCCCCCCCCAACAGCTCCACATCCTTCCCAGGCCTGGACACAGTGCTGCAAATATGGCCTCACAAGAGCTGAGCAGGAGTGGACAATCACCTCCCTCTCCTGCTGGCCACCCCTTTTTCAGTGCAGCCCAGAACACACATGGATCTATCTTTTCCATACGGATATTCCCATCTGTGTACATATATATACCACACCTACACCCCCACAATCTGCTACAACTCCATAGAATTTTCAAGGTTGGAAAAGACCTGGATGATCTTATGATCTTATGACTGATCTTATCATCCAGTCCAACCATCACCAATACTTCCCAGTTAAATCACATCCCTCAACACAACACCCAAACTTTTTGTGAACTTCCCAGGGTTGGTGACTCTACATGAGAGAAAAGGGCACTCAGATAAGGGATTCTGCATTTGCTATTAGCAGAGGTGGGATGAGACCGAGCACTGCCCCAGCTCCTGGGATAATGCAGAAGGGCTGAGACCTTCCAGCTGCTTCCACCCAGGGTCACACAGCAAAGCCGACCCTGCAGGAGTCTGCATCATTCTTTGCATGGCATTGCTAAGAGGAAGATCCCCCCCCTACCCTTGGCTCTACACTCCAGCTGCTGTCTGCCATCTGTAAAGCCACCACAGCTCTCCTACTGGAGTTCCCATCTGCACAGTGACAGCTTGGTTTCTTCTTACTGTCAAAGCAGCCACAGCCTCAGTGCTTCTCAAATCTCCCCTTTTCAGCTGATTTCCTCTTTCTTGTGGCTGGGCAATTCCTCCCTCTCACAGTCATCCCTCTGCCCCACTCTGTGCCCACAGACCCAGAGAGGGCACACAGAGCCAGCCCTGTCCCAGCTGCTGCTGCTTCACATCTGACAGTCTCAGGAGCTGAGATCCAGGCCGAGACAGCAATGCCCAGACATGGTTTGTAGGACGTTTGTGATAGGAAATAGGGAGGCTTGTGATTAAACCTGCCCCCTAAGGAGGAAGGCAATGCTGCCTGCAGCCCCAGCAGGCATTACAAAACATCCCCATTTACAGGAGGGTTTTAAATAGCACAATTCAGGAACTACAACTGCACAAATTCCCGCATGCCCTGGAATAAGTTTGGGAATGGACATGGTTCTACCACCTGTGCAATGCCATAGAAATAACAACCATCCACCTGTAAACCTCCATCCTCTCCCCTGCTGCACAAAGGGAAGCTCAACAGCAGTGCACAAATGTCCCAGCAATGTCTGAGCACTGCTCTGTGCATCCCAACCTGCTCATCCCATCCACTCCTGGCTGGGCAGCAGGATTGGGGTGGCACATTGCAATGGGCACAGAGGAACATGGAAGCCCCACACATGTGAGGAAGGGGCTGGCTGTGCTCCACACTCACGTTATCAGACGTGATTTGCCCTTCTGTGGGGAGCCTCTGCTCTTTCCCAGCTCATCCTCCAGTGTCTGGGACTCCAGGATCTCATTCAGGCTGTTGTTGGCTGCGGGGCAGCTCCATGAAGAGCCTCCCCTCCACCGACCGGCACACAACAGCCGCTCCCGCGCACTGCGGCTCAGCCAATCGGAGCCGGCGGAGCTGCCGCTGCCCGATGGGACCCCCCCCCCCCCACATATTGACCCCCCAGACGAGGAAGAGGAGGAGGAGAGCGACGAGGAGCTGCCGCAGGAGCTGACGTTGGGGCGGGGGGGCAACGCGGGGGGGGGGTCGGCAGTGGGGGGTGGGGGAGGGGGTGGGGCAGCATTACCCCCGGACCCCGTGGACCCCCCCCAGCCAAAGTGCTGCTCTCCGACCCCCGCGGGCTCTTTGTGCAGCCGCTGCCCTCCAGTTATAGGACCCCCCCCCCCATATTGCGCTTTGCTCACCCCCACCTCCGGAACCCCCCCCCCCACTCACCACATCGCCCCCTCCCCCCCCGGGTGGGGTTATGGGGGGTGGGGTGGGGTCGACGATGTGCCGTAAGCTGCGCCGGGGTCGTGTGACAAACCCCCCCCCCCATCAAGATGAATGGGGCGTTGTCGGGGGGGGGCTCAGCCGTAAGGATAAAGCGGGGGGGTTAATGACGGGGGGGGGGCAGTGCTATAGGGAACGCAACTAATCTAAGCCCCCCCCCCCCACATTAACACCCCATTGTGTGTGGGGGTGGTGGGGGTGGGGCACACAATAACCCCCCCAAAGGCCAAACAGCCCCAACACCCCCCCTCAAAGCCGCTGACTTACGCTGTGCCCCCCCTGCATGAAGGGCCCCCCCCATCGATTGAGCCCCCCCCAATCCCATCTATAGTTGAGAGCTATGCTTTTAGTAACCCCCCCTTTTAAAGCCCCCCCCCCCCACAATGTTGTGCACGATGTGCTGCCCCCCATGAGCCCCTGACCCCCCCCCTTAAGAGATGGGGTGGGGGGGGTGGTCTCGGACCCCCCCTCCTGGGTGGGTCCGAGATGGGGTGGGGGGGCGGATTGTCACTGCCCCCCAACACCAAAATGGACACCCCCCTTTTAAAGGATGGGGTGGGGATGGGGGGGTGGGGGGTGAAGGTGATCTCGCCCCCCCCCCCATTAAAACGGACCCCCCACCCCTTTAAAGGATGGGTGGGGGTCGGTTACGGGCCCCCCCGGCGCTGTGTGTTTATGTGCCCCCCCCCCGTTTTGCTCCCCCCGTGGCGCAGTGTGCTGGGAAAGGATCTCTGTGTGGAGATTGCTTCTACTAGAGGTAGTTCTATAAGACTGTTATATAGAGCTGTGCAGGGCCTGTAAAGAGAGTTGAGGGGGACTCTAGTGGGCATATGGGGCTGTGGTGGGCAATAGGAGGACTAGGGGCTCTAGGGGGCTCTGAGGGTGTGTAGGGGTTGTGGATCAGGTTGGATCTTAGGAAGATGTTTTTCACTCAGAGGGTGGTGACGCACTGGAACAGGTTGCCCAAGGAGGCTGTGGATGCCCCATCCCTGCAGGCATTCAAGGCCAGGCTGGATGTGGCTCTGGGCAGCCTGGTCTGGTGGATGGCGTCCCTGCACATAGCAGGGGGTTGGAACTGGATGATTTTTGGGATCCTTTTCAACCCAGGCCATTCTATGACTGTACAGTTCCATAGTGGAACAAATATAATATGCTAACTATGTAAAACATGGAGTCAGACCTGTGTGATTTGTCCACACCAGGAGGTGATTAGAAAACAATTTGTAAGCTACAAAGCTGCTTGCTGGAAAGGAAAAGAAAATAAAACTACAAGAAAAAGGGAAATCATTTCTTCCTGAAAATAGGAAGAATTATAGATCTGACATGAAATTTGAGTGAAGCTCCTGATTTTATGAAGCTATTCCCATTATTTTCTTGGTGCTGTGTTTCCCAAATGAGTGGTTTCTGGCTCTGCTGCAGCACCAGTCTGCATGTGAACATCAACTCTGTTCACCATCTGGGAAGATTAGGACTTCCCTTCTCCTACCAGCACCACTGAATTACAGTTACTCAGTGGTTAAACAAAGGAATCCTTAAAGAAGGGTTTACAGCTGTCCTGTTGTCTGAAGTGCTTGGGGCATTCTGATGCTATTAAGCTCTATGTATTAACAAGTTAAAAAAGAAAAGGTAGGCATCTGATTGTTGTGACAGTTTCTAAGCGATTTGGAAAGCTGTACCACCCAACCACTCCTTCTATTTGATGGAGGTGACAAAGCTCAGTTTAATTTCTGACTGCTGTTTAAATTCTGAAGCTCGAGCTGGTTCCTGGAGCAGAAAAAGCTCGGAAGCTGTCCCTCCTACAAGGAGGCACCTCTGAGCAAAATATGACATCTCAGTTTCTGATGGTAAGGTCAGGAGATCTGATTCCAGCATCTAGCTTTTGGCTTAATACTGTGTTAGTGGGACCTTTGGCATCTAGCACTTAATGATCTTGAAGGTTTCTTCCAACCCAAGCCCTCCCATGATCCTATGATTCTGTGATTTCATTCAGGTTTATTGAGATGAGTTCTCCTGAATGTGCTGTTCTCCAGATGATTATAATTGGAGTCCAGATGGGTGACTGAAACCAGACACCAAACTTTCTGATGGCCAAAATTAAATGAAATCAATCCTTTACTGTGTCAGTAGTCTGTAACTAGAGCCCATCAGGTAATTCCCAGCCTCCTGCCTGTATCAGTGGCTGCACACAGTGAAAAAGTCTGATGGGATTTTAACCTCTAAAATGTTCCAAAGCAACCAGAGGGTGAATATATTCACTATGTAAATACCTGCAGGAATAAGCTTGTCATGTATGTCCTCAGGTACCACAGTAGTTAATGGTGGGACTCAGTAGGTCATGCTGCAAGTTGAGTCTGCTGATTTTGAAGGTCTTTTGAAGGTCTTTTCCAGCCTACATGACCTTATGCTAATATTTCTGAAATTTATTTCTGTTCAGCTCCCAGAAAACCTCCCACCCAGCCCCCAACTGACCCCGTGGTGAAAAATAAAACAGAAACCTCAGTGACGCTGGCATGGTCCCCTCCGAAGATGCACCGCCCCATTCCAGTCGATGGCTACATTGTGGAATGCAAGAAACTAACTGGCTTCACCTGGGTGAGGTGCCACGAGTCTCATGTCCCCGTCCCAGAGTTCACGGTGAGCAATCTGTCTGAAGAGGCTGATGATCAGTTCCGAGTGTCTGCAGTCAATGCGCATGGACAGAGCCCGTCTCTGGAATTCCCAGGGAGCGTGCACCTTGGTAAGCACAAAAACCCCAATGGAAATGGGTCAGTGTGTGCTGAGCAGCTGTGTTGGTTCCCTAAAGATGCTTCCTTTGACTTTAAGGTTAGCAGTGCATTAACACACCAAAGGCTTTCCTTTATTCCTAGTTCTCCTATCTCCTATCAACCTCCAGCTACCACTAAAGTGATACGAGTTGTTTCTGTGACAGAGACATGAATATCCTTATCTTTTGATATCTCACATGTGCAAGAGGCAGAACTTTCTGTAACAGATCTTAAGCACAGAAGTGCTTCTTCTAGCACTCATGCAAAGGGAGAAGTAGAAATGTACCTATGATTTAATCTTCCATCTCTAAATGAGATACCAGACTTGCATCTAAAGAGCATTAAGACATACATGTTCTTCCTCAGACCCAGTCCTGGCTGTGAAATCCCCCCTAACAACTGGTGAAGCTGTACCTGGAGGGGATGCCATGTTTACTATTGACCTTACAACAACGTGCAAGCATGCCAGCTGATGAATGTCTGCAGTTCACAGCTATTGGCCAGTGCATTCAGTCACCAGGTTTACCACTGCATGACCATAGAGCAGTACTTTCAGCTGCAGGTTCAGACAGCCTTTCTGATTGCACTGGAATAGTTTAGAAGTAGGGGAGCAATCATTCCAATAATATCTCTATCAATCAGCTTTGCATGACAAAGTAGAACAAATAAACATTCATGATGGGAGGACCTGTTTGTCATTGGGTGGAAACCTCTGCAGAAGCATGTTTAGAGCATTATTAATCAGTAGAAGGAGATGTTTGGTTGATTTTTACTTAGTAAATCCAGCAAGAAGACCAAATGAAATATCGTGAATTGCTCAGCACTGACACAATGATGAGTGCAGGAACAGAAGGTGATACTTTTTCAGAGATGTTGCAGCAAACATTGACCACGTTAGCCTGATATAAATTGAAATAACGAGGCCTTTGCTCCTGACAGGTGCTGCAGTGAGATTTACCAAGAAGAGCAAAGATGTAGAAAAGATCTGCGCTTGGCTGCGTGAGGAAGCCAAACTGCAGGCTGAGCTTTCAGACACAGGCGCTACTGTGGAGTGGATGAAGGATGGGAAGGAGCTCAAGGCCAGTGAAAATTATGAACTGCAAATTGTGGGGAAGAAACACACCCTGAAAATTCACAACGACTCAATGGATGATGCTGCAAGTTATCAGTGCATCTGTGAGGGGGATAAAATGCTCTATCAGCTTTCAGTGAAAGGTATGTGACAGTCTGGGCTGTCCTCTTCCTGCCCAGGGCCAGCAGACTGCATTCACCTGACTCCCCGACAGTCCAGCTGTTGTCAGACAGCATCTGGGGTGTTTTCAGTGGCTGTTTTGACTTGAACTGGCCAATCTGCTTTGTAGAGCCATTTGATTTCTGTGTTCTGTCCTGTGATTCGTCCCTAAGATATAGAGGAAATCAAGGGAAAGACAGGAAAAAGAGCATCCCAGCCTTCCTGCTCTTCTGTCAGGGTGGCCACAAGAGATGATGTCAACATCTCTTTTTGTAGCAGTGATCCCAAATGTAGAAAACACCTGTGAAGAGTCACAGGGACTAAATTGATGGAGAGCAGAACTTCCTGCCAAGGCTTGTCAGCTAGTCTTAATTTTGCTTTTCTTCTCTCTCTTTGTCATGTTAGCATAATATTTCATACTGGCAGGTCTGCCCATAGAATTAACTGGCACAGGCTGCCCAGGTAGGTGGTGGGATCCCTGGAGGTGTTCAGGAGCTGTCGAGATGTGGCCCTGATGGATGTTATCAGGGGGCATGGTGGGGTGGGTTGGGGTTGGAATCAAAGGAGGACCCCCATGTATTTCATCGGGAAGCACTACTGGTAATAAGACCTTTGGAGCAAATCCTGGTAGGGCCACGCTCAGCTGGTCCAGTCTGGAGGCTGTTTCTCCTTACTGCAGTATCTGCAGTGAAAACCAGCAGCTGCTTTTGTGTGGTTGGGCTCACATCCAGCAGTGGTGACGGGACTACAATGATAAGAGACAGTTCCTGAAAAAATGAATGAAATTTGACTGTATGATAGGATGGAGTTAAATGTATTGACAGGATCTCAGTTATCCCAGTGTCCATCAGCTGGCTCTCGAGCTCCTAAATACAGGCATTCTGTAGAACGTTGTTGAATTTGTATTATACATGCGTGTTCTTGGAACTGCAGAACAAATGCATGCATAATCCAGACTTTGATTTTAGCAGCTCTGACTGCGCTGTCTCAACAGACCCAACTCAGTTGTGTGCGCTGTTTTGAAATGATATGTTAACAAGAAGTTGGAAAACAAGCTCAATTACCCTCAGTAAAATAGGACCATGGCCTTAGGCTTAAACTTTTGGCTAAGACAGTGGTGAGATTTTGAATCTTTGAAGTCAATTATTCCACTGTGTGTTAATAAGGGCCAGTTTTATCATCTAACTTTTGCACTCCAATTAATTTCCATAAAGGAATTCTGTTTTTCTTTTCAGTCCTAAGTGATATCTCTATCTTTTAGGCTCGATTTGTTTGCCAGCGGGTTACAGTGCAGTAATAGATACCCCCTCCATTGATTTCCTTCTAGTTTGCTTGTTCCAATTCTTTCCTCAGTTTTCCTATTTTAGACATTTTCTTGAAGCCTTGGGCTTCTTCCTTTGGCTCTGTCCCCTGTCCAGTGTATGTCCTTCAACTTGTGGAGATAAGGTAATCTGGCACGTGGTTTATAAAAGCTGCCAATTTGCCAGCTTCTGAATTAGAATCTAGCAATTAGAACTAGGACTAAACGTGCACGTTTGATCTTATGATAAATGAATGCCTCATGGTCACCAATGTCCCTGCAGTTCTTTACCATCATATGTATTTTGTGTCTTCATATTTTGTTTCAGCACTGGCAAACTTCGTAATCAAAGAGACAAGTGGAGGAGTAATCAGGGCCGTTGCTGGAAAACAAGCTGAATTTGTTTCTGAGACCTCTGAAGCCAATGTCATGGTGAAGTGGTACAAAAATGGCAAAGAAATCAAGACCAGTAAGAAATTCACAATGGAAGATAAAGGGAAACTGCATAAGCTTGTGGCTTCAGCTGTAACGAAAGAAGACGAGGGAACATACATCTACACAATTGGAGATGACACTCTGATTTTTGATTGGAAAGTCTCAGGTAAGTTTGTGAGGCAAACATAGGATCACAATCCATGTAAAGCACTTCAGACTTAATTCATTTTATTTGTCCAATGCTGTGGGTTTCCAGTATTTAGGACAAAGATTGCATAGCTCTATTGAAGCAATTCTGACCTTCCTGTTGTCCCTATGCAAATCCACAGTATGAGCAAATAATGTAACTGTGTTGTGATGAATTCAAGACAGCCTTAGCTCCAGCTGGGGCTGGAGTCACGACTTGAGCCCTGACATCTGGGCTTCATTCATCTAGTTCATGTATTGCCTCAGCACTTACATCATCTTTAAACCTATGACTGAAATGGTCCTAAGTTATTAGCATGGGAATCCTGTCTCCTCTTTGGACAAATTAAACTCCACATTTGGAGAGTTGAGTGTCTCCTGCTGTACCCGAAGGACATTGTGATCTCTGAGGTGTCTCCCTGAGGTGCTGTAAGCACAGCCATTAGCTCATAGTGCAAGTAAAGCACTGTTAGGTCAAGCCTGGAGGAGTAATGCTTGTCACTGACATGTTCCTGTTCAGGGTGGAGCTGGAGGGTAAAATAACACAAGAAATTGTCATTGAAATTCAATATCTGTGAAATTCAGCTGGTTGCATTCACAGAACCTGGCGTTAAGATCTGTTTTCTGTTTTATATCTTGAGCCTATTTTCCATAACCCAGTCCTCATTTATGAACTGAAGCTCTACTGAAAGCCTTTCGCTGTGTATGCTCATGCTGCAGTGCAGCGCTTGTGACCTTTAACAGCACATTCACGTTCCTCTGATCACAGGATCCTTACGGTTGATTAAGACCCTCTAGTCTGACTGCTCACCCATCTCCACCGTGGTGCTCACCATCAGCTTAGCTAAAAACTCAGCAGAGATGATAGATCAAGCACAACACTGGATTTGGGGTGGCTAGAGATTCCTAAGATATTGAAGGATTGCTTGCAGGAGGTGTTGGTTCAGGTATTCACCCTGCATCCCACCTGCTGTTCTGTTTGGTTGAGAATCATGCATTTTGCAATTTCACTTTGTAATTCAAAGACCCTGGCTTTATCTGTTGAAAAACTGATCTAAAACAAGCCAAGAAGACTCCGTTGGAACTGGTTGATGCAGAACAAAGGCATCCCCAAAGGACAAGTTGCACTGTTTGATGAACATTATTGGATGAGAGCTAAGCTAAGATTTAAAAAGTTCTGGGGCTGTCTCTGAGCATCAAATACAGAGGAAGCCTGCATGATTCCCTGAGAATGGATACCTCCTACTTTGGTGTAGGGTTAAGGGAACACTAGCAGTAACTCCTATCACAAAATGTCGCATGGCTCAGACAAAATGCCATCAAGAGGGCTTAATTAGGAGCACCAAATGGTCGCAAGATGGTCTTAGGGCAGGGAAGTAATCTATCTATGTGATATTGATTGATGCTATTAGTTCTTAACAGCTTGACTCTAGAAGGACTGTTGTTCTTTGGTCACCTAGTTATAAAAGAATAAATGGCTCCTGTCTATTACAATTTTTAACGCATTTTTTTGTTCACTGATGCCATAAATGTTCCTGGCATAGTAATTGGCCTTGGTATATTCAGTGACTGAAAGCAACAGTTGTTGCTCTAAGAAATGCAGTACAAAGCTAGGTCTGCATGTAGCTGACAGCCATCAGCTTGCTCCTCAGGCAGGTTCTGTCTGTGTATGGGAGATCACAATGTGAACCACTGATTGATCAGCTGAGGCAAGTGTGGGGTCAGCTGTGGGAGCACAGGTGAAAGTTATGTAGCTGTGCTCCCTGGAGGGGTGGAGTTCGACTCCACCTCCTCTGAGACCTCATTTAAGGGCTGACCCTCACTGAGGCAGCATCTCTTGGAGATTGCTCACCAGGGAGGATCACCTCAGCTCTGGTGAGTTCCCTTTTCCTTATATCTTCTGTATTTCTACCATTTTACTTGTAATTGCTATCCTTGTTAATACCAGCATAGTTATTGCCAATACATTTGGCAAGCCAGGCAGGAGCCACTGACTTGGCATCTAGAAATATAAGGAAAAAAAAAAATGTCCTTTGTGTGGAAAATCTTTAATTGGTACAAGGGGGAGAAGACAACCCCTTAGGGACATGCCTTCCTGGACAAATTCCAGGTTTTGAGGCGTCCCCATATTACCAATTAGCAACAATTATTGAACAATGGGGCCCTTTAAGAGTACCAAATAACATGGACGCCTATTGTCTAACTGATTACTTTCTAGGACTACAAAAAGATATCTTAATTACAAAAGAAAAGCGAATGGCTGCATCTATGGCAGCCTGGCCATTATTAAATGCTTTAAATCGGGCAGAGATAAAATCAAACAACATTGCACATGAAAATGAATTGTTAAAGGCCCGTATTGAAAAATTGGAGGGTGAGATCAATCTATTGACAGGAAAAAAACCGTCATTTTCTTCCTCCAACCCTCAAATTAGATACATTTCATTTAATGACGATCAAGATCCTGAAGAAATGAATCAAAATAAGATCACTAAATCTGATCTAGAAAAACCATCTGAGACGGACTCACTAGAAGTCCGTCCAGTAATAACTCAAAAAACAAAGAAAATTCAAGATCGACCAGCAGGAGTGCCTCCTGATCAATGGCCCCCTGCCGAATCTGTTTTACATGTAACAGCCCGTCCATATACGCCTACTGAACTCATGGACCTAGTGCAACGATTTAGGCAAAGGCCAAGGGAAAGTGTTCCGGCTTGGTTATTACGGTTATGGGATTCAGGGGCAGATAGTGTACTGGTTAGTGGCCCCGAAGTATCTAAGTTGGCCACAATAACAGTACATCCTGCCCTTCGGCAGAGACTGTATGCTGGGACTCAGTTCCCTGAAGAAAACCATTCAATTGTAGAATGGATAACGGCTGCTTGCCGCATGGTGTGGACAAATAAAACTGACATGCCAGTAAACACAGGGATGTGGTCTTCTATGGAAGACCTTCAAAATTATATACGCGAATTAGGTATGAGAGAGGCTATCTACGAAGACACATTCGATAGCCCTGATATGGTTAAATTTTCTGCGGGAATGAGGGACCTAATTTTACAGTAAGCACCCTCTCATATGTATGGAACCTTGGTTTCCATACTTAATCCAGTCGTATCCGCAGAGGCAGTAGTCCAACAAGCCGCCCAATTGGTAGCAGACCTCGGAGAAACTGAGCGTTTACGAGCTAAGCGCAATATCAGGGTGATTGAGGATGCCGAGGCTTTTCCAATAGTGCGAGCCAGAAGATCGGCCCCGCGAACTTCTCGGGCAGGACCTGTTAGGGTATCCCGGAAACAAATGTTTAATGATCTGCTCCGGGCAGGCGTTCAGTTTTCAAAAATTGATGGGCAGCCCAATCAGGTTCTCCTTCAGTTGTGGAAGCAACTGAAGGATGAACAAAAATTTCAGAATAAACCCAAAAGGCCAGGGATAAGATTTATAGAGCGGCGACCAACAACAACATGGAATTTAGAAGATTTTATAGTTCCAAATAGGAAAAAGAAGCCACCTCAGGTGCCTCGGGTTATGACACCGGAGGTATCGGAGGTAAAAGACTTGAATCTGGCTCAGTTCATGGCTTGACGAGGGATGTCAGTCCTCCTAGGGCCTCTAGACGGGACCGGAGGCCCTATGTGGAACTGACGATATACTGGTCCCGAAAGAATATACAGAAGGTTATGGCCCTAGTTGATACCGGGGCAGAGACATCTATAATATATGGAGACCCAACTAAATTTAAAGGTAATAGAGTGATGATTGGAGGTTTTGGGGGACAAACCATTCCGGTCACCCAAACCTGGGTAAAACTGGGGGTCGGGCGTCTTCCACCACGGGAGTACAAGGTATCCATTGCCCCAGTTCCAGAGTATATATTAGGAATTGATATCCTGTGGGGTCTGGCTCTCCATACAACAGTGGGAGAGTTCCGATTGCGGCAGAGATGCATTAGTATCCGGGCAATCCAGACAATATTGAGAGGCCATGCAAAACATGAGCCTATTTGTTTGCCGAAGCCACGCCGGATTACTAATGTGAAACAGTACAGACTCCCGGGTGGGCAGGATGAAATAACAAAGACGGTGCAGGAATTAGAAAGAGTGGGTATTATAAGGCCTGCACATAGCCCATATAACTCCCCAATATGGCCAGTGCGAAAACCGGATGGAACATGGAGGATGACAGTAGACTATAGGGAATTAAATAAGGTCACGCCACCTGTTCATGCGGCTGTACCCAATATTGCCTCCCTAATGGACACACTAAGCAGGGAAATCAAAACATATCACTGTGTCTTGGATTTGGCGAATGCATTCTTCAGTATTCCAATCAGTGAAGAATCGCAAGATCAGTTTGCATTTACATGGGAAGGGAGGCAATGGACTTTCCAGGTCCTACCCCAAGGGTACGTACATTCGCCCACTTTTTGTCATAATTTAGTGGCACGTGATCTGGCTAAGTGGGAAAAGCCAAATAATGTCAATTTATATCATTATATTGATGACCTCCTGTTAACATCCGATTCGTTAGAGGCGGTGAGACAAGCAGCAGATTTGTTGATAGCTTACCTGCAGAAAAGAGGGTGGGCTATAAACCCACAGAAGGTGCAAGGTCCGGGGCTATCTGTAAAATTCCTGGGAGTAATTTGGTCCGGGAAAACCAAAGTACTACCCAGTGCGGTAGTAGATAAAGTCCAAGCGATTCCAGTCCCTACAACATCAAAACAATTGCAAGAATGTTTGGGTATATTGGGGTATTGGCGCTCCTTTATACCTCATTTAGCTCAGCTATTAAGGCCATTATACAAGCTTACAAAGAAGGGTCAATCATGGAATTGGGGAAAGATAGAACAGGATGCTTTCCAACAGGCAAAACTGGCAGTTAAACAAGCTCAGGCGTTGGGTATATTTGATCCGACCCTCCCAGCTGAACTAGATGTTCATGTTACTCAAGATGGTTTTGGCTGGGGCCTGTGGCAACGCCAGAGTTCTGTTCGAACCCGCATTGGATTCTGGTCTCAGGTGTGGCACGGAGCAGAAGAACGATATAGCATGATTGAGAAACAGTTATTGGCTGCCTATTCGGCATTACAAGCAGTAGAGCCGATAACGCAAACAGCAGAGGTCATAGTTAAGACTTCATTACCAATCCAGGGGTGGGTGAGAGATTTGACTCACCTTCCTAAGAAGGGGGTGGCCCAAGCACAAACGGTGGCACGATGGGTCGCCTATCTAAGCCAGAGAAGCAGTCTGTCTTCATCTCCACTTAAAGAAGTACTACAGAAGATCCTAGGCCCAGTGACGTATCACAGTGATACATCAAAAGAACCGATGGTTGCTCCACCAGAGAAGAGTCCCGTTCAGGAAGGAAGATATCCTATTCCTGAAGATGCCTGGATGGGTCCAGCAGAGGCAACCCGAGCAAGTGGCGAGCAATAGCATACCATCCCTCTACTGAGACCATCTGGTTTGATGAGGGGGATGGTCAAAGCAGCCAATGGGCAGAATTGCGAGCCGTGTGGATGGTTATAACTAAAGAACCTGGTGACGGCATCCTGAACATCTGTACAGATAGTTGGGCTGTGTACCGGGGGCTCACTCTGTGGATTACGCAATGGGCTACCCAGGAATGGACTATCCACGCCCGACCGATTTGGGGTAAAGACATGTGGGTAGACATTTGGAATACGGTCAAACACAGGACAGTATGTGTCTACCATGTCTCTGGTCATCAACCCTTGCAGTCACCAGGAAATGATGAAGCTGACACACTGGCCCGAATCCGATGGATTGAGAATTCACAATCTGAAAATATTGCCCGTTGGTTACATCAGAAGCTACGGCATGCTGGACAGAAGATAATGTGGGCAGCTGCTAAAGCATGGGGGCTGCCTGTACAACTATCTGATATCGTTCAAGCATGTCAGGATTGCGATGCTTGCTCAAAGATGAGACCGAGACCGTTGCCTGAAACAACATCCCACATTGCTAGAGGATATAGTCCTCTTCAGAGATGGCAGGTCGACTACATTGGGCCCCTCCCTCGGTCTGAGGGGGCGAGATATGCCCTGACCTGCGTTGACACTGTAAGTGGACTGCTGCAAGCCTATCCTGTACCAAAGGCAAATCAAGCATACACAATTAAGGCACTTACTAAACTGATGTCTGCATACGGGACACCTCAAGTTATCGAGAGTGACCAAGGGACTCACTTCACTGGAGCGATGATACAGCGCTGGGCAGAAGAAAACAACATTGAATGGCGATTCCACCTGCCATATAACCCAACAGGGGCAGGCCTTATTGAACGTTATAATGGTATCCTTAAGGCTGCCCTGAAAACAGACTCTCAGTCCCTGCAGGGGTGGACAAAAAGATTATATGAAACCGTGCGGGACCTGAATGAAAGACCTCGGGATGGCAGACCCAGTGCCCTGAAAATGTTACAAACTATATGGGCCTCCCCTCTTAGGATCCAAATTACAGGCACCGATAATAAGGTAAAACCGCAGGTTGGTACTGAAAATAATCTTCTGCTCCCTGCCCCTGAGAATTTAGAACCGGGAATCCATAAGATAAATTGGCCTTGGAAGGTGCAGGTAGGACCCAAATGGTGTGGCCTACTTGCACCTTGGGGGAGATTATTGGAGGTGGGAGGTTCAGTCACCCCCTCGGTGATAGGTACATGGCCTACTGACATCGTGGTCAATACTCCGGCCTTTATTGCTAAAGGAACACCTATTATGTCCCTATGGCAGATCAAGACTCCTCCTCTGGTGCCAGATATAGTTATACAGCCACAGATATCTGGCCAGAGGGTATGGTATCGGAGGCCGGGACATAATCCAGTACAAGCAGAAGTATTGACCCAAGATAAGAATACGGCCTGTATCTTGCCCTGGAGGGCGGATCTTCCCCTCCTAGTACCCTTGAAACATCTATATTACTCCCCTTAAGATTGATTCTAAGCCTCTAGGACCATTACTCTGGACTGATGAAACGCAGACGGACCTGCACTTCAAGATGATTTGTCTCCGGTAACATCTATCAAGCACTGGCCCATGGAAGATCATAAACACCCATCCAATCATCATCATTTGAATAATATCAACATCTAATGCGACGGGAGATTGTATCAGCGTCGTGATTGGGTCTCTGTAATAAGGGGAACTCACCTAATCATTGGTTCACGTTGTGAAGGGGTGGAGTGTATGGGAGATCACAATGTGAACCACTGATTGATCAGCTGAGGCAAGTGTGGGGTCAGCTGTGGGAGCACAGGTGAAAGTTATGTAGCTGTGCTCCCTGGAGGGGTGGAGTTCGACTCCACCTCCTCTGAGACCTCATTTAAGGGCTGACCCTCACTGAGGCAGCATCTCTTGGAGATCGCTCACCAGGGAGGATCGCCTCAGCTCTGGTGAGTTCCCTTTTCCTTATATCTTCTGTATTTCTACCATTTTGCTTGTAATTGCTATCCTTGTTAATACCAGCATAGTTATTGCCAATACAGTCTGGATGGAATGAAGGGCATGAAATACTGATGTGCTCATCAAACGCTGCTTGTTAGCTTAGAGACAAGGTGTTGAATTGGTTTGTTCATGTATTGCAAACAGGTTACTTAGCTGCCTTCATTTTAGCTTCAGAAGAACATGTGCAGAATACAGAATTGATTAGAAGAAATAAGAACTGTCTGCATAGAACTTACTCTTTCCTTACACAGGAGAATCAAGCACACGTTTGTATGTGAGTACCTCCAGAGGTGAAACTTGATCCCCCAGATGTAATGAGCAGAGACATTACAATCAGTTCTAACTGTATCTTAATGCTGTGCTGAATAAGCCTGAGTCAGGATGTAAACCACTTTCTCTTTTTTTCTTCAGATGAAGCCATTAATTTTGTCAGCAAGTCCAAAACGACTCCAGAAATATCAGTCAGTCCTTCTGAAGACCTGGAGCTGGTGTGTGAGGTGTCAGCTGCAAGCGGAGCTGTCGTATAGAAGAAAGATCAAATAGAGGTGAAGCAGGACCAGAGGACAACCATCATCTCCCAGGGGACGCACCGCAAGCTCATGGTCAAAAATGTGACCCTGAAAGACCAAGGGAGCTACAGCTGTGAAACAAAAGATGACAAAGCAACATTCCAAGTGAAAGTCAGAGGTGAGAAAATGCTTGGAATCCCAGAGATAAAGGAACACTTCATTTTGTGTGTCTTGCATTTGGAGGATCAACTTACAGCCTCTCTGGTGCAAAACATTTTGGCTATAGGACTTTCTTTGTCATCTAGTGTCATAGCAACACTTTTCTACATGTGCTTTTCCATCCAGGAATGAATTACTGCAACAAACAATAGGCAAGGAGGGTAACTTGTGCAGCTCTTGTAGTCAGCTGGTGTCTGCAGGGTTACAGTGCAAGAGCACACCAGGCATGCAAGGAGTGAGAAAAGGGGAGGTGTTTGATGAGATCTGGTTACAAAATTTGAATGACACAATGAGGTGGAAAATGCCACTAATCAGACTCATAAATGGCCTGGGTTGCAAAGGCCCACAGTGCTCATCCAGTTCCAACCCCCTTCTTCCTATGTGCAGGGTTGCCAACCAGCAGCCCAGGCTGCCCAGAACCACATCCAGCCTGGCCTTGAATGCCTGCAGGGATGGAGCATCCACAGTCTCTTTGGGCAACCTGTTCTAGAGGGCCATTCCCTTCTGATTTACTGGAAATGTAGAGAGACATCAGAAGAAACAAAGAGAAGGGAGGAGGTTCAGCAGTGCATGCAGGTGTTCTAAATCTCATGTCCAAATCTGCTATCAGACTGCGAAATGTTTAGATTTATGATATGATATGAAATGATATGCCTATTCATTTCCCAAGGCAAAATAGAGGGGAAAGTATTTTCCTGTCTTAATGAGGCATCATGATGGTCCCTGTGAAGGGCAAGTATAATGAAAATGGGGAACTGGAGTAAGCTCTGCAGCAGACTACAGCAAAATGGTGTGACTGTTGTGATGTCCCTGCAGAGAAAGAAGACGTGTTTACAAACAAGGACAAGGTACAAAAGGAGGTGAAGGCTGCACTGACTCAAAATGCCACGCTGAGCTGCGAGGTGGCCCAGGAGAAGATGGAGGTGAAGTGGTACAAGGAGGGGAAACTGATCACCTCGAGCAAGAAGTTCAAGGTGGAGTCAGAGGGCAAACAGTGTCGGCTGGTGGTGATCCAGGTAGAGAAGAAAGATGCAGGGGAGTACAGCTGCGAGGCTGCTGGCCAGAAACTCACCTTCAAGATTCATGTCACAGGTGAGAGAGAACACATTTTGGCCTTTCATTCTAGAATGTTTTAGAAAACGGTCATTAGTTTGTAAGTTTTCCCTGCTATGCTTAAAATTTTTGGAGCTGAACTTTGGGGTGGTTAATTTCTGATGAGGAAATTGAACAAATTATTCTAAATACAGTTGTGAGGCAGCTCCATCTTTTAAAATCTTCAGGAATTTCCTTTTGCTGTGGGAATGAGGCCATAGACAAGAAAGTTCTGATTGCACTTCTCCATTCCCACGTGCCTGTACCACTAGAACAACTCTGCAATGCAGCTGCGTCTCAGGAAGTTTCAGAACAGGGGCTTTGTGTCAAGCACTAGGGGGTGTGCTCTATGTAACATGTTTTTGTCTTGGAAGGGCTCATTTAGCATGGGAGAGAATACTACAGGAATGTTTTGTATAAGTTGATGTTTTGAAGACATAAGTAAATGGCAGCTAGGGGACGAAAGAGTCATGAGAGTCATACAAGAAGCATCACAGAATGCCTTTTGTTGGAAGGGACCTGGAGGATCATCCAGTTCCAATCTCTGTCCTGGAAAGGAACACATTCTTTGAGACTAGGTTGCTCTAACACCCATCCAGCCTAGACTTGAATGTTTTCAGGGATGGGGCATCCATAAATTGCACAACTTCTCTCCACATCATTCTCTTGGGGCATCAGACTGGGAGAACTGATTCATTTTTCTGACTCCTTCCCCAAAACCTGCTCTTCTTTCAAGAGGCCAAACTAATGTATCTCTTTTCAGAGCCAGAATTTGTATTTACAAACAAGGAGAAGGTACAGAAGGTGGTGAAGGCTGCAACAACAGAAAAATGCCACGCTGAGCTGCGAGGTGGCCCAGGAGAAGATGGAGGTTGTCATCAATTTATAAGCAATGAGCCAATAATGTTCCAATTATAAACTTTTATTAATTGTAGCGGGTAAAACTAAAAGGCAATTCAGCGCTGGGCGACAGGGGGATTATTGTTCCTCCAACTGCCGCGCCGTCCCGTCCCTTGCAACTTCTTTTGTATTGTCCATCCCGAGCGTATTGTCCTTTAATTGGTCGGTTGTGATCGTGCGACTTGGTGTGTCGTTCCTTGGTTGGTCCTTCCGTGGAACTTTGTATCCATCGGGGCGCGCTTTGCCTGTAACTACGCAGAGTACACAATCTACCCATAAAATTAGAGTGTTCTGCAACCTTTGTGGCCTCCATATTCCACCATTATATCCCGGTCCTAATGAACAAGCACTCCACCACAATGCTTCCACATCCCGGTCTTAATGAGCAAACATTTTATCACAGAGGTCAAGTGATAAAAGGAGGGGAAACTGATCACCTCGAGCAAGAAGTTCAAGGTAGAGTCAGAGGGCAAACAGCGTCGGCTGGTGGTGAGCCAGGTGGAGAAGAAAGATGCAGGGGAGTACAGCTGCGAGGCTGCTGGCCAGAAACTCACCTTCAAGATTCATGTCACAGGTAAGACAGGTGTTGTATGAAATACAGCAGAGAACAGTAAAGTAAAATCTAGTTTCTATTATACTGCACCTGGATCACTGTAGTCTGTGCTGAGGTTTTTTCCCTAGACTTGATTGCCTGGGTTTGTAGAAAGTATTTGGTTTCAGTATGACACAAAGACCTGTTTCAGTCTGTCTGTAGAGCAACAATAATTAGTAATATATGTACAGTGGAAGCAATATTCAAGATATTATTCAAATCTCTCCTGTGCCTGAGATCCCAAACTGTAATTCTTGTTCACCTAAACATTTGACTAAGATAAGTATGTGCAGTGAGGCTGGAGTGCATGTTCTACGTGCAGCCTTTCATGGCAGGAGAAGCAGGAACTTCTCCTAGTAGTACACTGCCTTTTTACTATGCCTTTATGTTGGAGGCTGCATCTGGATAGGTGAGTCTGCTACTCACAGTAAGAGACCTGGTAGAGCTGACTATTGCCAGAGCTCAAAGTAAGATAGATATCTGCAAATCACACACAAAGAACAAAGGACTGCGTTGGTGAGCATATTTCCTTTGTGCCTTTGACAGTCACAGTTGTGGCAATGGTAGAGGCCATGAGGAGTCTGTTCAGGAAGCCAGGAGTACTGTTCTGGGTCATGAAAAGGCAGCCAGTGGTTTGACTATCACATGTTTATGTGTTTTGTTGTTTCACAGTGGGTCTTAAGTAAAAGGAACTCAGGTTTTGGTTGCCTGCAGGACAGATGTTCTTTTGGGTTCAATATGTTTGCATAGTGACTTGCAACCATGGGACTGGTGTTCAAGGACCCTCTTGGTTCCTTCAGTTCCTAGGTTCTTTCTTGCCTAGATTTGACACTTTGTTTCAACAGAAGAGCTGATATTCTCTAGTGAAGGCTATTAGTTTGGACACAAGTGGTAACCTAAACCTGTTCCAACCTGTACATACAAACCTGCAAGTTGGTCTCATTTCGGTCCCTCAGTCAATACTTTTTCTTTTCTTCCCTCAGAGCCAAAACCTGTGTTTATAAACCAGGAGCAGGTGCAGAAAGAGGTGAGTGCTGCCCTGGCAGCAAGTGCCTCCCTCAGTCCAGCTTACAAAACACTGCTTGTCAGCAACACAGGTAGAATTCATGCTTTCAGTGGGCTTGTACCTCCTTCTGGCGTTCAAGCCCGTCTTGATCCCTGTCTTTCCCAAATGAGTCTCTTGTCAACACAAGAGTTGGACCTGCACGTGGATCACTTTCAAGACAGTGACACTGTTGCTAGAAGCCTATTTGCTTCTGCCCACCACCACTACATAGCCAAATGTCAAGAATCTCCATGGTTCATCTTGTGAACGTTCGACACTAACTGCTGTACATCTGCTCCTTCCTAGGTGACCCGAGCCCTTGTATATCCCCAAGACGCAGGGCATGTTACGATGACGCATCTTCCATCAATGAAGAGTTGTTACTAAGCACAGAATGCTGCAGTTCAGATGAAAGCCTTCCGTATAACATCAGCTATCAAGAGAAGAAGGTCATCATCGTTGAAGCCTTCATTCATCCCATCCCTACTGAAGCTGCTGACCTGAGCCCACCAGACACCTCAGGCACCAGCCTGGACTCAATGTCTCTGCAGTGCAGCCCAGCCCAAGCACAGCCCGAGTGCCCCGACAGCAGCACCACCATGCAGGCTCAGGTCAGCATCACCGAGGAGAAGCTGAGCATCTCGCAGGGGGGCACAGAATCAGGACACGAGTCCCAGGCTCCGGGCAACAGCACGGTCTCTGAGCAGCTCTCATGATTACAAGAGAGGATGAGTCCCATCTTTCCTCCAGACCTCACACCCCCTCCTTTCTCCTATTGAATAAAGGCACGCTCGTGCTCAATCAACGCCTTGACTGAATTCCGAGTTTTCATTCGCAGAGATTGGGATGAGTGCAAGAAACTGCAAGGCAGCTCAGCTTACAACACTCTGGCTGTGGGGTTTGTGCGGCCGAGCTCTGGGTGTGTTCCCATTTTGCCTGACTTTGGGATGCCTGCAGCGAGAGCTCTGCTGCCGTTGTGTATGGCAGCAAATAGTCTCTAGCATCCTGGATGCTGCTCATGAAAACCCCAAGCTTCCTGGCTGTGGCTGTGATGCTTTTCAGGGCCTTTTGATGCTCTTTGATGCCGTGGCTGCTCCCTAACACCTCTGTCCTCCCGCCGTGTCCATTCCTGGCCATCACCTGTGAGCTGTCCCTGCAGATCATCTCCAGCCCTGCCATCATCGTGCTGCGGCAGGAGGAACTCGCCCTGACCAACATCAGGCAGTGCTGCCTGCCTCTCTCACTCTCTAGACCAAGTGTAACTACGCTGTCATGGAGACAAATGCTTCTGTCACATCCTCCATCCCTGCAGACATTTACCAGTAGGTGGCTCTTGCAGAAGAAGATTCAAGCAGCAGAACCTTTTGCTCAGCTACAGCACACAAATGCTACAAAAGCAGGAATAACCCGCAAGCTCTGGGTCTGTTTGTCTTGCACAGGCATGCACTAACTGCATTTGATGGTACCCCCCATCCTTGATTTCCTTCCCTGCTCCTTGTCTGATGGCGCTGCTGAGCCAGGAACAAGCTGCCCAGTGTGGCAGAGCATGGTGCAGGGCTGTGCTGGGACCTCCTCCCCTTCATCTGCTGCAGATCAGTGCCACACACGTGCCATCGAGATGCTCTGGAACGGGATGTGCCTCCAACCCAAAGCTCCTTCCCACCTCCCAAGGAAAAGCAAAGCAACCCAAGCATCTCCAGCAAAGCTGCCCAGCAGACAGCAGGGAATGCAAACAGCTTCTGGCTGCTCCCCTGCACTCCTGTCCTAAGTAATAGACCCCATGAGGACTGGCTGGGAAATCAGTGCATGACACATGTGAGTGTGCACAGGATTGTGCAAAGCAGTGGGGTTCCATGAGTTTGTGTGTGTGTGTATCTCTGCTGTTATGAAAGCATGGGAAGACTGCCTTACTGAGTCCCAGATAATTACTTATCCTCAAATGATTTTTCCTGGCCAAAGTTAGAGCCTCTCACAGGTAATCGAGACCAACAGGCTGTTGTTGCACAATCAACAGACACAATCTAGATGAATAGCTAAGGAAAATAAAGCATCATGCCAAGGGTACTAGATAAGTGAGCAGCTTGAGATCTGCACATTTATGTGATACTCATGGTCTTAGACAATATTTGCTTAGTGAGGTCACATAGAATGAAAGTAAAATAGAAGAAGTGCAATTGGTCTCAGTTCACACAGCTGGCTGGTTCGTCTCAGGCTAATCCTGAACTGCCTCAAGCGACTGCTTTGGTGCTCTACAGAACAGCAACTTCAGAGATCTCTTTCTATTACTAAGTGTTTGAAAGAGCAATTTGCTCTGTTAATTATCCATCATTTCTGTGCAGTCTGTTTTGTCAGACTTGTCTTTAGCTTCCAAGTTGTATGTGAAGAATTGTTTCCGTTGTAATGCACAATGTACTAAAAATTGAGAGATGAAAATGTGAAGAGTTTTTCCAGCTTTGATTTCATGTCTGGAATTTTGGAACCCACTACTTGCAGTTGTTAATCTGTCCAAACTGGTCTGGTTTGGAATGCCCTCATCCTTCTTGAATCGCTGTTAAAGGCGGAGCAATTCCTACAAGTGCCATGGCCCCACTGTTGTTCTAATTCTTGTTTCTTTGTTTTCCACACGCTGCTTTTCAAGCCTCCTTTTTCTTTACAGTCAAAGTGAGAACTGCACTGTGAGGTGTCTGAACCTTGTTGTGCCTCTACATAAATAGAACAGCAGCAAAGCCTGACAGGTGACTGTGCTGACAGCTCTCGTAGCCAGTAACATGTAACTGTGCTAAATCCCTTGTGACGGCTTTGATTTCATTTTTGCCAGTGAAATCCTTGTAAAAGGAACTGCGGCAGTGTGATGAGCTAAGGTGAAGATGCTGGTTTTAGTAGTGCTCTAAGCTGAGTGGAAGGGCAATTGAATGAGGGTTATATGCTTTCTCTGGGACGATAAGGTTTTATTTCCTGAGGGAAAGAGCCAGCTTTTCATGGGCTATATGTGGGCTTTGGCAAGGGCAGACAATCCAGTCTGTCAGGAAGCCATTTGAGGTGCTTCAGGTTTGTAAGCTTGTCTTTTTGTTTTTCAGGCGGATATTTGGAGCATGGGTGTAGTGCTGTATGCTCTGCTGTGTGGGTTTTCCCTTTGGATGATGACAATATGATGGCACTCTACAGGAGGATACCAGTGGGTATCAGTGGTGCTAGAATACACTGAGAAGGGAAATAGCTGAGCTTGACAAGAGGCCTTGCTTTTCGGATGGCAGAACATGCTGAGCTGTGGGTAGAAAGGCCACAGCACAGTCTGCTGAATATTGTCCCTGTTTTTGCTGCTTTGTCTACCAGTATTTTGTGGATTTGGTTCTACACTTGGTTGGCCTATGTGGCACTGTAGCCTAATTCTGTACCATGATAGCATACAGAATTTAAGGAGAAGTATTTTCTTGCCAATGGGCTGGATTTTTTGTATCTGGTTCTTCAACTGGCTGCTCCCTATACTATCTGTAGTAAAAAATACAGACACATCATTTGATTTCCCTGAAATGAATGTTCCTAAATGCCAGCTCTTCTCATGTCTACAAAGATCAAAGTTCTGCATTTGCTATTAGAATTTCCTCTTCCAGAATCAGGAGGTAATGTAGGACCCCACAGATTGCCTTCAGAATCCAACAGTTAGTTCTGTTTCCTTTCGGAGTGCATAACAACCTGAGCACATGAATTGAATGGCGTGGCTTTTTAGTCTGGTACAAACTCTGCTGTACACTGAAACTTGGTCCATTTGTAAGCAGGACTTTTTCCATCTCTGCAGGACAGCAGAAAACCCTTTGTGCTAATCATGATGCCAAGAAGCAGAATGCGGCAGATGATCCAACTGCTTCAGGTGTTCATTTCCTTAAAACTGAGAATAGTTTTGGACTGAGAGTTTGTAAGCAGAACAGAGCTCTTAAAGCTGTCAGAGATTATTTCTGCACTGTTCAATTCTATCTGCACAACATACACAGGATCTCAGAACTGCGTTGCTTGAATTGGTGGAACTTGCTGAAGTGAACTGGGATGAGCAAGTTTTAGAACTTAGTCAGAGTGCTGTAAAAAATGGATAATCTCATGAGTATTAAGGTACAGGCTTGCTATTTCTGCACTGAATTTGTTTTTATTTTACATGGCTGTGATCTGAAAGTTGCTTGAAACGCAGGCACCTAGGCACTGTTGTGTAACTGAATTTCACACGATAGGTCCTGAAATATCCTGGAATCAAAAACTCTGACTTGTTTTAAGTCTGCTGCTTGAGTATAATCAGGGTCATAGTGTCTGTGTGCAGTGTTTCTTTCCCTGTAATGCTCCACATCATTTCATTTTGGGAATATTGAAGGAAATGGACTATGTGCCATAACTGTTGTTAGAACAAAGTATGTCTGGTGTGATCTTATGCATAGGTTCTGTAACTGCTCTTCACAGCTCAGGTGTTTGACCTTCTTTTTGATGAAGTGATGAAATACTGCTGGTTTCTATTTGTGCTTCTAGGCACCTTGAAGCTCTTAGGAATAGAACAATTGTCTCCAGTTCTTTTCAGTGATAACAGTAACAGCTCGAGTGTTGCTGCCCACTAGGTAGACCCAAAGAAGCAGATTACAGTGAAACAACTCACGAGCTGGACCTGCATGAGGATCACTTTCAAGACAGTGGCTCTGTTGCTTGAAGCCTATTTGCTTCTTCCTGCCGCCACTCTATTACCAAGTATCAACAACCTTTCATGATTCAACTTGCAAACGTTTGACACTAACCCTTGTGTTTCTATGCCTTCCTAGGTGATTCGAGCCCTTGTCAACCCCAAAGATCCAAACCAAGTAGTGATGTGCAGTGTGTTTCCATCAATGGAGAGTTCTTATTAAGCACGAATCGCTGCAATTCGGATGACAGCCTTCCACATGGTAACAGTGATGGACACAAGGGGCTCATCCACGTTCATGCTCTCATATCTCCTGGCTCTGCTGAAGATGCTGACCTGAGCCTGCCAGACACAGCAGTCACCTGCCAGGATTGTGACCCAGCGCCTTTGCAGTGCTGCCCATCCCAAGCACAGCCCGAGTGTCCCAGCAGCAGCACCACCATGCAGGAGCAGGGCAGCATCAGTGAGGTGAAGCTGAGCATCTTAGATGGGGACTTAGAGTCAGGCTGCCAGTCCCAGGCACCAGGCAGCAGCACCAGCTCTGAGCCACTCTCATCTTGACAAGAGGAGTCCCATCTTCACCCTTGACCTCTCAAGCCCTCCTGTCTTTTAATGAATAAAGTCACTCTCATGCTCAGTCATCGCCTTGACTGCATTCCGAGTCTTCATTCACAGGGATTGGGATGAATGCAACAAACAGCAAGGCAGCTCAGCTTGCAACACTCTGGCTGTGGGGTTCGTGCAGGCAGAGCTCTGGGTTCCCATTTTGCCTGGCTTTGGGATGTCTGCAGCAAGATCTCTACCATTTTGTATGGGAGCAAATAATCTCTAGCATCCAGGTTGCTGCTCATGATAATCCCAGTCTTCTTGGCTGTTGCTTTGTGATACCTTACAAAGCCTTCTGATACTCTTTGATGCCTTGGCTGCTCCCTAACACCTCTGTCCTCCTGCCATGTTGACTCACGTCTCCCACTTTTATGCTGGCTTTGCAGATCATCTCCAGCCCTGTCATCATCACGCTGCAGCAGGTGCTCACCTGGCCCAATGTCTGGCAGTACTGCTTGTTCTGCAGATGAGCAGCTGCCTCCTCATCTCTTCAGCTACAGTAGTTTTTCTCAGGGCAGTTAGATGCAGTCATGCTCCTCTGGATTTGGTGTGTTAAATCCATGCTGCATGGCAGCAGTCAGTGCAATACAAAGGTGTTCTGTGTGCCACAGCATTTCTCCAGGGGCTGCCAAAGGTAGAAGCACAACACAGCACCATCCTTCTGACAGTAATGTCTGTGAGTGTTAGACATGTGAGCACTGCATCATCCCCAGCGTGTCAGTGCTTTTCCACACCAACCTGACTCTCACACTCTCTGCACTGAATGTAACTCTGCTCTTGTGGAGACAAATGCTTTCTGTCACATCCTCCATCCCTGCAACCATTTGCCAGTAGGCAGCTCTTGCAGAAGAATCAAGCAGCAGAACCTTTTGCTCACCCTATAGCATGCAAATGCTATGAAAGCAGAAATAACCTGGCATGCTCTGGGTCTGCAAGGCTGCACAGATGGGAGAGGTAGATTGTGTTTTTGCAGTGGAAGTTTCCAGTATTTTCAGTACATAGTGTAGGCCCTAACTGAATGTATAACCCTCTTGTAAAACAGCTGTATAAGTAGTTTTTCCACCAAGAAAGTTGCTGAACAGAATTAAGTTCAGACTGGGGGCATTCTGACATGGGGAGAATTGAGACAAGCACAAGATAAATGCACAGGGTGGGTAGAGCCCAGCACAGGACAGAATGAATGTACTGACTTTTGGAAACATTGCCCTTCTCTGTCCGCAGAAAAGTACAAGGCAAACCTAAAAACAAGAGGTTGGTAATTGACCTTCTATGGAAATGAATCCTAGCAACAGTCTCGAGGAGTCTGTGAGCCTGAGATGCTCAACCAATGAGAGCCATGAGAGCATCACCTGCATTGGGTTTAGGGCACAGAACAGAATTGATTTCACTGACCGGTGTGCAGTTTCTCCCTTGCCAACAGGGGATGTGCGCGCAGTATTGCAATAATGAATAAGCACTGCTGCTATAGCTGCCATCTTTGCCTAACTAGAAATCTTTGACTTTGAGAGTTTCTCACACAAGGGGAAAGGGTAAGAAAGTAAAGAGGCACAGAAAACTAAGGAAAACTGCTCTTCTTATCTATAAAAATTGATACAATTGATGCTGTCGTGCATTTATTTATTTATTTTTAATTTTTTGCCAATGTCAGATTGTTTTAAAATATCCACACACCAAAATCTGACTACCAAGCAAATTTAATGAAAATGAAATGAAGGTGAGTTAGCGGAAAGCACAAGGCCATATTATATTGGGCTCTAGCAAATTTACAGGCAGTCACTGCACGAAGAGGTAGATCTGAGTTGCACATTATATGATTCCCACAAAGATTAAGGAAATCTGAAGCTTTCAATATATTTTTTTAATCCTTTTTTATTTCATTTTTTAAACACCTGACCCAGACCCCAACCCTCACAGGAGCTGTAAAGATAACAGCATTAACCTGCAATGTAACTCTAATCCTAACCCTTACCCTGATTCTACAGGGGACTGTCTGAAACGGACATCAATTCAATTACTCATTTATTTATTGACAGACATTCAAGTTTGCTACGTTTGGAGAAGTTTTTATTTGTTTGCTGTGGTTTGGTTTTTTCTTTTTTCTTTTTTTTTTCCCCCTTCCCTCCTCTTCCATCTTTGTGTTCTTCCCCTATAATCAAAAGAGAACGGATCCCCAGGGTCTGTCCCGCAGACGTTCTTTCCGTGGTCTCTGCTGCCACCTGCTGGCCAATACACGGAACTGCCACTGTTGGGCGTTTGGTGCCACAGGAAGCACAACGCAGATCTGAGTTCTGACTGGTCTACGCAGCAAATCCGCCAATCTTTATTGTGATAAGCCCTCCACATGGCATTGCGCATGCACTCGAACACGCAACAGGCATAGATTTCTCTTAACTCCTTGAGGAGCAGGCAAGCAGAACAACTGAGCGCACCACTGCTTGTGATTGGGCCACCCCCATCATAGAGATGTGTGTTAGATCTTTTACCCACCCCTGGACTGGCCTTGTTGTTTAACGATAACCTCTGAAATCTGAGCTACTGGTTCTACCACCTGTAGTGTAGAATAGGTAGCCAATAAATGCTTTTCAACTGTGATGTATCTTTATTCTGCTCCATGCCAAACCTGTGGCCAAAACCTCATAGGGGTTCACAAAGAACTCTGGCTCTGCCAGAGCCCCCATCCAGACCCTTCTTGAGTTACATTCACATCTAGTTTGGCTGAAAAGGTTGGACTATAAATACTCAGTGCTTGGGCCTGTTTAACAGATATTTTTTCCTGATTATGCTGTCCATCGATCTTTTTAAACTGAACTCCTGCTCTAATCTGGTCTTTAAACATTTGTTGTCTCAAGACCCTAATGGGTCCAGACTGGATTACCTTAGGGGCTGGACGCCTAAGTCATGGCAGCAGATGGTTCTCTGCCTTTCTCAGACCTTTCCACCACCATTCAGAGCCTGCATCTGGCCGTAGGCACCCTTGTCTCCCCATCAATTGGGCAGCCTGTTGTATTACAGCACCTGAGGGCCACTGGGGGGTTCAGTATGGATAACATAGACCCATACTGATGTAAAGGTGATGGCTGTAGGATGAGATCCCTCGTTCCTGATGAAAAATTTATTGACTGGGCTCTCAAAATCATCTTCATAGATTGCCTCTTTCATGCCTAATTCTCTAATATAATTTTGTCAGTCCTCCATAGAGGACCACAGGCTGATATTTAATGGTATGTCATTCTTATTTGGCCATGTTATATGACACACAGCCATAAATCATTCACTGATCAAATGGCTATCCTCATTATGTTGGACAGAGCATACAGTCTTTGCCTGAGGGCAGGGTGAGTAGTAATGGATGTCAGTTTTGAAATTTCCAGTCCATTCACCACAGCGCTTTCTGCCTCCATGTCCCATAACCAGAGCAGCTATGCTGGCATGCTCTCTTGGTTTCTGTCTAAACCACTGTACTATATCCATCAGTTCAGCTGCTGTATTATGGGCAGCAGGGTTTGGGGGGTTGGATACTGGTCAGGGCACTCCCACCAGCCTATCCTGCATTTTTTTTTTTTTTTTTTTTCATTTTTGGGTTACAATCAGTCAGATCTCAAATAGATCTAGTCCAAATGGAACCTCAAAATCTGACCTTTTAGTGCCTTCATTTACAGAGTCCATTTTATACAGATTCCCTTGTACAGGGTCCCCATGGTCTTCCAGAGAGATGTTCCTGATCTTCCATAGGAGAATGATTGAATTAGGTTTTTTCCCCATCAAAACTGCCACCTGTCTTTCCAGTTTTTCAACACTATCATTCAATAGCTGATTTGCATCAGCCTGAGCCTCTTCAGTTATGTTCAGACAGTTCAAGGCCATTAAAAGTGGCCATGCCACCATGAACACAGCTAACTGTCATTCTCAAGTTGTAAGTATGTCTTTGCTAAGACCATGGAAATACTCAGTCAGGTGGGCCAGGGACTCATGGACCCTCCCTCCGTCCCACACAGGGCCCCATTTTTCAGTGACAGAAGCAGTGCTGCATTTTGAGGATCCTAGGAATCCCAGGACATGCCCTGACAAAAGGTCATTCAAAGGGGTAGTCTTTCCCCATCCAAACAACTCCATGATATTCACAGAATCACAGAATTGTAGGGGTTGGAAGGGACCTCCAGAGACCACTGAGTCCAGCCCCCTGCCAAAGCAGGTTCCCTACACCACGTTGCACAGCTCAGCATCCAGGCAGGTCTTGAATATCTCCAGAGAAGGAGATTCCACAACCACCCTAGGCAGCCTGTTCCAGTGCTCTGTCACTCTCACCGTAAAGAAGTTATTGCACACATTAGTGCAGAACTTCCTATGGTGCAGTTTCTGTCTGTTTCCCCTTGTCCCGTCTCCACACACTGCTGAAAAGAGTCTGGCCTCAACACTTTGCCCCCCACACCTCAAATATTTATAGAACCTGGATCCTGTCCCCTCTCAGCCTTCTTTTCTCAAGGCTAAACAGACCCAGTTCCCTCAGTCTCTCCTCATTGGGGAGATGCTCCAGGCCCTTCACCATCTTAGTGGCCCTCTGCTGGACTCTTTCTAAGAGATCCCTGTCTTTTTTTCACTGGGGAGCCCAGAACTGGACACAATATTCCAGATGAGGCCTCACCAGGGCAGAGTAGAGGGGGAGGATCACCTCCTTCGACCTGCTGGACACGCTCTTTTTAATGCACCCCAGGATGCCATTGGCTTTTTTGGCTACAAGGGCACACTGCTGGCTCATGGTTAATCTGTCGTCCACCAGGACGCCCAGGTCCCTCTCAGCAGAGCTCCTCCCCAGCAGCTCTTCCCCCAGCCTGTACCGGTGCATGCAATTATTTCTCCCTAGGTGCAAGACTCTACACTTGCTTTTGTTAAACCTCATCCGGTTTCTTACTGCCCGGCTCTCCAGCCTGTCCAGGTCTCGCTGAATGGCAGCACAGCCTTCAGGTGTGTCAGCCAATCCTCCCAACTTCGTGTCATCAGCAAACTTGCTGAGGGTGGTCATTGATGAAGATGTTGAACAAGACCGGACTGAGCACAGACCCCTGGGGGATGCCGCTCGTTACAGGCCCTCAGCCAGACACTGCACCGCCAACGACAACACTCTGCACTCTGCCAGTCAGCCAATTCTCGACCCACTTCACTGTCCAATCACCTATCCCATACTTCCTCAGCTTTGTTATAAGGATGTCATGGGAGACTGTATCAGTTATAGAGGTTATAGAGTTCAATTCCTGTAGTCAATTTGGCGGCCCAGGTGGGACCAGCTCTGTTCGCTGCGGGACCAGCTGAGAGGGAGACACTTTTGGCGCACCCTGAGATTTCTCTGAAGGACTCCCTTCCTCACCTGATCACTGCAGGGACAGACAAGGAC
The DNA here is from genome assembly GCF_054131305.1 of Coturnix japonica. Classification (NCBI taxonomy): domain Eukaryota; kingdom Metazoa; phylum Chordata; class Aves; order Galliformes; family Phasianidae; genus Coturnix; species Coturnix japonica. Next base: position 17,507,209 of record NC_140672.1, on the reverse strand, counting down.
CACCCATAGGTGGACCAGGTATGTGTATGGTAAGTGGAGCCCATATGTCTTGAGGAGACATCCTACACAGTTTACAGCCATACGTGCTGCTCCCAGGGAGGTGAGCTCATGGCTTTGGTTGCCAGCTGGGGTAGGAAGACTCCTTGGGTGAGTTCCTATGAAAGGGAACTGTATGTCATATGAATGGAAACAAGAACAAGTACTCTCTCCCAGGTGGGTGACAATAGGAGGGACCTAGGTTGGTCTCTCCTACGGGTATGGGATATAGTGGATAGCCTGTCAAATGGTAGCCTGGGTTCTCCAAGTTGTAATCACGGGGGTTATAGGTTGTATGTTCAATATTATCATCTGCTTTAAGTGTTTGGTACCGTGTGTCAAGCCGACTCTGGGAAAAACATTAACGTTTGCAACTGGTCGACCAGAGTATGAGTGTTATTAAGATTCCAGCTAGAAAACGTTGTCAGCATTGTGTAGTATGAATAAACCATGGTTTTTGATCTAAATGTCAGAGTGAGTGTGGTGTGAGTGAGACACAGAACAGCTGCAGGGTGAGTGCCGAGTCCCGATCCATGTTTCCTTCCTCCTGTGAGGGAAATGGCCAGACACGGACAAAGTGAAAGACTGTGTTGTCTGTCCACTCATAAGTACTTTCTGCTTGTATGTAAGAAGACAGGAGTTTGTACTCTGTAGATTAGTAAGATTGTCCTGAGGAGAGGTGTACATTCCACCCGACCAATGAGTGTCAACCCATTTATGTAATACTATGTACTGCTTGCGAGGAAGTGTGTGAGGGAGGTGGTTCAATCAGTGCTGGTTCTGTGGCACAGTGTTTATAACTGAAGAATACAGACTGTATTAAGGGAGTTTATGTGAACTGAAGAACTGTACGTTTTGACAAACTGTTTTGATGGTATAAGAAAGTGTAATTGTTAATGATATATGAAAGTGTAGTTGAGGGAATGTGGAAGTGTATCTGAGCATAGAAATAGAGGAAGCATTTACAGAGGAAAAAGCATTAAAGTGAGTTTACCTGCATTGACATGAGAGCAACACCCTGCCAGACCGCTGCCCTGTGAGCTGAGCAGAGCAGAGCAGAGACACAGTCCCCATGTATCAGGTAGTGTTATTCTGCTTACCAAAAGAATGAGTTCACTACAGAAGAGGCAAATCTTCCCCTCTGCTCCATCTGTGGCATACTCTGGAGTTCAAGGCATTGCAAAGCTATGGCACATCTACTTTCTTTCAATGATGAAAACTTAGTGTGCTCTGGGCTCTCATTTCAATTGCATCTAAAGAAGTCTAGGGTCATGCCAGCTGACAGGAAGCTGGCAAATGTTGTCTCATTGTAAGGAAGAGCAAGAAAGATGACATGGGCAATTATGGACCTGTCAGTCCAGAGCCTGGTAAAATTATGGAGAAAATGATGGTGGGAGTTATGGAAAAACAGCTGAAGGACAATTCTGTCATTGGTCGCAGCCAACACAAGTTTGTGAGGCAAAGGTCCTGTTTAATTTAAGCTCATTTTGTGACACAGTTATCCGTTTAGTTGACCAAGGGAAGCCAGTTGATGTAATCCTTGAGGATTTCAGTGGAGATTTTGATACTGTTTCTCACAACAACCTTCTGGACAGAATGTTCTGCATATGGCTAGACAGAAACACAATGTGGTGGGTGAGCAGTTGGCCAGTAGGTCAGTCCCAAAGGATTATAGTCAGTTTTTTCCATCAGGCTGGTAGATGGTCACTGTCGGGGTCCCCAGGGTTCCATTTTGGGGCCACTTTCCTTTCATGTTTATGCAGATGACTTGCATGCAGGACTAGAAGACGTTCTGAGCAAGTTTGCTGATGAGACCAGATGAGGAGGTGCTGTTGCCTCCACTGAGGGTGGAGAGGACTTGCAGAGAGATGTGGACAAGTCAGAGAAGTGGGTACCAGTTGGTACTAAGCACCAAGTGCATAAAGTATAACAAGAACAAGTGCCTGATTGTGCACCTGGGTAGGGGCAATGCTGGACATACACACTGACTGGATATGGGACACTGGAGAGGATTCTGACTGGAAAGGGTTGGGGTGCTGGTCAGCATCACACTGAATGTGAGTCAGCAGTGTGCCAAGGCAGCCAGGAAAGACAACAGTCCCCTGGAGTGCATGAAGCAACTTATTGCCAGCTGGGTGAGGGAAAGGGTTGTCCCTCTGCTCTGCATTGCTACATATATTGCCTGATTGTGCACCGCAGAACATAAAGGACTTCAAACTCTGGGAGAATGTGCAAAGGAGGGCACTGAAACCGAGAGATCTGAAGTTCAGAGTTTCACAGGGATTGGCTGCTTGTTCAGACTGGGCCCTTCTCACATCCCTGCTCACATCCTGCAATGAAACATAGGTCTCATATGGGACATGAACCTCACAGCGTCCTTGCACCACATGTAGAGCCTGGGATCTTCTGTCCCCATGTCTTTCATTTAACATCATACAAAATTCCAACACATTGCCCCAGGAAATGCCCAGAGCCAACATGACATACAGGACCTCTCTACCACTGGTCTTGCAATCAGGGCTTGACCTGTCTGCTTTGTAAGGCAAAGGAGAGGTTTCTTAGCATGCCAGTGCCTTTGCCTGCCTGTAGTCATGGCTTCCAGTTATCTTCTCTAACAAGTCCCTTGGGAAGCTTACTTGGTAATGTTCCTCAGCGGGCCCATTAATACTCCAAGAAACTTCACTGTTACTTCTGACTTTGTCTTGTTGAGCACTTTGTGCAAACTTCTCTCTGCACTAGAGGCTGATGAACTCAGCATCAAATGCACCCTGGGACCATTATAACCTAAAGAATCTCCTGTGCCTTATGCCATCTTGTTATCTTCTTCAGGTTATCAGAACTTGTTCAGCAAAAAGGAGGGATATCTGGAGAGAGCTTAAAGAATCCAGTATAAATTTATTGTCTATTTATTTATAGTTGGGTTTAAAGAAGACATTAAAGCAGCACTGTGCAACTGATACCAATCCAGGATGTCCCAATGAGTTCTGTACTGTTACTGTGTTGACAAAGGTCCTTCTCAACCTCCCCACCCAATTTCTGCTCACAATGGACCTATGGGACTTGCATCACTTTTCTTCACATCACTCTTCTCCTCTGCATTCATCCGCTCAGTGTTAAAACTGCTTTGCACCAACTCCCACTGGCTTTCCTCAGAGAACCAGCTACACATGGAAAAGGAAAGATTTCTCTTTTTTATCTGGCCAGCAAATGGAAAGAAAGGTGATGCAATTGAATGAACAGTAAAACACAGTGATCAACTGCATGCCATGTTCAAGCTGCATCTATTGAAGTTTGTCTTTCATATGGAATACTTTTAAAAGAAATGATTTATTCTGAGGTAGGATAGGATAGATTGAATCACAGTGAAGTAGTTGACAACAGAGGCCATCAGACTCTGGTAGATAGAGCAAATTCCAGTAATCTCCCTGGGATAGATCAGCCAGGTAGTTAAGAGGTATCAACTTAAAATTGATCAGGACTTGTGAGTATTTCACACATTGAGACGGGTTAACACATTCTCACTGATTCTCAGACTTTGGGGAGATGGAACAAATTCCAGTAATCCCCCTGAAAGTCAGAAATCAGACAGATAATTGGGAGGTATCTGACTGAACAAAGAGCAAGGGATGGAGAAATCTGGAGGGCAGTGGGAGTAGTTTGTGCCCAAATGGCCTGCTGAAAACATGCCCTTAACCATGGCCATTTATTTAGGAGAGCTGAAAAAACTTGGAGGATGAGACACATCAAATAGGCAGCAGGGAAGAGTAGTGCTGGGCACCGGGCTATAGTCACAGGGCATTGGCACTGGCACCACTGTCTGTGTCTCTGAATCTGAAGACATTTGTGTCCAGCGAACACAGTTCTGGAAAACATTGTAGTTTCAGTAAAAGAAAAAAAAAGACATCAAATCACCTCAAAGATTCATATTTACAACTTAAAATGGAACAAGACTCATGAGAATTTTTCATGTTGAGAAGGGTTAACACAATTTCAATGATTTCCATCTTTGTCTTCAATTATTTGTTTCAGTTTTATTGACATTTATGATCAACTATTAAGCTTACAGCCTCAAAATAAATAAAAAGAGATACATTTGCATCTTGCACGTGGCCTGATGCCCCTTTCACCTTCGCAGTTCCCACAAGTCCTTCCATGCCGGAGAGTATGAGATCCAGCAGAGCACCTCTCCTCTTTGGTTCCTCCACTGCTTGGTCAAGAAGCTGCCATCTGTGCTCTCCAGGGATCTGCTGGATGCCACATGCCCTGCTGTGCTGTCCCTGCCAAAGATAATGGAGTGACAAAGGCCACCAAATGGGACAAGGGACAGACAACATCAGATTCCCATCTGTCTGCAGAGGGCACCTTCCATTTACTCTCCCTGATCAGGAAGACAGGAAAAGACACTGATGGTCTCCTCTGTTTGCCATTTCCATTAGCTCTGACCTGTCTGCTCTTCCATCCCCAGGCAGAGCTCAGTGCACTCTCACAGAGGGCATCCACCCTTCTTTATCTCCTCGCCCATCCATCCTAAAGACTCGGTATCCCCCTTGTGCTACAGTGCAGTTGTGGAAGCCATTAAACTGTGTCCCCATGGTCCAAACAGGAGCTCAGGCCTGCAGCTCTATCAAGATTTCTAGCTTCTTGTGTGTTGGTGTTTGCATTAGTGCAAAACCACAGAAGTAAACATCCTAATTGGAAAGCATCACTGGACATAGCCTGACTGGATAGCTAATCTATGGTATCAGTGTGCAGAAGGTGGCACACAAACATTAGACCGATCGTGGGCCTTGGAGTTGACACAGCAACATGGTCACACCATGGGCATGGCTTTCCTGAAGGCCCTGTGCTGCTCTTGCAGCTGTGAGTGAATTCACCAGACAGCCAGAGCTATCCCCTCTCTGGCCCTCGGCTGATGCCCAGGAAGGAGCTGTCTATCTCAGGGATTTCCCACATGGTTTACAAGCACTGGCACACATCAGGAGCAGCCCAGGCACCTTGGGCATCACCCAGTGTCTGTGTGTGAGCAGCTGCCTCCCAGCTGAAGGTCCGAGGACTCAGAGCAGGAGCTCACATGCAGGCAACTCCTTGTGCTCTTCTGAACTGAACCAGAGGAATCCCAGCTCCTGTGGGTGTGTAGGGAGCTGAATCCCATTTCAGCTCCAGGATTTCTGTCAAGGGATGAGACTCCTGCGCTGCCTCAGCTGGATCACTGCCCTGCACAGGGAAAGTCCAAACCTTGCCTTCCTTGTCTGGTTGCCCTTATTGTTTCATCAAACGATCTCTGGGAGCACTCCCCATATGTCTCCAATCAGTCACTGACCACTGGACATGTGGTGGTTAATTGAGCGAATTTCAAAGCACAGTCATGATGCTGTTGTCTTTCAGGAGCTGTTGGCCATGAGGACCCAGGGACATGTCAGGGGAGACAAGTCGGAAAGATAAAAATGACATAATCTGCTGCTTGCCTGTCCAGGCTCCTGGGACACAGGGAGCTCATAAAAGTGTGCAGGGCTGCAGAGAGACAGCTGTGCCCAGGAGCAGCTCTTGTGCACAGCACAGCCTGCAGGTGACAGAAGGAGAGGAGAGAAACTGAAGAGAGCTTGCAGGATGTGTGTGGTGTGAGCGGGCTGTGAGCTCACTGCAGGAGCATTGCTCACAGACCATGACAGGGTAAGTCTCACTGCAGACCATGAGCTGCTTTTCATAGAGGGTCAACTTAATTTGGGACATCCCATAGGAGATCTGGATGCAGGCACTGCATGTTTCTTTACTGTGGAAAAAGCCTTCTGCTCCAGCTGAGGGCTTCCATACTGCAGTATGAAATCACAGCCCTGAGGGCTGCATGTCCCAGCACGGCTGCAGGCTGTGCAGCCGCGGCTGCAGGCGGGTGCCCAGGGCTGTCCTGCAGAGCAGGGTCCCTGCTGTGCCCCAGGGGCTGTGTGCCGGGTATGGGACTCTGCCGCCTGCCAGGCTCAGCACTCAGCCTGCCCGGGGAGCTGCCCAGGGTGCTGCAGGGAGACGGGTGGGGGGAAGGAGCCCCCCGGCAGGGCTTGTGCTGCCACAGCTGCTGCCTGGGGCAGGGGATCACAACTCCACTGCACAACGGAATGTTTCTGAGGGCACTTTGCAAGAGGAGAGCCAAGGCAGGGGGTTTCCATTTCCTGTTCTGAGGCAAAGAGGTTTGGAGTCAGAAATCTAAAAGGGGCAATAAGAGTTCTGAGAATTTTTCATCAATCAATTGCTTGTTTTGTGAACACTCACACATGATGTGCTTTCAGTCTCCCCTTTCTCGAAGGATGGAATTATCATCATTTTCTGTAGGCATGAATAATTCACTTATCCTACAAACAGGCAGCATTTTCTAACTGAAACTGAATGCCACAGAAGCTCGGGTAGGGGGCTCTAAGAGCACTTGGGGTAAAGATATGAGACATGAAACAGATGAAAATATCCAGGGAGAAGGGATAAGAAAATAAGAGGAAGGTTAGAGCTCCATATGCTGCTTCTGCTTAAGGAATGCTGATCTACATGAAATTAAATGCAAGTAATGGTGCTAAATGTACACTGTTGTAGGAGAATTAAAACATTTCATAGTATAGCAGGAGTAGTGCCTCTGAGAATGGTCTGGACTTGTCATTATCTTCTGCACTCTGAGCAGGACTCCAAGCCCAACAACAGCAGATGCCCAACAGCAGCTCCATCAGTGAGTTCCTCCTGCTGCCGTTGGCAGACACGCGGCAGCTGCAGCTCCTGCACTTCTGGCTCTTCCTGGGCATCTACCTGGCTGCCCTCCTGGGCAACGGCCTCATCAGCACAGCCGTAGCCTGTGACCGCCGCCTGCACACCCCCATGTACTTCTTCCTCCTCAACCTGGCCCTCCTCGACCTGGGCAGCATCTCCACCACTCTCCCCAAAGCCATGCCCAACGCCCTCTGGGACAACAGGGCCATCTCCTACACAGGATGTGCTGCACAGCTCTTTTTCTTTTCCTTCTTCCTCTCAGCAGAGTATTCCCTTCTCACCATCATGTCCTATGACCGCTACGTTGCCATCTGCAAGCCCCTGCACTACGGGACCTTGATGGACAGCAGAGCTTGTGCCACCATGGCAGCAGCTGCCTGGGGCACTGGGGTTCTCTATTCCCTGCTGCACACTGCCAGTACGTTTTCACTGCCTCTCTGCCAAGGCAATGTTGTCAACCAGTTTTTCTGTGAAATCCCACAGATCCTCAAGCTCTCCTGCTCTGGCTCCTACCTCATGGAATTTGTATTTCTCTTTTTTGGTGTCAGTTTAGGCTTTGGTTGCTTTGTTTTCATAGTTGTGTCCTATGTGCACATCTTCATGGCTGTGCTGAGGATGCCCTCTGAGCAGGGACGGCACAAAGCCTTCTCCATGTGCCTCCCTCACCTGGCTGTGGTCTCCCTTTTTCTCAGCACTGGTGCTTTTGCCTACCTGAAGCCCCCGTCCATTTCCTCCCCACTCCTGGATCTGACAGTGGCACTTCTGTATGCAGTGGTTCCTCCAACACTAAACCCTATTATCTACAGCATGAGGAACAGGGAGATCAAGCACGCTTTCAGGAAGGTGTTGCAATAAGCACTATTCCAGCTACAATAAAATGCACAACTTCCTCAATAGGATTCCCAGTGGTGGTTCTTTATGTTTTATGCATCTTTGTCTGTTTGATTATGTGAGATATAGGAATGTGCAAAAAAAAAATGTTATTGAACTTATAAATAAAAATGTATTTAAATTCTTTCCTACCTAATTTCCATTTTCTCACTCCAAGAACTCATGTAAACATGGAACCAGATTCCCTGAATATGTTATAAGATACCTAAAAAGCTTTCAAAATAGACTTACTTAGATTTTCTTTCTTCCTACTTTGCCTGGATTTGGGGAGGTACAGCCACAGACAGCAGCTCAACGTGCTCTTTTCATTCATGTGCTCTTACCAGTGCTGCAGTGCTCTTGAGTCCTCTCATTTGTGCAGTCCTGAAGGTCTTGTGTGTCTCACAACAGTCCTGTTGCCTCTACAGCAGCAATCCAGGGCTGCAGTCAGTAGCCGGCAATATGAACAGGTCTGTCAGAGCTGGTCTCCTTGCTGGCACTGCCATAACAAGAGGGCCCCTTTAGAGCAGGACCAGAGAACTGGAGGGAGGCCTCTTCCAAAGCTGGTGTAAGGAATATACCTCAGGAGCTGCTCCCTGAGAAAACCTTGAGATCTTCAGGTGCTCTTCACTGTGTGACCAGATCAGATTGAATAGTCCCAAGGAGATCCGTAAGCATCTCAAGGCAGTGCTGTGGTTTAAGGTTTATGGGTTGAGACAAAGAGAAAAAGAAAAGGATAATAATTATGACAAATGTATTTATACATATATAATATATTTAGTGTATTTTCACACATATACAACATATGCAGTTGCAAACATATATGAACTAATCCCTATGCGCATCTGTCTGCAAGTCCAGGATTAGTTGCAGGGGTTTTAACAGCCACAGGGTTCACTGTAGGAGCTGAAGTGGCTGTTGGGCTGTTGCAGGAGTTGAAGTGACCTCAGAGTTCATTGCCAGAGCTGGAACCACCACAGGACCTGTGACTATGTTGGAGCAGCCACTGGGCTCATTGGAGGGGTTGGAGCCACCGCAGGGCTGTACTTCCTCCCTTGGGAGGAATTTGTACCATTTTCTTATTACCATACTTGGAACAGCTACAGGACCCGTAGCAGGAGTAACTGCAGAGCTCATTATGAGGGGTGGAGTGACAGAGGGATCTGCCCAGAGCTTGGAGCAACTGCAGGACGTGTAGCAAAACCTTGGAGCTGCTGCATGGTCTGTGCCAGGAGTTGCAGAGGCTGCAGCACTGTCAGCAGATCCAGCTCTCTGGATCTGGCACACTGCAGTCATTTGTGCCTCTTGGGGGTTACCAGTGCCACAGCAGACCTGCCCCCAATATTCTACCAGTTTATCAGGATCCTGCAGTTGCTCGGAGATGAAGTTCCAAAGCCCTGGGGGTGCCCACCACTCCAGGCAGCTGCCCAGACCGTCCCACACCCTCTGCCATGCAGAGCCTTCTCACCTTGGGGCAGATCTCTCACTGATATTCCTGAATAATTGTTTAACCTCAATCATAGATTCATAGAATCACCAAGGTTGGAAAAGGCCTAAAAGATCATCCAGTCCAACCGTTCACCTATTACCTATAGCTCCCACTAAACCATGTCCCTCAACACAATATCCAGTACACCCCCGGACTCACAGAGGCGACAATGTAAATTGTGTAATTCCTAATCATATGGACAATATTACTTCCAAAACCCAAAGATGACCGCAGAGCTGAATGTGCACAAAACTTCACTTTGTCAGCTGCCAATTTTATCGTGGTACAAACTGAGGTCAAACAGCATAGCAAAATAAATACCCTAATGCAGCATCCAAGCACCAAGTAAGGAGCTGTGCAGTGAAGCTTCATGAGAAGACTCAACAAGCTCCACACATAGGGAGCACATCCACACATATCAGCACCATGGCCTCCACTTCTCCAGCTCCCACAAAGCCCTGTCCGCTCTGGACAGATGTGCTGCTATCTCAACCCTTGGAGCCTCACATCAGGCACCAAAATGACAGTGGTTGTTGAACCCAACATGTGGCTCAGCAGCACACAGTGCTTTGTGCACTGCCCAATTCCCAGTGGGATGGGGATGAGAACTGGGAAAAAGAGTACAACTCCTGGGATGTAACAAAGCAGTTTACTAAGAGAGATAAAAGAAGTGGAGTAATAGTTATCACTATATATCCGTTGATATGGAATTGTATGTAACAACTGATGCACAAGCACTTGCTCAGCACCACCAGACTGATGCTCAGCTGGACCCTGGGCAGTGAAGAGACTGAGATGAACTCCCACCCCTTTCAATACAATTTCTGCTTGCTGTCAGTGGTAGAGAACGTCCCTTTGGCCACTATCAGTCAGCTGTCCTCACTCTGTTCCCTCCCAGCTCCATGTGCCCTCCACTGACCATGGCCTTGGCTCTGTACAACACTGCTTAGCAGCAGCTGTAAACATCAGAGTGTTATCAATGGTTTTCTCCTAGAACCAAAACACTGCACCACAGCAGACAGTCTGAAGAAAACAATTCCATCCCAGCTGTAACTCAGATTCCTGCCTGTCCCCTCTTCTTGTTCTTCCTGATCAGGAAGCAAGGAACAGAATCTGCCGCTCTCCTCTCTGAGCCCTTTCCATCAGTTCTCAGCTGGCTCCTCTGCCATCCCCAGGCAGAGCTCAGTGCCCTCTCATGGATGGCAGCAGCCTTTTCTCTTCTTCCTTGCCCATCCGTCATGCAGAATCTGTACCCCATTTGCTACAGTACAGAGCTGAGAATCAACCCACCATGTCTCTGTGAACCAAACAAGACCCTAGGCCTGCAAAGGCACAGAGATTTGGAGTTCGCTGAGTGAATGTTTGTGGTCCTCTCATTAGTGTAACGACTCTTCAGAAAGGATCCCCTTCCAGAAGCATGTTTTGATTTTGCCTGGCTGGGCCTTGCATCTACACCGTGCTACTGGTGTTCAGAAGATGGCACACAGGTACGAGACCCATTGTGGGGCTCACAGTTGTCCAGTGAACATTGTCACTACCCAGGGCATGTCTTTCCTAAAGGTCCTCAGTGGCATTTGCCAGCTGGCTGGGGGTGTGCTGGAGACCCCAGGGAACTGCCATTCTGTTGTAATACAAGAAGAATTTTACAGAGCAGCAGCCATGGATCAAGATAAGCACTTTACAGAGCAGCAGCTGCAGAGCAGGATAAACAGCATGAGAACCAAGGACACCTCTAGCAAAAGAGTGAAAGGCTCGTGGCTTTGAAGCGGGGTTTTAGGGTTCTTATTGCAGAAGCTTTCTTCCAATTAGTACATGTGATTTTTGAACACCCTTGTTTGTTTGCTATAAAAGTACAGCTCTTCAGGCAATAGATGGACACAGCTATATTTAACTATATTGGTGTGTGGTTGTTTGTCCTAGAACGCTGACTTTTGCCTTCAGGTTCGCCAACACATGGGGGCCCGCAATGTCATGGTATTTAACTCTTGAACACCTGTGGGATCCCGAGAAACTAAGCCAGTATTTGAGTCAGGGATGGTGCAGCCTAGATAGATCTAAGGGGGTATGACTTATTTGGGGCTTGGCTTGTGCTTACCGTGCTCTATATAACACTGTTCCGAAAAGAGAGAATTTCCGAGCTGAGGTTCTAGCCAAAAAGGGAAATCCCCAAGTCAATTTTGATCAGTCACAGGAGGCACCAGTAACAATATCAGTTGCCCTTGTGGAAGGCAAGAAATGGAAATGGGTGTCCTCACGTCTAGAACGGAAAAAAGAAGTGGAGGAGGAGGCAACAGAAGATCCAGGTGACAGGTCTGGATAAGTACCGAGAAAGGAAAAAGGAAAAGTGTCATGAAGAAGAGAGTGATGAGGAGGAAATCTCTGTTACTGTTTGTCGATCCCTGAAGATGACTGAAATCGAAGGCGTAAGAAAGGAGTTCACACGGCACCAGAATGAATCTCTTGTTACCTGGTTGCTTCGCTGTTGGGACAGCTGGGACGGTAGCTTGTTGTGATGTGACAGGCCCTTCCCCATATTCTGGAAGAATCTTAGTGTAATACAGTGGGTGTAGACAAAAAGGCGTAGGTTATATAAGGATGTGTCTGTTTCAATAAATCGCCATTTTGCCACTTCATCTCCTTGGTGTCACTTGGTAATTGGCCTAGCTGCTGCTTCAGTTGAAGGCGAGAGATCGTAAAGAAATTAACGACCATAAAGCCTTCATGTGTATCATTAAAATTCTCAGCTATTAGACACAAGCGCTTTCCAGATTGAGCAAGGAACAACAGTAAATTGCACTGTGTGTTTCCTTGTGGTGTTACCTACGTGACCACAGAGAAGACACGAGGAAGTGGCATGACCAGCCTACTCCTGTACTATGAGCACGGGTGAGGGAACTACAAAACAGTCCAACCACCAGTACGGCTGCTCCAGTTATCACAGGTAACCAATAGAGGGGCCCTGCCCTCATTCAAGGGAGTGGAAGGGATAATAGAGTTTATTGGACTGTGTGGATTTGATGGCCTAGCACATCAGAACCACAGAAATATAAGGCACTGGTGGATACTGGTGCACAGTGCACCCTAATGCCCTCCAGTCATGAAGGGACAGAATCAATCCATATTTCTGGATATCTCTCAAGAATTGACTGTGTTGGAGGCTGAAATAAGCCTCACTGGTAAAGACTGGAAAAAACATCCTATGTGAGTGGTCCAGGGTTTCCGTTCATACTTGGTATTGAGGATACCTCAGAAGATGGCATTTCAAGGATACTAAGGGGTATCACTGGGCCTTTGGAATCGCTGCTGTAGATATGGAAAACATTAAGCAGCTGTCTGTTTTGCCTGGCCTGTCAGAGGACCCGTCTGTTGTGAGGCTGCTACGAGTAAAAATAAAAGAGCAGCAGGTACTGATTGCTACAAAGACAGTGCACAGACGGCAGTATCGCACCAACAGGGATTCCTTGCTCCCCATTCATGATTTGATTCGCCAGTTGGAGAATCAGGGAGTGATCAGTAAAACTCACTCACCTTTTAACAGCTCCATATGGCCAGTGCGTAAAACCAGTGGAGAATGGAGGCTGACAGTAGACTACCGTGGCCTGAATGAGGTCACACCCCCACTGAGTGCTGCTGTGCTGGAGAGCAAATAATTCAAATTCTTCTATGAGCCAGTTTTGCTATTAAGTGAAGCAAAGTAAAAGGGCCTGCCCAGGAAATTCAGTTCTTAGGTATAAAGTGGCAGGATGGATGTCATCACATCCCAACAGTGATTGACAAAATCACTGCCATGTCTCCACCAACTAGCAAGAAAGAGACACAATCTTTCCTGGGTGCAGTGGGCTTTTGGAGGATGCACATTCCAAACTACAGCCTCATTGTAAGCCCCCTTTATCAGGTGATGCAGAAGAAGAATGATTTTGCATAGGGCCCAGAGCAGCAGCAGGCTTTTGAACAGATTAAACAGGAGATAGCCTGTGCCATGGACCTGGGGCCAGTACGGACTGGACAGGATGTAAAGAACATCCTCTATACTGCTGCTGGAGAGAAAGGTCCCACTTGGAGTTTGTGGCAAAGAGCCTCAGGAGGGACCCAAGGCCGACCCCTGGGATTCTGGAGCTGAGCGTACAAGGGGTCTGAAGAGTGCTACACTCCAACTGAGAAGGAGATCTTAGCCGCGTATGAGGGGGCTCGGGCTGCTTCCGAAGTAGCTGGTACTGAAATGCAGCTCTTTCTGGCACCTCGACTGTCAATGATGAACCGGATGTTGAAAGGGGAGGTTCTCTCCACCCATCATGCTACCGATGCCACCTGGAGCAAGTGGATTGCACTGATTAGACAACAAGCGCGGATGGGGAACCTCAATCGTCCAGGAATTTTAGAAGTGATCATGAACTGGACTGAAGATAAAAAGTTTGGAACATCACCAGGAGAAGAGGTGTCATGTGCTAAAGCGGCCCCACCATACATCGAACTACCAGAAAATGAAAAGAAATATGCTCTTTTCACTGATGGATCATTTCATATTGTAGGGAAGCATCGGAGATGGAAAGCTGCTGTTTGGAGCCCCACACGACAGGTCGCAGAGGCCACTGAAGGTAAAGGAGAATCAAGTCAGTTTGCAGAGGTAAAAGCTGTCCAGCTGACCTTAGATGTGGCTGAACGGGAGAGGTGGCCAATGCTTTATCTTTATACTGACTCATGGATGGTGGCAAATGCCTTATGGGGGTTGTTACAGCAGTGGGAACAAAATAACTGGCAACGGAGGTGTAAACCTATTTGGGCTGCTGAACTGTAGAAAAACATAACTGCTCAAAAAAAAGATATGATTGTAAAGGTGTGTCACATGGATGCACACTTGCCCAAGAGTCGGGCTATTGCAGAACAACAAAACAATCATCAGGTAGGTCGAGCTGCCAGAATTGAGGTGGCTCAAATAGACTTGGACTGGCAGAACAAGAGTGAATTATTTCAAGCTTGATGGTTCCATGAGACCTCAGGCCATCAAGGAATGGACATAACATATAATTGAGCTAGAGACTGAGGGGTGGACTTAACTATGGATGCTATTGCACTGGTTATTCATGACTGTGAATCATGTGCCATAATTAAACAAGCCAAGAATATGAAGCCTCTCTGGGGGGAAGGCCAAGGCAAAAGTATAAATATGGGGAGGAGTGACAGGTGAATGATGTCACCTTGCCAGGATCTCATAATGATAAGCGTTTTGTGCTTACCATGGTGGAAGCAACCACTGGGTGGCTTGAAACATACGCAGTACCCCATGCTACTGCCAGAAACACAATATTGGGTTGTTAGAAACAAGTCCTATAGAGACATGACACCTCAGAAAGAACTGAGTCTCATAATGGGACACATTTCAAAAATTCCCTTAATAAATACTTGGGCCAAAGTTCATGGCATTGAGTGGATTTATCATATCCCCTACCATGCACCAGCTTCTGGTAAAATTAAAAGATACAATGGGGTGTTGAAAACTATGTTGAAAGCAATGGGTGGTGGAACACTGAAGCACTGGGAAAAGCATTTGCATGTGGTGCAAGGATGCTGTTAAAGTTCATATCCCACATGTGCCCTGTGTCTCATCACAGGATGTGGGGTGTGAGAAGGGCCCAGTCTGAACAAGCAGTCAATCCCAGTGAAACTCTGAACTTCAGATCTCTCAGTTCCAGTGCCCTCCTGTGCACACTCTCCCATAGTTTGATGTTCTTTATGTTCTGCATTGCCCAGAAGTGCACCAGTGCTCCAGGTGAGGCAGTAGCAATGCAGAGCAAAGAGGGACAAACCTTTCTCCCACCCAGCTGGCAATAAATTGCTTGATGCACTTTAGGGGACTGTTGGCCTTCTTGGCTGGCTGGGCACACTGCTGACTCACTTAAAATTTTATGTTGAGCAGGACCCCCAATCCTTTTCAGTCAGACGTCTCTCATGTGTCCAATATACAGACAGTGTTTATGTCCAGGGTTGCCCATACCCAGGTGCACAATCAGGCACTTGTTCTTGTTATACTTTATGCACTTGGTGCTTAGTACCAACTGGTACCCACTTCTCTGACTTGTCCACATCTCTCTGCAAGTCCTCTCCACCCTAAGTGGAGGCAACAACACCTCCTCATCTGGTCTCATCAGCAAACTTGCTCAGAACATCTTCTAGTCCTGCATGCAAGTCATCTGCATAAACATGAAAGGAAAGTGGCCCTAAAATGGAACCCTGGGGAGCTCTGACAGTGACCATCTACCAGCCCAATGGAACCCACTGACTATAATCCTTTGGGACAGAACTACTGGCCAACTGCTCACCCACCACTGCTGGTGAACCTGAAAGGCAAAATGTCAGCGTGCTGGGTCAAACAGAGAAACACCAATATAGTTACATATAGCTGCATCAATTTATTGCCCGAAAGCCAGACTTTTATAGGAGACAGACAAGGGTGTCCAAAAATCACACACGCTAATTGGAGGAAAGCTACTGCAATAACAACCCTATAACCCCCCTTCAAAGCCACGAGCCATTCATTCTTTTCCTAGAGATGTCCTTTGTTCTCATGCTGTTTATCCTGCTCCGCAGCTGCTGCTCTGTGAACTCCTTATCTCAATCCATGGCTGCTGCTCTGTAAAATTCTTCTTGTATTACAACACACCACGTTCTGTTTCTGTCTAGCTGTATGCAGGAATTTCTGTCCAGAAGGGTGCTGGAGAAATAATATCAAAAGCTCTACTGAAATCCTCAAGGATTACATCAACTGCCTTCCCTTGTTCAGCTCAATGGATAAAGGTGTCATAAAAAGACCTGAAATTAAATAGGACCTTCCCCTCTGTATCTTGTGTTGTCTGTGACCTGTCCTTCAGTTGTTTTTCCATAACTCCCACCATCATTTTCTCCATAATTTTACCAAGCACTGTAGTGAGACTGACAGGTCCATAGTTGCCCGTGTCATCTTTCTTGCTCTTCCTTACAATGAGACAACATTTGCCAGCTTCCTGTCAACAGGTATGACCCTAGATTTATTAGATGCCATTGAAATGCGAGCCCAGAGCATGCTAAAGTGTCATCAGTGCAAGAACGTAGATGTGCCATAGCTTTGCAATGCCTTGAAATCCAGACTATGCCACAGATGGAGCAGAGAGGAAGATCTGCCTCTTCTGTTCTGAGCTCATCCTTTTGATAAGCTGAATATCACTACATACTCCATGGGGTCAGGTGCAAAAGACACAATGGGTGCCCTAAGCACGTGGCTGAGGTGGTATTTAGGATGGCCAAGAATACCTCCCTTCTGGCCCTCAGCTGATGCTCCAGAAGGAGGTGTCTATCTCATAGATTTTCCGTCACAGTTTACAAGCACTAGCACAAAACTAGGATCACCCAAGGCATCTTGGGCATCACTGAGAGACTGTGTATGAGTAGTGCAGTCCCTGTGGAATAAAAACCAAGGATTCAGATGAGGGACTCACACACAGACACCTCACTGTGCACATCTGAACTCAGCTAGGTGAACTTGTAGCTCCCGTGGTTCTTTGAAAAACTGATCCCAATTCAGCCCCAGGGTTTCCATCTGAGGATGAGATGCCTAACGCTAGAATAAGGATGGGATGGGCTGTTGATAACAGGACAAATGGAAACGGATTTAAATTTAAAAGGGGAGACATAGGTTAGATGTGAGGAACCTATATTTTTACACAGCAACACTGGAAAAAGTTGCCCTCAGAGGCTGTGCATGCCCAATGGATGGGATCCTGGGTTTACTCTGGGTTTACCCTCACGTCAGTCCATGTTTCTACTCATACTTTTGTCTAGGTGAACTCTCACTTTACTCAAGGTTTTACTCACAGTTTACCATCAGGGAGTGTGATCGGGAGATGGGCTGGTGGAGTGACTTGCTGGCATCCCTGAGGGAAGGCTGCCAGGCAGATACCCCCAGAAAAGTGGTTGACTCCCTGCCCTGTCACAGTCAGACAGACCTGACTGATGAGAAGGGTTGGAAGAGAGTCCCAACTCAACATCACAGGAGCCCCCCCATGCCTGCCTAGCCCTCGACCCCTGATCCATCTAAGCAACAGGTTTGACACTCTGAAATCTGAAGGAGATAAGAATGGGGAGGCAATGGAGGATCTGCCTAGGAGGAAACCTAATGCAAGGCAGTCACTACCAAGCCTTGTGACTTCCTCTGCCATGAAAGAAAGAAGGGTGGCCGTGGTGGGTGACTCCCTTCTCAGAGGAATAGAGGGCCCCATTTGCAGACTGGACCCCAGTTGTCAGTAAGTCTGCTGCCTTCTTGGTTTCAGGTCAGGGACATAATGAGGAAACTCCCAATGCTGGTTAGGTCCACTGATTATTTTCCACTACTCATAGTTTAGGTGGGCAGTGATGAAATTTCTTAGATAAGACTACAAACTATAAAAAGAGATTTCAGGAATTTAGGCCATTTAGTTCACAAAGTGGGAGATCAAGTGATTTTTTGTTCTATACCTTCAGTGGCAGTGAGGGACACAGAGCAGGCTTGGAAAGCAAAGCAATGAACAATTGTCTCAGAGGTTGGTACTGAGCCAGAAACTTTGAGTTCTTTGATCACAGGACAGTTTACTTGGCCCATGGTCTGTTATCCATGAATGGAACCCAACTGTCTCAAAGGGGGAAGTGAATCCTAGCATAGACGGTAGCGGGGCTTATCGAAAGAGCTTTAAACTAGCTACGATGGGGGAGTGGACAAAACAGGGCTTACCAGAGATAAGCCTAGGGAAATGCTGTTTGAGCTGGGAGAGAGGCAGATGCCTCAGCTGAAGTGCGTCTACACCAACGCACGCAGCTTGGTCAACAAGCAAGAGGAGCTGGAAGCAACTGTGCATCTGACAAACCATGACCTAGTTGCTATTACCGACCCATGGTGGGACCACTGCCATGACTGGAGTGCTGTGATGGATGGTTACAAGCTCTTCAGAAGGGATAGAGGAGGAAGGAAGGGTGGTGGTGTGGCCCTTTATATTAAAAAGAGTTTTGATGTTGAAGAGCTTGGGCTTCAGAATGAAGTGCATGTTTGTAAGGATCGGGGGAAAGGCCTGTAAGTGTGACATCTTGCTAAAGGTTTCTTATAGACCGCCTAATTGATGGGTGAGGCATTCTATGAGCAGCTTACTGAAGTCGCAAGATTGCCAGCACTCATTTTCTTGGGAGACTACAACTTCTCTGATATATGCTGGGAATATAATAAATAGCAGAGGAATCAGTCCAAGAGGTTTATAGATTGCATGCAAGACAGCTTCCTTACACAGCTGGTATGAAGTCCTACCAGGGGTGGTTCCTTGCTAGACCTGCTCTTCACTAACAGTGAAGGACTGGTAGGAGTTGAGAAGGTTGGGGACTGTCTTGGGCAGAGTGGCCATGAAATGGTAGAATTCTCTATTCTTGGAGATGTCAGAAGGGTGACTAGCAAAACTACTATCCTGAACTTCTAGAGGGCGGACTTTGACCTGTTCAGGACACTTGTAGCACAGGTCCCTTGGGAGTCGCTCCTTATGGGTAAAGGGGTCCAGGAAGCCTGGACACTCCTCAAGATGGAAATCTTAAAGGCACGAGATCAGGCTGTCCCTGAATGCCATAAGGTGAGCCATAGGGGACCAGTGCAGATGAACTGGGAAAAACTATTGAGACTCAGGAAGAAAAAGAGAATCTCCGTCCTCTGGAAGAAGGGGCTGGGTACTTGGGGAGATTACAAGGAAGTTGCTAAGGCATGCAGGGAGGAAGTTGGGAAGGCACATTAATTCCCTGTCCCTTAATCCATGCCCAGAGCTTCTCAGCCATGTCACTGCCAACTGTAAGCTCCATGCAGAGTTCAAGTGGAACACAGAGGGCACAGCCTTCTGCTGGGTGGATGCAAGTGTTGGTGGAACCAGATGGGACAAAGCCCTCCCACCATGCCCTCCTGGGAAAATGGCCACCCCAAGAATGGCAGTCTGCCTCCTCCATGACCCCATCTGAAATGCTCCTGCACTGATTGATTATAGGGCTTTAAACCAGGTCCAAATGGGGAAGGGTGGGGAATTGGATGTGACAGAGAAGGGCTGAGGGATATTGTTGCTGTTGGAGATTGAATGGAAAGCCTCTGAGTTGTTCTATAGGATTGTGTGAGGATTCCTCAGAGAAAGTCTTGTTGCCAATACCCCGTCCTAAATCTTACTGTGTACCCTCTGGGGGTAACCCCAACCTACTGCTGCCCTAAAGTGCCTGTAGACCAGTGCGGGTAGCAATGGAAATAAACGGGACAAATCAAGAGAAAACCACAGAGCTTTTCCTTTCATGCAGGCTGCTGATTCTGAGCAAGGCCCTGAACATCAGTACCACAGTGTAGATGCAAGACCCAGACAGGCTAAATCAAAGCATGCTTCTGGAAGGGGATGCTTTCTGAAGAATCCTTACACTAATGAGAGGACCACAAACATTCACTCAGCGAACTCCAAATCTCTGTGCCTTTGCAGGCCTAGGGTCTTGTTTGGTTCACAGAGACACGGTGGGTTGATTCTCAGCTCTGTACTGTAGCAAATGGGGTACAGATTCTGCATGACGGATGGGCAAGGAAGAAGAGAAAAGGCTGCTGCCATCCATGAGAGGGCACTGAGCTCTGCCTGGGGATGGCAGAGGAGCCAGCTGAGAACTGATGGAAAGGGCTCAGAGAGGAGAGCGGCAGATTCTGTTCCTTGCTTCCTGATCAGGAAGAACAAGAAGAGGGGACAGGCAGGAATCTGAGTTACAGCTGGGATGGAATTGTTTTCTTCAGACTGTCTGCTGTGGTGCAGTGTTTTGGTTCTAGGAGAAAACCATTGATAACACTCTGATGTTTACAGCTGCTGCTAAGCAGTGTTGTACAGAGCCAAGGCCATGGTCAGTGGAGGGCACATGGAGCTGGGAGGGAACAGAGTGAGGACAGCTGACTGATAGTGGCCAAAGGGACGTTCTCTATCAGCTGACAGCAAGCAGAAATTGTATTGAAAGGGGTGGGAGTTCATCTCAGTCTCTTCACTGCTCAGGGCCCAGCTGAGCATCAGTCTGGTGGTGCTGAGCAAGTGCTTGTGCATCAGTTGTTACATACGATTCTATATCAACGGATATATAGTGATTACTATTACTCCTCTCCTTTTATCTCTCTTAGTAAACTGCTTTGTTACAACCCAGAAGTTGTACTCTTTTTCCCAGTTCTCATCCCCATCCCACTGGGAATGGGGCAGTGCACAAAGCACTGTGAGCTGCTGAGCCACATGTTGGGTTCAACAACCACAGTCATTTTGGTGCCTGATGTGAGGCTCCAAGGGTTGTGGTAACAGTACATCTGTCCAGAGTGGACAGGGCTTTGTGGGAGTTGGAGATGTGCAGGCCATGGTGCTGATAGTTTCCCTATTTGTGAAGCTTGCTGAGTCTTCTCATGAAGCTGCATTTCACAGCTCCTTGCTTGCTGCTTGTTTTCCCTGCTGCATCATTTGTCAACTCTGGATGCTGGATTAGGGTATTTATTTTGCTATGCTGTTTGACCTTGGTTTGTACCACGATAAAATTGGCAAAGTGAAGTTTTGTGCACATTCAGCTCTTTGGACATCTTTGGGTTTTGGAAGTAATATTGTTGGTATGATTAGGAATTACACATTTTACACTGTCGTCTCTGGGAGACCAGGGGTATTCAAGGAGAGACTGGATATTGTGTTGAGGGACATGGTTAAGTGGGAGCTATTGGTAATAGGTGAACGGTTGGATTGGATGATCTTTCAGGCCTTTTCCAGCCTTGGTGATTCTATGATTCTAGGATTGAGGTTAAACAATTATTCAGGAATATCAGTGAGAGATCTGCCCCAAGGTGAGAAGGCTCTGCATGGCAGGGGGTGTGGGACAGTCTGGGCAGCTGCCTGGAGTGGTGGGCACCCCCAGGGCTTTGGAACTTCATCTCCGAGCAACTGCAGGATCCTGAGAAACTGGTAGAATATTGGAGACAGGTCTGCTGTGGCACTGGTAATCCTAAAAAGGCCCAAATGACTGCAGTGTGCCAGGGCCTGGCCCACACCTACTGAGCTGTCTTCAACACTATTCAGCATCTTCAAGGGGAAGAGAGCTGGATCTGCTGACATTGCTGCAGCCTCTGCAACTCCTGGCACAGTCCCTGCAATAGCTCCAAGTTTTTGCTACACATCCTGCAGTTGCTCCAAGCTCTGGACAGATCCCACTGTCACTCCACCCCTCATAAGGAGCTCTGCGGTCACTTATGCTACAGGTCCTGTAGCTGTTCCAAGTATTGAGATAAGAAAATTAAGCAAACCACTGAGTGCTGCTGTAGAGACGACGGGACTGCTGTGAGACACACAAGACCTTCAGGCCTGTAGAAATGAGAGGACTCGAATCCTCTGTGCACTGTATCAGTGTAAAGAGAGGAGGAATGAAAAGAACTAGTTGTGCTTCTATCTGTGGCTGTACCTTCCCCAAATCCAGACAAAGTTGGATAAGAGAAGAGCTAAGGAAAAGCGTATTTTGAATGCTATTTATTTATCTCTTAACCTATTCGGGGAATCTGGTTCCATGTTTACATGAGCTCTTGGAGTGAGAAAATGGATAGTAGGTGTGAAAGAAGTGAAACAAATTTTTATTTATAAGTTCAATAACATTTTTTTGCACGTTGCTATATCTCACATAATCAATCAATCAAAGATGCATAAAAGATGAAGAACCATCACTGGGAATCATGCGATGAAGATGTGCACTTTATTGAAGCGGGAATAGTGAGTATTGCAACACCTTCCTGAGAGCGTGTTTGATCTCCCTGTTCCTCATGCTGTATATAATAGGGTTCAGTGTTGGAGGAACCACTGAGTACAGAAGTGCCACTGTCAGATCCAGGAGTGGGGAGGGAATGGAGGGGGGCTTCAGGTAGGCAAAAGCACCAGTGCTGAGAAACAGGGAGACCACGGCCAGGTGAGGGAGGCACGTGGAGAAGGCTTTGCGCCGTCCCTGCTCAGAGGGCATCCTCAGCACAGCCACGAAGATCTGCACATAGGACACAACTATGAAAACATAGCAGCCTACGTCTAAACTGATAGTAAAAATGAGAAACACAACTTCCCTGAGATTTGATTCTGAGCAGGAGAGCTTGAGGATCTGGGGAATTTCACAGAAAAACTGGTTGACAACATTGCCTTGGCAGAGAGGCAGTGAAAACGTACTGGCAGTGTGCAGCAGGGAATTGAGAACCCCAGTGCCCCAGGCAGCTGCTGCCATGGTGGCACAAGCTCTGCTGTCCATCAAGGTCCCGTAGTGCAGGGGCTTGCAGATGGCAACGTAGCGGTCATAGGACATGATGGTGAGAAGGGAATACTCTGCTGAGAGGAAGAAGGAAAAGAAAAAGAGCTGTGCAGCACATCCTGTGTAGGAGATGGCCCTGTTGTCCCAGAGGGCGTTGGGCATGGCTTTGGGGAGAGTGGTGGAGATGCTGCCCAGGTCGAGGAGGGCCAGGTTGAGGAGGAAGAAGTACATGGGGGTGTGCAGGCGGCGGTCGCAGGCTACGGCTGTGCTGATGAGGCCGTTGCCCAGGAGGGCAGCCAGGTAGATGCCCAGGAAGAGCCAGAAGTGCAGGAGCTGCAGCTGCCGCGTGTCTGCCAACGGCAGCAGGAGGAACTCACTGATGGAGCTGCTGTTGGGCATCTGCTGTTGTTGGGCTTGGAGTCCTGCTCAGAGTGCAGAAGATAATGACAAGTCCAGACCATTCTCAGAGGCACTACTCCTGCTATACTATGAAATGTTTTAATTCTCCTACAACAGTGTACATTTAGCACCATTACTTGCATTTAATTTCATGTAGATCAGCATTCCTTAAGCAGAAGCAGCATATGGAGCTCTAACCTTCCTCTTATTTTCTTATCCCTTCTCCCTGGATATTTTCATCTGTTTCATGTCTCATATCTTTACCCCAAGTGCTCTTAGAGCCCCCTACCCGAGCTTCTGTGGCATTCAGTTTCAGTTAGAAAATGCTGCCTGTTTGTAGGATAAGTGAATTATTCATGCCTACAGAAAATGAAGATAATTCCATCCTTCGAGAAAGGGGAGACTGAAAGCACATCATGTGTGAGTGTTCACAAAACAAGCAATTGATTGATGAAAAATTCTCAGAACTCTTATTGCCCCTTTTAGATTTCTGACTCCAAACCTCTTTGCCTCAGAACAGGAAATGGAAACCCCCTGCCTTGGCTCTCCTCTTGCAAAGTGCCCTCAGAAACATTCAGTTGTGCAGTGGAGCTGTGATCCCCTGCCCCAGGCAGCAGCTGTGGCAGCACAAACCCTGCCGGGGGCTCCTTACCCCACACGTCTCCCCGCAGCGCCCTGGGCAGCTCCCCGGGCAGGCTGAGTGCTGAGCCTGGCAGGCGGCAGAGTCCCATACCCGGCACACAGCCCCTGGGGCACAGCAGGGACCCTGCTCTGCAGGACAGCCCTGGGCACCCGTCTCAGCTGGAACAGAAAGCTTTTTCCACAGTAAAGAAACATGCAGTGCCTGCAGTCAGATCTCCTATGGGATGTCCCAGTTATAGTTACCCCTTAATTAAAAGCAGCTCATGGTCAGCTGTGAGACTTACCTTGTCATGGTCTGTGAGCAATGCTCCTGCAGTGAGTTCACAGCCCGCTCACACCACACACATCCTGCAAGCTCTCTCCAATTTCTCTCCTCTCCTTCTGTCACCTGCAGGCTGTGCTGTGCACGAGATCTGCTCCTGGGCACAGCTGTCTCTCTGCAGCTCTGCCCACTTTTATGAGCTCCCTGTGTCCCAGGAGCCTGGACAGGCAAGCAGCAGATTATGTCATTTTTATCTTTCCGACTTGTCTCCCCTGACATGTCCCTGGGTCCTCATGGCCAACAGCTCCTGAAAGACAACAGCATCATGACTGTGCTTTGAAATCCACTCAATTAACCACCACATGTCCAGTGGTCAGTGACTGATTGGAGACATATGGGGAGTGCTCCCAGAGATCGTTTGATGAAACAATAAGGGCAACCAGACAAGGAAGGTGAGGTTTGGACTTTCCCTGTGCAGGGCAGTGATCCAGCTGAGGCAGCGCAGGAGTCTCATCCCTTGACAGAAATCCTGGAGCTGAAATGGGATTCGGCTCCCCACAGAACCACAGGAGCTGGGATTTCTCTGGTTCAGTTCAGAAGTGCACAAGGAGTTGCCTGCATGTGAGCTCCTGCTCTGAGTCCTCGGTCCTTCAGCTGGGAGGCAGCAGCTCACACACAGACACTGGGTGATGCCCAAGGTGCCTGGGCTGCTCCTAATGTTTGCAAGTGCTTGTAAACCGTGTGGGAAATCCCTGAGATAGACACCTCCTTCCTGGGCATCAGCTGAGGGCCAGAGAGGGGATAGCACCGGCTGTCCGGTGAATTCACTCACAGCTACAAGAGCAGCACAGGGCCTTCAGGAAAGCCATGCCCATGGTGTGTCCGTGCTGCTACGTCACCTCCAAGACCCACGATCGGTCTAATGTTTGTGTGCCACCTTCTGCACACTGATTCTATAGATGAGCTATCCAGTCAGGCAATGTCCAGTGATGCTTTTCAATTAGGATATTTACTTCTGTGCTTTTGCACTAATGCAAACACCAACACACAAGAAGCTAGAAATCTTGGTAGAGCTGCAGGCCTGAGCTCCTGTTTGGACCATGGGGACACAGTTTAATGGTTTCCACAACTGCACTGTAGCACAAGGGGGATACCGAGTCTTTAGGATGGATGGGCGAGGAGACAAAGAAGGGCGACTGCCCTCTGTGAGAGTGCACTGAGCTCTGCCTGGGGATGGCAGAGCAGACAGGTCAGAGCTAATGGAAATGGCAAACAGAGGAGACCATCAGTGTCTTTTCCTGTCTTCCTGATCAGGGAGAGTAAATGGAAGGTGCCCTCTGCAGACAGATGGGAATCTGATGTTGTCTGTCCCTTGTCCCATTTGGTGGCCTTTGTCACTCCATTATCTGCGGCAGGGACAGCACAGCAGGGCATGTGGCATCCAGCAGATCCATGGAGAGCACAGATGGCAGCTTCTTGACCAAGCAGTGGAGGAACCAAAGAGGAGAGGTGCTCTGCTGGATCTCATACTCTCCGGCATGGAAGGACTTGTGGGAACTGTGAAGGTGAAAGGGGCATCAGGCCATGTGCAAGATGCAAATGTATCTCTTTTAATTTATTTATTTATTTTGAGGCTGTAAGCTTAATAGTTGATCATAAATGTCAATAAAACTGAAACAAATAATTGAAGACAAAGATGGAAATCAATGAAAATGTGTTAACCCTTCTCAACATGAAAAATTCTCATGAGTCTTGTTCCATTTTAAGTTGTAAATATGAATCTTTGAGGTGATTTGATGTCTTTTTTTTTCTTTTACTGAAACTACAATGTTTTCCAGAACTGTGTTCGCTGGACACAAATGCCTTCAGGTTCAGAGACACAGACAGCGGTGCCAGTGCCAATGCCCTGTGACTGTAGCCTGGTGCCCAGCACTACTCTTCCCTGCTGCCTATTTGATGTGCCTCATCCTCCAAGTTTTTTCAGCTCTCCTAAAGAAATGGCCATGGTTAAGGGCATGTTTTCAGCAGGCCATTTGGGCACACACTACTCCCACTGCCCTCCAGATTTCTCCATCCCTTGCTCTTTGTTCAGTCAGATACCTCCCAATTATCTGTCTGATTTCTGACTTTCAGGGGGACTACTGGAATTTGTTCCATCTCCCCAAAGTCTGATGGAATGTGTTGTCAACTCCTTCACTGTGATTTGATCTATCCCTTCCTATCTATTCTTTTTCTTTTTCTTCTTATACTTTTTCTTTTTCTCAATCACTGTCTCTTTTTTATTAAGGCACGAAGTCTGAAAGATGTTCATTAATGTCAGTAAAAGTGAAAAACAGAGTTGGAGACAAAGATATAAATCAATGAGAATGTGTTAACCCATCTCAATGTGTGAAATACTCACAAGTCCTGATCAGTTTTAAGTTGATACCTCTCAACTACCTGGCTGATCTATCCCAGGAAGATTACTGGAATTTGCTCCATCTCTCAGAGTCTGATGGCCTCTGTTGTCAACTACTTCACTGTGATTCAATCTATCCTATCCTACCTCAGAATAAATCATTTCTTTTAAAAATATTCCATATGAAAGACAAACTTCAATAGATGCCGCTTGAACATGGCATGCAGTTGATCACTGTGTTTTACTGTTCATTCAATTGCATCACCTTTCTTTCCATTTGCTGGCCAGATAAAAAAGAGAAATCTTTCCTTTTCCATGTGTAGCTGGTTCTCTGAGGAAAGCCAGTGGGAGTTGGTGCAAAGCAGTTTTAACACTGAGCGGATGAATGCAGAGGAGAAGAGTGATGTGAAGAAAAGTGATGCAAGTCCCATAGGTCCATTGTGAGCAGAAATTGGGTGGGGAGGTTGAGAAGGACCTTTGTCAACACAGTAACAGTACAGAACTCATTGGGACATCCTGGATTGGTATCAGTTGCACAGTGCTGCTTTAATGTCTTCTTTAAACCCAACTATAAATAAATAGACAATAAATTTATACTGGATTCTTTAAGCTCTCTCCAGATATCCCTCCTTTTTGCTGAACAAGTTCTGATAACCTGAAGAAGATAACAAGATGGCATAAGGCACAGGAGATTCTTTAGGTTATAATGGTCCCAGGGTGCATTTGATGCTGAGTTCATCAGCCTCTAGTGCAGAGAGAAGTTTGCACAAAGTGCTCAACAAGACAAAGTCGGAAGTAACAGTGAAGTTTCTTGGAGTATTAATGGGCCCACTGAGGGCCATTACCAAGTAAGCTTCCCAAGGGACTTGTTAGAGAAGATAACTGGAAGCCATGACTACAGGCAGGCAAAGGCACTGGCATGCTAAGAAACCTCTCCTTTGCCTTACGAAGCAGACAGGTCAAGCCCTGATTGCAAGACCAGTGGTAGAGAGATCCTGTCTCTCATGTTGGCTCCTGGCATTTCCTGGGGCAATGGGTTGGAGGTCCGTATGATGTTAAATGAAAGACATGGGGACAGAAGATCCCAGGCTCTACATGTGGTGCAAGGACGCTGTGAGGTTCATGTACCATATGAGACCTATGTTTCATTGCAGGATGTGAGAAGGGATGTGAGAAGGGCCCAGTCTGAACAAGCAGTCAATCCCTGTGAAACTCTGAACTTCAAATCTCTCAGTTCCAGTGCCCTCGTTTGCACATTCTCCCAGAGTTTGAAGTCCTTTATGTTCTGCGGTGCACAATCAGGCACTTGTTCTTGTTATACGTTATGCACTTGGTGCTTAGTACCAACTGGTACCCACTTCTCTGACTTGTCCACATCTCTCTGCAAGTCCTCTCCACCCTCAGTGGAGGCAACAGCACCTCCTCATCTGGTCTCATCAGCAAACTTGCTCAGAACGTCTTCTAGTCCTGCATTCAAGTCATCTGCATAAACATGAAAGGAAAGTGGCCCCAAAATGGAACCCTGGGGACCCCAACAGTGACCATCTACCAGCCTGATGGAAAAAACTGACTATAATCCTTTGGGACTGACCTACTGGCCAACTGCTCACCCACCACATTGTGTTTCTGTCTAGCCATATGCAGAACATTCTGTCCAGAAGGTTGTTGTGAGAAACAGTATCAAAATCTCCACTGAAATCCTCAAGGATTACATCAACTGGCTTCCCTTGGTCAACTAAACGGATAACTGTGTCACAAAATGAGCTTAAATTAAACAGGACCTTTGCCTCACAAACTTGTGTTGGCTGCGACCAATGACAGAATTGTCCTTCAGCTGTTTTTCCATAACTCCCACCATCATTTTCTCCATAATTTTACCAGGCTCTGGACTGACAGGTCCATAATTGCCCATGTCATCTTTCTTGCTCTTCCTTACAATGAGACAACATTTGCCAGCTTCCTGTCAGCTGGCATGACCCTAGACTTCTTTAGATGCAATTGAAATGAGAGCCCAGAGCACACTAAGTTTTCATCATTGAAAGAAAGTAGATGTGCCATAGCTTTGCAATGCCTTGAACTCCAGAGTATGCCACAGATGGAGCAGAGGGGAAGATTTGCCTCTTCTGTAGTGAACTCATTCTTTTGGTAAGCAGAATAACACTACCTGATACATGGGGACTGTGTCTCTGCTCTGCTCTGCTCAGCTCACAGGGCAGCGGTCTGGCAGGGTGTTGCTCTCATGTCAATGCAGGTAAACTCACTTTAATGCTTTTTCCTCTGTAAATGCTTCCTCTATTTCTATGCTCAGATACACTTCCACATTCCCTCAACTACACTTTCATATATCATTAACAATTACACTTTCTTATACCATCAAAACAGTTTGTCAAAACGTACAGTTCTTCAGTTCACATAAACTCCCTTAATACAGTCTGTATTCTTCAGTTATAAACACTGTGCCACAGAACCAGCACTGATTGAACCACCTCCCTCACACACTTCCTCGCAAGCAGTACATAGTATTACATAAATGGGTTGACACTCATTGGTCGGGTGGAATGTACACCTCTCCTCAGGACAATCTTACTAATCTACAGAGTACAAACTCCCGTCTTCTTACATACAAGCAGAAAGTACTTATGAGTGGACAGACAACACAGTCTTTCACTTTGTCCGTGTCTGGCCATTTCCCTCACAGGAGGAAGGAAACATGGATCGGGACTCGGCACTCACCCTGCAGCTGTTCTGTGTCTCACTCACACCACACTCACTCTGACATTTAGATCAAAAACCATGGTTTATTCATACTACACAATGCTGACAACATTTTCTAGCTGGAATCTTAATAACACTCATACTCTGGTCGACCAGTTGCAAACGTTAATGTTTTTCCCAGAGTCGGCTTGACACACGGTACCAAACACTTAAAGCAGATGATAATATTGAACATACAACCTATAACCCCCGTGATTACAACTTGGAGAACCCAGGCTACCATTTGACAGGCTATCCACTATATCCCATACCCGTAGGAGAGACCAACCTAGGTCCCTCCTATTGTCACCCACCTGGGAGAGAGTACTTGTTCTTGTTTCCATTCATATGACATACAGTTCCCTTTCATAGGAACTCACCCAAGGAGTCTTCCTACCCCAGCTGGCAACCAAAGCCATGAGCTCACCTCCCTGGGAGCAGCACGTATGGCTGTAAACTGTGTAGGATGTCTCCTCAAGACATATGGGCTCCACTTACCATACACATACCTGGTCCACCTATGGGTGGTCCTTGTCTGTCCCTGCAGTGATCAGGTGAGGAAGGGAGTCCTTCAGAGAAATCTCAGGGTGCGCCAAAAGTGTCTCCCTCTCAGCTGGTCCTGCAGCGAACAGAGCTGGTCCCACCTGGGCCGCCAAATTGACTACAGGAATTGAACTCTATAACCTCTATAACTGATACAGTCTCCCATGACATCCTTATAACAAAGCTGAGGAAGTATGGGATAGGTGATTGGACAGTGAAGTGGGTCGAGAATTGGCTGACTGGCAGAGTGCAGAGTGTTGTCGTTGGCGGTGCAGTGTCTGGCTGAGGGCCTGTAACGAGCGGCATCCCCCAGGGGTCTGTGCTCAGTCCGGTCTTGTTCAACATCTTCATCAATGACCACCCTCAGCAAGTTTGCTGATGACACGAAGTTGGGAGGATTGGCTGACACACCTGAAGGCTGTGCTGCCATTCAGCGAGACCTGGACAGGCTGGAGAGCCGGGCAGTAAGAAACCGGATGAGGTTTAACAAAAGCAAGTGTAGAGTCTTGCACCTAGGGAGAAATAATTGCATGCACCGGTACAGGCTGGGGGAAGAGCTGCTGGGGAGGAGCTCTGCTGAGAGGGACCTGGGCGTCCTGGTGGACGACAGATTAACCATGAGCCAGCAGTGTGCCCTTGTAGCCAAAAAAGCCAATGGCATCCTGGGGTGCATTAAAAAGAGCGTGTCCAGCAGGTCGAAGGAGGTGATCCTCCCCCTCTACTCTGCCCTGGTGAGGCCTCATCTGGAATATTGTGTCCAGTTCTGGGCTCCCCAGTAAAAAAAAGACAGGGATCTCTTAGAAAGAGTCCAGCAGAGGGCCACTAAGATGGTGAAGGGCCTGGAGCATCTCCCCAATGAGGAGAGACTGAGGGAACTGGGTCTGTTTAGCCTTGAGAAAAGAAGGCTGAGAGGGGACAGGATCCAGGTTCTATAAATATTTGAGGTGTGGGGGGCAAAGTGTTGAGGCCAGACTCTTTTCAGCAGTGTGTGGAGACGGGACAAGGGGAAACAGACAGAAACTGCACCATAGGAAGTTCTGCACTAATGTGTGCAATAACTTCTTTACGGTGAGAGTGACAGAGCACTGGAACAGGCTGCCTAGGGTGGTTGTGGAATCTCCTTCTCTGGAGATATTCAAGACCTGCCTGGATGCTGAGCTGTGCAACGTGGTGTAGGGAACCTGCTTTGGCAGGGGGCTGGACTCAGTGGTCTCTGGAGGTCCCTTCCAACCCCTACAATTCTGTGATTCTGTGAATATCATGGAGTTGTTTGGATGGGGAAAGACTACCCCTTTGAATGACCTTTTGTCAGGGCATGTCCTGGGATTCCTAGGATCCTCAAAATGCAGCACTGCTTCTGTCACTGAAAAATGGGGCTGTGTGTGGGACGGAGGCAGGGTCCATGAGTCCCTGGCCCACCTGACTGAGTATTTCCATGGTCTTAGCAAAGACATACTTACAACTTGAGAATGACAGTTAGCTGTGTTCATGGTGGCATGGCCACTTTTAATGGCCTTGAACTGTCTGAACATAACTGAAGAGGCTCAGGCTGATGCAAATCAGCTATTGAATGATAGTGTTGAAAAACTGGAAAGACAGGTGGCAGTTTTGATGGGGAAAAAACCTAATTCAATCATTCTCCTATGGAAGATCAGGAACATCTCTCTGGAAGACCATGGGGACCCTGTACAAGGGAATCTGTATAAAATGGACTCTGTAAATGAAGGCACTAAAAGGTCAGATTTTGAGGTTCCATTTGGACTAGATCTATTTGAGATCTGACTGATTGTAACCCAAAAATGAAAAAAAAAAAAAAAAAAAAAATGCAGGATAGGCTGGTGGGAGTGCCCTGACCAGTATCCAACCCCCCAAACCCTGCTGCCCATAATACAGCAGCTGAACTGATGGATATAGTACAGTGGTTTAGACAGAAACCAAGAGAGCATGCCAGCATAGCTGCTCTGGTTATGGGACATGGAGGCAGAAAGCGCTATGGTGAATGGACTGGAAATTTCAAAACTGATATCCATTACTACTAACCCTGCCCTCAGGCAAAGACTGTATGCTCTGTCCAACATAATGAGGATAGCCATTTGATCAGTGAATGATTTATGGCTGTGTGTCATATAACATGGCCAAATAAGAATGACATACCATTAAATATCAGCCTGTGGTCCTCTATGGAGGACTAACAAAATTATATTAGAGAATTAGGCATGAAAGAGGCAATCTATGAAGATGATTTTGAGAGCCCAGTCAATAAATTTTTCATCAGGAACGAGGGATCTCATCCTACAGCCATCACCTTTACATCAGTATGGGTCTATGTTATCCATACTGAACCCCCCAGTGGCCCTCAGGTGCTGTAATACAACAGGCTGCCCAATTGATGGGGAGACAAGAGTGCCTACGGCCAGATGCAGGCTCTGAATGGTGGTGGAAAGGTCTGAGAAAGGCAGAGAACCATCTGCTGCCATGACTTAGGCGTCCAGCCCCTAAGGTAATCCAGTCTGGACCCATTAGGGTCTTGAGACAACAAATGTTTAAAGACCAGATTAGAGCAGGAGTTCAGTTTAAAAAGATGGATGGACAGCATAATCAGGAAAAAATATCTGTTAAACAGGCCCAAGCACTGAGTATTTATAGTCCAACCTTTTCAAAGTCCAACCCAAACCCTGCTGCCCATAATACAGCAGCTGAACTGATGGATATAGTACAGTGGTTTAGACAGAAACCAAGAGAGCATGCCAGCATAGCTGCTCTGGTTATGGGACATGGAGGCAGAAAGTGCTATGGTGAATGGACTGGAAATTTCAAAACTGACATCCATTACTACTAACCCTGCCCTCAGGCAAAGACTTTATGCTCTTGTCTGGAGGGCTTATCGCAATAAAGATTGGCGGATTTGCTGCGTAGACCGGTCAGAACTCAGATCTGCGTTGTGCTTCCTGCGGCACCAAACGCCCAACAGTGGCAGTTCCGCTTATTGGCCAGCAGGTGGCAGCAGAGACCACGGAAAGAACGTCTGCGGGACAGACCCTGGGGATCCGTTCTTTTGATTATAGGGGAAGAACACAAAGATGGAAGAGGAGGGAAGGGGGAAAAAAAAAAGAAAAAAAAAAAATCAAACCACAGCAAACAAATAAAAACTTCTCCAAACGTAGCAAACGTGAATGTCTGTCAATAAATTAATGAGTAATTAAATTGATATCCCTTTCCCGCCCCCCTCCCCCCCCCCCCCAACTTCTGAGATGAAAAAAAACCACTTCTTTTAGAAGAAAACAGAGTAGTAACAACTTCTGTACCTACATTCACCACTCTGAGATCCTGTCTGGGTCTCCCAAGGCTTGTAAATAACCACTGGGTCGGTTCTGATGTCGCGTGATTTGTTGTCAGTTCTCTCATGGTTCTCCGGTCAGTTCTCCGGTGCCAGGATCTGCCACAGGGCATTCTGACCACGGGCATCATGTTTCTACGCTGCCGCCTGCATTTAACAGGCAATGGGACTGCCCAGCATGTGCAAGGCAGCACCTCTTTCACACCACCAGAATGTTTAAGGCTGTTGGGATTGTTGTTAGCGTCCCATTAACACTGAGGCTAGAGATACCCTTAGGATTGACATTACTATTAGCATTACTTTGATGGTGCCCTATCTGGGTCATTTCCAGGGGATGTCAGGAGTAAGGCACAGTGTCAGGAGAAAAAAGAACAGACTCTGTTACTTTATAAACGTGATAATAGAGAGAGTTCATTGGAAAAAATACAACTCTTAAATAATGCAAAGCATGCTTCTGATTGGATGCAGGCATCATCTGTTTTAATCTCTGATTAATATTACTCTTAAGGTAAAGATTATTGTTACCATAATGATTTTTTTTTTGGATTATGATCAGGGTTAAGGTTCCTTTTGCTACAAACTTCTAGCATCATTTTTGTTGTTGCATTTGGAGTTAGGGACGATTTTAGAATCAGGGTAAGGGTTAGGATTAGAGTTACATTGCTGGTTAATGCTGTTATCTTTACAGCTTCTGTGAGGGTTGGGGTCTGGGTCAGGTGTTTAAAAATGAAATGAAAAAAGAATTAAAAAAATATATTGAAAGCTTCAGATTTCCTTAATCTTTGTGGGAATCATATAATGTGCAACTCAGATCTACCTCTTCGTGCAGTGACTGCCTGTAAATTTGCTGGAGCCTAATATAATATGGCCTTGTGCTTTCCACTAACTCACCTTCATTTCATTTTCATTACATTTGCTTGGTAGTCAGATTTTGGTGTGTGGATATTTTAAAACAATCTAACTGACATTAGCAAAAAATTAAAAATAAAATTAAAAAAAATGCACAACAGCATCGTATCAATTTTTATAGATAAGATAAAGAAGAGCAGTTTCCCTTAGTTTTCTGTGCCTCTTTACTTTCTTACCCTCTCCCCTTGTGTGAGAAACTCTCAAAGTCAAAGATTTCTAGTTAGGCAAAGATGGCAGCGATAGCAGCAGTGCTTATTCATTATTGCAATACTGCGCGCACATCCCCTATTGGCAAGGGAGAAACTGCACACCAGTCAGTGAAATCAATTCTGTTCTGTGCCCTAAACCCACTGCAGGTGATGCTCTCATGGCTCTCATTGGTTGAGCATCTCAGGCTCACAGACTCCTCGAGACTGTGGCTAGGATTCATTTCCATAGAAGGTCAATTACCAACCTCTTGTTTTTAGGTCTGCCTTGTACTTTTCTGCGGACAGAGAAGGGCAATGTTTCCAAAAGTCAGTACATTCATTCTGTCCTGTGCTGGGCTCTACCCACCCTGTATTTATCTTGTGCTTGTCTCAATTCTCCCCATGTCAGAATGCCCCCAGTCTGAACTTAATTCTGTTCAGCAACTTTCTTGGTGGAAAAACTACTTATACAGCTGTTTTACAAGAGGGTTATACATTCAGTTAGGGCCTACACTATGTACTGAAAATACTGGAAACTTCCACTGCAAAAACACAATCTACCTCTCCCATCTGTGCAGCCTTGCAGACCCAGAGCATGCCAGGTTATTTCTGCTTTCATAGCATTTGCATGCTGTAGGGTGAGCACAAGGTTCTGCTGCTTGATTCTTCTGCAAGAGCTGCCTACCGGCAAATGGTTGCAGGGATGGAGGATGTGACAGAAAGCATTTGTCTCCACAAGAGCAGAGTTACATTCAGTGCAGAGTGTGAGAGTCAGGTTGGTGTGGAAAAGCACTGACACGCTGGGGATGATGCAGTGCTCACATGTCTAACACTCACAGACATTACTGTCAGAAGGATGGTGCTGTGTTGTGCTTCTACCTTTGGCAGCCCCTGGAGAAATGCTATGGCACACAGAACACCTTTGTATTGCACTGACTGCTGCCATGCAGCATGGATTTAACACACCAAATCCAGAGGAGCATGACTGCATCTAACTGCCCTGAGAAAAACTACTGTAGCTGAAGAGATGAGGAGGCAGCTGCTCATCTGCAGAACAAGCAGTACTGCCAGACATTGGGCCAGGTGAGCACCTCCTGCTGCAGCGTGATGATGACAGGGCTGGAGATGATCTGCAAAGCCAGCTTAAAAGTGGGAGACGTGAGTCAACATGGCAGGAGGACAGAGGTGTTAGGGAGCAGCCAAGGCATCAAAGAGTATCAAAAGGCTTTGAAAAGTATCACAAAGTGACAGCCAGGAAGACTGGGATATATCATGAGCAGCAACCTGGATGCTAGAGATTATTTGCTCCCATACAAAATGGTAGAGATCTTGCTGCAGACATCCCAAAGCCAGGCAAAATGGGAACCCAGAGCTCTGCCTGCACGAACCCCACAGCCATAGCATTGCAAGCTGAGCTGCCTTGCTGTTTGTTGCATTCATCCCAATCCCTGTGATTGAAGACTCAGAATGCAGTCGAGGCGATGACTGAGCATGAGAGTGACTTTATTCAATAAAAGACAGGAGGGCTTGAGAGGTCAAGGGTGAAGATGGGACTCCTCTTGTCAAGATGAGAGTGGCTCAGAGCTGGTGCTGCTGCCTGGTGCCTGGGACTGGCAGCCTGACTCTAAGTCCCCATCTAAGATGCTCAGCTTCACCTCACTGATGCTGCCCTGCTCCTGCATGGTGGTGCTGCTGCTGGGACACTCGGGCTGTGCTTGGGATGGGCAGCACTGCAAAGGCGCTGGGTCACAATCCAGGCAGGTGACTGCTGTGTCTGGCAGGCTCAGGTCAGGAGCTTCAGCAGAGCCAGGAGATATGAGAGCATGAACGTGGATGAGCCCCTTGTGTCCATCACTGTTACCATGTGGAAGGCTGTCATCCGAATTGCAGCGATTCATGCTTAATAAGAACTCTCCATTGATGGAAAGACACTGCTTGGTTTGGATCTTTGGGGTTGACAAGGGCTCGAATCACCTAGGAAGGCATAGAAACACAAGGGTTAGTTTCAAACATTTGCAAGTTGAATCATGAAAGGTTGTTGATACTTGGTAATAGAGTGGCGGCAGGAAGAAGCAAGTAGGCTTGAAGCAGCATAGCCACTGTCTTGAAAGTGATCCTCATTCAGGTCCAGCTCGTGTGTTGTTTCACTGTAATCTGCTTCTTTGGGCCTACCTAGTGGGCAGCAACACTCGAGCTGTTACTGATATCATTGAAAAGAACTGGAGACAATTGTTCTGTTCCTAAGAGCTTCAAGGTGCCTAGAAGCACAAATAGAAACCAGCAGTATTTCATCACTTCACCAAAAGGAAGGTCAAACACCTGAGCTGTGAAGAGCAGTTACAGAACCTATGCATAAGATCACACCAGACATACTTTGTTCTAACAACAGTTATGGCACATAGTCCATTTCCTTCAATATTCCCAAAATGAAATGATGTGGAGCATTACAGGGAAAGAAACACTGCACACAGACACTATGACCCTGATTAGACTCAAGCAGCAGACTTAAAACAAGTCAGAGTTTTTGATTCCAGGATATTTCAGGACCTATCGTGTGAAATTCAGTTACACAACAGTGCCTAGGTGCCTGCGTTTCAAGCAACTTTCAGATCACAGCCATGTAAAATAAAAACAAATTCAGTGCAGAAATAGCAAGCCTGTACCTTAATACTCATGAGATTATCCATTTTTTACTGCATTCTGACTAAGTTCTAAAACTTGCTCATCCCAGTTCACTTCAACAAGTTCCACCAATTCAAGCAACGCAGTTCTGAGATCCTGTGTATGTTGTGCAGATAGAATTGAACAGTGCAGAAATAGTCTCTGACAGCTTTAAGAGCTCCGTTCTGCTTACAAACTCTCAGTCCAAAACTATTCAGTTTTAAGGAAATGAACACCTGAAGCAGTTGGATCATCTGCCATTTGCCGCATTCTGCTTCTTGGCATCATGATTAGCACAAAGGGTTTTCTGCTGTCCTGCAGAGATGGAAAAAGTCCTGCTTACAAATGGACCAAGTTTCAGTGTACAGCAGAGTTTGTACCAGACTAATAAGCCACGTCATTCAATTCATTTGCTCAGGTTGTTATGCACTCCGAAAGGAAACAGAACTAACTGCTGGATTCTGAAGGCAATCTGTGGGATCCTACATTACCTCCTGATTCTGGAAGAGGAAATTCTAATAGCAAATGCAGAACTTTGATCTTTGTAGACATGAGAAGAGCTGGCATTTAGGAACATTCATTTCAGGGAAATCAAATGATGTGTCTGTATTTTTACTACAGATAGTATAGGGAGCAGCCAGTTGAAGAACCAGATACAAAAAATCCAGACCATTGGCAGGAAAATACTTCTCCTTAAATTCTGTATGCTATCATGGTACAGAATTAGGCTACAGTGCCACATAGGCCAACCAAGCGTAGAACCAATTCCACTAAATACTGGTAGACAAAGCAGCAAAAACAGGGACAATATTCAGCAGACAGGCCTTTCTACTCACAGCTCAGCATGTTCTGCCATCCGAAAAGCAAGGCCTCTTGTCAAGCTCAGCTATTTCCCTTCTCAGTGTATTCTAGCACCACTGATACCCACTGGTATCCTCCTGTAGAGTGCCATCATATTGTCATCATCCAAAGGGAAAACCCACACAGCAGAGCATACAGCACTACACCCATGCTCCAAATATCCGCCTGAAAAACAAAAAGACAAGCTTACAAACCTGAAGCACCTCAAATGGCTTCCTGACAGACTGGATTGTCTGCCCTTGCCAAAGCCCACATATAGCCCATGAAAAGCTGGCTCTTTCCCTCAGGAAAAAGAGCCTTATCGTCCCAGAGAAAGCATATAACCCTCATTCAATTGCCCTTTCACTCAGCTTAGAGCACTACTAAAACCAGCATCTTCACCTTAGCTCATCACACTGCTGCACTTCCTTTTACAAGGATTTCACTGGCAAAAATGAAATCAAAGCCGTCACAAGGGATTTAGCACAGTTACGTGTTACTGGCTACGAGAGCTGTCAGCACAGTCACCTGTCTGGCTTTGCTGCTGTTCTATTTATGTACAGGCACAACAAGGTTCAGACACCTCACAGTGCAGTTCTCACTTTGACTGTAAAGAAAAAGGAGGCTTGAAAAGCAGCGTGTGGAAAACAAAGAAACAAGAATTACAACAACAGTGGGGCCATGGCACTTGTAGGAATTGCTCCGCCTTTAACAGCGATTCAAGAAGGATGAGGGCATTCCAAACCAGACCAGTTTGGACAGATTAACAACTGCAAGTAGTGGGTTCCAAAATTCCAGACATGAAATCAAAGCTGGAAAAACTCTTCACATTTTCATCTCTCAATTTTTAGTACATTGTGCATTACAACGGAAACAATTCTTCACATACAACTTGGAAGCTAAAGACAAGTCTGACAAAACAGACTGCACAAAAATGATGGATAATTAACAGAGCAAATTGCTCTTTCAAAAACTTAGTAATAGAAAGAGATCTCTGAAGTTGCTGTTCTGTAGAGCACCAAAGCAGTCGCTTGAGGCAGTTCAGGATTAGCCAGAGACAAACCAGCCAGCTGTGTGAACTGAGACCAATTGCACTTCTTCTATTTTACTTTCATTCTATGTGACCTCACTAAGCAAATATTGTCTAAGACCATGAGTATCACATAAATGTGCAGATCTCAAGCTGCTCACTTATCTAGTACCCTTGGCATGATGCTTTATTTTCCTCAGCTATTCATCTAGTTTGTGCCTGTTGATTGTGCAACAACAGCCTGTTGGTCTCGATTACCTGTAAGAGGCTTTAAATTTGGCCAGGAAAAATCATTTGAGGATAAGTAATTATCTGGGACTCAGTAAGGCAGTCTTCCCATGCTTTCATAACAGCCGAGATACACACACACACAAACTCATGGAACCCCACTGCTTTGCACAATCCTGTGCACACTCACATGTGTCATGCACTGATTTCCCAGCCAGTCCTCATGGGGTCTATTACTTAGGACAGGAGTGCAGGGGAGCAGCCAGAAGCTGTTTGCATTCCCTGCTGTCTGCTGGGCAGCTTTGCTGGAGATGCTTGGGTTGCTTTGCTTTTCCTTGGGAGGTGGGAAGGAGCTTTGGGTTGGAGGCACATCCCGTGCCAGAGCATCCCAATGGCACGTGTGGGGCACTGATCTGCAGCAGATGAAGGGGAGGAGGTCCCAGCACAGCCCTGCACCATGCTCTGCCACACTGGGCAGCTTGTTCCTGGCTCAGCAGCGTCATCAGACAAGAAGCAGGGAAGGAAATCAAGGATGGGGGGTACCATCAAACGCAGTTAGTGCATGCCTGTGCAAGACAAACAGACCCAGAGCTTGCGGGTTATTCCTGCTTTTGTAGCATTTGTGTGCTGTAGCTGAGCAAAAGGTTCTGCTGCTTGAATCTTCTTCTGCAAGAGCCACCTACCGGTAAATGTCTGCAGGGATGGAGGATGTGACAGAAAGCATTTGTCTCCATGACAGCGTAGTTACACTTGGTCTAGAGAGTGAGAGAGGCAGGCAGCACTGCCTGATGTTGGTCAGGGCGAGCTCCTCCTGCTGCAGCGCGATGATGGCAGGGCTAGAGATGATCTGCAGGGACAGCTCACAGGTGGGAGCCAGGAATGGACACGGCGGGAAGACAGAGGTGTTAGGGAGCAGCCACGGCATCAAAGAGCATCAAAAGGCCCTGAAAAGCATCACAGCCACAGCCAGGAAGCTTGGGGTTTTCATGAGCAGCATCCAGGATGCTAGAGACTATTTGCTGCCATACACAACGGCAGCAGAGCTCTCGCTGCAGGCATCCCAAAGTCAGGCAAAATGGGAACACACCCAGAGCTCGGCCGCACAAACCCCACAGCCAGAGTGTTGTAAGCTGAGCTGCCTTGCAGTTTCTTGCACTCATCCCAATCTCTGCGAATGAAAACTCGGAATTCAGTCAAGGCATTGATTGAGCACGAGCGTGCCTTTATTCAATAGGAGAAAGGAGGGGGTGTGAGGTCTGGAGGAAAGATGGGACTCATCCTCTCTTGTAATCATGAGAGCTGCTCAGAGACCGTGCTGTTGCCCGGAGCCTGGGACTCGTGTCCTGATTCTGTGCCCCCCTGCGAGATGCTCAGCTTCTCCTCGGTGATGCTGACCTGAGCCTGCATGGTGGTGCTGCTGTCGGGGCACTCAGGCTGTGCTTGGGCTGGGCTGCACTGCAGAGACATTGAGTCCAGGCTGGTGCCTGAGGTGTCTGGTGGGCTCAGGTCAGCAGCTTCAGTAGGGATGGGATGAATGAAGGCTTCAACGATGATGACCTTCTTCTCTTGATAGCTGATGTTATACGGAAGGCTTTCATCTGAACTGCAGCATTCTGTGCTTAGTAACAACTCTTCATTGATGGAAGATGCGTCATCGTAACATGCCCTGCGTCTTGGGGATATACAAGGGCTCGGGTCACCTAGGAAGGAGCAGATGTACAGCAGTTAGTGTCGAACGTTCGCAAGATGAACCATGGAGATTCTTGACATTTGGCTATGTAGTGGTGGTGGGCAGAAGCAAATAGGCTTCTAGCAACAGTGTCACTGTCTTGAAAGTGATCCACGTGCAGGTCCAGCTCTTGTGTTGACAAGAGACTCATTTGGGAAAGACAGGGATCAACTGAAGATGTCAGGCACGGGCTTGAACGCCAGAAGGAGGTACAAGCCCACTGAAAGCATGAATTCTACCTGTGTTGCTGACAAGCAGTGTTTTGTAAGCTGGACTTGCACCCTTACCTGCCAGGACCAAGACTTCTGCTTCAGAGGGCTCCCTGGCACTGCTCTGCAGTTGGTGTTTGGCCACAGGGGATGGTTTGCCCAGGCAGAAGCAGGAACACCAACTGCCAGCTGCTGACTCTGCCCTCTTCCTGGGAGAACTCATTCTGCAGAGAAAACAGAGCATGCTGTCAGACGTGGTGCAGGGTGATGGAAGAGCTGCACCGAGCCCTGGCCAAAAGTTGCCTGTTCTGGGCACTGCCTGCTTTCTGCTGAAACACAGCTTAGAAACGCCCTCTGTTTCAAACAGCAGAGGATGCTTCCATTCCTACAGCTCAGCCCTCAAGTCCTGAAGGCTAAATACCTCTCAACGATGTCAAGCAAGGACATGGATCCGGAGAATGTCGGAGGCTCAGGCTGCTTTGCTCTCCCAGGGCTGACCTTCACCAGGGAACAAAGGCCGTTGATGAGCTTGCCCCATTTCTTTGGCTCTGCGCAACAAAACAAAGAAACCAGTTCATTTCAGGCCTGGCTCGGTTGGACGAAGCTGAGCGCAATGCATTCGACAGAGCATGTAACAACGGGAAGAACATTCCCAACAAGGACACGCAAGAATGGATTTTCCCCATCCCTGGAGGTGCCCAAGGAGATTACTGTAGTTCTCTTTCTAAGCTTGCTGAACTTGGGCATAAACAAACCCCCTGAAAGTAACGTTCTGACCCTATTTGACTAACTCGCATTGTCAAATGTAAATTACGCACCTGGCTTTGGCAATGAATTGAGGAGGGAATCGGGAACTTTTCCGCTGATGAGTTCCATGCACTCACCAGGGAAAAGCCCAACCTGTAATTAGAACAAAAAGACAGGTGAGCATTAGCCCGAGCCCAGAGCCAAAGGGAAGGTCCACTGACAGTGACACAGGGCAACTGTTTGCATCCAGCAGCCATCCTGTGCAGGCAGAGCAGCTCCAAGCTGAGATTCCCAACTCTACTGAAGTTGTGCTCTCTAGTCAAAAACGTGTGCCTACCTCAAAGCCACGCTTGCCTCTCCACCAGGGGCTCAGCCTGTTGATATGTCCTCATATCAACAATGCTCACCAGATCTCCGACCTGAAAGAGATTGAAACATCAATCCCAGATTCAGCAAATCTGGTAGGAAAACAAAGCAGAAAGGACTGCCCTCTTCTATGCACGACAACACGGAACGCCTGGAACTGCTTACCTCCAGAGAGAGCTCATCTGGCCCCTGGGCGACGTGGCTCTTAATAACATGGGCTGCCGCAAATGCTGGTACGTTTAAAGATGACATAGCACGCACCAGCTGCGGCTTCTGCATGTTATCAGCCTGCAAAACAGAGAACAGGCCGTGGTCAGGAGCTGAGGACAAACCAGGAGGATTTCAAGGTGAGGAGCACATCTGCAGAGAAAGCTGCAGCAAATGCGCTCCGTCCTTCTCAGGAGCACTTCAGAAGGAGCTGCACGTCTCATAGCTCTGGAGCAGCACTTCTTCCCCACCCTTCACTACTCCAAGCAGCTCCAACAAACTTCTCAGAAGAAATCCAGGCCAGCACAGACCTGGCAGACCAGAACCAAGTGCAGCTTGTGTGACGGCAGTGCCCACTCCTTGCTTCCACCCTGCTCCAGCAGGTTAAGGAGTCTGAGCCTCACTGGCCTTTGACAACTCAAGACTTTCAGCACCTCATGCCAACATTTCTCACTAAGATACACCTCAGGCATTGAATTCTCTTCTCACTACCTCCTCCCAGTCCTCCCCTAGGAACAGAAACCATTCAGATTCTACAGCAAACACATCTACCCTGCAAGAGCACACTGAACCACCTGCAACAATGAAACATGGTTTTGGAGAGTGGGTATGAAAACACACCTTTAGACAGCTGTCTCCCTGTAGCCAAAAGGAAACCAAGCAGCAAAAGAAGAGTCCAGCCTGAAATATGCCCATGCTACTAGCCCAGGTTTTTCACAGTCAATGCAGAATCCATCCTGCTCTTGAGTTAACAAATGACCAGTGGGTCTCCCCTTGCTCCACCCCTTCTCCTTCAAAGCCAGAAAAAGAAAGAAAAACAAGTAGAAGAAAACCCAGACGTACCTTTCCACACACAAAGCAGAAAGTGGAACAGCAGTTGTCTCCTTCCTGAGACATGGTGGGGCGCATCCCAGAGGAAGCCCAAGTTCTTTGCTTCTCTCCACAGGGACTTCAAGCACTCTTGGCAAGAGCTGCTTTGGTTCTTTCTTCAATTGCTTCCATCACCAGAATCTCCTTTGGAAAAGGAACCCGAATGAAAGAATCAGCAAATGAAAAAGAATGAGCAATAGCCACTTTACCAGCTTTCTTCTGACACTCAATTTAGACTCTTGACTCGGGCAAGGTCTTAAAATCAGCTGGTTACAAGAACTGTCCCAAAATATATCCAACATCTGTACAGCTGCCATTATTTCTGACAGCGAGTGTAATCACAGAATCATAGAATGGCCCGGGTTGGAAGGGACCTCAAGGATCATGAAGATCAATCACCTCCCTGTCCCTGCTGGCCATCCCCTCTTCTGATGGAGCCCAGGGGACCATTTGCTCTCTGAGCTGCAAGAGCACGCTGATGGCTCACGTTCTGTTTTTCATCCACCAGGACCCCCAGGTCCTTCTCTGCGGGGCTTCTCTTAAGGACTGCTCCTCCCAGTCTGTAGAAATGCCTGGGATTCCTCCAGCCCAAGTGCAAAACCTTGCACTTTGCTGTGTTGAACCTCATTAAATTCACCTAGGCCAACCTCTCGGTTGAGCTCCCTCTGAATGGCATCCCTTCCTTCCACTGCGTCAGCCGCACCACTCAGCAAACAGCAGAGGGTGCACTCCATTGCATCATTGGTGTCTCTGATAACCATGTAAAAAAGCACTGGTCCCAAGACAGACTC
Organism: Coturnix japonica; assembly: GCF_054131305.1. Lineage (NCBI taxonomy): Eukaryota > Metazoa > Chordata > Aves > Galliformes > Phasianidae > Coturnix > Coturnix japonica. The sequence continues at coordinate 17,463,676 of NC_140672.1, read as the reverse complement.
CTGGATGACACCACTTGTTATCGGCCTCCACCTGGACATCAAACCATGAGTCACCACCCTCTGTCCTCTACAAAACCTCTTTGTCTTCTACTCCTGCTGCAGCTGCAATGGCTGCACCAGCATGACTCACGTGTTTGACAATCCTCCAGCTCTGGCCTAGCCATGCACAGCAGCAGTCCGTCTCCCTCCCAGCTCACTCACCAGTGTGCTGCTGTGCCCCAAATTCAGTGCAGCAGCATTGAGAGCAGGCAGCACCCATCACCCTCCTCTAACTCTCTCTGCCAGCTGCGATGAGGACTGACACAGCACGCCCACCCCAGCCCAGCTTTTCTGCTGAGACACCTCCCAGCAACCACCCAGCACCAATCCCAGTTGCTGCAAACTGTCTGAGAGCCTGCTGGAGTGCACTGACAATAACTTTGTGGGCCAAGCATTAAGCACACCAAGCAGAAGGGAAGCATTACTGGACATGGTGCACAGCAGGGGTTAAGACTGGAGGTGGTCAGGGCTGTAGTGACCATGCCCTCCTAGAGTTCCTCATCTCAAGGAATGTGTGCCTGGCAAAAAGCAAAGTCAGGACCCTGAGCTTCAGGAGAGTCAGCTGCAGGCTGTTCAAAGAATTCTTGCATGAGAGACACTGGAAAACTGTTTTTAGGGGTAAAGGAATGGAAAAGAGATGGTAACTTTCTCAGAAAACCTTTCTCAGAGCTGGAGCTCTGAGCTCCATCCCGACCACACGAAACACAGCAGAGGAGGCAGGAAAGCAGCATGGCTGAACCTGCTGGTTACAGGGAGCAACAAGAAGGAAATGGAGAAACAGCGGAAACGGAGACATGCAGCCTGGTCGCTTTGGTGGCCTTCTACAGTGGAGTGACAGCATCAGTAGGGAAAGGAAAAGCAACTGACATCACTCAGCCAGACTTTTGCAAGGACTTCGATGTTGAGCAAGTTTCCTGTTAGAACTCAGTGTGAACAAATCTACCACTGAGCAACACCCTGAGCCCCCACTCACCTCAGCAGAGGAAAGCCTGCACCCCAGCCTTCCGCCTATTCTGCTCCATTGATGGAAGCACACCGGGCATCATTGCTACTCACCCGACCAATGATGATAGGGGCAGAAAAGGGAATTCCTCTTTACCTTTCAGATGAAAAATTGATGACTGTGTGGAACCTTCCCAGTACCGCTGCGGGGCCTTCCTTTACTTGTATCCTGCTGCTCCGTGTCACAGTGGGAGAGCTGCTCTGGCCTCTCCTCTCAGCCTGTGCCTCCTGCAGTGTGAGCAGCTTTGTGGATAGAGGAGACACGCACACAGACTTGGGCCTGGATAGAGAACTGTGCCCTACAACATAGGTACATTTACATCATGCTCTTTTCCTTGTGTGTGAGCAATCCTTGCTCTTTTCAGATGGTACTATGAGCGTGTGACACCCCAAACACATAGTTAGCATCTGTCCATATCATTAAGGCTCTCGTCAAGGCAGTTATTTCAGCCTTCTGAGGGGTAGTCCCCACGGCTGATGGTTGTGCTTCCATTCCCTGCTCAGTAGCAGTTACTGCATGTCCTGCCTTACAGCCTCCTTGTCTCACAAAACTGCAGCTGCTGGTAAACCAGGCGTCTTCTGCATCTTCTAAGGGTTCGTCCTTCAGCTCCGACCGACTGGATGTAATGTGCAGCATCAGTTGTTTCAAAGCAGTGATGTCATCCTGGTTCTCCACCAGGGGAGTTCCGCTAAGGAAAGATACTGGGTTGGCAATAGTAGTTACAATTATTTCTATATCACCCTGCTCTACCAGGATGGCCTGGTATTGCGGGAATCTTTGGGGTGAACAGATGCCATTCAGAGGGACCTTGACAGGCTGGAAAGCTGGGCTCGGGTGAACCTAATGAGGTTCAACACAGCAAAGTGCAAGGTTTTGCACTTGGGCCGGAAGAACCCCAGGCACCTGTACAGGCTGGGAGGAGTTGTCCTTGAGAGCAGCTCGGCTGAAAAAGACCTAGGGGTCCTGATAGATGAGAAACTTAACATGAGCCAGCAGTGCGCTCTGGCAGCCCGGAAAGCAAATGGGATCCTGGGCTCCATCAGGAGAGGGGTGGTCAGCAGGGATAGGGAGGTGATCGTCCCTCTCTACTCTGCTCTTGTGAGGCCCCATCTGGAGTACTGTGTCCAGGTGCGGAGCCCTCAGTACAAAAAAGATATGGAGATTTTGGAAAGGGTCCAGAGGAGGGACAGGAAGATGATCAGGGGGCTGGAGCACCTCCCCTATGAGGACAGGCTGAGGGAGTTGGGTTTGTTCAGCCTGGAGAAGAGAAGGTTGCGGGGTGACCTCATTGCAGCCTTTCAGTACCTGAAGGGAACTTACTCCCAGGAGGGGAGTAAACTCTTCGAAAGGGCTGATAATAGCAGGACTAGGGGAAATGGTTTTAAGTTGAAGGAGGGAAGATTTAGGTTGGATGTTAGGGGAAAGTTCTTTACTAGAAGGGTGGTTAGGTCCTGGAACAGGCTGCCCAGTGAGGTTGTGGATGCCCCGTCCTTGGAGGTGTTCAAGACCAGGTTGGACGGGGCCCTGGGCAACCTGATCTAGTAAAGGCGTATGTTTGGTGGCCCTGCTAGGCAGGGGGGTTGGAACTACATGATCCTTGAGGTCCCTTCCAACCCGGGTAATTCTGTGATTCTGTGATTCTGTGGGGTGAAAGCCAATGTCCCCCTTTTGCCTCCAATACAGTAAACACTGCATGAGATATTAAAACTGGTATCCTTTGGCCCAGTGTAGATTGATGGGCTTCTTGAATATTGAGCACCAGTGCACCCTGGATATCCCTTACTCACTTCAAGCTGTTTCAAGTTTACCATCAGTCCGTAGCTGTGTATCCATGGTCGGCACCCTCCTGTCATTCCTGGCAACGTATGGAGTTCCTTGGCAGTTTGCAGCTCAGGGGTTGAGCAGATGGCTTCTTTCTTGGCAGTCCTTAAGGTTCAAAGTCCAGCTGTCATCTCCTATCCCAAATACGTCACTTGCTGCTGAGTTAGTTGTGCTTTCTGTAAACCAAGAAACTCAGCAAACTCTCAGTCTATTGTACACAGTCCTTTTTTTGCTGTGGCACCCACGTGCTCCAGTAAAGTTCCACCCTAGGATGGAGGATCCCAGGTCTCAGGCTCACGAGTTGACCAGTTCTCAACAATCATTTAGCTGTTCTCACAACCCTGGGTAACACTGTCCAGGTTCACTGAGTCTCTTCTCCCTCTATTAGGGAGAACAGATACACGCAAGTACTCGTATGCTATCATGAGGAATTCAGTAGGTTACATTTAATTTAGAAGCATGATGCAATCAAAAGCTCGCTTAAATAAAAGCATACCCTTTTCTTTCACTCAAAATAATAGCCCAGAAAAAAATAAAAACAAAACAAAACTCTCATCATAATTGTTAAAGAAATTATCTACTAAATCTCGATGGAGAGTGGAGACACATGCTAGTTTTAGGAACACAGCACTTATCTCATTATCTGAATGCATCTCAAGGCATGCTCCTTGTGAAACTGTGAGAACTTCTATCATTAACAGACGTGTACCATGCCCTGATATATGGTTAAACCGCTTGCAGTGCACTGTCAGATGTACAGGATGGCAGCTGTATGTGCTGTGACCAAATAAACCCCACACTGAAACCTTTCAGAATTTTAGGACCTACAAGTACTGCATTCATATTAAAAGTAAAAAATTCCTAAGCTACACATGTTCTAGGTTTCCATTTGTTAGATACAACATACCTTTGGAAGTAGGCGCCTAAAAAGATATGCCTTCTACTTGCTTCTCTGTCTGGCTCTTCGAAAAGAAGGCCTTTGGAGCAGGAAATGCAAAGGGCAGCTCATTTCTTAACACTGACTCTGCATCAACATTCTCTGTGTTTGCACGCTTCTTAGATGCCACTTTTCTTGTCACTGGAGTTGACAGTGTGAATTCCATATCACCCAGTTGAGTATCATGCCTCGAATGGTGCCAGAGACGGAACAAAAGGTTTTCTGATCACAGCCGGAGAAGTTACTGTCAAAGAAATTCTAACAGCTGAGAAGGTCAGACACAATGCTTATAAAAATATCATACATTATTTGGCTATTGAACAAAACAGTTGAAAACTCTGATTCTCTCCTAGAATAAGTTCGTTTCTTATAGACTGTCAAACACCATTTTTTTATTTGTTCATCTCAATTCTCCATTGAGGATTAACCCTCACCAGCTTATCTAAACATAAATATGAATTATCACTTGGTTTAGTTAAAAATTTGAATAATATCACAGTGGATTTTGTTGTCCAACACAGTAAGATTGAATTTCTTTCGGTACCTTTCAACCTCTGCCTACCTCCAGCCTAACTCCAGAAACTTATTAACTGTGCCTTATCGCTTCCCATTGTGTTTTAAAATCCTCACTGACTCCTTTACTTGTTCCCTTGCTTGCTGTTTCTGTGCAAACCAAACACTGGAGTTAGGGATCACGTCAAACCAACCATGGCCTACAGGTAGAAGGCAACAAAATTTATGCTTAACATACTTCTTTGCTCTATCTTTATCTTCCTTTGGTCAAGGTCCACTAGATACTTAAATATGGAGTAAGCACTAGATACAATGAGAAGCAGATTTCTAGATTAAGAGCTGTATTTTTTCTGTAAGAAACTAGCTGTACATCTTCACACACCTGCTTTGTTTTCTGAGTATTTAGATCGAGTGGAGATTCTTCAAACACTGAAGCTACATCAGAAAATTCCATGGATCCAAACGCATCTGGCACATGGCTGCAGTCTGGCACATCTTCATATGCCAGAGCCTTTTCAGACAGAAATGTTCCACCGAGATTCTTTTGCAGAATTAGAAGGAAGATTTCATCAGAAGATTTCACCACTAAAGTCTAAATAAGATTGGTTTGCAAGTTCCAAACTATGGCTAACAGCTAATGGAAGTCCACAGGCCAGCAGCAACAACTTTTATATTATGTTCTTAATATTCTAATTGTTGATATGACGTTCATATAAAGAGCAGAAGGGAAATTACTCTTAGAGCTCAAGTCATCTTTCACAGCCTGCGTCAACAAGAGCAGCACCTCATAGCCTTTGGTTTCAAGACCTGGACCACAAGCTAGCTAATGATTTTACACAGAATTCCAGAGTTCAAGTCACTGTTTACATTAGGGCTGAAATTGTACTGAAAGCCTTCAAGTTCATCACACTTAATTATCACTGGCACCACACATAACTCCACGTTACATATGTGATCACACGCAACCTGGCAACTTCAGACAATTCCCAAAGCACTCCACTTGCACTTGGCTACTAAAGTACAGAAAAAGGAATTAACATCAGAAATAGCTGCAGTCAAAACCATCTAAGAATCCAAGTCTCCAGGAAACAAGGAAAGCAAATCCTCTCCAGGACTGTGTTCTAAAAAGGAAACAGATCAGAAAGGTGAGTTCTTCCCCCCTTTGACCACCCACTCATGTAACGTCCATGTCATTTCTAAGTATGCTGCCCAGACCAAGACTGAGGATGCTTCAGAAGAAGACCTTCCCTGCTAAGCCAAACAGAACAAGTAAGGTACCAAAATATGTAGAGCCAAACGAGGAAAGGTGCTCTAAGAAGGTAAGCATCACAAGAGACCAACAGGAATACTTACACAATCCAAACAATGCACAGTTTCTGTTCCACAAGCTGCCAAGAGGAATGTGTGCAGTACTCACAGCGCACCATGTACACTGCTTACTGCAGTCATACTGCTTCGTAGGACCAGCCCAACTTACTAAAACACTTTAATGAGCAATCCGAACTGTCTGGATCAGCACGGTTCACTTGGAAGGGACCTTCACAGATAAACCTGAAGAGGTGAGGCGACTGCACTATCTAAACCTTAAAGCATATAGGACCTTAAAGCATAAGCTTAAAGCACAGAAGCATGACCAGCAGGTCGAGGGAGGTGGTGCTGCCCCTCCACACTCCTCTCATTGAAACCCCATCTGGAGCACTGCACGCAGTTCTGGAGCCCTCAACACAAGAAGGACTTGGAGATGTTCAGGCAGGTCCAGAGGAGGGCCATGAAGGTGATCAGAGAGGGCTGAAAGCACCTCTACTATGTGCACAGGCTGAGAGAGATGGGGCTCTTCAGCCTGGAGAAGACTCCAAGGAGACCTTAGAGTGGCCTTCCAGTATCTGAAGAGGGCCTACAGGGAAGGCTGGGGAGGGACTTTTCATAAGGGCAGGTAGCAACAGAATGAGGGGAAATGGCTTTACATGGGAAGAAGGTAGATTAGGATTGGATATTAGGAAGAAATGCTTTACTGTGGGTGTGGTGAGACACTGGAGCAGGTTGCCCAGCAAGGCTCCAATATGATTGCTTTGCAAGTTCCAAACTATGGCTAACAGCTAATGGAAGTCCTCAGTCCAGCAGCACAAAATTTTATATTATCTTCTTAATATTCTAATTGTGGATTTGACGTTCATATAAAGAGCAGAAGGGAAATTACTCTTAGAGCTCAAGTCATCTTTCACAGCCTGCGTCAACAAGAGCAGCACCTCACAGCCTTTGGTTTGAAGACCCGGACCACAAGCTAGCTAATGATTTTACACAGAATTCCAGAGTTCAAGTCATTGTTTATGTTAGGGCTGCAATTCTACTGAAAGCCTTCCAGTTCATCACACTTCATTATCAATGGCACCACAGATACCTCACAAAGAAGCATTATGACACCACAAAGGGGCATTATGACGTCAGAAAGGGCATTATGACATCACAAAGGGCATTATGAATCACAAAGGAGCATTATGACATCACAAAGGAGCATTATGACGTCTCAAAGGGCATTATGACGTCACAAAGGGCGTTATGACACCACAAAGAAGCATTATGACATCACAAAGGGGAATTATGACGTCAAAAAGGGTCATTATGACGTCTGAAAGGGGCATTGTGATGTCACAAAGGGGTGTTATGACATCACAAAGGGGTATTGTGACATCACAAAAGAGCATTAAGACATCACAAAGGGGAATTAAGACGTCACAAAGGGCATTATGACGTCACAAAGAGGCATTATCACGTCACAAAGAGGCATTATGAAAACAAAGGAGCCTTATGACGTCTCAAATGGCATTATGACATCACAAAGGGCATTATGACGTCACAAAGGGGCATTAAGACATCACAATGGGTCATTATGACGTCAGAAAGGGGCATTATGGCATCAGAAAGGTGCATTATGATGTCACAAAGGGTGTTATGATGTCACAAAGGGGCATTATGATGTCACAAAGGGGCGCTGGGAAAAGATCTCTGTGTGGAGATTGCTTCTACTAGAGGTAGTTCTATAAGACTGTTATATAGAGCTGTGCAGGGGCTGTAAATCTGTCTGCAGAGGGTGATGATCAGTTCCAAGTGTCTGCAGTCAATGCTCATGGACAGAGCCCATCCAACCTGGCCTTGAATGCCTGCAGGCCTTGAATGGGGCATCCACAGCCTCCTTGGGCAACCTGTTCCAGTGTGTCACCACCCTCTGAGCAAAAAACATCTACCTAAGATCCAACCTATACCTCCCCAGTCTCAGTTTTAAACCATTCCCCCTTGTCCTATCATTATCCACCCTCATAAACAGCCATTCCCCCTCCTGTTTATACGCTCCCTTCAAGTACTCAAAGGCCACAATGAGGTCTCCCCACAGCCTTCCATTCTCCAGGCTAAACAAGCCCAGATCCCTCCACCTTTCCTCATAGGAGAGCTGCTCCAGCCCTCTGATCATCACAGTGGCCCTCCTCTGGACCCCCCCCAACAGCTCCACATCCTTCCCAGGCCTGGACACAGTGCTGCAAATATGGCCTCACAAGAGCTGAGCAGGAGGGGACAATCACCTCCCTCTCCTGCTGGCCACCCCTTTTTCAGTGCAGCCCAGAACACACATGGATCTATCTTTTCCATACGGATATTCCCATCTGTGTACATATATATACCACACCTACACCCCCACAATCTGCTACAACTCCATAGAATTTTCAAGGTTGGAAAAGACCTGGATGATCTTATGATCTTATGATGTCAGATCTTATGATCTGGATGATCTTATGATCATCCAGTCCAACCATCACCAATACTTCCCAGTTAAATCACATCCCTCAACACAACACCCAAACTTTTTGTGAACTTCCCAGGGTTGGTGACTCTACATGAGAGAAAAGGGCACTCAGATAAGGGATTCTGCATTTGCTATTAGCAGAGGTGGGATGAGACTGAGCACTGCCCCAGTTCCTGGGATAATGCAGAAGGGCTGAGACCTTCCAGCTGCTTCCACCCAGGGTCACACAGCAAAGCCGACCCTGCAGGAGTCTGCATCATTCTTTGCATGGCATTGCTAAGAGGAAGATCCCCCCCCTACCCTTGGCTCTACACTCCAGCTGCTGTCTGCCATCTGTAAAGCCACCACAGCTCTCCTACTGGAGTTCCCATCTGCACAGTGACAGCTTGGTTTCTTCTTACTGTCAAAGCAGCCACAGCCTCAGTGCTTCTCAAATCTCCCCTTTTCAGCTGATTTCCTCTTTCTTGTGGCTGGGCAATTCCTCCCTCTCACAGTCATCCCTCTGCCCCACTCTGTGCCCACAGACCCAGAGAGGGCACACAGAGCCAGCCCTGTCCCAGCTGCTGCTGCTTCACATCTGACAGTCTCAGGAGCTGAGATCCAGGCCGAGACAGCAATGCCCAGACATGGTTTGTAGGACGTTTGTGATAGGAAATAGGGAGGCTTGTGATTAAACCTGCCCCCTAAGGAGGAAGGCAATGCTGCCTGCAGCCCCAGCAGGCATTACAAAACATCCCCATTTACAGGAGGGTTTTAAATAGCACAATTCAGGAACTACAACTGCACAAATTCCCGCATGCCCTGGAATAAGTTTGGGAATGGACATGGTTCTACCACCTGTGCAATGCCATAGAAATAACAACCATCCACCTGTAAACCTCCATCCTCTCCCCTGCTGCACAAAGGGAAGCTCAACAGCAGTGCACAAATGTCCCAGCAATGTCTGAGCACTGCTCTGTGCATCCCAACCTGCTCATCCCATCCACTCCTGGCTGGGCAGCAGGATTGGGGTGGCACATTGCAATGGGCACAGAGGAACATGGAAGCCCCACACATGTGAGGAAGGGGCTGGCTGTGCTCCACACTCACGTTATCAGACGTGATTTGCCCTTCTGTGGGGAGCCTCTGCTCTTTCCCAGCTCATCCTCCAGCGTCTGGGACTCCAGGATCTCATTCAGGCTGTTGTTGGCTGCGGGGCAGCTCCATGAAGAGCCTCCCCTCCACCGACCGGCACACAACAGCCGCTCCCGCGCACTGCGGCTCAGCCAATCGGAGCCGGCGGAGCTGCCGCTGCCCGATGGGACCCCCCCCCCCCACATATTAACCCCCCAGACGAGGAAGAGGAGGAGGAGAGCGACGAGGAGCTGCCGCAGGAGCTGACGTTGGGGCGGGGGGGCAACGCGGGGGGGGGGTCGGCAGTGGGGGGTGGGGGAGGGGGTGGGGCAGCATTACCCCCGGACCCCGTGGACCCCCCCCAGCCAAAGTGCTGCTCTCCGACCCCCGCGGGCTCTTTGTGCAGCCGCTGCCCTCCAGTTATAGGACCCCCCCCCCCATATTGCGCTTTGCTCACCCCCACCTCCGGAACCCCCCCCCCACTCACCACATCGCCCCCCCCCCCCCGGGTGGGGTTATGGGGGGTGGGGTGGGGTCGACGATGTGCCGTAAGCCGCGCCGGGGTCGTGTGACAAACCCCCCCCCCATCAAGATGAATGGGGCGCTGTCGGGGGGGGGCTCAGCCGTAAGGATAAAGCAGGGGGGTTAATGACGGGGGGGGGCAGTGCTATAGGGAACGCAACTAATCTAAGCCCCCCCCCCCCACATTAACACCCCATTGTGTGTGGGGGTGGTGGGGGTGGGGCACACAATAACCCCCCCAAAGGCCAAACAGCCCCAACACCCCCCCTCAAAGCCGCTGACTTACGCTGTGCCCCCCCTGCATGAAGGGCCCCCCCCCATCGATTGAGCCCCCCCCAATCCCATCTATAGTTGAGAGCTATGCTTTTTGTAACCCCCCCCTTTTAAAGCCCCCCCCCCCCACAATGTTGTGCACGATGTGCTGCCCCCCATGAGCCCCTGACCCCCCCCCTTAAAAGATGGGGTGGGGGGGGTGGTCTCGGACCCCCCCTCCTTTAAACGATGGGGTGGGGGGGCGGATTGTCACTGCCCCCCAACACCAAAATGGACACCCCCCTTTTAAAGGATGGGGTGGGGATGGGGGGGTGGGGGGTGAAGGTGATCTCGCCCCCCCCCCCATTAAAACGGACCCCCCACCCCTTTAAAGGATGGGTGGGGGTCGGTTACGGGCCCCCCCGGCGCTGTGTGTGTATGTGCCCCCCCCCCGTTTTGCTCCCCCCGTGGCGCAGTGTGCTGGGAAAGGATCTCTGTGTGGAGATTGCTTCTACTAGAGGTAGTTCTATAAGACTGTTATATAGAGCTGTGCAGGGCCTGTAAAGAGAGTTGAGGGGGACTCTAGTGGGCATATGGGGCTGTGGTGGGCAATAGGAGGACTAGGGGCTCTAGGGGGCTCTGAGGGTGTGTAGGGGTTGTGGATCAGGTTGGATCTTAGGAAGATGTTTTTCACTCAGAGGGTGGTGACGCACTGGAACAGGTTGCCCAAGGAGGCTGTGGATGCCCCATCCCTGCAGGCATTCAAGGCCAGGCTGGATGTGGCTCTGGGCAGCCTGGTCTGGTGGATGGCGTCCCTGCACATAGCAGGGGGTTGGAACTGGATGATTTTTGGGATCCTTTTCAACCCAGGCCATTCTATGACTGTACAGTTCCATAGTGGAACAAATATAATATGCTAACTATGTAAAACATGGAGTCAGACCTGTGTGATTTGTCCACACCAGGAGGTGATTAGAAAACAATTTGTAAGCTACAAAGCTGCTTGCTGGAAAGGAAAAGAAAATAAAACTACAAGAAAAAGGGAAATCATTTCTTCCTGAAAATAGGAAGAATTATAGATCTGACATGAAATTTGAGTGAAGCTCCTGATTTTATGAAGCTATTCCCATTATTTTCTTGGTGCTGTGTTTCCCAAATGAGTGGTTTCTGGCTCTGCTGCAGCACCAGTCTGCATGTGAACATCAACTCTGTTCACCATCTGGGAAGATTAGGACTTCCCTTCTCCTACCAGCACCACTGAATTACAGTTACTCAGTGGTTAAACAAAGGAATCCTTAAAGAAGGGTTTACAGCTGTCCTGTTGTCTGAAGTGCTTGGGGCATTCTGATGCTATTAAGCTCTATGTATTAACAAGTTAAAAAAGAAAAGGTAGGCATCTGATTGTTGTGACAGTTTCTAAGCGATTTGGAAAGCTGTACCACCCAACCACTCCTTCTATTTGATGGAGGTGACAAAGCTCAGTTTAATTTCTGACTGCTGTTTAAATTCTGAAGCTCGAGCTGGTTCCTGGAGCAGAAAAAGCTCGGAAGCTGTCCCTCCTACAAGGAGGCACCTCTGAGCAAAATATGACATCTCAGTTTCTGATGGTAAGGTCAGGAGATCTGATTCCAGCATCTAGCTTTTGGCTTAATACTGTGTTAGTGGGACCTTTGGCATCTAGCACTTAATGATCTTGAAGGTTTCTTCCAACCCAAGCCCTCCCATGATCCTATGATTCTGTGATTTCATTCAGGTTTATTGAGATGAGTTCTCCTGAATGTGCTGTTCTCCATATGATTATAATTGGAGTCCAGATGGGTGACTGAAACCAGACACCAAACTTTCTGATGGCCAAAATTAAATGAAATCAATCCTTTACTGTGTCAGTAGTCTGTAACTAGAGCCCATCAGGTAATTCCCAGCCTCCTGCCTGTATCAGTGGCTGCACACAGTGAAAAAGTCTGATGGGATTTTAACCTCTAAAATGTTCCAAAGCAACCAGAGGGTGAATATATTCACTATGTAAATACCTGCAGGAATAAGCTTGTCATGTATGTCCTCAGGTACCACAGTAGTTAATGGTGGGACTCAGTAGGTCATGCTGAAAGTTGAGTCTGCTGATTTTGAAGGTCTTTTGAAGGTCTTTTCCAGCCTACATGACCTTATGCTAATATTTCTGAAATTTATTTCTGTTCAGCTCCCAGAAAACCTCCCACCCAGCCCCCAACTGACCCCGTGGTGAAAAATAAAACAGAAACCTCAGTGACGCTGGCATGGTCCCCTCCGAAGATGCACCGCCCCATTCCAGTCGATGGCTACATTGTGGAATGCAAGAAACTAACTGGCTTCACCTGGGTGAGGTGCCACGAGTCTCATGTCCCCGTCCCAGAGTTCACGGTGAGCAATCTGTCTGAAGAGGCTGATGATCAGTTCCGAGTGTCTGCAGTCAATGCGCATGGACAGAGCCCGTCTCTGGAATTCCCAGGGAGCGTGCACCTTGGTAAGCACAAAAACCCCAATGGAAATGGGTCAGTGTGTGCTGAGCAGCTGTGTTGGTTCCCTAAAGATGCTTCCTTTGACTTTAAGGATAGTAGTGCATTAACACACCAAAGGCTTTCCCTTCGTCCTAGTTCTCCTATCAACCTCCAGCTACCACTAAAGTGATACGAGTTGTTTCTGTGACAGAGACATGAATATCCTTATCTTTTGATATCTCACATGTGCAAGAGGCAGAACTTTCTGTAACAGATCTTAAGCACAGAAGTGCTTCTTCTAGCACTCATGCAAAGGGAGAAGTAGAAATGTACCTATGATTTAATCTTCCATCTCTAAATGAGATACCAGACTTGCATCTAAAGAGCATTAAGACATACATGTTCTTCCTCAGACCCAGTCCTGGCTGTGAAATCCCCCCTAACAACTGGTGAAGCTGTACCTGGAGGGGATGCCATGTTTACTATTGACCTTACAACAACGTGCAAGCATGCCAGCTGATGAATGTCTGCAGTTCACAGCTATTGGCCAGTGCATTCAGTCACCAGGTTTACCACTGCATGACCATAGAGCAGTACTTTCAGCTGCAGGTTCAGACAGCCTTTCTGATTGCACTGGAATAGTTTAGAAGTAGGGGAGCAATCATTCCAATAATATCTCTATCAATCAGCTTTGCATGACAAAGTAGAACAAATAAACATTCATGATGGGAGGACCTGTTTGTCATTGGGTGGAAACCTCTGCAGAAGCATGTTTAGAGCATTATTAATCAGTAGAAGGAGATGTTTGGTTGATTTTTACTTAGTAAATCCAGCAAGAAGACCAAATGAAATATCGTGAATTGCTCAGCACTGACACAATGATGAGTGCAGGAACAGAAGGTGATACTTTTTCAGAGATGTTGCAGCAAACATTGACCACGTTAGCCTGATATAAATTGAAATAACGAGGCCTTTGCTCCTGACAGGTGCTGCAGTGAGATTTACCAAGAAGAGCAAAGATGTAGAAAAGATCTGCGCTTGGCTGCGTGAGGAAGCCAAACTGCAGGCTGAGCTTTCAGACACAGGCGCTACTGTGGAGTGGATGAAGGATGGGAAGGAGCTCAAGGCCAGTGAAAATTATGAACTGCAAATTGTGGGGAAGAAACACACCCTGAAAATTCACAACGACTCAATGGATGATGCTGCAAGTTATCAGTGCATCTGTGAGGGGGATAAAATGCTCTATCAGCTTTCAGTGAAAGGTATGTGACAGTCTGGGCTGTCCTCTTCCTGCCCAGGGCCAGCAGACTGCATTCACCTGACTCCCCGACAGTCCAGCTGTTGTCAGACAGCATCTGGGGTGTTTTCAGTGGCTGTTTTGACTTGAACTGGCCAATCTGCTTTGTAGAGCCATTTGATTTCTGTGTTCTGTCCTGTGATTCGTCCCTAAGATATAGAGGAAATCAAGGGAAAGACAGGAAAAAGAGCATCCCAGCCTTCCTGCTCTTCTGTCAGGGTGGCCACAAGAGATGATGTCAACATCTCTTTTTGTAGCAGTGATCCCAAATGTAGAAAACACCTGTGAAGAGTCACAGGGACTAAATTGATGGAGAGCAGAACTTCCTGCCAAGGCTTGTCAGCTAGTCTTAATTTTGCTTTTCTTCTCTCTCTTTGTCATGTTAGCATAATATTTCATACTGGCAGGTCTGCCCATAGAATTAACTGGCACAGGCTGCCCAGGTAGGTGGTGGGATCCCTGGAGGTGTTCAGGAGCTGTCGAGATGTGGCCCTGATGGATGTTATCAGGGGGCATGGTGGGGTGGGTTGGGGTTGGAATCAAAGGAGGACCCCCATGTATTTCATCGGGAAGCACTACTGGTAATAAGACCTTTGGAGCAAATCCTGGTAGGGCCACGCTCAGCTGGTCCAGTCTGGAGGCTGTTTCTCCTTACTGCAGTATCTGCAGTGAAAACCAGCAGCTGCTTTTGTGTGGTTGGGCTCACATCCAGCAGTGGTGACGGGACTACAATGATAAGAGACAGTTCCTGAAAAAATGAATGAAATTTGACTGTATGATAGGATGGAGTTAAATGTATTGACAGGATCTCAGTCATCCCAGTGTCCATCAGCTGGCTCTCGAGCTCCTAAATACAGGCATTCTGTAGAACGTTGTTGAATTTGTATTATACATGCGTGTTCTTGGAACTGCAGAACAAATGCATGCATAATCCAGACTTTGATTTTAGCAGCTCTGACTGCGCTGTCTCAACAGACCCAACTCAGTTGTGTGCGCTGTTTTGAAATGATATGTTAACAAGAAGTTGGAAAACAAGCTCAATTACCCTCAGTAAAATAGGACCGTGGACTTAGGCTTGAACTTTTGGCTAAGACAGTGGTGAGATTTTGAATCTTTGAAGTCAATTATTCCACTGTGTGTTAATAGGGGCCAGTTTTATCATCTAACTTTTGCACTCCAATTAATTTCCATAAAGGAATTCTGTTTTTCTTTTCAGTCCTAAGTGATATCTCTATCTTTTAGGCTCGATTTGTTTGCCAGGGGGTTACAGTGCAGTAATAGATACCCCCTCCATTGATTTCCTTCTAGTTTGCTTGTTCCAATTCTTTCCTCAGTTTTCCTATTTTAGACATTTTCTTGAAGCCTTGGGCTTCTTCCTTTGGCTCTGTCCCCTGTACAGTGTACGTCCTTCAACTTGTGGAGATAAGGTAATCTGGCACGTGGTTTATAAAAGCTGCCAATTTGCCAGCTTCTGAATTAGAATCTAGCAATTAGAACTAGGACTAAACGTGCACGTTTGATCTTATGTTAAATGAATGCCTCATGGTCACCAACGTCCCTGCAGTTCTTTACCATCATATGTATTTTGTGTCTTCATATTTTGTTTCAGCACTGGCAAACTTCGTAATCAAAGAGACAAGTGGAGGAGTAATCAGGGCCGTTGCTGGAAAACAAGCTGAATTTGTTTCTGAGACCTCTGAAGCCAATGTCATGGTGAAGTGGTACAAAAATGGCAAAGAAATCAAGACCAGTAAGAAATTCACAATGGAAGATAAAGGGAAACTGCATAAGCTTGTGGCTTCAGCTGTAACGAAAGAAGACGAGGGAACATACATCTACACAATTGGAGATGACACTCTGATTTTTGATTGGAAAGTCTCAGGTAAGTTTGTGAGGCAAACATAGGATCACAATCCATGTAAAGCACTTCAGACTTAATTCATTTTATTTGTCCAACGCTGTGGGTTTCCAGTATTTAGGACAAAGATTGCATAGCTCTATTGAAGCAATTCTGACCTTCCTGTTGTCCCTATGCAAATCCACAGTATGAGCAAATAATGTAACTGTGTTGTGATGAATTCAAGACAGCCTTAGCTCCAGCTGGGGCTGGAGTCACGACTTGAGCCCTGACATCTGGGCTTCATTCATCTAGTTCATGTATTGCCTCAGCACTTACATCATCTTTAAACCTATGACTGAAATGGTCCTAAGTTATTAGCATGGGAATCCTGTCTCCTCTTTGGACAAATTAAACTCCACATTTGGAGAGTTGAGTGTCTCCTGCTGTACCCGAAGGACATTGTGATCTCTGAGGTGTCTCCCTGAGGTGCTGTAAGCACAGCCATTAGCTCATAGTGCAAGTAAAGCACTGTTAGGTCAAGCCTGGAGGAGTAATGCTTGTCACTGACATGTTCCTGTTCAGGGTGGAGCTGGAGGGTAAAATAACACAAGAAATTGTCATTGAAATTCAATATCTGTGAAATTCAGCTGGTTGCATTCACAGAACCTGGCGTTAAGATCTGTTTTCTGTTTTATATCTTGAGCCTATTTTCCATAACCCAGTCCTCATTTATGAACTGAAGCTCTACTGAAAGCCTTTCGCTGTGTATGCTCATGCTGCAGTGCAGCGCTTGTGACCTTTAACAGCACATTCACGTTCCTCTGATCACAGGATCCTTACGGTTGATTAAGACCCTCTAGTCTGACTGCTCACCCATCACCACCGTGATGCTCACCATCAGCTTAGCTAAAAACTCAGCAGAGATGATAGATCAAGCACAACACTGGATTTGGGGTGGCTAGAGATTCCTAAGATATTGAAGGATTGCTTGCAGGTGGTGTTGGTTCAGGTATTCACCCTGCATCCCACCTGCTGTTCTGTTTGGTTGAGAATCATGCATTCTGCAATTTCACTTTGTAATTCAAAGACCCTGGCTTTATCTGTTGAAAAACTGATCTAAAACAAGCCAAGAAGACTCCGTTGGAACTGGTTGATGCAGAACAAAGGCATCCCCAAAGGACAAGTTGCACTGTTTGATGAACATTATTGGATGAGAGCTAAGCTAAGATTTAAAAAGTTCTGGGGCTGTCTCTGAGCATCAAATACAGAGGAAGCCTGCATGATTCCCTGAGAATGGATACCTCCTACTTTGGTGTAGGGTTAAGGGAACACTAGCAGTAACTCCTATCACAAAATGTCGCATGGCTCAGACAAAATGCCATCAAGAGGGCTTAATTAGGAGCACCAAATGGTCGCAAGATGGTCTTAGGGCAGGGAAGTAATCTATCTATGTGATACTGATTGATGCTATTAGTTCTTAACAGCTTGACTCTAGAAGGACTGTTGTTCTTTGGTCACCTAGTTATAAAAGAATAAATGGCTCCTGTCTATTACAATTTTTAACGCATTTTTTGTTCACTGATGCCATAAATGTTCCTGGCATAGTAATTGGCCTTGGTATATTCAGTGACTGAAAGCAACAGTTGTTGCTCTAAGAAATGCAGTACAAAGCTAGGTCTGCCTGTAGCTGACAGCCATCAGCTTGCTCCTCAGGCAGGTTCTGTCTGTGTATGGGAGATCACAATGTGAACCACTGATTGATCAGCTGAGGCAAGTGTGGGGTCAGCTGTGGGAGCACAGGTGAAAGTTATGTAGCTGTGCTCCCTGGAGGGGTGGAGTTCGACTCCACCTCCTCTGAGACCTCATTTAAGGGCTGACCCTCACTGAGGCAGCATCTCTTGGAGATTGCTCACTAGGGAGGATCACCTCAGCTCTGGTGAGTTCCCTTTTCCTTATATCTTCTGTATTTCTACCATTTTACTTGTAATTGCTATCCTTGTTAATACCAGCATAGTTATTGCCAATACATTTGGCAAGCCAGGCAGGAGCCACTGACTTGGCATCTAGAAATATAAGGAAAAAAAAAAATGTCCTTTGTGTGGAAAATCTTTAATTGGTACAAGGGGGAGAAGACCACCCCCTTAGGGACATGCCTTCCTGGACAAATTCCAGGTTTTGAGGCGTCCCCATATTACCAATTAGCAACAATTATTGAACAATGGGGCCCTTTAAGAGTACCAAATAACATGGACGCCTATTGTCTAACTGATTACTTTCTAGGACTACAAAAAGATATCTTAATTACAAAAGAAAAGCGAATGGCTGCATCTATGGCAGCCTGGCCATTATTAAATGCTTTAAATCGGGCAGAGATAAAATCAAACAACATTGCACATGAAAATGAATTGTTAAAGGCCCGTATTGAAAAATTGGAGGGTGAGATCAATCTATTGACAGGAAAAAAACCGTCATTTTCTTCCTCCAGCCCTCAAATTAGATACATTTCATTTAATGACGATCAAGATCCTGAAGAAATGAATCAAAATAAGATCACTAAATCTGATCTAGAAAAACCATCTGAGACGGACTCACTAGAAGTCCGTCCAGTAATAACTCAAAAAACAAAGAAAATTCAAGATCGACCAGCAGGAGTGCCTCCTCATCAATGGCCCCCTGCCGAATCTGTTTTACATGTAACAGCCCGTCCATATACGCCTACTGAACTCATGGACCTAGTGCAACGATTTAGGCAAAGGCCAAGGGAAAGTGTTCCGGCTTGGTTATTACGGTTATGGGATTCAGGGGCAGTTAGTGGCCCCGAAGTATCTAAGTTGGCCACAATAACAGTACATCCTGCCCTTCGGCAGAGACTGTATGCTGGGACTCAGTTCCCTGAAGAAAACCATTCAATTGTAGAATGGATAACGGCTGCTTGCCGCATGGTGTGGACAAATAAAACTGACATGCCAGTAAACACAGGGATGTGGTCTTCTATGGAAGACCTTCAAAATTATATACGCGAATTAGGTATGAGAGAGGCTATCTACGAAGACACATTCGATAGCCCTGATATGGTTAAATTTTCTGCGGGAATGAGGGACCTAATTTTACAGTAAGCACCCTCTCATATGTATGGAACCTTGGTTTCCATACTTAATCCAGTAGTATCCGCAGAGGCAGTAGTCCAACAAGCCGCCCAATTGGTAGCAGACCTCGGAGAAACTGAGCGTTTACGAGCTAAGCGCAATATCAGGGTGATTGAGGATGCCGAGGCTTTTCCAATAGTGCGAGCCAGAAGATCGGCCCCGCGAACTTCTCGGGCAGGACCTGTTAGGGTATCCCGGAAACAAATGTTTAATGATCTGCTCCGGGCCGGCGTTCAGTTTTCAAAAATTGATGGGCAGCCCAATCAGGTTCTCCTTCAGTTGTGGAAGCAACTGAAGGATGAACAAAAATTTCAGAATAAACCCAAAAGACCAGGGATAAGATTTATAGAGCGGCGACCAACAACAACATGGAATTTAGAAGATTTTATAGTTCCAAATAGGAAAAAGAAGCCACCTCAGGTGCCTCGGGTTATGACACCGGAGGTATCGGAGGTAAAAGACTTGAATCTGGCTCAGTTCATGGCTTGACGAGGGATGTCAGTCCTCCTAGGGCCTCTAGACGGGACCGGAGGCCCTATGTGGAACTGACGATATACTGGTCCCGAAAGAATATACAGAAGGTTATGGCCCTAGTTGATACCGGGGCAGAGACATCTATAATATATGGAGACCCAACTAAATTTAAAGGTAATAGAGTGATGATTGGAGGTTTTGGGGGACAAACCATTCCGGTCACCCAAACCTGGGTAAAACTGGGGGTCGGGCGTCTTCCACCACGGGAGTACAAGGTATCCATTGCCCCAATTCCAGAGTATATATTAGGAATTGATATCCTGTGGGGTCTGGCTCTCCATACAACAGTGGGAGAGTTCCGATTGCGGCAGAGATGCATTAGTATCCGGGCAATCCAGACAATATTGAGAGGCCATGCAAAACATGAGCCTATTTGTTTGCCGAAGCCACGCCGGATTACTAATGTGAAACAGTACAGACTCCCGGGTGGGCAGGATGAAATAACAAAGACGGTGCAGGAATTAGAAAGAGTGGGTATTATAAGGCCTGCACATAGCCCATATAACTCCCCAATATGGCCAGTGCGAAAACCGGATGGAACATGGAGGATGACAGTAGACTATAGGGAATTAAATAAGGTCACGCCACCTGTTCATGCGGCTGTACCCAATATTGCCTCCCTAATGGACACACTAAGCAGGGAAATCAAAACATATCACTGTGTCTTGGATTTGGCGAATGCATTCTTCAGTATTCCAATCAGTGAAGAATCGCAAGATCAGTTTGCATTTACATGGGAAGGGAGGCAATGGACTTTCCAGGTCCTACCCCAAGGGTACGTACATTCGCCCACTTTTTGTCATAATTTAGTGGCACGTGATCTGGCTAAGTGGGAAAAGCCAAATAATGTCAATTTATATCATTATATTGATGACCTCCTGTTAACATCCGATTTGTTAGAGGCGGTGAGACAAGCAGCAGATTTGTTGATAGCTTACCTGCAGAAAAGAGGGTGGGCTATAAACCCACAGAAGGTGCAAGGTCCGGGGCTATCTGTAAAATTCCTGGGAGTAATTTGGTCCGGGAAAACCAAAGTACTACCCAGTGCGGTAGTAGATAAAGTCCAAGCGTTTCCAGTCCCTACAACATCAAAACAATTGCAAGAATGTTTGGGTATATTGGGGTATTGGCGCTCCTTTATACCTCATTTAGCTCAGCTATTAAGGCCATTATACAAGCTTACAAAGAAGGGTCAATCATGGAATTGGGGAAAGATAGAACAGGATGCTTTCCAACAGGCAAAACTGGCAGTTAAACAAGCTCAGGCGTTGGGTATATTTGATCCGACCCTCCCAGCTGAACTAGATGTTCATGTTACTCAAGATGGTTTTGGCTGGGGCCTGTGGCAACGCCAGAGTTCTGTTCGAACCCGCATTGGATTCTGGTCTCAGGTTTGGCACAGAGCAGAAGAACGATATAGCATGATTGAGAAACAGTTATTGGCTGCCTATTCGGCATTACAAGCAGTAGAGCCGATAACGCAAACAGCAGAGGTCATAGTTAAGACTTCATTACCAATCCAGGGGTGGGTGAGAGATTTGACTCACCTTCCTAAGACGGGGGTGGCCCAAGCACAAACGGTGGCACGATGGGTCGCCTATCTAAGCCAGAGAAGCAGTCTGTCTTCATCTCCACTTAAAGAAGAACTACAGAAGATCCTAGGCCCAGTGACGTATCACAGTGATACATCAAAAGAACCGATGGTTGCTCCACCAGAGAAGAGTCCCGTTCAGGAAGGAAGATATCCTATTCCTGAAGATGCCTGGTATACGGATGGGTCCAGCAGAGGCAACCCGAGCAAGTGGCGAGCAATAGCATACCATCCCTCTACTGAGACCATCTGGTTTGATGAGGGGGATGGTCAAAGCAGCCAATGGGCAGAATTGCGAGCCGTGTGGATGGTTATAACTAAAGAACCTGGTGACGGCGTCCTGAACATCTGTACAGATAGTTGGGCTGTGTACCGGGGGCTCACTCTGTGGATTACGCAATGGGCTACCCAGGAATGGACTATCCACGCCCGACCGATTTGGGGTAAAGACATGTGGGTAGACATTTGGAATACGGTCAAACACAGGACAGTATGTGTCTACCATGTCTCTGGTCATCAACCCTTGCAGTCACCAGGAAATGATGAAGCTGACACACTGGCCCGAATCCGATGGATTGAGAATTCACAATCTGAAAATATTGCCCGTTGGTTACATCAGAAGCTACGGCATGCTGGACAGAAGATAATGTGGGCAGCTGCTAAAGCATGGGGGCTGCCTGCACAACTATCTGATATCGTTCAAGCATGTCAGGATTGCGATGCTTGCTCAAAGATGAGACCGAGACCGTTGCCTGAAACAACATCCCACATTGCTAGAGGATATAGTCCTCTTCAGAGATGGCAGGTCGACTACATTGGGCCCCTCCCTCGGTCTGAGGGGGCGAGATATGCCCTGACCTGCGTTGACACTGTAAGTGTACTGCTGCAAGCCTATCCTGTACCAAAGGCAAATCAAGCATACACAATTAAGGCACTTACTAAACTGATGTCTGCATACGGGACACCTCAAGTTATCGAGAGTGACCAAGGGACTCACTTCACTGGAGCGATGATACAGCGCTGGGCAGAAGAAAACAACATTGAATGGCGATTCCACCTACAATATAACCCAACAGGGGCAGGCCTTATTGAACGTTATAATGGTATCCTTAAGGCTGCCCTGAAAACAGACTCTCAGTCCCTGCAGGGGTGGACAAAAAGATTATATGAAACCGTGCGGGACCTGAATGAAAGACCTCGGGATGGCAGACCCAGTGCCCTGAAAATGTTACAAACTATATGGGCCTCCCCTCTTAGGATCCAAATTACAGGCACCGATAATAAGGTAAAACCGCAGGTTGGTACTGAAAATAATCTTCTGCTCCCTGCCCCTGAGAATTTAGAACCGGGAATCCATAAGATAAATTGGCCTTGGAAGGTGCAGGTAGGACCCAAATGGTGTGGCCTACTTGCACCTTGGGGGAGATTATTGGAGGTGGGAGGTTCAGTCACCCCCTCGGTGATAGGTACATGGCCTACTGACATCGTGGTCAATACTCCGGCCTTTATTGCTAAAGGAACACCTATTATGTCCCTATGGCAGATCAAGACTCCTCCTCTGGTGCCAGATATAGTTATACAGCCACAGATATCTGGCCAGAGGGTATGGTATCGGAGGCCGGGACATAATCCAGTACAAGCAGAAGTATTGACCCAAGATAAGAATACGGCCTGTATCTTGCCCTGGAGGGCGGATCTTCCCCTCCTAGTACCCTTGAAACATCTATATTACTCCCCTTAAGATTGATTCTAAGCCTCTAGGACCATTACTCTGGACTGATGAAACGCAGACGGACCTGCACTTCAAGATGATTTGTCTCCGGTAACATCTATCAAGCACTGGCCCATGGAAGATCATAAACACCCATCCAATCATCATCATTTGAATAATATCAACATCTAATGCGACGGGAGATTGTATCAGCGTCGTGATTGGGTCTCTGTAATAAGGGGAACTCACCTAATCATTGGTTCACGTTGTGAAGGGGTGGAGTGTATGGGAGATCACAATGTGAACCACTGATTGATCAGCTGAGGCAAGTGTGGGGTCAGCTGTGGGAGCACAGGTGAAAGTTATGTAGCTGTGCTCCCTGGAGGGGTGGAGTTCGACTCCACCTCCTCTGAGACCTCATTTAAGGGCTGACCCTCACTGAGGCAGCATCTCTTGGAGATCGCTCACCAGGGAGGATCGCCTCAGCTCTGGTGAGTTCCCTTTTCCTTATATCTTCTGTATTTCTACCATTTTGCTTGTAATTGCTATCCTTGTTAATACCAGCATAGTTATTGCCAATACAGTCTGGATGGAATGAAGGGCATGAAATACTGATGTGCTCATCAAACGCTGCTTGTTAGCTTAGAGACAAGGTGTTGAATTGGTTTGTTCATGTATTGCAAACAGGTTACTTAGCTGCCTTCATTTTAGCTTCAGAAGAACATGTGCAGAATACAGAATTGATTAGAAGAAATAAGAACTGTCTGCATAGAACTTACTCTTTCCTTACACAGGAGAATCAAGCACACGTTTGTATGTGAGTACCTCCAGAGGTGAAACTTGATCCCCCAGATGTAATGAGCAGAGACATTACAATCAGTTCTAACTGTATCTTAATGCTGTGCTGAATAAGCCTGAGTCAGGATGTAAACCACTTTCTCTTTTTTTCTTCAGATGAAGCCATTAATTTTGTCAGCAAGTCCAAAACGACTCCAGAAATATCAGTCAGTCCTTCTGAAGACCTGGAGCTGGTGTGTGAGGTGTCAGCTGCAAGCGGAGCTGTCGTATAGAAGAAAGATCAAATAGAGGTGAAGCAGGACCAGAGGACAACCATCATCTCCCAGGGGACGCACCGCAAGCTCATGGTCAAAAATGTGACCCTGAAAGACCAAGGGAGCTACAGCTGTGAAACAAAAGATGACAAAGCAACATTCCAAGTGAAAGTCAGAGGTGAGAAAATGCTTGGAATCCCAGAGATAAAGGAACACTTCATTTTGTGTGTCTTGCATTTGGAGGATCAACTTACAGCCTCTCTGGTGCAAAACATTTTGGCTATAGGACTTTCTTTGTCATCTAGTGTCATAGCAACACTTTTCTACATGTGCTTTTCCATCCAGGAATGAATTACTGCAACAAACAATAGGCAAGGAGGGTAACTTGTGCAGCTCTTGTAGTCAGCTGGTGTCTGCAGGGTTACAGTGCAAGAGCACACCAGGCATGCAAGGAGTGAGAAAAGGGGAGGTGTTTGATGAGATCTGGTTACAAAATTTGAATGACACAATGAGGTGGAAAATGCCACTAATCAGACTCATAAATGGCCTGGGTTGCAAAGGCCCACAGTGCTCATCCAGTTCCAACCCCCTTCTTCCTATGTGCAGGGTTGCCAACCAGCAGCCCAGGCTGCCCAGACCCACATCCAGCCTGGCCTTGAATGCCTGCAGGGATGGAGCATCCACAGTCTCCTTGGGCAACCTGTTCTAGAGGGCCATTCCCTTCTGATTTACTGGAAATGTAGAGAGACATCAGAAGAAACAAAGAGAAGGGAGGAGGTTCAGCAGTGCATGCAGGTGTTCTAAATCTCATGTCCAAATCTGCTATCAGACTGCGAAATGTTTAGATTTATGATATGATATGAAATGATATGCCTATTCATTTCCCAAGGCAAAATAGAGGGGAAAGTATTTTCCTGTCTTAATGAGGCATCATGATGGTCCCTGTGAAGGGCAAGTATAATGAAAATGGGGAACTGGAGTAAGCTCTGCAGCAGACTACAGCAAAATGGTGTGACTGTTGTGATGTCCCTGCAGAGAAAGAAGACGTGTTTACAAACAAGGACAAGGTACAAAAGGAGGTGAAGGCTGCACTGACTCAAAATGCCACGCTGAGCTGCGAGGTGGCCCAGGAGAAGATGGAGGTGAAGTGGTACAAGGAGGGGAAACTGATCACCTCGAGCAAGAAGTTCAAGGTGGAGTCAGAGGGCAAACAGTGTCGGCTGGTGGTGATCCAGGTAGAGAAGAAAGATGCAGGGGAGTACAGCTGCGAGGCTGCTGGCCAGAAACTCACCTTCAAGATTCATGTCACAGGTGAGAGAGAACACATTTTGGCCTTTCATTCTAGAATGTTTTAGAAAACGGTCATTAGTTTGTAAGTTTTCCCTGCTATGCTTAAAATTTTTGGAGCTGAACTTTGGGGTGGTTAATTTCTGATGAGGAAATTGAACAAATTATTCTAAATACAGTTGTGAGGCAGCTCCATCTTTTAAAATCTTCAGGAATTTCCTTTTGCTGTGGGAATGAGGCCATAGACAAGAAAGTTCTGATTGCACTTCTCCATTCCCACGTGCCTGTACCACTAGAACAACTCTGCAATGCAGCTGCGTCTCAGGAAGTTTCAGAACAGGGGCTTTGTGTCAAGCACTAGGGGGTGTGCTCTATGTAACATGTTTTTGTCTTGGAAGGGCTCATTTAGCATGGGAGAGAATACTACAGGAATGTTTTGTATAAGTTGATGTTTTGAAGACATAAGTAAATGGCAGCTAGGGGACGAAAGAGTCATGAGAGTCATACAAGAAGCATCACAGAATGCCTTTTGTTGGAAGGGACCTGGAGGATCATCCAGTTCCAATCTCTGTCCTGGAAAGGAACACATTCTTTGAGACTAGGTTGCTCTAACACCCATCCAGCCTAGACTTGAATGTTTTCAGGGATGGGGCATCCATAAATTGCACAACTTCTCTCCACATCATTCTCTTGGGGCATCAGACTGGGAGAACTGATTCATTTTTCTGACTCCTTCCCCAAAACCTGCTCTTCTTTCAAGAGGCCAAACTAATGTATCTCTCTCTTTTCAGAGCCAGAATTTGTATTTACAAACAAGGAGAAGGTACAGAAGGTGGTGAAGGCTGCAACAACAGAAAAATGCCACGCTGAGCTGCGAGGTGGCCCAGGAGAAGATGGAGGTTGTCATCAATTTATAAGCAATGAGCCAATAATGTTCCAATTATAAACTTTTATTAATTGTAGCGGGTAAAACTAAAAGGCAATTCAGCGCTGGGCGACAGGGGGATTATTGTTCCTCCAACTGCCGCGCCGTCCCGTCCCTTGCAACTTCTTTTGTATTGTCCATCCCGAGCGTATTGTCCTTTAATTGGTCGGTTGTGATCGTGCAACTTGGTGTGTCGTTCCTTGGTTGGTCCTTCCGTGGAACTTTGTATCCATCGGGGCGCGCTTTGCCTGTAACTACGCAGAGTACACAATCTACCCATAAAATTAGAGTGTTCTGCAACCTTTGTGGCCTCCATATTCCACCATTATATCCCGGTCCTAATGAACAAGCACTCCACCACAATGCTACCACATCCCGGTCTTAATGAGCAAACATTTTATCACAGAGGTCAAGTGATAAAAGGAGGGGAAACTGATCACCTCGAGCAAGAAGTTCAAGGTAGAGTCAGAGGGCAAACAGCGTCGGCTGGTGGTGAGCCAGGTGGAGAAGAAAGATGCAGGGGAGTACAGCTGCGAGGCTGCTGGCCAGAAACTCACCTTCAAGATTCATGTCACAGGTAAGACAGGTGTTGTATGAAATACAGCAGAGAACAGTAAAGTAAAATCTAGTTTCTATTATACTGCACCTGGATCACTGTAGTCTGTGCTGAGGTTTTTTCCCTAGACTTGATTGCCTGGGTTTGTAGAAAGTATTTGGTTTCAGTATGACACAAAGACCTGTTTCAGTCTGTCTGTAGAGCAATAATTAGTAATATATGTACAGTGGAAGCAATATTCAAGATATTATTCAAATCTCTCCTGTGCCTGAGATCCCAAACTGTAATTCTTGTTCACCTAAACATTTGACTAAGATAAGTATGTGCAGTGAGGCTGGAGTGCATGTTCTACGTGCAGCCTTTCATGGCAGGAGAAGCAGGAACTTCTCCTAGTAGTACACTGCCTTTTTACTATGCCTTTATGTTGGAGGCTGCATCTGGATAGGTGAGTCTGCTACTCACAGTAAGAGACCTGGTAGAGCTGACTATTGCCAGAGCTCAAAGTAAGATAGATATCTGCAAATCACACACAAAGAACAAAGGACTGCGTTGGTGAGCATATTTCCTTTGTGCCTTTGACAGTCACAGTTGTGGCAATGGTAGAGGCCATGAGGAGTCTGTTCAGGAAGCCAGGAGTACTGCTCTGGGTCATGAAAAGGCAGCCAGTGGTTTGACTATCACATGTTTATGTGTTTTGATGTTTCACAGTGGGTCTTAAGTAAAAGGAACTCAGGTTTTGGTTGCCTGCAGGACAGATGTTCTTTTGGGTTCAATATGTTTGCATAGTGACTTGCAACCATGGGACTGGTGTTCAAGGACCCTCTTGGTTCCTTCAGTTCCTAGGTTCTTTCTTGCCTAGATTTGACACTTTGTTTCAACAGAAGAGCTGATATTCTCTAGTGAAGGCTATTAGTTTGGGCACAAGTGGTAACCTAAACCTGTTCCAACCTGTACATACAAACCTGCAAGTTGGTCTCATTTCGGTCCCTCAGTCAATACTTTTTCTTTTCTTCCCTCAGAGCCAAAACCTGTGTTTATAAACCAGGAGCAGGTGCAGAAAGAGGTGAGTGCTGCCCTGGCAGCAAGTGCCTCCCTCAGCTGTGAAGTAGCACAGGATCCAACAGAAGTAAAATGGTACAAGGATGGAAGACTGCTTGCCTCCTCCAGAAAGTTCAGAATGGAATCTGTGGGCAAAACACGGCGTCTGGTTGTGGAGCAGCTGGAGAAGAAAGATGCTGGAGAATACATCTGCGAGGCTGCTGGCCAGAAGATGACCTTCAAGTTGGAAACAACTGGTGAGCATTCGCTTTGGGAGCACTAAGCAGCTTTTTATGTGGCTTAGAGGAAGACTGGCTGTCTTCTACCCTGTGGGCATGGAACAGCCACAATTCCCCCCGGAACAACATCAATGACCCACACCACAAGTTGGATTCTCCTTTTTAATGTAGTGGTAGCGAGGTGAAAATCTGGCTGTGGAATATTTTTGACTAAGGAACTTCTACTTTAATTTCTAGATGCGCTGAATTACCCTCTGGAGTGTCTTTCTGAATATATAAGCAACCATGGGTGACTATGATCCTGATTTATATCTAGGTTCAGGCTTACTTTTTCAGTTAGGTTAGATCAATAGCTCCAGAGAAGATAGGGAAATACAGCAGTTCACTGATACCATGTGTCAGAAGAATGCAGCTCAGTGCTGGGCAGTTTGCTGCTTCATTCCCTCTTACAAGTTGCACCCAAGGCTGGAAAAGACCACTGAGATAGCTGAGTCCAACCCAGCCCACCCTCACTGGACTTACTAACCACGTCCCCAGTGCCACATACCCGTGGCTCTTGAGCACCTCCAGTGACTGCGGTATATCAGCGTGGTTGCTTCAGTTGTGGGAGTTTTCAGACACTGGCTGTTGTTCTAGCGAGACAAAAAACCAAAACTGATGGAACAGTGTCTATACAGGAAGCAACTGGCTGTCCTGATGGCTGCCAACAGTTTTACACAAGGTGTGTCATGCAAGCTTGCATGAGTCTGGTTTAAAAACTTGCTGTTCTGATGGAAGGAGAGGATGTTGGTACAGGATAACTGCGGGATTTGTGCTCTCCCAACATCCAGTTGCAATCACAGCTTATTGTTGCTATAGAAAACAGCTTCTCTGTAGACAAATTGAGTTAGTTCCAATAAGTGGCTGAAGCCCTAAGTGATCCAAGGTGAAGCATGATCCAAACTGGAATTTAACTAATTGTAGTAGGGAATCCAAGCCTTAATGAGATGAGTTATTTAAAATATGAGTCCTCCATCTAAAACAGCATTGAACTCTTACTGTGGTTTATGATAGAAGTGAGAGTTTAACAGCAGAAGTCTGAAGTTATGCTCCATATTTCTCATCACTCAAGAGAATATTTGAATATATGAATTCCTTTGGCTATGTTAGAGCTCATAATGAGGTCAGCTGATGTTCTTTAAATGCTCGGAGTCTAGCAATGTGGGGAAGTGGACTGCTATTTGCTGTTGAGCTTTAGGCTAAGAAGCCTGATTTTAGAGGACTGTGGACTTCCCCTTTCCCTTCCCCTCTCCTCCCCTTCTCCCTGGACTGATCCCACATGGTTTGAGAATGATTTCAGATCAAGGTAAATGAGGAATCGCCGTGTGAAAACCTGTTGTTTTACTGCACTATAAGAGACACTTAGTCAAAAGACAAGTGTGTGTTCCAAGCTTGAGATTGCAGGAGATCCTAGAAACAACTCAGCTGCTCAAACCTGTAGTCTGGCTGAATCTTTTATTGTCAGTTTTGGTCAGGAGGAGATGCTTGAGTAAGACAAATAAAAGGTCACGGGTAAGTTGGTCCTTCTTGTGATATACTTCTAGGCTTTCATCAGGGAGAAGCTTAATTAGTCCAAATAATCATAGCAGAAACCACACCAAGAGCATGAGAGTGAAATTTATACTTTCTTGACGTGAAGGAAAATTTTACCTGGTTCTGCCATTCCCCAAATATTTGTTTCCTTATGACAAGAAGAACTTTGCAGAAGTAATTTTTTTTTTCAGTCTTGCGTGCAACACAAAAAGGGGTAAAATCTAGGAGGCCACCTGAAATGTTTTTTCCATCTGGAAGGATCCATTTAACAGCACCCATGGACCTGGTTATGAACAAAACTAAGTTCCCAACTAAATCCACATTCTTCTTTCTCCTTCTCAGAATTGCCTGTGAAAATCAGCAAACCATTGGCAGACAGTAGCGTCATTGAGAAGGACAAGGTCACATTTGAGTGTGAGCTGTCCAGGCCCAACATGGACGTCAAGTGGTTCAAGGTATGGCATGTAATGGTATTTTCCTTTCTGACTTCTCTGGAAATGAATGAGAGCCTTTAATTTCACTTCCAAGGGATGCGAGTCTGAGCTTTTCCTTGATAGCTTTTTCACTGCTCTCTTTTCTTTATGCTCTTTTATTTGCCCAGATCAGCACTCTTTGTTATTATGTCCTGAGTTCATTTATCAAGTTGAAATTGAAGTTTGTTTTGGTTTTATTGTGAACTTTTTAGGTCATGCTGCACAAAATATTGTTGGTTGAACTACAGTACAGTCTTGAGCTTCAAGTCTAACACAGAAATTCTCAGCCGGGATTTTGTAGCCTTGTTGTGAACTGGGTTTTTGGGGTGAAATCTCAGTTTTCTTTGCACCTGACAGTGTGAGAATTTGCTCTGGCACTTTGTGTACCTCCCTGGTGCTCAGCTGTTCCTTCCCTTACTTGGGGATAACGTCATTTATTCAAGGTGATGTCCAAACAGGCTTGTTAACAGTCCTCCGCAGTGCTTTAAGCTGTCATAGGTCAGCCAGAATTTATGCATGTTCTATAGCCATTCCTTCATGTTGAAAACACTGCACTGTGCTTAAGCTTCAGCATATGTTCCAGTAAGCACAGTTCCATTAATTCTAGGGGAGTGGGTGAATTAAGCATAGATCTGAAGGCTCCCTTTGCTCAGTGCAGAGATGGAAGGACTAATGGAGATCTGACTTGATATTTTCCCTTCTAGGATGGGAAGGAGCTCTGTCAAAGTAAAAAAGTGGGCATTACTTCCCAGGGAAATAAGAGAAGTCTCATTATTCACAAGTGTGAATATGAAGATCAGGGAACATCCACATGCTGAGCAGCCTAAGACAAGACATCAGCTACCCTAAAGGTTCATTTTATGTTTAACTGAAAGAGCAAATAAATCCTCTTGTGGTATTTTGCACCACGGGAAGAAATGCTTCATGGGCAGTTTGGGCATTTCTTGGTTAGTCCTTTTAGATACCTTTCTCTTTCTTCTTTATGCTCAAGACAGATTTTCCCTCCATGTGTTGCATTGGTTAAACCCCAGTTTGTAGCTCATCATTGGGCTCTGAAGCATCAGACTTGTTACTGAACACACGGGTCTGCTGTGCCCTGGTAGATGCCACCTTCCCAAGGGACGTATGAAAGGATGCTTTTTTCTGATTTCCTACTAGATGCTGTCCTCATGTGGCCACTTGGGTTCAGTGTTAGCATGAACATGTGTTCTGTCCCATGACTTTGGTGAACTCTCATTTTCTCTCTCATTCTGCAACCAGGTTGGGTTGCTGTTTCAGTACTGGCTGTTTTATGTAGCCATTCCATTTGTTCTGGTTTACGTTCTTTTTTATTTTCTTTTTTTCAGGCATCATTTCTATACAGTAGACAAAGCCAGCCTATTACATTTGATTTACAGTTTTTAGCTTTTGCTGGTAAGCATTTCAGCTCTCAGGCAGTTTTACCAACAGCTTTGAAGAGCTGAAATGAACCAGCCTGGACACGATGGTCTGTTTTTGTTGGTGTAATGAATTTATGAAGTTAAACTGATTGACCCCATAAGGTTTTACAGTGTATGACTCACGTCTGGCAGAGTTATCACAGCAATGAGTTTATATACTTAGCATTTCAGGAGGCAAATGGTTGGGGATACTCTTTCATTTGCTTGCGTCTCAGAGTGAATCACTAGTATGTGAACCATCCTTCATCTCCTTTGTATTGCTTTTGTGTGTGTCTGTGTGTGGTTTCCCCTGTGAATTTCATTCTTTCCAGTTATATGGAAGTTCTCTTTTGAGCAGTGAAATTAGATGTTCCATCATCAGTCATAATGGTAAAGCTGAGTTGCCACGTTATCTGTGTCCTTTCTGTCTGGCGTCTCAATAACTGCTGCCCCACCACAATATCTGCCTAATACTTCAGCTCCATGGATGCCTCCTTGTGCAAACTGAGAGCCTGTATTTGGTGTGCATAGATCTGGGCTTACATCTGTGCTGGTAAATGCACTAGTGCATGGGCTAAGCAGTCCTGCCTCCTGTGCTGTGGGCATTGAGATGGGGCTCCTACAAGCTGCCCATTGCAAGATATTTAGAAACTAATTGCTGCGGAGGTTTCCATCCTCTTTTCAGACTAACTAAAATTTGGTTAGTGGGATCAAAACAGAAGGGGCAGGGAGGGAGAGCTGACCAAGGACTACTGATGGAACAACTATGAATCCTTGGTTCCTCAGGATTCCCTGCATCAGCAGTTGGCAACAGGAGTAAGGGGGCTCAGGAGGACACTGTGGAGTAGTGTGAAAAATGAGCGAAGAGAGTTACTAATTGATGCCTCTTGGAAAGTAGTCCAAGAGTGGTCCTCTTCCTAAACTCTCCTCTTGTGTGTGGTTTTATCTTTATGAGGTGTTCATAACAAGTGATGTGTAGATCTCCCTTATCTCATAATGTCTTTGCCTGCCTGCAGTGAATATGCAGGATACTGGATCATATACCAGCTTCTTTGAATTACTGCTCATGTCAGGAGATAAAATCTGCCTATTCTTTGAACTAACACTGGCGAGGGTTAGTTATTCTGGCTACCGAGAGAATGACACAGCAGATTAAACTCTTTCATTTCCTTCTTTGTCAAATGCCTTTTCATCTAACTGTGTGTCCCATAGAAATTCAGAGCAGTGTTGGCTGAGGGAAGTGGAAATATTTATCTCCTGTGTGTATCTGCCACCCTATTTAGACATGCTGGCAGAGCGCAGAGATTGGAGGAGTTGGATTAGGCAGTAGTTTCCCTATTGCTCACAGAACCACTTTTTCTGTGGTCTCCCAGCTACCCTGTGCCCAGTGGCCTATGCAAGATGGAGCGGAAAAGGCTCATTTTATGAACAAACAGGAACCTTTCTGGTCAGATTAATACCTGTGCTCTTTTAGAGAGATTTAGATACTAGAGATTTTAGGTACTGGAATAGGCTCCCCAGAAAGGTGGTTGAATCACCATCCCTGGTTGTGTTTAAGAGCCTTTTGGATGTGGTACTCAGGGATATGATTTAGTGTAGGGTTTTTAGAGTTAGGGTACTGGTTAGGCTGCGGTTGGACTTGATGATCTTCAATGTCTTTTCCAACCTGGGTAAATCTATGATTCTATGCAGGAACTCTTCTCCTGAGGTTAATCCAAGTTGTATCCAGGCCCTTCAGAAGGAAAGGGATATAGCAGCACAGAAATATGGCCTGATTCTGACATAACTAAATGCAGACCTGGAGAGTTAAAAGGGATTGTGTGATGTTCAAAGGATTTTGAAGCAAAGATGTCCCCTAGGTAAGATTTGTGGCTGACATTCCCCATACATTGTTTGTAGGCACACAAGCTAAGGAGAGACTAGTGATGAGCATGCAGAGAAGCCAATGGTTCAGACAGGTTTGTAGTGACACAACACTGTAGAGTTCTGTCTAGTTCTCCTTGGCATAGTTTGGAAAATAAAGATGAGGTAATTGGTGGTAACCAATATGGCTTCATCAAGGTCAAGCCATGTCTGACAAACTTGGTGGCCTTTCATGATGGAGTAACAGCATCAGTGGATAATGGGAGAGCAACTGACATCATCTACTTGGACTTGTGCAGAGCATTTGATCCCGTCCTGCATGACATCCTGGTCACCAAACTGGAGAAAAATGGTTTTGATGGATGGACCAGTTGCAGGATAGGGAACTGTCTGGATGGTCACACTCAGAGAGCTGCAGTCAATAGCTCAGTGTCCAGGTGGAGGGTGGTGTTGGGACCAGTGTTATTTAACATTTTTGTAGGCAACATGGAGAGTGGAATCAAATGCAGCCTCAGCAAGTTTGCAGATGACACCAAGCTGAGCGGTGCTGTTGATGTGCTAGAGGGAAGGGATGCTACTCAGAGGGACCTGGACAGGCTGGAGAGGTGGGCCCTTGGCAGCCTCATGAACTTGAGTGTGGCCAAGTACAAGGCCCTGCACCTGGGTCAGGGCAATCCCAAGCACAGGCACAGGCTTAGAGGAGAATGATTTGAGAGAAGCCTTGACCCTGAGGAGAAGAGTTGGTGTGGAGGGAGGTGTCCCTGCCTATAGCAGGGGGACTGGAACTAAATGACCTTAAAGATTCAGTCAGTTCTATTGTTTTTCTACCCTTAATTTTGCTTGAAAGGTTTTAGAATAAATGAGATTCTGGTTTCCATGAAAACTGTTTGCAGGGAGCTCCATTGTAGCTAGTAGGTCTGTCTTTAAGTTCAAGGGCAATAATGCATTGACTGTGTTGAAGAGAGAAATGACTCAGGAATGGATGATGGTTTAGAATAAAACATAATCCTACTTATTTTCTATGCAAATATGTGTAAGGAAAAGATGCTGCACTCAGTTCTGGAAATACCCTGACAAATATATTTCTACTGTTTCACAGCTGGAGATATCAAGATTGTTAAAGCACTGGAAGATGTGGAAGTGAATGAATATGGGAGTGCATCTTTTGTCTGTGAGATTTCACACGATGAGGTTCAGACCCAGTGGTACAAAGAGGACAACAAGCTGAAGGCTGATGACAACATCAGAATGCAACAAGATGGTAGGGTGTAAGCGGGGGGTCTTTCTCCTGAGTGGGGGGTGGGTTGGAGATCAAGCATATAAGACATCTGAAATGAAGTGAAGAGGGTTCAGAAGCGAGTTCCCCTTTTGTTTTGGGACTGAGGTTTAGGTGGAACAAGTGACATGGTGGGATGCTTAGTGTGGGAAGTGTGATGCTATCCCACCATCCCACACTGCTGGGAGCAGGTAGGAAATGAGTGCAGTTATTTCCAAAGTGGGGGTGAACAGGGCAGTCAGTTCACCTCTCCAAAGAGGTTTTGTCTGACTGTGAGTGTGATCCTTCTGTATCAGATACTTTGAATTTGACGGTGGCCGCATTTGATCAGTCCTTGTAGAAGCCATGTTTAGATTCTGCTTTGGTCTGCTCCATTTCCAGTTCAAAGTCATTGGACACTAAATGAGACAGCTGCATCTCAGTAAAAGATGTGTTTGAATAGCTGTGATGTGCTTACTATTCAGATTTACAGAGCTGAGGTTTTGTCCTTGGCTATAGCAAAGAAGTCAAATCAGGTGAAATTAATTGTATTTCTGAACTAGACAAGTTTAAGTTTGGTAGCACCTAAATTTGGTGCGGTTTGTCATTGATTTCATCTGAAAGAAACTTGCAGGCTTTTTATCTGCTGTTGTCCCCAGCGTAAGATTATCCATTCACATCCTAAAGTACTTGTTATATTTTCAACTCACTCTTATTTGAATAAAAGCCTCAACAATTGGGAGCAATTTAATAAGCACAGAACAAGAGCTGGACCTTGCATTTGGTAGATACTGTACAGTATTACTTCATAGAAATGTAGTCAATGGCATTCGCTATAGACAATCGTTTGTTTTATCTTTAGAGTCGTTCAAAGAACCATTGTGAACTTGACATTAATTGGAATGGAATACACGCAAGAGACTTTCCTCTTCTTCCAATTGTCCTCATCCTTTCTTCTCTTCCACCCCTGCTTTGCAGATTACCATATAGAAATCACCAGGAAGTTGGAGGACAAGACAGCTTTGGAACGTCATTCTGTCATCCTGTCCTGTGACTTCAGGCCTTCTCCAAAGGTTGTGAAATGGTTCAAGGGCCGCACACCCATCGAGCCCTCTGAGAAGTACAAGATCAAGAGGGATAAGCATTCAGTAGAGCTCAGAATTCTGAAGCTGAAGCCCGATGATGCTGGTGTGTACAAGTGCAAGGCAGGAACTGCAGAGACTGAGGCCACGCTGACAGCTGAAGGTATGAGCAGGGAGGGTGGCCTCTTCCATGTCCTATTTCACCTCAGATTTCTCTTCTTGAGGTTGACTTCTGCCGTTCTCTCCTGCTAACTTTATACATGTATTATCTTCACATAGATGATTACACAAAGATCATCTAGTCCAACCATTCTACCACATCCCAGTATGATTTATAGTAACAGTGGTAACAGTTCACCTTGTTTCCCCACAGCCCGCAATGTAGAAGTAACGAAGCACCTGCAGGATGTAGAAATTGAAGAAGAGAGCTCTGCTGTCTTCTCCTGCGAGCTGTCCCATAATGACGAGGACGTGGAATGGTTCCTGAATGGCAACCTCCTTTACACCAACAATTACAATGACATCAAGAACGTTGGCAATTGCTGCACACTGACAATGAAGCAGGTTAAGCCTGAGGATGCTGGCACAGTGACAGTGAAGTCAGACAAGGTGTCAGAAAGCGCACCTGAAGGTGATAGGTGGGTCTGATCACACCCCTCCTGGATGTAAGAGATGCTAAGGAGCTCCAGTTCATTCTATTGTGCAGCAGTCCTGCTTCTAAAGCTGACCTCTCTGGGGTGACAAGTCATCAGAGGCTTTCTTCCAGTGGAAGGTTCCATTGCAGCAGATATCAAGGAAGGAGGATGGTTTTGGTGTCCTGCCAAAGCATTCCATTGCTTTTTATCATCATTTTACTTAACACAAGGAGAGTTACAGGAGCAATTTCTTTTACTGCTTCAGTAACATGCAGTGTCAATGCTGTTGTCTCCAAGGATTTATGACTGAAGGAGAGATCATTCAGTGTGTGTTTTGCCTCTGGGATGACTAATGACCAGGCTGTGAGCAACCTGATCTAGCTGTGAATGTCCCTTTTTATTGCAGGGGAGCTGGGCTAGATGGCCTTTAAGTGTCTCTTCCAATTCTAAGGAACTTGTGCCTGAAGTGCAGAAGTGGATGAATTATACCACTTCTTCATATCCTCCCCATGATTACTCTTCATATCCTCCCCATGATTACAGAGGAAATACAACAAAACAACATGCATGGTCTTACTGTTGTCATTTGCTTGAATACGAAGACGTCTCTTTTTTATGGTTGAGATTTTTGTTGATATGGGTCAGGAGGAACACACACTTTTTAGCTTTCTCAATAGGCAAAAAGTTCCAGTTGCTGCAAGCCACCGAGGTAACCAATAGAGGGGCCCTGATCCCCCTTGTGCCATCGGGATGCTCTGGCACGGGATGTGCCTCAAATTCAAAGCTCCTTCCCACCTCCCAAGGAAAAGCAAAGCAACTCAAGCATCTCCAGCAAAGCTGCCCAGCAGACAGCAGGGAATGCAAACAGCTTCTGGCTGCTCCCCTGCACTCCTGTCCTAAGTAAGTGACCCCTCGAGGACTGGATGGGAAATCAGTGCATGACACACGTGAGTGTGCACAGCATTGTGCAAAGCAGTGGGGATCCATGTGTGTGTGTGTGTATTTGTGCATGGATGGTGTTGTACACACATTTGTGTCCATGAGTGTACAAACCAGTGGTGTTGCTCAGGTGTGTGTAGGTCTGTGGGTATGTGTGCAAGGACGAGCATGCACATATATGTACGTGCACAGGGGTGTGCAGAGTGTTGGAGCTGCACAAGGACATTGTGGTACCGGTGTGTGCGTGCACTTTGGGAGTGAAAGGAAGGGGTTACACATGTGTGAGTGTGTGTGCGCACAGGGCTGCACTAAGGGATGTGGTTGTGTGAGTGTGTGTGAGCACATAGATAGTGCGTGGATGCGGTGGCACAAATGTGTGCTTGCACAGGGCTGTGCTGAGGAGTTGGGCTGCACACAGGTGCACACAAAGGGATGTTTGAACCCTTTGCCCCTAAGAACAGTTTTCCAGTGTCTCTCGTCCAAGAATTCTTTGAACAGCCTGCAGCTGACTCTCCTGAAGCTCAGGGTCCTGACTTTGCTTTTTGCCAGGCCCGCATTCCTTGAGATGAGGAACTCTAGGAGGGCATGGTCACTACAGCCCTGACCACCTCCAGTCTTAACCCCTGCTGTGCAGCATGTCCAGTAATGCTTCCCTTCACAGAATCACAGAATTACCCGGGTTGGAAGGGACCTCAAGGATCATGTAGTTCCAACCCCCCTGCCTAGCAGGGCCACCAAACATACACATTTACTAGATCAGGTTGACCAGGGCCCTGTCCAACCTGGTCTTGAACACCTCCAAGGACGGGGCATCCACAACCTCACTGGGCAGCCTGTTCCAGGACCTAACCACCCTTCTAGTAAAGAACTTTCCCCTAACATCCAACCTAAATCTTCCCTCCTTCAACTTAAAACCATTTCCCCTAGTCCTGCTATTATCAGCCCTTTCGAAGAGTTTACTCCCCTCCTGGGAGTAAGTTCCCTTCAGGTATTGAAAGGCTGCAATGAGGTCACCTCGCAACCTTCTCTTCTCCAGGCTGAACAAACCCAACTCCCTCAGCCTGTCCTCATAGGGGAGGTGCTCCAGCCCCCTGATCATCTTTGTGGCCCTCCTCTGGACCCTTTCCAAAATCTCCATATCTTTTTTGTACTGAGGGCTCCACACCTGGACACAGTACTCCAGATGGGGCCTCACAAGAGCAGAGTAGAGAGGGACGATCACCTCCCTATCCCTGCTGACCACCCCTCTCCTGATGGAGCCCAGGATCCCATTTGCTTTCCGGGCTGCCAGAGCGCACTGCTGGCTCATGTTAAGTTTCTCATCTATCAGGACCCCTAGGTCTTTTTCAGCCGAGCTGCTCTCAAGGACAACTCCTCCCAGCCTGTACAGGTGCCTGGGGTTCTTCCGGCCCAAGTGCAAAACCTTGCACTTTGCCGTGTTGAACCTCATTAGGTTCACCCGAGCCCAGCTTTCCAGCCTGTCAAGGTCCCTCTGAATGGCATCTGTTCCCTCCACCGTATCGACTGCACCACTCAGCTTGGTGTCATCAGCAAACTTGCTGAGGGTGCACTCCATTCCCTCATCGATGTCATTAATAAAGATGTTAGAGAGCACCGGTCCCAAGACAGACCCTTGAGGGACGCCGCTCGTTACCGGCCTCCACCTGGACATAGAGCCATTGACCACCACCCTCTGTCTGCGGCCTTTCAACCAATTGCTTATCCATCTAGTTGTCCACCCATCAAATCCACCTCCCTCCAATTTGGAGATGAGGATGTGATGGGGGACCATGTCAAAGGCCTTGCTCAGGTCCAGGTAAATGACATCGGTCGCCTTCCCTTCATCCACCAACGCCGTCACTCCA
Organism: Coturnix japonica; assembly: GCF_054131305.1. Lineage (NCBI taxonomy): Eukaryota > Metazoa > Chordata > Aves > Galliformes > Phasianidae > Coturnix > Coturnix japonica. The sequence goes on along the minus strand of NC_140672.1, from coordinate 17,424,888 downwards.
TCATAGAAGGCCACAAGATTAGTTAAGCATGACCTTCCCCTGGTGAAGCCATGCTGGCTGTCTCGGATCACATGCTTGTTCTTTATGCGATCAAGCATGTTGTCCAGGAGGATCTGTTCCATAATCTTCCCAGGCACAGAGGTGAGACTCACCAGCCTGTAGTTACCCGGGTCGTCCCTGCTCCCCTTCTTGTAAATGGGAGTGACGTGACCCTTCCTCCAATCATTCGGGACCTCACCTGACAGCCACGACTTCTCAAATATGATGGAGAGCGGCTCAGCAACCACCTCAGCCAGCTCCTTCAGGACCCTGGGATGCACGCCATCTGGCCCCATAGACTTATACTCATTCAGTCTAAGGAGGCACTCTCGGACTTGCTCTACCCTTACAGTGGGGAGGGATTTACCTCCTTGGTCCCTACATGGAGGTATGGGGGTGCAAGACTTAGGGACGTGAAAAAGACTAGAATCCTGGCCACCAGTGAAGACCGAGGTGAAGAACTCATTCAGCACCTCAGCTTTCTCTTCATCTGTTGAAGCCATTTCTCCTTTTAAATTTACCAGAGTAGGCACGCCCATTTTGGCCTGTCTCTTCTGGCCAATGTACCTGTAGAAGGTTTTCTTGTTGTTTTTCACATCCCTCGCCAAGTTCAGTTCTGCCTGTGCCTTGGCTTTCCTGATCCCACATCTGCAAGTTCGGACAGCATCCCTGTATTCTTCCCGGGTGACACAGCCTTGTTTCCAGAGCTTGTACACCCCTTTCTTCACCCTCAGTTCTCTTAGCAGGTCCTTGCTGAGCCATGCCGGTTTTCTACCTCTCCTGCCCACTTTCTTAATCAGGGGAATGGAGACCTCTTGTGCTGCCAGGAGGGCATCCTTGAACAGTAGCCAGCTCTCCTCAACGTCCTTATCTTTGAGGGCAGCGCGCCAGGGGATCTTGGCCAGCATTCCATTGAGTAGCTTGAAGTCTGCTCTTCTAAAGTTGAGCATCCTGGTCCTGCTCTTTGCCAGGCCCACATCGCTTGAGATCACAAACTCAACCAGGGCATGATCGCTGGAGCCCAGGCAGCCTCCAACCTTGACGCCTTTGATGATCTCCTCAGCGTTGGTGAGCAGCAGGTCCAGCAACGCTTGACCTCTGGTCGGTCTGTCCAATACCTTCCCTTCTGCTTGGTGTGCTTAATGCTTGGCCCACAAAGTTATTCCCAGTGCAGTCCAGCAGTCTCTCAGACAGCTTGCAGCCAGCCATGCTGATTTCCCAGCCTGACTGGAATCCCCCATCAAGTTGAGAGTCAGTGAGCGCGGTGCTTCTGGTAGCTGTAGTAAGCAGGGCCCATCAACAGGCTCCCTTGACCAGGCGGCCTGGAGCAGACCCTCACCTCCAGAAGCCCATTATTGGTTCAGTCCCGAATTTTACCCGCAAGTTCTCAACGTGATCGTGGCTGTTCTTAGTCCTTTGCAGTCAGCTTCTTCATAGAGAGGGCAAATACCTTGCCCTCCGGAATTCCATAGTAACAATCATGTCTCCTTTATGTCAGGTGAGGTGTTTTTTGTTGTTGTTGTTTTTTGTTTGCTTGTTTGTTTGTTTTCCATTTTCTAGGTAGAAAATTTAATTTCTGAGCCAGGAGAAGAAGAAGTGCAACATGTAACAATCTTCCTGGCACTGTGCAGTTTGCATGAGTAGCCAAGTGCTCCTCAGGTAACGTGTGCTGCAGAGCTGACCTTGGTGGCAGGGGTTGTGTCTTCATTTTCTTCCTGTCATGTGGGAACATAAGAAGACTCTTCAGAGCAGGAGCTGCAGAGGAAGATGAACGGCATGAGAAGGTAAGGCTAGGAACCAAGGACACCTCCAGAAAGAACAGAAAAACTAAGTCATTTAAGATGCATTATGGCCGTGTGATACTGTCCGTGACTGGAGGAGAAGCACATGGCTAGGAATGACTGATGGCTCTGGTGGGATGAGTGCCTACGTGCGCCGTAAAGGAGAGTTTGTGGGATGTTCTGTGGACATGTGAAGGCTGTGGGAAAGTTAAGAGAGAAAACGTGTGAATTCACAGAAGTGGTATTAGAACCTGGAATAAACCATTTGGATCACTCACATCTGAGTCCGTGCCAGATTGTCGCACTGTCAGAACCTGAGGCCTGGGATTTTCCTTTAGTAGTGCCAACTGCCTGTTGTAAATGAGAAAAGATATTACTAAACATAGCTTCCCTCCTTGTAGTTTTGATATTTCTGTCTTTGCATTCCTTTAGCACCCAGGGTGTTGATGCAGCTGCACAAATCCGCTGTACTGTCCTCCTGTTTTGCATGGAAGAATGGTAAAATAGCAATCTCTGGGTGAAATTTTGTTCAGGCGTTTTCCTTTCTGTGCCCCTAGGAAGCAATGGCTTGGAAATGGCAGTGCCGCCTGGGAACCCACACAGCAACCCAGTATCTCATTGTCTGGGTCTGTGAAAAACCACAGTGATGACAAAAGATGTTTCAATTCTGTCTGTGCTGTCAGTGCAGCCCTGAGGAGCGGTGTGGGCATGGCATGGCAGGGAGAAGGGATTTCCCTTCCAATGGGAAAGTGCCTGTTCATGTGTTGGTATGTAACCGCTCCATGGCCTGCTCCATGTGCTTCTGAATGGGCAGCTCAACTTTTGTGTCACTCAGCCACCTGTGGCAGAGGTCAGGATTAGTGCCTTTCAAGGAGCTGAGAAGCATTTCTTGCTCAAGTCCTGCTTCCAAGCTTAACCACCTACAATGAAGTAGATGTCGTTTTTCTGGTGTCCTTCAATTCCGTGTCCGCATTTTCCCAAAAGCAAAAGAATTTGGAGTTAACCAGCTGCAGTGAAGTGAGCGATTTCAGTGCCTATTTCTGATGGTGGCAATGAGTTCAGAGGTCACACTTAATTGACGGTGCCTGTTTCCATTCTGACAAAGGCTGTAGTTTCAGCTGACTTCCCGAGGCTGCCATGTGTGGTGGTGACACAGCCTTGGGCTTGTGCGTTTGCATGACTCCCACCTTTCCTTTCTGTGTCTTGCAGGTCAGCTGGTGCTGGAAGCGGCCGGTATCTGAGTAGGAATGAAGGTGAGTGCAGGAGCAGCTGCTGAGGGGAGGAAGGAAGTCCATGCTAATGAGCTCTGAAGCATCTGCGGGTCCGGTACCAGAATAGGCAGCAGTGATGCAGGGGGCTCCTCGGCAGGAAGCTGGCTGATCCAAATGCTTGCTGAGAGTTTGGAAGCCCAAACCCTTATGGTCTCTGTAAGGGTGGTTAATAAAAAGATATTAACCAAGACGGTGGTAAATAGCCTAAGGTTATTAGCAAAGGGAAACTCACCAATATCGATACCTTGACTAGAAAGCTGAGGCAGCCTCAACTAGGGAGCAATCTCTAAGACATGCTGTCTCAGTGGTGGTCAGCCTTTAAATGAGGTCTCAGAGGAGGTTGAGTCGAGGTCCACTCCTTCTGGGAGCACAGCTAGATTACTCTCACCTGTGCTCCCGCAGTTGACCCAATACTTGCCTCAGCTGATTAATCAGAGGTTCAAGCTGTGATTTCCCATACAGTCTCTAAGCTGAAGGCAGCATCTCCTTGATCTGATGGTGGTGTGCCTGAGTGAGGGAGTGATCCAAGCTGGATGCAGAAGAGTCATCTTAATTTCTCTGCTATTTTACTTCAGATGACACCTATTGGGTGTTGGTTTCTTAAAATTTGGATCTAGGAGGTGGTCTCTTCCTTTGCTTCTGATGAAAGCACAGAAGTGCAGCAGGAGTAGAAGACAAAGAGGTTTTCTTGGTGACAGGAACACCAATTATTTGATTCAAATGTGTAACTGATGTAGATGGTGAAGAACAGATCTGCCTCAAAGACATGCTTGATCACATAAGAAATGAGCATGTGATCCAAGACAGGCAGCGTGGCTTTAGCAGGGGAAGGCCATGCCTAACCAGTCTGGTGGCCTTCTATGATGGAGTGACGGCATTTGTGGACAAAAGGAAGGTAACAGATGTCATTGACCTGGACTTGAGCAAGATCTTTGACATTGCCCTCCACCACATCCTTATCTCTAAAATGGAGGGATGTGGATTTGACAGGTGGACCACTTGGTGGATAAGGGATTGGTTGAAAGGCCACAGACAGAGGGTGGTGATTCATGGTTCTATGTCCAGGTGGAGGCCGATAACAAGTGGTGTCATCCAGGAGTCTGTCTTGGGACCAGTGCTTTTTTACATGGTTATCAGAGACACCAATGATGCAATGGAGTGCACCTTCTGCTGTTTGCTGAGTGGTGCGGCTGACGCAGTGGAAGGAAGGGATGCCATTCAGAGGGAGCTCAACCGAGAGGTTGGCCTACGTGAATCTAATGAGGTTGAACACAGCAAAGTGCAAGGTTTTGCACTTGGGCTGGAGGAATCCCAGGCATTTCTACAGACTGGGAGGAGCAGTCCTTAAGAGAAGCCCCGCAGAGAAGGACCTGGGGGTCCTGGTGGATGAAAAACAGAACGTGAGCCATCAGCGTGCTCTTGCAGCTCAGAGAGCAAATGGTCCCCTGGGCTCCATCAGAAGAGGGGATGGCCAGCAGGGACAGGGAGGTGATTGATCTTCATGATCCTTGAGGTCCCTTCCAACCCGGGCCATTCTATGATTCTGTGATTACACTCGCTGTCAGAAAGAATGGCAGCTGTACAGAAGCTGGATATATTTTGGGACAGTTCTTGTAACCAGTTGATTTTAAGACCTTGCCCGAGTCAAGAGTCTAAATTGAGTGTCAGAAGAAAGCTGGTAAAGTGGCTATTGCTCATTCTTTTTCATTTGCTGATTCTTTCATTCGGGTTCCTTTTCCAAAGGAGATTCTGGTGATGGAAGCAATTGAAGAAAGAACCAAAGCAGCTCTTGCCAAGAGTGCTTGAAGTCCCTGTGGAGAGAAGCAAAGAACTTGGGCTTCCTCTGGGATGCTCCCCACCATGTCTCAGGAAGGAGACAACTGCTGTTCCACTTTCTGCTCTGTGTGTGGAAAGGTACGTCTGGGTTTCTTCTGCTTGTTTATTCTTTCTTTTTCAGGCTTTGAAGGAGAAGGGGTGGAGCAACGGGAGACTCACTGGTCGTTTGTTACCTCAAGAACAGGATGGATTCTGCATTGACTGTGAAAAACCTGGGCTAGTAGCATGGGCATGTTTCAGGCTGGACTTTTCCTTCTTGGTTTCCTTTTGGCTACAGGGAGACAGCTGTCTAAAGGTGTGTTTTCATACCCACTCTCCAAAACCATGTTTCATTGTTGCAGGTGGTTCAGTGTGCTCTTGCAGTGCAGATGCTGTAGTTTGCTGTAGAATCTGAATTGTTTCTGTTCCTAGGGGAGGACTGGGAGGAGGTAGTGAGAAGAGAATTCAATGCCTTAGGTGTATCTTAGTGAGAAATGTGGGCATGAGGTGCTGAAAGTCTTGAGTTGTCAAAGGCCAGTGAGGCTCAGACTCCTTAACCTGCTGGAGCAGGGTGGAAGCAAGGAGTGGGCACTGCCGTCCCACAAGCTGCACTTGGTTCTGGTCTGCCAGGTCTGTGCTGGCCTGGATTTCTTCTGAGAAGTTTGTTGGAGCTGCTTGGAGTAGTGAAGGGTGGGGAGGAAGTGCTGCTCAAGAGCTAAGGCTCTGCATGATCATCTTGGATGGTTTTAACCATGATATCTGAAGACATAGTTTCCATCAGAATGATCCCAACATTGTGCGAGTGTCTCAGATGTATGAGAGCACCCGCCTCCTCCAGCTGAGCCATAGGAAAGCTAACTGTGCCCAGTAATTACAGCTTCTGCAGATTGAATATGCTTCCAAGTGTTTTCCTTAGTGATCAATAATGTCCCAGCACTCTGAGATTCCATCTCTGGCACAGTCTGGAGCATCTCTGCAATCCTTGGTTGCTGGAGGGCACGTGGTGAGTGCATGGACAGGGTGGCACAAACGCGTGCGTGTGCTGAGAAGTTGGGTTGCACACAGGTGCACACAAAGGGGTGTTTGTGGAAGGTGTAGGCACGTAGGTGTTCCCAGGGATGGTTTGCACACGTCTGTGAATGCAAAGGAGGGCACACGATGCAGAGTGTGCATGGGGGTGTGCAAAGCAGGCAGGGTGGTGAATGGGTGTGCGTGTGCACATGGATAGGGGAAGGTTGGGGTTACAGGTTGACCTGTGCTGAGGTGAGTGGGGACTCACGGTGTTGCTCAGTGGTAGATTGGTTCACACTGAGTGCTAACAGGAAACTCGCACACCCTTTTTGTTTCAGCTGTGCCAGCGCTGTGATCCCTTGCTGCAGGGATGGGGTGTTGGAAGGATGGTGTGCGTGCCGAGCTCCCATCTCTTGCAGGAATCAAGTGTAGAGCAAAAGGGATGTTTGGGCCAGGTGACTGTAAGAAGGCTGGCTGCTTTGGATGGTGGTAGCTGATGGAAACAGGTGCTCTGGGGACCGTTCAGCTTTTAACAGAAGACAGGGGTCCTGCAGCAAGAACGACTAGGTTCTCAAATGGCTTCAGACGTGCACACCGACTACATCCCCGCAGACATTTACCGGTAGGTGGCTCTTGCAGAAGAAGATTCAAGCAGCAGAACCTTTTGCTCAGCTACAGCACACAAATGCTACAAAAGCAGGAACAACCTGCAAGCTCTGGGTCTGTTTGTCTTGCACAGGCATGCACTAACTGCGTTTGATGGTACCCCCCATCCTTGATTTCCTTCCCTGCTTCTTGTCTGATGACGCTGCTGAGCCAGGAACAAGCTGCCCAGTGTGGCAGAGCATGGTGCAGAGCTGTGCTGGGACCTCCTCCCCTTCATCTGCTGCAGATCAGTGCCCCACACGTGCCATTGGGATGCTCTGGCACGGGATGTGCCTCCAACCCAAAGCTCCTTCCCACCTCCCAAGGAAAAACAAAGCAACCCAAGCATCTCCAGCAAAGCTGCCCAGCAGACAGCAGGGAATGCAAACAGCTTCTGGCTGCTCCCCTACACTCCCGTCCTAAGTAAGAGACCCTATGAGGACTGGCTGGGAAATCAGTGCATGACACACGTGAGTGTGCACAGGATTGTGCAAAGCAGTGGGGTTCCACGAGTTTGTGTGTGTGTGTATCTCTGCTGTTATGAAAGCATGGGAAGACTTACTGAGTCCCAGATAATTACTTATCCTCAAATGATTTTTCCTGGCCAAAGTTAGAGCCTCTCACAGGTAATCGAGATCAACAGGCTGTTGTTGCACAATCAACAGACACAATCTAGATGATCAGCTGAGGAAAATAAAGCATCATGCAAAGGGTACTAGATAAGTGAGCAGCTTGAGATCTGCACATTTATGTGATGCTCATGGTCTTAGACAATATTTGCCTAGAGAGGTCACATTGAATGAAAGCAAACTCTAAGATGAATGAAAATATGCACAGGAGAAGAAGCCTCTGAGGCTTCTCAAGTGTTATGACCAGAAGACATAAACTCTGTTAAAGCAAACGTTTCTCTCTATTTTTTGTGTTATTCCAGGCAGGCCTTGATTACCGCCTGAACACATGCTGTGGAAGCCCAGCTTATGCAGCACCAGAGCTAATCCAGGGCAAAGTGTCTATTGGCTCAGAGGGATGTAGAGCGGTGTTTGTTTTCCCCTCTTTCCCTTCCCTCTCCACAGAGCATTTAAAGGCAGTGGAGCTCAGGTAGGCTCTCTTGGTTTCCCTTCTGAATTCTGCTAGGTTGCATCGCTTGGTAGCTCTCAGAAGCTGTCAGTGGCCACAGACTAGAAAAGTGCAATTGGTCTCAGTTCACACAGCTGGCTGGTTTGTCTCTGGCTAATCCTGAACTGCCTCAAGCGACTGCTTTGGGGCTCTACAGAACAGCAACTTCAGAGATCTCTTTCTATTACTAAGTGTTTGAAAGAGCAATTTGCTCTGTTAATTATCCATCATTTCTGTGCAGTCTGTTTTGTCAGACTTGTCTTTAGCTTCCAAGTTGTATGTGAAGAATTGTTTCCGTTGTAATGCACAATGAACTAAAAATTGAGAGATGAAAATGTGAAGAGTTTTTCCAGCTTTGATTTCATGTCTGGAATTTTGGAACCCACTACTTGCAGTTGTTAATCTGTCCAAACTGGTCTGGTTTGGGATGCCCTCGTACTTCTTGAATCGCTGTTAAAGGCGGAGCAATTCCTACAAGTGCCATGGCCCCACTGTTGTTCTAATTCTTGTTTCTTTGTTTTCCACACGCTGCTTTTCAAGCCTCCTTTTTCTTTACAGTCAAAGTGAAAATTGCACTGTGAGGTGTCTGAACCTTGTTGTGCCTGTACATAAATAGAACAGCAGCAAAGCCAGACAGGTGACTGTGCTGACAGCTCTCGTAGCCAGTAACACGTAACTGTGCTAAATCCCTTGTGACGGCTTTGATTTCATTTTTGCCAGTGAAATCCTTGTAAAAGGAAGTGCAGCAGTGTGATGAGCTAAGGTGAAGATGCTGGTTTTAGTAGTGCTCTAAGCTGAGTGAAAGGGCAATTGAATGAGGGTTATATGCTTTCTCTGGGACGATAAGGTTTTATTTCCTGAGGGAAAGAGCCAGCTTTTCATGGGCTATATGTGGGCTTTGGCAAGGGCAGACAATCCAGTCTGTCAGGAAGCCATTTGAGGTGCTTCAGGTTTGTAAGCTTGTCTTTTTGTTTTTCAGGCGGATATTTGGAGCATGGGTGTAGTGCTGTATGCTCTGCTGTGTGGGTTTTCCCTTTGGATGATGACAATATGATGGCACTCTACAGGAGGATACCAGTGGGTATCAGTGGTGCTAGAATACACTGAGAAGGGAAATAGCTGAGCTTGACAAGAGGCCTTGCTTTTCGGATGGCAGAACATGCTGAGCTGTGAGTAGAAAGGCCACAGCACAGTCTGCTGAATATTGTCCCTGTTTTTGCTGCTTTGTCTACCAGTATTTTGTGGATTTGGTTCTACGCTTGGTTGGCCTATGTGGCACTGTAGCCTAATTCTGTACCATGATAGCATACAGAATTTAAGGAGAAGTATTTTCCTGCCAATGGGCTGGATTTTTTTGTATCTGGTTCTTCAACTGGCTGCTCCCTATACTATCTGTAGTAAAAATATAGACACATCATTTGATTTCCCTGAAATGAATGTTCCTAAATGCCAGCTCTTCTCATGTCTACAAAGATCAAAGTTCTGCATTTGCTATTAGAATTTCCTCTTCCAGAATCAGGAGGTAATGTAGGACCCCACAGATTGCCTTCAGAATCCAACAGTTAGTTCTGTTTCCTTTCGGAGTGCATAACAACCTGAGCAAATGAATTGAATGACGTGGCTTATTAGTCTGGTACAAACTCTGCTGTACACTGAAACTTGGTCCATTTGTAAGCAGGACTTTGTCCATCTCTGCAGGACAGCAGAAAACCCTTTGTGCTAATCATGATGCCAAGAAGCAGAATGCGGCAAATGGCAGATGATCCAACTGCTTCAGGTGTTCATTTCCTTAAAACTGTGAATAGTTTTGGACTGAGAGTTTGTAAGCAGAACAGAGCTCTTAAAGCTGTCAGAGATTATTTCTGCACTGTTCAATTCTATCTGCCTAACATACACCGGATCTCAGAACTGCATTGCTTGAACTGGTGGAACTTGTTGAAGTGAACTGGGATGAGCAAGTTTTAGAACTTAGTCAGAATGCAGTAAAAAATGGATAATCTCATGAGTATTAAGGTACAGGCTTGCTATTTCTGCACTGAATTTGTTTTTATTTTACATGGCTGTGATCTGAAAGTTGCTTGAAACGCAGGCACCTAGGCACTGTTGTGTAACTGAATTTCACACGATAGGTCCTGAAATATCCTGGAATCAAAAACTCTGACTTGTTTTAAGTCTGCTGCTTGAGTATAATCAGGGTCATAGTGTCTGTGTGCAGTGTTTCTTTCCCTGTAATGCTCCACATCATTTCATTTTGGGAATATTGAAGGAAATGGACTATGTGCCATAACTGTTGTTAGAACAAAGTATGTCTGGTGTGATCTTATGCATAGGTTCTGTAACTGCTCTTCACAGCTCAGGTGTTTGACCTTCCTTTTGGTGAAGTGATGAAATACTGCTGGTTTCTATTTGTGCTTCTAGGCACCTTGAAGCTCTTAGGAACAGAACAATTGTCTCCAGTTCTTTTCAATGATATCAGTAACAGCTCGAGTGTTGCTGCCCACTAGGTAGGCCCAAAGAAGCAGATTACAGTGAAACAACACACGAGCTGGACCTGAATGAGGATCACTTTCAAGACAGTGGCTATGCTGCTTCAAGCCTACTTGCTTCTTCCTGCCGCCACTCTATTACCAAGTATCAACAACCTTTCATGATTCAACTTGCAAATGTTTGAAACTAACCCTTGTGTTTCTATGCCTTCCTAGGTGATTCGAGCCCTTGTCAACCCCAAAGATCCAAACCAAGCAGTGTCTTTCCATCAATGGAGAGTTCTTATTAAGCATGAATCGCTGCAATTCGGATGACAGCCTTCCACATGGTAACAGTGATGGACACAAGGGGCTCATCCACGTTCATGCTCTCATATCTCCTGGCTCTGCTGAAGCTCCTGACCTGAGCCTGCCAGACACAGCAGTCACCTGCCTGGATTGTGACCCAGCGCCTTTGCAGTGCTGCCCATCCCAAGCACAGCCCGAGTGTCCCAGCAGCAGCACCACCATGCAGGAGCAGGGCAGCATCAGTGAGGTGAAGCTGAGCATCTTAGATGGGGACTTAGAGTCAGGCTGCCAGTCCCAGGCACCAGGCAGCAGCACCAGCTCTGAGCCACTCTCATCTTGACAAGAGGAGTCCCATCTTCACCCTTGACCTCTCAAGCCCTCCTGTCTTTTATTGAATAAAGTCACTCTCATGCTCAGTCATCGCCTCGACTGCATTCTGAGTCTTCAATCACAGGGATTGGGATGAATGCAACAAACAGCAAGGCAGCTCAGCTTGCAATGCTATGGCTGTGGGGTTCGTGCAGGCAGAGCTCTGGGTTCCCATTTTGCCTGGCTTTGGGATGTCTGCAGCAAGATCTCTACCATTTTGTATGGGAGCAAATAATCTCTAGCATCCAGGTTGCTGCTCATGATATATCCCAGTCTTCCTGGCTGTCACTTTGTGATACTTTTCAAAGCCTTTTGATACTCTTTGATGCCTTGGCTGCTCCCTAACACCTCTGTCCTCCTGCCATGTTGACTCACGTCTCCCACTTTTAAGCTGGCTTTGCAGATCATCTCCAGCCCTGTCATCATCACGCTGCAGCAGGAGGTGCTCACCTGGCCCAATGTCTGGCAGTACTGCTTGTTCTGCAGATGAGCAGCTGCCTCCTCATCTCTTCAGCTACAGTAGTTTTTCTCAGGGCAGTTAGATGCAGTCATGCTCCTCTGGATTTGGTGTGTTAAATCCATGCTGCATGGCAGCAGTCAGTGCAATACAAAGGTGTTCTGTGTGCCATAGCATTTCTCCAGGGGCTGCCAAAGGTAGAAGCACAACACAGCACCATCCTTCTGACAGTAATGTCTGTGAGTGTTAGACATGTGAGCACTGCATCATCCCCAGCGTGTCAGTGCTTTTCCACACCAACCTGACTCTCACACTCTGCACTGAATGTAACTCTGCTCTTGTGGAGACAAATGCTTTCTGTCACATCCTCCATCCCTGCAACCATTTGCCGGTAGGCAGCTCTTGCAGAAGAATCAAGCAGCAGAACCTTGTGCTCACCCTACAGCATGCAAATGCTATGAAAGCAGAAATAACCTGGCATGCTCTGGGTCTGCAAGGCTGCACAGATGGGAGAGGTAGATTGTGTTTTTGCAGTGGAAGTTTCCAGTATTTTCAGTACATAGTGTAGGCCCTAACTGAATGTATAACCCTCTTGTAAAACAGCTGTATAAGTAGTTTTTCCACCAAGAAAGTTGCTGAACAGAATTAAGTTCAGACTGGGGGCATTCTGACATGGGGAGAATTGAGACAAGCACAAGATAAATACAGGGTGGGTAGAGCCCAGCACAGGACAGAATGAATGTACTGACTTTTGGAAACATTGCCCTTCTCTGTCCGCAGAAAAGTACAAGGCAGACCTAAAAACAAGAGGTTGGTAATTGACCTTCTATGGAAATGAATCCTAGCCACAGTCTCGAGGAGTCTGTGAGCCTGAGATGCTCAACCAATGAGAGCCATGAGAGCATCACCTGCAGTGGGTTTAGGGCACAGAACAGAATTGATTTCACTGACTGGTGTGCAGTTTCTCCCTTGCCAATAGGGGATGTGCGCGCAGTATTGCAATAATGAATAAGCACTGCTGCTATCGCTGCCATCTTTGCCTAACTAGAAATCTTTGACTTTGAGAGTTTCTCACACAAGGGGAGAGGGTAAGAAAGTAAAGAGGCACAGAAAACTAAGGGAAACTGCTCTTCTTTATCTTATCTATAAAAATTGATACGATGCTGTTGTGCATTTTTTTTAATTTTATTTTTAATTTTTTGCTAATGTCAGTTAGATTGTTTTAAAATATCCACACACCAAAATCTGACTACCAAGCAAATGTAATGAAAATGAAATGAAGGTGAGTTAGTGGAAAGCACAAGGCCATATTATATTAGGCTCCAGCAAATTTACAGGCAGTCACTGCACGAAGAGGTAGATCTGAGTTGCACATTATATGATTCCCACAAAGATTAAGGAAATCTGAAGCTTTCAATATATTTTTTTAATTCTTTTTTCATTTCATTTTTAAACACCTGACCCAGACCCCAACCCTCACAGGAGCTGTAAAGATAACAGCATTAACCAGCAATGTAACTCTAATCCTAACCCTTACCCTGATTCTAAAATCGTCCCTAACTCCAAATGCAACAACAAAAATGATGCTAGAAGTTTGTAGCAAAAGGAACCTTAACCCTGATCATAATCCAAAAAAAAAATCATTATGGTAACAATAATCTTTACCTTAAGAGTAATATTAATCAGAGCCCAGATGATGCCTGCATCCAATCAGAAGCATGCTTTGCATTATTTAAGAGTTGTATTTTTTCCAATGAACTCTCTCTATTATCACGTTTATAAAGTAACAGAGTCTGTTCTTTTTCTCCTGACACTGTGCCTTACTCCTGACATCCCCTGGAAATGACCCAGATAGGGCACCATCAAAGTAATGCTAATAGTAATGTCAATCCTAAGGGTATCTCTAGCCTCAGTGTTAATGGGACGCTAACAACAATCCCAACAGCCTTAAACATTCTGGTGGTGTGAAAGAGGTGCTGCCTTGCACATGCTGGGCAGTCCCATTGCCTGTTAAATGCAGGCGGCAGCGTAGAAACATGATGCCCGTGGTCAGAATGCCCTGTGGCAGATCCTGGCACCGGAGAACTGACCGGAGAACCATGAGAGAACTGACAACAAATCACGCAACATCAGAACCGACCCAGTGGTTATTTACAAGCCTTGGGAGACCCAGACAGGATCTCAGAGTGGTGAATGTAGGTACAGAAGTTGTTACTACTCTGTTTTCTTCTAAAAGAAGTGGTTTTTTTTCATCTCAGAAGTTGGGGGGGGGGGGGAGGGGGGCGGGAAAGGGATATCAATTTAATTACTCATTAATTTATTGACAGACATTCACGTTTGCTACGTTTGGAGAAGTTTTTATTTGTTTGCTGTGGTTTGATTTTTTTTTATTATTTTTTTTTTCCCCCTTCCCTCCTCTTCCATCTTTGTGTTCTTCCCCTATAATCAAAAGAACGGATCCCCAGGGTCTGTCCCGCAGACGTTCTTTCCGTGGTCTCTGCTGCCACCTGCTGGCCAATAAGCGGAACTGCCACTGTTGGGCGTTTGGTGCCACAGGAAGCACAACGCAGATCTGAGTTCTGACCGGTCTACGCAGCAAATCCGCCAATCTTTATTGCGATAAGCCCTCCAGACAAGAGCATACAGTCTTTGCCTGAGGGCAGGGTGAGTAGTAATGGATGTCAGTTTTGAAATTTCCAGTCCATTCACCATAGCACTTTCTGCCTCCATGTCCCATAACCAGAGCAGCTATGCTGGCATGCTCTCTTGGTTTCTGTCTAAACCACTGTACTATATCCATCAGTTCAGCTGCTGTATTATGGGCAGCAGGGTTTGGGGGGTGGACACTGGTCAGGGCACTCCCACCAGCCTATCCTGCATTTTTTTTATTTTTATTTTTTCATTTTTGGGTTACAATCAGTCAGATCTCAAATAGATCTAGTCCAAATGGAACCTCAAAATCTGACCTTTTAGTGCCTTCATTTACAGAGTCCATTTTATACAGATTCCCTTGTACAGGGCCCCCATGGTCCTCCAGACAGTTGTTACTGATCTTCCATAGGAGAATGATTGAATTAGGTTTTTTCCCATCAAAACTGCCACCTGTCTTTCCAATTTTTCAACACTATCATTCAATAGCTGATTTGCATCAGCCTGAGCCTCTTCAGTTATGTTCAGACAGTTCAAGGCCATTAAAAGTGGCCATGCCACCATGAACACAGCTAACTGTCATTCTCAAGTTGTAAGTATGTCTTTGCTAAGACCATGGAAATACTCAGTCAGGTGGGCCAGGGACTCATGGACCCTCCCTCCGTCCCACACAGGGCCCCATTTTTCAGTGACAGAAGCAGTGCTGCATTTTGAGGATCCTAGGAATCCCAGGACATGCCCTGACAAAAGGTCATTCAAAGGGGTAGTCTTTCCCCATCCAAACAACTCCATGATATTCACAGAATCACAGAATTGTAGGGGTTGGAAGGGACCTCCAGAGACCACTGAGTCCAGCCCCCTGCCAAAGCAGGTTCCCTACACCACGTTGCACAGCTCAGCATCCAGGCAGGTCTTGAGTATCTCCAGAGAAGGAGATTCCACAACCACCCTAGGCAGCCTGTTCCAGTGCTCTGTCACTCTCACCATAAAGAAGTTATTGCACACATTAGTGCAGAATTTCCTATGGTGCAGTTTCTGTCTGTTTCCCCTTGTCCCTCCTCCACACACTGCTGAAAAGAGTCTGGCTTCACCTCTTTGCCCCCCACACCTCAAATATTTATAGACCTGGATCAGGTCCCCTCTCAGCCTTCTTTTCTCAAGGCTAAACAGACCCAGTTCCCTAAGTCTCTCCTCATTGGGGAGATGCTCCAGGCCCTTCACCATCTTTGTGGTCCTCCACTGGACTCTTTCCAAGAGATCCCTGTCTTTTTTGTACTGGGGAGCCCAGAACTGGACACAATATTCCAGATGAGGCCTCACCAGGGCAGAGTAGAGGGGGAGGATCACCTCCTTCGACCTGCTGGACACGCTCTTTTTAATGCACCCCAGGATGCCATTGGCTTTTTTGGCTACAAGGGCACACTGCTGGCTCATGGTCAATCTGTCGTCCACCAGGACGCCCAGATCCCTCTCAGCAGAGCTCCTCTCCAGCAGCTCTTCCCCCAGCCTGTACTGGTGCATGCAATTATTTCTACCCAGGTGCAAGACTCTACACTTGCTTTTGTTAAACCTCATCCGGTGTCTTACTGCCCAGCTCTCCAGCCTGTCCAGGTCTCGCTGAATGGCAGCACAGCCTTCAGGCGTGTCAGCCAATCCTCCCAACTTCGTGTCATCAGCAAACTTGCTGAGGGTGGTCACTATCCCCTCATCATGGTCGTTGATGAAGATGTTGAACAAGACCGGACTGAGCACAGACCCCTGGGGGACGCCGCTAGTTACAGCCCTGCAGCCAGACACTGCACCGCCAACGACAACCCTCTGCACTCTGCCAGTCAGCCAGTTCTCGACCCACTTCACTGTCCAATAACCTATCCCATACTTCCTCAGCTTTGGTATAAGTATGTCATGGGAGACTGTATCAGTTATAGAGGTTATAGAGTTCAATTCCTGTAGTCAATTTGGCGGTCCAGGTGGGACCAGCTCTGTTCGCTGCAGGACCAGCTGAGAGGGAGACACTTTTGGCGCACCCTGAGATTTCTCTGAAGGACTCCCTTCCTCACCTGATCACTGCAGGGACAGACAAGGACCACCCATAGGTGGACCAGGTATGTGTATGGTAAGTGGAGCCCATATGTCTTGAGGAGACATCCTACACAGTTTACAGCCATACGTGCTGCTCCCAGGGAGGTGAGCTCATGGCTTTGGTTGCCAGCTGGGTAGGAAGACTCCTTGGGTGAGTTCCTATGAAAGGGAACTGTATGTCATATGAATGGAAACAAGAACAAGTACTCTCTCCCAGGTGGGTGACAATAGGAGGGACCTAGGTTGGTCTCTCCTACGGGTATGGGATATAGTGGATAGCCTGTCAAATGGTAGCCTGGGTTCTCCAAGTTGTAATCACGGGGGTTATAGGTTGTATGTTCAATATTATCATCTGCTTTAAGTGTTTGGTACCGTGTGTCAAGCCGACTCTGGGAAAAACATTAACGTTTGCAACTGGTCGACCAGAGTATGAGTGTTATTAAGATTCCAGCTAGAAAACGTTGTCAGCATTGTGTAGTATGAATAAACCATGGTTTTTGATCTAAATGTCAGAGTGAGTGTGGTGTGAGTGAGACACAGAACAGCTGCAGGGTGAGTGCCGAGTCCCGATCCATGTTTCCTTCCTCCTGTGAGGGAAATGGCCAGACACGGACAAAGTGAAAGACTGTGTTGTGTGTCCACTCATAAGTACTTTCTGCTTGTATGTAAGAAGACAGGAGTTTGTACTCTGTAGATTAGTAAGATTGTCCTGAGGAGAGGTGTACATTCCACCCGACCAATGAATGTCAACCCATTTATGTAATACTATGTACTGCTTGCGAGGAAGTGTGTGAGGGAGGTGGTTCAATCAGTGCTGGTTCTGTGGCACAGTGTTTATAACTGAAGAATACAGACTGTATTAAGGGAGTTTATGTGAACTGAAGAACTGTACGTTTTGACAAACTGTTTTGATGGTATAAGAAAGTGTAATTGTTAATGATATATGGAAGTGTACCTGAGGGAATGTGGAAGTGTATCTGAGCATACAAACAGAGGAAGCATTTAGAGAAGAAAAAAGGTTAAAGTGAGTTTACCTGCACTGACATGAGAGCAACACCCTGAACCTCTGCCCTGTGAGCTGAGCAGAGCAGAGCAGAGACACAGTCCTCATGTATCAGGTAGTGTTATTCTGCTTACCAAATGAATGAGTTCACTACAGAAGAGGCAAATCTTCCCCTCTGCTCCATTTGTGGCATACTCTGGAGTTCAAGACATTGCAAAGCTATGGCACATCTACTTTCTTTCAATGATGACGCCTTAGTATGCTCTGGGCTGTCATTTCAATTGCATCTAAAGAAGTCTAGGGTCATGCCAGCTGACAGGAAGCTGGCAAATGTTGTCTCATTGTAAGGAAGAGCAAGAAAGATGACATGGGCAATTATGGACCTGTCAGTCCAGAGCCTGGTAAAATTATGGAGAAAATGATGGTGGGAGTTATGGAAAAACAGCTGAAGGACAATTCTGTCATTGGTTGCAGCCAACACAAGTTTGTGAGGCGAAGGTCCTGTTTAATTTAAGCTCATTCTGTGACACAGTTATCCGTTTAGTTGACCAAGGGAAGCCAGTTGATGTAATCCTTGAGGATTTCAGTGGAGATTTTGATACTGTTTCTCACAACAACCTTCTGGACAGAATGTTCTGCATATGGCTAGACAGAAACACAATGTGGTGGGTGAGCAGTTGGCCAGTAGGTCAGTCCCAAAGGATTATAGTCAGTTTTTTCCATCAGGCTGGTAGATGGTCACTGTCGGGGTCCCCAGGGTTCCATTTTGGGGCCACTTTCCTTTCATGTTTATGCAGATGACTTGAATGCAGGACTAGAAGACGTTCTGAGCAAGTTTGCTGATGAGACCAGATGAGGAGGTGCTGTTGCCTCCACTGAGGGTGGAGAGGACTTGCAGAGAGATGTGGACAAGTCAGAGAAGTGGGTACCAGTTGGTACTAAGCACCAAGTGCATAAAGTATAACAAGAACAAGTGCCTGATTGTGCACCGCAGAACATAAAGGACTTCAAACTCTGGGAGAATGTGCAAACGAGGGCACTGGAACTGAGAGATCTGAAGTTCAGAGTTTCACAGGGATTGACTGCTTGTTCAGACTGGGCCCTTCTCACATCCCTTCTCACATCCTGCAATGAAACATAGGTCTCATATGGGACATGAACCTCACAGCGTCCTTGCACCACATGTAGAGCCTGGGATCTTCTGTCCCCATGTCTTTCATTTAACATCATACAAAATTCCAACCCATTGCCCCAGGAAATGCCAGGAGCCAACATGAGAGACAGGATCTCTCTACCACTGGTCTTGCAATCAGGGCTTGACCTGTCTGCTTCGTAAGGCAAAGGAGAGGTTTCTTAGCATGCCAGTGCCTTTGCCTGCCTGTAGTCATGGCTTCCAGTTATCTTCTCTAACAAGTCCCTTGGGAAGCTTACTTGGTAATGGCCCTCAGTGGGCCCATTAATACTCCAAGAAACTTCACTGTTACTTCCGACTTTGTCTTGTTGAGCACTTTGTGCAAACTTCTCTCTGCACTAGAGGCTGATGAACTCAGCATCAAATGCACCCTGGGGCCCATTATAACCTAAAGAATCTCCTGTGCCTTATGCCATCTTGTTATCTTCTTCAGGTTATCAGAACTTGTTCAGCAAAAAGGAGGGATATCTGGAGAGAGCTTAAAGAATCCAGTATAAATTTATTGTCTATTTATTTATAGTTGGGTTTAAAGAAGACATTAAAGCAGCACTGTGCAACTGATACCAATCCAGGATGTCCCAATGAGTTCTGTACTGTTACTGTGTTGACAAAGGTCCTTCTCAACCTCCCCACCCAATTTCTGCTCACAATGGACCTATGGGACTTGCATCACTTTTCTTCACATCACTCTTCTCCTCTGCATTCATCCGCTCAGTGTTAAAACTGCTTTGCACCAACTCCCACTGGCTTTCCTCAGAGAACCAGCTACACATGGAAAAGGAAAGATTTCTCTTTTTTATCTGGCCAGCAAATGGAAAGAAAGGTGATGCAATTGAATGAACAGTAAAACACAGTGATCAACTGCATGCCATGTTCAAGTGGCATCTATTGAAGTTTGTCTTTCATATGGAATATTTTTAAAAGAAATGATTTATTCTGAGGTAGGATAGGATAGATTGAATCACAGTGAAGTAGTTGACAACAGAGGCCATCAGACTCTGAGAGATGGAGCAAATTCCAGTAATCTTCCTGGGATAGATCAGCCAGGTAGTTGAGAGGTATCAACTTAAAACTGATCAGGACTTGTGAGTATTTCACACATTGAGATGGGTTAACACATTCTCATTGATTTATATCTTTGTCTCCAACTCTGTTTTTCACTTTTACTGACATTAATGAACATCTTTCAGACTTCGTGCCTTAATAAAAAAGAGACAGTGATTGAGAAAAAGAAAAAGTATAAGAAGAAAAAGAAAAAGAATAGATAGGAAGGGATAGATCAAATCACAGTGAAGGAGTTGACAACACATTCCATCAGACTTTGGGGAGATGGAACAAATTCCAGTAATCCCCCTGAAAGTCAGAAATCAGACAGATAATTGGGAGGTATCTGACTGAACAAAGAGCAAGGGATGGAGAAATCTGGAGGGCAGTGGGAGTAGTGTGTGCCCAAATGGCCTGCTGAAAACATGCCCTTAACCATGGCCATTTCTTTAGGAGAGCTGAAAAAACTTGGAGGATGAGGCACATCAAATAGGCAGCAGGGAAGAGTAGTGCTGGGCACCAGGCTACAGTCACAGGGCATTGGCACTGGCACCGCTGTCTGTGTCTCTGAACCTGAAGGCATTTGTGTCCAGCGAACACAGTTCTGGAAAACATTGTAGTTTCAGTAAAAGAAAAAAAAAGACATCAAATCACCTCAAAGATTCATATTTACAACGTAAAATGGAACAAGACTCATGAGAATTTTTCATGTTGAGAAGGGTTAACACATTTTCATTGATTTCCATCTTTGTCTTCAATTATTTGTTTCAGTTTTATTGACATTTATGATCAACTATTAAGCTTACAGCCTCAAAATAAATAAATAAATTAAAAGAGATACATTTGCATCTTGCACATGGCCTGATGCCCCTTTCACCTTCACAGTTCCCACAAGTCCTTCCATGCCGGAGAGTATGAGATCCAGCAGAGCACCTCTCCTCTTTGGTTCCTCCACTGCTTGGTCAAGAAGCTGCCATCTGTGCTCTCCATGGATCTGCTGGATGCCACATGCCCTGCTGTGCTGTCCCTGCCGCAGATAATGGAGTGACAAAGGCCACCAAATGGGACAAGGGACAGACAACATCAGATTCCCATCTGTCTGCAGAGGGCACCTTCCATTTACTCTCCCTGATCAGGAAGACAGGAAAAGACACTGATGGTCTCCTCTGTTTGCCATTTCCATTAGCTCTGACCTGTCTGCTCTGCCATCCCCAGGCAGAGCTCAGTGCACTCTCACAGAGGGCAGTCGCCCTTCTTTGTCTCCTCGCCCATCCATCCTAAAGACTCGGTATCCCCCTTGTGCTACAGTGCAGTTGTGGAAACCATTAAACTGTGTCCCCATGGTCCAAACAGGAGCTCAGGCCTGCAGCTCTACCAAGATTTCTAGCTTCTTGTGTGTTGGTGTTTGCATTAGTGCAAAAGCACAGAAGTAAATATCCTAATTGAAAAGCATCACTGGACATTGCCTGACTGGATAGCTCATCTATAGAATCAGTGTGCAGAAGGTGGCACACAAACATTAGACCGATCGTGGGTCTTGGAGGTGACGTAGCAGCACGGACACACCATGGGCATGGCTTTCCTGAAGGCCCTGTGCTGCTCTTGTAGCTGTGAGTGAATTCACCGGACAGCCGGTGCTATCCCCTCTCTGGCCCTCAGCTGATGCCCAGGAAGGAGGTGTCTATCTCAGGGATTTCCCACACGGTTTACAAGCACTTGCAAACATTAGGAGCAGCCCAGGCACCTTGGGCATCACCCAGTGTCTGTGTGTGAGCTGCTGCCTCCCAGCTGAAGGACCGAGGACTCAGAGCAGGAGCTCACATGCAGGCAACTCCTTGTGCACTTCTGAACTGAACCAGAGAAATCCCAGCTCCTGTGGTTCTGTGGGGAGCCGAATCCCATTTCAGCTCCAGGATTTCTGTCAAGGGATGAGACTCCTGCGCTGCCTCAGCTGGATCACTGCCCTGCACAGGGAAAGTCCAAACCTCACCTTCCTTGTCTGGTTGCCCTTATTGTTTCATCAAACGATCTCTGGGAGCACTCCCCATATGTCTCCAATCAGTCACTGACCACTGGACATGTGGTGGTTAATTGAGTGGATTTCAAAGCACAGTCATGATGCTGTTGTCTTTCAGGAGCTGTTGGCCATGAGGACCCAGGGACATGTCAGGGGAGACAAGTCGGAAAGATAAAAATGACATAATCTGCTGCTTGCCTGTCCAGGCTCCTGGGACACAGGGAGCTCATAAAAGTGGGCAGAGCTGCAGAGAGACAGCTGTGCCCAGGAGCAGATCTCGTGCACAGCACAGCCTGCAGGTGACAGAAGGAGAGGAGAGAAATTGGAGAGAGCTTGCAGGATGTGTGTGGTGTGAGCGGGCTGTGAACTCACTGCAGGAGCATTGCTCACAGACCATGACAAGGTAAGTCTCACAGCTGACCATGAGCTGCTTTTAATTAAGGGGTAACTATAACTGGGACATCCCATAGGAGATCTGACTGCAGGCACTGCATGTTTCTTTACTGTGGAAAAAGCTTTCTGTTCCAGCTGAGACGGGTGCCCAGGGCTGTCCTGCAGAGCAGGGTCCCTGCTGTGCCCCAGGGGCTGTGTGCCGGGTATGGGACTCTGCCGCCTGCCAGGCTCAGCACTCAGCCTGCCCGGGGAGCTGCCCAGGGCGCTGCGGGGAGACGTGTGGGGTAAGGAGCCCCCGGCAGGGTTTGTGCTGCCACAGCTGCTGCCTGGGGCAGGGGATCACAGCTCCACTGCACAACTGAATGTTTCTGAGGGCACTTTGCAAGAGGAGAGCCAAGGCAGGGGGTTTCCATTTCCTGTTCTGAGGCAAAGAGGTTTGGAGTCAGAAATCTAAAAGGGGCAATAAGAGTTCTGAGAATTTTTCATCAATCAATTGCTTGTTTTGTGAACACTCACACATGATGTGCTTTCAGTCTCCCCTTTCTCGAAGGATGGAATTATCTTCATTTTCTGTAGGCATGAATAATTCACTTATCCTACAAACAGGCAGCATTTTCTAACTGAAACTGAATGCCACAGAAGCTCGGGTAGGGGGCTCTAAGAGCACTTGGGGTAAAGATATGAGACATGAAACAGATGAAAATATCCAGGGAGAAGGGATAAGAAAATAAGAGGAAGGTTAGAGCTCCATATGCTGCTTCTGCTTAAGGAATGCTGAAATACATGAAATTAAATGCAAGTAATGGTGCTAAATGTACACTGTTGTAGGAGAATTAAAACATTTCATAGTATAGCAGGAGTAGTGCCTCTGAGAATGGTCTGGACTTGTCATTATCTTCTGCACTCTGAGCAGGACTCCAAGCCCAACAACAGCAGATGCCCAACAGCAGCTCCATCAGTGAGTTCCTCCTGCTGCCGTTGGCAGACACGCGGCAGCTGCAGCTCCTGCACTTCTGGCTCTTCCTGGGCATCTACCTGGCTGCCCTCCTGGGCAACGGCCTCATCAGCACAGCCGTAGCCTGCGACCGCCGCCTGCACACCCCCATGTACTTCTTCCTCCTCAACCTGGCCCTCCTCGACCTGGGCAGCATCTCCACCACTCTCCCCAAAGCCATGCCCAACGCCCTCTGGGACAACAGGGCCATCTCCTACACAGGATGTGCTGCACAGCTCTTTTTCTTTACCTTCTTCATGTCAGCAGAGTATTCCCTTCTCACCATCATGTCCTATGACCGCTATGTTGCCACCTGCAAGCCCCTGCACTACGGGACCTTGATGGACAGCAGAGCTTGTGCCACCATGGCAGCAGCTGCCTGGGGCACTGGGGTTCTCAATTCCCTGCTGCACACTGCCAGTACGTTTTCACTGCCTCTCTGCCAAGGCAATGTTGTCAACCAGTTTTTCTGTGAAATTCCCCAGATCCTCAAGCTCTCCTGCTCAGAATCAAATCTCAGGGAAGTTGTGTTTCTCATTTTTACTATCAGTTTAGACGTAGGCTGCTATGTTTTCATAGTTGTGTCCTATGTGCAGATCTTCGTGGCTGTGCTGAGGATGCCCTCTGAGCAGGGACGGCGCAAAGGCTTCTCCACGTGCCTCCCTCATCTGGCCGTGGTCTCCCTGTTTCTCAGCACTGGTGCTTTTGCCTACCTGAAGCCCCCCTCCATTCCCTCCCCACTCCTGGATCTGACAGTTGCACTTCTGTACTCAGTGGTTCCTCCAACACTGAACCCTATTATATACAGCATGAGGAACAGGGAGATCAAACACGCTCTCAGGAAGGTGTTGCAATACTCACTATTCCCGCTTCAATAAAGTGCACATCTTCATCGCATGATTCCCAGTGATGGTTCTTCATCTTTTATGCATCTTTGATTGATTGATTATGTGAGATATAGCAACGTGCAAAAAAATGTTATTGAACTTATAAATAAAAATTTGTTTCACTTCTTTCACACCTACTATCCATTTTCTCACTCCAAGAGCTCATGTAAACATGGAACCAGATTCCCCGAATAGGTTAAGAGATAAATAAATAGCATTCAAAATACGCTTTTCCTTAGCTCTTCTCTTATCCAACTTTGTCTGGATTTGGGGAAGGTGCAGCCACAGATAGAAGCACAACTAGTTCTTTTCATTCCTCCTCTCTTTACACTGATACAGTGCACAGAGGATTCGAGTCCTCTCATTTCTACAGGCCTGAAGGTCTTGTGTGTCTCACAGCAGTCCCGTCGTCTCTACAGCAGCACTCAGTGGTTTGCTTAATTTTCTTATCTCAATACTTGGAACAGCTACAGGACCTGTAGCATAAGTGACCGCAGAGCTCCTTATGAGGGGTGGAGTGACAGTGGGATCTGTCCAGAGCTTGGAGCAACTGCAGGATGTGTAGCAAAAACTTGGAGCTATTGCAGGGACTGTGCCAGGAGTTGCAGAGGCTGCAGCAATGTCAGCAGATCCAGCTCTCTTCCCCTTGAAGATGCTGAATAGTGTTGAAGGCAGCTCAGTAGGTGTGGGCCAGGCCCTGGCACACTGCAGTCATTTGGGCCTTTTTAGGATTACCAGTGCCACAGCAGACCTGTCTCCAATATTCTACCAGTTTCTCAGGATCCTGCAGTTGCTCGGAGATGAAGTTCCAAAGCCCTGGGGGTGCCCACCACTCCAGGCAGCTGCCCAGACTGTCCCACACCCCCTGCCATGCAGAGCCTTCTCACCTTGGGGCAGATCTCTCACTGATATTCCTGAATAATTGTTTAACCTCAATCCTAGAATCATAGAATCACCAAGGCTGGAAAAGGCCTGAAAGATCATCCAATCCAACCGTTCACCTATTACCAATAGCTCCCACTTAACCATGTCCCTCAACACAATATCCAGTCTCTCCTTGAATACCCCTGGTCTCCCAGAGACGACAGTGTAAAATGTGTAATTCCTAATCATACCAACAATATTACATCCAAAACCCAAAGATGTCCAAAGAGCTGAATGTGCACAAAACTTCACTTTGCCAATTTTATCGTGGTACAAACCAAGGTCAAACAGCATAGCAAAATAAATACCCTAATCCAGCATCCAGAGTTGACAAATGATGCAGCAGGGAAAACAAGCAGCAAGCAAGGAGCTGTGAAATGCAGCTTCATGAGAAGACTCAGCAAGCTTCACAAATAGGGAAACTATCAGCACCATGGCCTGCACATCTCCAACTCCCACAAAGCCCTGTCCACTCTGGACAGATGTGCTGTTACCACAACCCTTGGAGCCTCACATCAGGCACCAAAATGACTGTGGTTGTTGAACCCAACATGTGGCTCAGCAGCTCACAGTGCTTTGTGCACTGCCCCATTCCCAGTGGGATGGGGATGAGAACTGGGAAAAAGAGTACAACTTCTGGGTTGTAACAAAGCAGTTTACTAAGAGAGATAAAAGGAGAGGAGTAATAGTAATCACTATATATCCGTTGATATAGAATCGTATGTAACAACTGATGCACAAGCACTTGCTCAGCACCACCAGACTGATGCTCAGCTGGGCCCTGAGCAGTGAAGAGACTGAGATGAACTCCCACCCCTTTCAATACAATTTCTGCTTGCTGTCAGCTGATAGAGAACGTCCCTTTGGCCACTATCAGTCAGCTGTCCTCACTCTGTTCCCTCCCAGCTCCATGTGCCCTCCACTGACCATGGCCTTGGCTCTGTACAACACTGCTTAGCAGCAGCTGTAAACATCAGAGTGTTATCAATGGTTTTCTCCTAGAACCAAAACACTGCACCACAGCAGACAGTCTGAAGAAAACAATTCCATCCCAGCTGTAACTCAGATTCCTGCCTGTCCCCTCTTCTTGTTCTTCCTGATCAGGAAGCAAGGAACAGAATCTGCCGCTCTCCTCTCTGAGCCCTTTCCATCAGTTCTCAGCTGGCTCCTCTGCCATCCCCAGGCAGAGCTCAGTGCCCTCTCATGGATGGCAGCAGCCTTTTCTCTTCTTCCTTGCCCATCCGTCATGCAGAATCTGTACCCCATTTGCTACAGTACAGAGCTGAGAATCAACCCACCGTGTCTCTGTGAACCAAACAAGACCCTAGGCCTGCAAAGGCACAGAGATTTGGAGTTCGCTGAGTGAATGTTTGTGGTCCTCTCATTAGTGTAAGGATTCTTCAGAAAGCATCCCCTTCCAGAAGCATGCTTTGATTTAGCCTGTCTGGGTCTTGCATCTACACTGTGGTACTGATGTTCAGGGCCTTGCTCAGAATCAGCAGCCTGCATGAAAGGAAAAGCTCTGTGGTTTTCTCTTGATTTGTCCCGTTTATTTCCCATGCTACCCGCACTGGTCTACAGGCACTTTAGGGCAGCAGTAGGTTGGGGTTACCCCCAGAGGGTACACAGTAAGATTTAGGACGGGGTATTGGCAACAAGACTTTCTCTGAGGAATCCTCACACAATCCTATAGAACAACTCAGAGGCTTTCCATTCAATCTCCAACAGCAACAATATCCCTCAGCCCTTCTCTGTCACATCCAATTCCCCACCCTTCCCCATTTGGACCTGGTTTAAAGCCCTATAATCAATCAGTGCAGGAGCATTTCAGATGGGGTCATGGAGGAGGCAGACTGCCATTCTTGGGGTGGCCATTTTCCCAGGAGGGCATGGTGGGAGGGCTTTGTCCCATCTGGTTCCACCAACACTTGCATCCACCCAGCAGAAGGCTGTGCCCTCTGTGTTCCACTTGAACTCTGCATGGAGCTTACAGTTGGCAGTGACATGGCTGAGAAGCTCTGGGCATGGATTAAGGGACAGGGAATTAATGTGCCTTCCTAACTTCCTCCCTGCATGCCTTAGCAACTTCCTTGTAATCTCCCCAAGTACCCAGCCCCTTCTTCCAGAGGACGGAGATTGTCTTTTTCTTCCTGAGTCTCAATAGTTTTTCCCAGTTCATCTGCACTGGTCCCCTATGGCTCACCTTATGGCATTCAGGGACAGCCTGATCTCGTGCCTTTAAGATTTCCATCTTGAGGAGTGTCCAGGCTTCCTGGACCCCTTTACCCATAAGGAGCGACTCCCAAGGGACCTGTGCTACAAGTGTCCTGAACAGGTCAAAGTCCACCCTCTAGAAGTTCAGGATAGTAGTTTTGCTAGTCACCCTTCTGACATCTCCAAGAATAGAGAATTCTACCATTTCATGGCCACTCTGCCCAAGACAGTCCCCAACCTTCTCAACTCCTACCAGTCCTTCACTGTTAGTGAAGAGCAGGTCTAGCAAGGAACCACCCCTGGTAGGACTTCATACCAGCTGTGTAAGGAAGCTGTCTTGCATGCAATCTATAAACCTCTTGGACTGATTCCTCTGCTATTTATTATATTCCCAGCATATATCAGAGAAGTTGTAGTCTCCCAAGAAAATGAGTGCTGGCAATCTTGCGACTTCAGTAAGCTGCTCATAGAATGCCTCACCCATCAATTAGGCGGTCTATAAGAAACCTTTAGCAAGATGTCACACTTACAGGCCTTTCCCCCGATCCTTACAAACATGCACTTCATTCTGAAGCCCAAGCTCTTCAACATCAAAACTCTCTTTAATATAAAGGGCCACACCACCACCCTTCCTTCCTCCTCTATCCCTTCTGAAGAGCTTGTAACCATCCATCACAGCTCTCCAGTCATGGCAGTGGTCCCACCATGGGTCGGTAATAGCAACTAGGTCATGGTTTGTCAGATGCACAGTTGCTTCCAGCTCCTCTTGCTTGTTGACCAAGCTGCGTGCGTTGGTGTAGACGCACTTCAGCTGAGGCATCTGCCTCTCTCCCAGCTCAAACAGCATTTCCCTAGGCTTATCTCTGGTAAGCCCTGTTTTGTCCACTCCCCCATCGTAGCTAGTTTAAAGCTCTTTCGATAAGCCCCGCTACCGTCTATGCTAGGATTCACTTCCCCCTTTGAGACAGTTGGGTTCCATTCATGGATAACAGACCATGGGCCAAGTAAACTGTCCTGTGATCAAAGAACTCAAAGTTTCTGGCTCAGTACCAACCTCTGAGACAATTGTTCATTGCTTTGCTTTCCAAGCCTGCTCTGTGTCCCTCACTGCCACTGAAGGTATAGAACAAAAAATCACTTGATCTCCCACTTTGTGAACTAAATGGCCTAAATTCCTGAAATCTCTTTTTATAGTTTGTAGTCTTATCTAAGAAATTTCATCACTGCCCACCTAAACTATGAGTAGTGAAAAATAATCAGTGGACCTAACCAGCATTGGGAGTTTCCTCATTATGTCCCTGACCTGAAACCAAGAAGGCAGCAGACTTACTGACAACTGGGGTCCAGTCTGCAAATGGGGCCCTCTATTCCTCTGAGAAGGGAGTCACCCACCACGGCCACCCTTCTTTCTTTCATGGCAGAGGAAGTCACAAGGCTTGGTAGTGACTGCCTTGCATTAGGTTTCCTCCTAGGCAGATCCTCCATTGCCTCCCCATTCTTATCTCCTTCAGATTTCAGAGTGTCAAACCTGTTGCTTAGATGGATCAGGGGTCGAGGGCTAGGCAGGCATGGGGGGGCTCCTGTGATGTTGAGTTGGGACTCTCTTCCAACCCTTCTCATCAGTCAGGTCTGTCTGACTGTGACAGGGCAGGGAGTCAACCACTTTTCTGGGGGTATCTGCCTGGCAGCCTTCCCTCAGGGATGCCAGCAAGTCACTCCACCAGCCCATCTCCCGATCACACTCCCTGATGGTAAACTGTGAGTAAAACCTTGAGTAAAGTGAGAGTTCACCTAGACAAAAGTATGAGTAGAAACATGGACTGACGTGAGGGTAAACCCAGAGTAAACCCAGGATCCCATCCATTGGGCATGCACAGCCTCTGAGGGCAACTTTTTCCAGTGTTGCTGTGTAAAAATATAGGTTCCTCACATCTAACCTATGTCTCCCCTTTTAAATTTAAATCCGTTTCCATTTGTCCTGTTATCAACAGCCCATCCCATCCTTATTCTAGCGTTAGGCATCTCATCCTCAGATGGAAACCCTGGGGCTGAATTGGGATCAGTTTTTCAAAGAACCACGGGAGCTACAAGTTCACCTAGCTGAGTTCAGATGTGCACAGTGAGGTGTCTGTGTGTGAGTCCCTCATCTGAATCCTTGGTTTTTATTCCACAGGGACTGCACTACTCATACACAGTCTCTCAGTGATGCCCAAGATGCCTTGGGTGATCCTAGTTTTGTGCTAGTGCTTGTAAACTGTGACGGAAAATCTATGAGATAGACACCTCCTTCTGGAGCATCAGCTGAGGGCCAGAAGGGAGGTATTCTTGGCCATCCTAAATACCACCTCAGCCACGTGCTTAGGGCACCCATTGTGTCTTTTGCACCTGACCCCATGGAGTATGTAGTGATATTCAGCTTATCAAAAGGATGAGCTCAGAACAGAAGAGGCAGATCTTCCTCTCTGCTCCATCTGTGGCATAGTCTGGATTTCAAGGCATTGCAAAGCTATGGCACATCTACGTTCTTGCACTGATGACACTTTAGCATGCTCTGGGCTCGCATTTCAATGGCATCTAATAAATCTAGGGTCATACCTGTTGACAGGAAGCTGGCAAATGTTGTCTCATTGTAAGGAAGAGCAAGAAAGATGACACGGGCAACTATGGACCTGTCAGTCTCACTACAGTGCTTGGTAAAATTATGGAGAAAATGATGGTGGGAGTTATGGAAAAACAACTGAAGGACAGGTCACAGACAACACAAGATACAGAGGGGAAGGTCCTATTTAATTTCAGGTCTTTTTATGACACCTTTATCCATTGAGCTGAACAAGGGAAGGCAGTTGATGTAATCCTTGAGGATTTCAGTAGAGCTTTTGATACTATTTCTCCAGCACCCTTCTGGACAGAAATTCCTGCATACAGCTAGACAGAAACAGAACGTGGTGTGTTGTAATACAAGAAGAATTTTACAGAGCAGCAGCCATGGATTGAGATAAGGAGTTCACAGAGCAGCAGCTGCGGAGCAGGATAAACAGCATGAGAACAAAGGACATCTCTAGGAAAAGAATGAATGGCTCGTGGCTTTGAAGGGGGGTTATAGGGTTGTTATTGCAGTAGCTTTCCTCCAATTAGCGTGTGTGATTTTTGGACACCCTTGTCTGTCTCCTATAAAAGTCTGGCTTTCGGGCAATAAATTGATGCAGCTATATGTAACTATATTGGTGTTTCTCTGTTTGACCCAGCACGCTGACATTTTGCCTTTCAGGTTCACCAGCAGTGGTGGGTGAGCAGTTGGCCAGTAGTTCTGTCCCAAAGGATTATAGTCAGTGGGTTCCATTGGGCTGGTAGATGGTCACTGTCAGAGCTCCCCAGGGTTCCATTTTAGGGCCACTTTCCTTTCATGTTTATGCAGATGACTTGCATGCAGGACTAGAAGATGTTCTGAGCAAGTTTGCTGATGAGACCAGATGAGGAGGTGTTGTTGCCTCCACTGAGGGTGGAGAGGACTTGCAGAGAGATGTGGACAAGTCAGAGAAGTGGGTACCAGTTGGTACTAAGCACCAAGTGCATAAAGTATAACAAGAACAAGTGCCTGATTGTGCACCTGGGTATGGGCAACCCTGGACATAAACACTGTCTGTATATTGGACACATGAGAGACGTCTGACTGAAAAGGATTGGGGGTCCTGCTCAACATAAAATTTTAAGTGAGTCAGCAGTGTGCCCAGCCAGCCAAGAAGGCCAACAGTCCCCTAAAGTGCATCAAGCAATTTATTGCCAGCTGGGTGGGAGAAAGGTTTGTCCCTCTTTGCTCTGCATTGCTACTGCCTAACCTGGAGCACTGGGTGCACTTCTGGGCAATGCAGAACATAAAGAACATCAAACTATGGGAGAGTGTGCACAGGAGGGCACTGGAACTGAGAGATCTGAAGTTCAGAGTTTCACTGGGATTGACTGCTTGTTCAGACTGGGCCCTTCTCACACCCCACATCCTGTGATGAGACACAGGGCACATGTGGGATATGAACTTTAACAGCATCCTTGCACCACATGCAAATGCTTTTCCCAGTGCTTCAGTGTTCCACCACCCATTGCTTTCAACATAGTTTTCAACACCCCATTGTATCTTTTAATTTTACCAGAAGCTGGTGCATGGTAGGGGATATGATAAATCCACTCAATGCCATGAACTTTGGCCCAAGTATTTATTAAGGGAATTTTTGAAATGTGTCCCATTATGAGACTCAGTTCTTTCTGAGGTGTCATGTCTCTATAGGACTTGTTTCTAACAACCCAATATTGTGTTTCTGGCAGTAGCATGGGGTACTGCGTATGTTTCAAGCCACCCAGTGGTTGCTTCCACCATGGTAAGCACAAAACGCTTATCATTATGAGATCCTGGCAAGGTGACATCATTCACCTGTCACTCCTCCCCATATTTATACTTTTGCCTTGGCCTTCCCCCCAGAGAGGCTTCATATTCTTGACTTGTTTAATTATGGCACATGATTCACAGTCATGAATAACCAGTGCAATAGCATCCATAGTTAAGTCCACCCCTCAGTCTCTAGCCCAATTATATGTTATGTCCATTCCTTGATGGCCTGAGGTCTCATGGAACCATCAAGCTTGAAATAATTCACTCTTGTTCTGCCAGTCCAAGTCTATTTGAGCCACCTCAATTCTGGCAGCTCGACCTACCTGATGGTTGTTTTGTTGTTCTGCAATAGCCCGACTCTTGGGCAAGTGTGCATCCACGTGACACACCTTTACAATCATATCTTTTTTTTGAGCAGTTATGTTTTTCTACAGTTCAGCAGCCCAAATAGGTTTACACCTCCGTTGCCAGTTATTTTGTTCCCACTGCTGTAACAACCCCCATAAGGCATTTGCCACCATCCATGAGTCAGTATAAAGATAAAGCATTGGCCACCTCTCCCGTTCAGCCACATCTAAGGTCAGCTGGACAGCTTTTACCTCTGCAAACTGACTTGATTCTCCTTTACCTTCAGTGGCCTCTGCGACCTGTCGTGTGGGGCTCCAAACAGCAGCTTTCCATCTCCGATGCTTCCCTACAATATGAAATGATCCATCAGTGAAAAGAGCATATTTCTTTTCATTTTCTGGTAGTTCGATGTATGGTGGGGCCGCTTTAGCACATGACACCTCTTCTCCTGGTGATGTTCCAAACTTTTTATCTTCAGTCCAGTTCATGATCACTTCTAAAATTCCTGGACGATTGAGGTTCCCCATCCGCGCTTGTTGTCTAATCAGTGCAATCCACTTGCTCCAGGTGGCATCGGTAGCATGATGGGTGGAGAGAACCTCCCCTTTCAACATCCGGTTCATCATTGACAGTCGAGGTGCCAGAAAGAGCTGCATTTCAGTACCAGCTACTTCGGAAGCAGCCCGAGCCCCCTCATACGCGGCTAAGATCTCCTTCTCAGTTGGAGTGTAGCACTCTTCAGACCCCTTGTACGCTCAGCTCCAGAATCCCAGGGGTCGGCCTTGGGTCCCTCCTGAGGCTCTTTGCCACAAACTCCAAGTGGGACCTTTCTCTCCAGCAGCAGTATAGAGGATGTTCTTTACATCCTGTCCAGTCCGTACTGGCCCCAGGTCCATGGCACAGGCTATCTCCTGTTTAATCTGTTCAAAAGCCTGCTGCTGCTCTGGGCCCTATGCAAAATCATTCTTCTTCTGCATCACCTGATAAAGGGGGCTTACAATGAGGCTGTAGTTTGGAATGTGCATCCTCCAAAAGCCCACTGCACCCAGGAAAGATTGTGTCTCTTTCTTGCTAGTTGGTGGAGACATGGCAGTGATTTTGTCAATCACTGTTGGGATGTGATGACATCCATCCTGCCACTTTATACCTAAGAACTGAATTTCCTGGGCAGGCCCTTTTACTTTGCTTCACTTAATAGCAAAACTGGCTCATAGAAGAATTTGAATTATTTGCTCTCCAGCACAGCAGCACTCAGTGGGGGTGTGACCTCATTCAGGCCACGGTAGTCTACTGTCAGCCTCCATTCTCCACTGGCTTTACGCACTGGCCATATGGAGCTGTTAAAAGGTGAGTGAGTTTTACTGATCACTCCCTGATTCTCCAACTGGCGAATCAAATCATGAATGGGGAGCAAGGAATCCCTGTTGGTGCGATACTGCCGTCTGTGCACTGTCTTTGTAGCAATCGGTACCTGCTGCTCTTTTATTTTTACTCGTAGCAGCCTCACAACAGACGGGTCCTCTGACAGGCCAGGCAAAACAGACAGCTGCTTAATGTTGTCCATATCTACAGCAGCGATTCCAAAGGCCCAGTGATACCCCTTAGTATCCTTGAAATGCCCTCTTCTGAGGTAATCAATACCAAGTATGAACGGAAACCCTGGGCCACTCACATAGGATGTTTTTTCCAGTCTTTACCAGTGAGGCTTATTTCAGCCTCCAACACAGTCAATTCTTGAGAGATATCCAGAAATATGGATTGATTCTGTCCCTTCATGACTGGAGGGCATTAGGGTGCACTGTGCACCAGTATCCACCAGTGCCTTATATTTCTGTGGTTCTGATGTGCTAGGCCATCAAATCCACACAGTCCAATAAACTCTATTATCCCTTCCACTCCCTTGAATGAGGGCAGGGCCCCTCTATTGGTTACCTGTGATAACTGGAGCAGCCGTACTGGTGGTTGGACTGTTTTGTAGTTCCCTCACCCGTGCTCATAGTACAGGAGTAGGCTGGTCATGCCACTTCCTCGTGTCTTCTCTGTGGTCACGTAGGTAACACCACAAGGAAACACACAGTGCAATTTACTGTTGTTCCTTGCTCAATCTGGAAAGCGCTTGTGTCTAATAGCTGAGAATTTTAATGATACACATGAAGGCTTTATGGTCGTTAATTTCTTTACGATCTCTCGCCTTCAACTGAAGCAGCAGCTAGGCCAATTACCAAGTGACACCAAGGAGATGAAGTGGCAAAATGGCGATTTATTGAAACAGACACATCCTTATATAACCTACGCCTTTTTGTCTACACCCACTGTATTACACTAAGATTCTTCCAGAATATGGGGAAGGGCCTGTCACATCACAACAAGCTACCGTCCCAGCTGTCCCAACAGCGAAGCAACCAGGTAACAAGAGATTCATTCTGGTGCCGTGTGAACTCCTTTCTTACGCCTTCGATTTCAGTCATCTTCAGGGATCGACAAACAGTAACAGAGATTTCCTCCTCATCACTCTCTTCTTCATGACACTTTTCCTTTTTCCTTTCTCGGTACTTATCCAGACCTGTCACCTGGATCTTCTGTTGCCTCCTCCTCCACTTCTTTTTTCCGTTCTAGACGTGAGGACACCCATTTCCATTTCTTGCCTTCCACAAGGGCAACTGATATTGTTACTGGTGCCTCCTGTGACTGATCAAAATTGACTTGGGGATTTCCCTTTTTGGCTAGAACCTCAGCTCGGAAATTCTCTCTTTTCGGAACAGTGTTATATAGAGCACGGTAAGCACAAGCCAAGCCCCAAATAAGTCATACCCCCTTAGATCTATCTAGGCTGCGCCATCCCTGACTCAAATACTGGCTTAGTTTCTCGGGATCCCACAGGTGTTCAAGAGTTAAATCCCATGACATTGCGGGCCCCCATGTGTTGGCGAACCTGAAGGCAAAAGTCAGCGTTCTAGGACAAACAACCACACACCAATATAGTTAAATATAGCTGTGTCCATCTATTGCCTGAAGAGCCGTACTTTTATAGCAAACAAACAAGGGTGTTCAAAAATCACACGTACTAATTGGAAGAAAGCTTCTGCAATAAGAACCCTAAAAGCCCGCTTCAAAGCCACGAGCCTTTCACTCTTTTGCTAGAGGTGTCCTTGGTTCTCATGCTGTTTATCCTGCTCTGCAGCTGCTGCTCTGTAAAGTGCTTATCTTGATCCATGGCTGCTGCTCTGTAAAATTCTTCTTGTATTACAACAGAATGGCAGTTCCCTGGGGTCTCCAGCACACCCCCAGCCAGCTGGCAAATGCCACTGAGGACCTTTAGGAAAGACATGCCCTGGGTAGTGACAATGTTCACTGGACAACTGTGAGCCCCACAATGGGTCTCGTACCTGTGTGCCATCTTCTGAACACCAGTAGCACGGTGTAGATGCAAGGCCCAGCCAGGCAAAATCAAAACATGCTTCTGGAAGGGGATCCTTTCTGAAGAGTCGTTACACTAATGAGAGGACCACAAACATTCACTCAGCGAACTCCAAATCTCTGTGCCTTTGCAGGCCTAGGGTCTTGTTTGGTTCACAGAGACATGGTGGGTTGATTCTCAGCTCTGTACTGTAGCAAATGGGGTACAGATTCTGCATGACGGATGGGCAAGGAAGAAGAGAAAAGGCTGCTGCCATCCATGAGAGGGCACTGAGCTCTGCCTGGGGATGGCAGAGGAGCCAGCTGAGAACTGATGGAAAGGGCTCAGAGAGGAGAGCGGCAGATTCTGTTCCTTGCTTCCTGATCAGGAAGAACAAGAAGAGGGGACAGGCAGGAATCTGAGTTACAGCTGGGATGGAATTGTTTTCTTCAGACTGTCTGCTGTGGTGCAGTGTTTTGGTTCTAGGAGAAAACCATTGATAACACTCTGATGTTTACAGCTGCTGCTAAGCAGTGTTGTACAGAGCCAAGGCCATGGTCAGTGGAGGGCACATGGAGCTGGGAGGGAACAGAGTGAGGACAGCTGACTGATAGTGGCCAAAGGGACGTTCTCTATCAGCTGACAGCAAGCAGAAATTGTATTGAAAGGGGTGGGAGTTCATCTCAGTCTCTTCACTGCCCAGGGTCCAGCTGAGCATCAGTCTGGTGGTGCTGAGCAAGCGCTTGTGCATCAGTTGTTACATACAATTCCATATCAACGGATATATAGTGATAACTATTACTCCACTTCTTTTATCTCTCTTAGTAAACTGCTTTGTTACATCCCAGAAGTTGTACTCTTTTTCCCAGTTCTCATCCCCATCCCACTGGGAATTGGGCAGTGCACAAAGCACTGTGTGCTGCTGAGCCACATGTTGGGTTCAACAACCACTGTCATTTTGGTGCCTGATGTGAGGCTCCAAGGGTTGAGATAGCAGCACATCTGTCCAGAGCGGACAGGGCTTTGTGGGAGCTGGAGAAGTGCAGGCCATGGTGCTGATATGTGTGGATGTGCTCCCTATGTGTGGAGCTTGTTGAGTCTTCTCATGAAGCTTCACTGCACAGCTCCTTACTTGGTGCTTGGATGCTGCATTAGGGTATTTATTTTGCTATGCTGTTTGACCTCAGTTTGTACCACGATAAAATTGGCAGCTGACAAAGTGAAGTTTTGTGCACATTCAGCTCTGCGGTCATCTTTGGGTTTTGGAAGTAATATTGTCCATATGATTAGGAATTACACAATTTACATTGTCGCCTCTGTGAGTCCGGGGGTGTACTGGATATTGTGTTGAGGGACATGGTTTAGTGGGAGCTATAGGTAATAGGTGAACGGTTGGACTGGATGATCTTTTAGGCCTTTTCCAACCTTGGTGATTCTATGAATCTATGATTGAGGTTAAACAATTATTCAGGAATATCAGTGAGAGATCTGCCCCAAGGTGAGAAGGCTCTGCATGGCAGAGGGTGTGGGACGGTCTGGGCAGCTGCCTGGAGTGGTGGGCACCCCCAGGGCTTTGGAACTTCATCTCCGAGCAACTGCAGGATCCTGATAAACTGGTAGAATATTGGGGGCAGGTCTGCTGTGGCACTGGTAACCCCCAAGAGGCACAAATGACTGCAGTGTGCCAGATCCAGAGAGCTGGATCTGCTGACAGTGCTGCAGCCTCTGCAACTCCTGGCACAGACCATGCAGCAGCTCCAAGGTTTTGCTACACGTCCTGCAGTTGCTCCAAGCTCTGGGCAGATCCCTCTGTCACTCCACCCCTCATAATGAGCTCTGCAGTTACTCCTGCTACGGGTCCTGTAGCTGTTCCAAGTATGGTAATAAGAAAATGGTACAAATTCCTCCCAAGGGAGGAAGTACAGCCCTGCGGTGGCTCCAACCCCTCCAATGAGCCCAGTGGCTGCTCCAACATAGTCACAGGTCCTGTGGTGGTTCCAGCTCTGGCAATGAACTCTGAGGTCACTTCAACTCCTGCAACAGCCCAACAGCCACTTCAGCTCCTACAGTGAACCCTGTGGCTGTTAAAACCCCTGCAACTAATCCTGGACTTGCAGACAGATGCGCATAGGGATTAGTTCATATATGTTTGCAACTGCATATGTTGTATATGTGTGAAAATACACTAAATATATTATATATGTATAAATACATTTGTCATAATTATTATCCTTTTCTTTTTCTCTTTGTCTCAACCCATAAACCTTAAACCACAGCACTGCCTTGAGATGCTTACGGATCTCCTTGGGACTATTCAATCTGATCTGGTCACACAGTGAAGAGCACCTGAAGATCTCAAGGTTTTCTCAGGGAGCAGCTCCTGAGGTATATTCCTTACACCAGCTTTGGAAGAGGCCTCCCTCCAGTTCTCTGGTCCTGCTCTAAAGGGGCCCTCTTGTTATGGCAGTGCCAGCAAGGAGACCAGCTCTGACAGACCTGTTCATATTGCCGGCTACTGACTGCAGCCCTGGATTGCTGCTGTAGAGGCAACAGGACTGTTGTGAGACACACAAGACCTTCAGGACTGCACAAATGAGAGGACTCAAGAGCACTGCAGCACTGGTAAGAGCACATGAATGAAAAGAGCACGTTGAGCTGCTGTCTGTGGCTGTACCTCCCCAAATCCAGGCAAAGTAGGAAGAAAGAAAATCTAAGTAAGTCTATTTAGAAAGCTTTTTAGGTATCTTATAACATATTCAGGGAATCTGGTTCCATGTTTACATGAGTTCTTGGAGTGAGAAAATGGAAATTAGGTAGGAAAGAATTTAAATACATTTTTATTTATAAGTTCAATAACATTTTTTTTTTTGCACATTCCTATATCTCACATAATCAAACAGACAAAGATGCATAAAACATAAAGAACCACCACTGGGAATCCTATTGAGGAAGTTGTGCATTTTATTGTAGCTGGAATAGTGCTTATTGCAACACCTTCCTGAAAGCGTGCTTGATCTCCCTGTTCCTCATGCTGTAGATAATAGGGTTTAGTGTTGGAGGAACCACTGCATACAGAAGTGCCACTGTCAGATCCAGGAGTGGGGAGGAAATGGACGGGGGCTTCAGGTAGGCAAAAGCACCAGTGCTGAGAAACAGGGAGACCACAGCCAGGTGAGGGAGGCACATGGAGAAGGCTTTGTGCCGTCCCTGCTCAGAGGGCATCCTCAGCACAGCCATGAAGATGTGCACATAGGACACAACTATGAAAACAAAGCAACCAAATCCTAAACTGACACCAAAAAAGAGAAATACAAATTCCATGAGGTAGGAGCCAGAGCAGGAGAGCTTGAGGATCTGTGGGATTTCACAGAAAAACTGGTTGACAACATTGCCTTGGCAGAGAGGCAGTGAAAACGTACTGGCAGTGTGCAGCAGGGAATAGAGGACCCCAGTGCCCCAGGCAGCTGCTGCCATGGTGGCACAAGCTCTGCTGTCCATCAAGGTCCCGTAGTGCAGGGGCTTGCAGATGGCAACGTAGCGGTCATAGGACATGATGGTGAGAAGGGAATACTCTGCTGAGAGGAAGAAGGAAAAGAAAAAGAGCTGTGCAGCACATCCTGTGTAGGAGATGGCCCTGGTGTCCCAGAGGGCGTTGGCCATGGCTTTGGGGAGAGTGGTGGAGATGCAGCCCAGGTCGAGGAGGGCCAGGTTGAGGAGGAAGAAGTACATGGGGGTGTGCAGGCGGCGGTCGCAGGCTACGGCTGTGCTGATGAGGCCATTGCCCAGGAGGGCAGCCAGGTAGATGCCCAGGAAGAGCCAGAAGTGCAGGAGCTGCAGCTGCCGCGTGTCTGCCAACGGCAGCAGGAGGAACTCACTGATGGAGCTGCTGTTGGGCATCTGCTGTTGTTGGGCTTGGAGTCCTGCTCAGAGTGCAGAAGATAATGACAAGTCCAGACCATTCTCAGAGGCACTACTCCTGCTATACTATGAAATGTTTTAATTCTCCTACAACAGTGTACATTTAGCACCATTACTTGCATTTAATTTCATGTATTTCAGCATTCCTTAAGCAGAAGCAGCATATGGAGCTCTAACCTTCCTTTTATTTTCTTATGCCTTCTCCCTGGATATTTTCATCTGTTTCATGTCTCATATCTTTACCCCAAGTGCTCTTAGAGCCCCCTACCCGAGCTTCTGTGGCATTCAGTTTCAGTTAGAAAATGCTGCCTGTTTGTAGGATAAGTGAATTATTCATGCCTACAGAAAATGATGATAATTCCATCCTTCGAGAAAGGGGAGACTGAAAGCACATCATGTGTGAGTGTTCACAAAACAAGCAATTGATTGATGAAAAATTCTCAGAACTCTTATTGCCCCTTTTAGATTTCTGACTCCAAACCTCTTTGCCTCAGAACAGGAAATGGAAACCCCCTGCCTTGGCTCTCCTCTTGCAAAGTGCCCTCAGAAACATTCCGTTGTGCAGTGGAGTTGTGATCCCCTGCCCCAGGCAGCAGCTGTGGCAGCACAAGCCCTGCCGGGGGGCTCCTTCCCCCCACCCGTCTCCCTGCAGCACCCTGGGCAGCTCCCCGGGCAGGCTGAGTGCTGAGCCTGGCAGGCGGCAGAGTCCCATACCCGGCACACAGACCCTGGGGCACAGCAGGGACCCTGCTCTGCAGGACAGCCCTGGGCACCCGCCTGCAGCCCCGGCTGCACAGCCTGCAGCCGTGCTGGGACATGCAGCCCTCAGGGCTGTGATTTCATACTGCAGTATGGAAGCCCTCAGCTGGAGCAGAAGGCTTTTTCCACAGTAAAGAAACATGCAGTGCCTGCATCCAGATCTCCTATGGGATGTCCCAAATTAAGTTGACCCTCTATGAAAAGCAGCTCATGGTCTGCAGTGAGACTTACCCTGTCATGGTCTGTGAGCAATGCTCCTGCAGTGAGCTCACAGCCCGCTCACACCACACACATCCTGCAAGCTCTCTTCAGTTTCTCTCCTCTCCTTCTGTCACCTGCAGGCTGTGCTGTGCACAAGAGCTGCTCCTGGGCACAGCTGTCTCTCTGCAGCCCTGCACACTTTTATGAGCTCCCTGTGTCCCAGGAGCCTGGACAGGCAAGCAGCAGATTATGTCATTTTTATCTTTCCGACTTGTCTCCCCTGACATGTCCCTGGGTCCTCATGGCCAACAGCTCCTGAAAGACAACAGCATCATGACTGTGCTTTGAAATTCGCTCAATTAACCACCACATGTCCAGTGGTCAGTGACTGATTGGAGACATATGGGGAGTGCTCCCAGAGATCGTCTGATGAAACAATAAGGGCAACCAGACAAGGAAGGCAAGGTTTGGACTTTCCCTGTGCAGGGCAGTGATCCAGCTGAGGCAGTGCAGGAGTCTCATCCCTTGACAGAAATCCTGGAGCTGAAATGGGATTCGGCTCCCTACAAACCCACAGGAGCTGGGATTCCTCTGGTTCAGTTCAGAAGAGCACAAGGAGTTGCCTGCATGTGAGCTCCTGCTCTGAGTCCTCGGACCTTCAGCTGGGAGGCAGCTGCTCACACACAGACACTGGGTGATGCCCAAGGTGCCTGGGCTGCTCCTGATGTGTGCCAGTGCTTGTAAACCATGTGGGAAATCCCTGAGATAGACAGCTCCTTCCTGGGCATCAGCCGAGGGCCAGAGAGGGGAAAGCACTGGCTGTCTGGTGAATTCACTCACAGCTGCAAGAGCAGCACAGGGCCTACAGGAAAGCCATGCCCATGGTGTGACCATGTTGCTGTGTCAACTCCAAGGCCCACGATCAGTCTAATGTTTGTGTGCCACCTTCTGCACACTGATACCATAGATTAGCTATCCAGTCAGGCTATGTCCAGTGATGCTTTCCAATTAGGATGTTTACTTCTGTGGTTTTGCACTAATGCAAACACCAACACACAAGAAGCTAGAAATCTTGATAGAGCTGCAGGCCTGAGCTCCTGTTTGGACCATGGGGACACAGTTTAATGGCTTCCACAACTGCACTGTAGCACAAGGGGGATACCGAGTCTTTAGGATGGATGGGCGAGGAGATAAAGAAGGGTGAATGCCCTCTGTGAGAGTGCACTGAGCTCTGCCTGGGGATGGCAGAGCAGACAGGTCAGAGCTAATGGAAATGGCAAACAGAGGAGACCATCAGTGTCTTTTCCTGTCTTCCTGATCAGGGAGAGTAAATGGAAGGTGCCCTCTGCAGACAGATGGGAATCTGATGTTGTCTGTCCCTTGTCCCATTTGGTGGCCTTTGTCACTCCATTATCTGCAGCAGGGACAGCACAGCAGGGCATGTGGCATCCAGCAGATCCATGGAGAGCACAGATGGCAGCTTCTTGACCAAGCAGTGGAGGAACCAAAGAGGAGAGGTGCTCTGCTGGATCTCATACTCTCCGGCATGGAAGGACTTGTGGGAACTGGGAAGGTGAAAGGGGCATCAGGCCACGTGCAAGATGCAAATGTATCTCTTTTTATTTATTTTGAGGCTGTAAGCTTAATAGTTGATCATAAATGTCAATAAATCTGAAACAAATAATTGAAGACAAAGATGGAAATCATTGAAATTGTGTTAACCCTTCTCAACATGAAAAATTCTCATGAGTCTTGTTCCATTTTAAGTTGTAAATATGAATCTTTGAGGTGATTTGATGTCTTTTTTTTTCTTTTACTGAAACTACAATGTTTTCCAGAACTGTGTTCGCTGGACACAAATGTCTTCAGATTCAGAGACACAGACAGTGGTGCCAGTGCCAATGCCCTGTGACTATAGCCCGGTGCCCAGCACTACTCTTCCCTGCTGCCTATTTGATGTGTCTCATCCTCCAAGTTTTTTCAGCTCTCCTAAATAAATGGCCATGGTTAAGGGCATGTTTTCAGCAGGCCATTTGGGCACAAACTACTCCCACTGCCCTCCAGATTTCTCCATCCCTTGCTCTTTGTTCAGTCAGATACCTCCCAAGATACCTGTCTGATTTCTGACTTTCAGGGGGATTACTGGAATTTGTTCCATCTCCCCAAAGTCTGAGAATCAGTGAGAATGTGTTAACCCGTCTCAATGTGTGAAATACTCACAAGTCCTGATCAATTTTAAGTTGATACCTCTCAACTACCTGGCTGATCTATCCCAGGGAGATTACTGGAATTTGCTCTATCTACCAGAGTCTGATGGCCTCTGTTGTCAACTACTTCACTGTGATTCAATCTATCCTATCCTACCTCAGAATAAATCATTTCTTTTAAAAATATTCCATATGAAAGACAAACTTCAATAGATGCCGCTTGAACATGGCATGCAGTTGATCACTGTGTTTTACTGTTCATTCAATTGCATCACCTTTCTTTCCATTTGCTGGCCAGATAAAAAAGAGAAATCTTTCCTTTTCCATGTGTAGCTGGTTCTCTGAGGAAAGCCAGTGGGAGTTGGTGCAAAGCAGTTTTAACACTGAGCGGATGAATGCAGAGGAGAAGAGTGATGTGAAGAAAAGTGATGCAAGTCCCATAGGTCCATTGTGAGCAGAAATTGGGTGGGGAGGTTGAGAAGGACCTTTGTCAACACAGTAACAGTACAGAACTCATTGGGACATCCTGGATTGGTATCAGTTGCACAGTGCTGCTTTAATGTCTTCTTTAAACCCAACTATAAATAAATAGACAATAAATTTATACTGGATTCTTTAAGCTCTCTCCAGATATCCCTCCTTTTTGCTGAACAAGTTCTGATAACCTGAAGAAGATAACAAGATGGCATAAGGCACAGGAGATTCTTTAGGTTATAATGGGCCCCAGGGTGCATTTGATGCTGAGTTCATCAGCCTCTAGTGCAGAGAGAAGTTTGCACAAAGTGCTCAACAAGACAAAGTCGGAAGTAACAGTGAAGTTTCTTGGAGTATTAATGGGCCCACTGAGTGCCATTACCACGTAAGCTTCCCAAGGGACTTGTTAGAGATGATAACTGGAAGCCATGACTACAGGCAGGCAAAGGCACTGGCATGCTAAGAAACCTCTCCTTTGCCTTACGAAGCAGACAGGTCAAGCCCTGATTGCAAGACCAGTGGTAGAGAGATCCTGTCTCTCATGTTGGCTCCTGGCATTTCCTGGGGCAATGGGTTGGAGGTCCGTATGATGTTAAATGAAAGACATGGGGACAGAAGATCCCAGGCTCTACATGTGGTGCAAGGACGCTGTGAGGTTCATGTCCCATATGAGACCTATGTTTCATTGCAGGATGTGAGAAGGGATGTGAGAAGGGCCCAGTCTGAACAAGCAGTCAATCCCTGTGAAACTCTGAACTTCAGATCTCTCAGTTCCAGTGCCCTCGTTTGCACATTCTCCCAGAGTTTGAAGTCCTTTATGTTCTGCGGTGCACAATCAGGCACTTGTTCTTGTTATACTTTATGCACTTGGTGCTTAGTACCAACTGGTACCCACTTCTCTGACTTGTCCACATCTCTCTGCAAGTCCTCTCCACCCTCAGTGGAGGCAACAGCACCTCCTCATCTGGTCTCATCAGCAAACTTGCTCAGAACGTCTTCTAGTCCTGCATTCAAGTCATCTGCATAAACATGAAAGGAAAGTGGCCCCAAAATGGAACCCTGGGGACCCCGACAGTGACCATCTACCAGCCTGATGGAAAAAACTGACTATAATCCTTTGGGACTGACCTACTGGCCAACTGCTCACCCACCACATTGTGTTTCTGTCTAGCCATATGCAGAACATTCTGTCCAGAAGGTTGTTGTGAGAAACAGTATCAAAATCTCCACTGAAATCCTCAAGGATTACATCAACTGGCTTCCCTTGGTCAACTAAACGGATAACTGTGTCACAAAATGAGCTTAAATTAAACAGGACCTTCGCCTCACAAACTTGTGTTGGCTGCAACCAATGACAGAATTGTCCTTCAGCTGTTTTTCCATAACTCCCACCATCATTTTCTCCATAATTTTACCAGGCTCTGGACTGACAGGTCCATAATTGCCCATGTCATCTTTCTTGCTCTTCCTTACAATGAGACAACATTTGCCAGCTTCCTGTCAGCTGGCATGACCCTAGACTTCTTTAGATGCAATTGAAATGACAGCCCAGAGCATACTAAGGCGTCATCATTGAAAGGAAGTAGATGTGCCATAGCTTTGCAATGTCTTGAACTCCAGAGTATGCCACAAATGGAGCAGAGGGGAAGATTTGCCTCTTCTGTAGTGAACTCATTCATTTGGTAAGCAGAATAACACTACCTGATACATGAGGACTGTGTCTCTGCTCTGCTCTGCTCAGCTCACAGGGCAGAGGTTCAGGGTGTTGCTCTCATGTCAGTGCAGGTAAACTCACTTTAACCTTTTTTCTTCTGTAAATGCTTCCTCTGTTTGTATGCTCAGATACACTTCCACATTCCCTCAAGTACACTTCCATATATCATTAACAATTACACTTTCTTATACCATCAAAACTGTTTGTCAAACAGTACAGTTCTTCAGTTCACATAATCTCCCTTAATACAGTCTGTATTCTTCAGTTATAAACACTGTGCCACAGAACCAGCTCCCCGGGCAGGCTGAGTGCTGAGCCTGGCAGGCGGCAGAGTCCCATACCCGGCACACAGCCCCTGGGGCACAGCAGGGACCCTGCTCTGCAGGACAGCCCTGGGCACCCGTCTCAGCTGGAGCAGAAAGCTTTTTCCACAGTAAAGAAACATGCAGTGCCTGCAGTCAGATCTCCTATGGGATGTCCCAGTTATAGTTACCCCTTAATTAAAAGCAGCTCATGGTCAGCTGTGAGACTTACCTTGTCATGGTCTGTGAGCAATGCTCCTGCAGTGAGTTCACAGCCCGCTCACACCACACACATCCTGCAAGCTCTCTCCAATTTCTCTCCTCTCCTTCTGTCACCTGCAGGCTGTGCTGTGCACGAGATCTGCTCCTGGGCACAGCTGTCTCTCTGCAGCTCTGCCCACTTTTATGAGCTCCCTGTGTCCCAGGAACCTGGACAAGCAAGCAGCAGATTATGTCATTTTTATCCTTCCCACTC
Source organism: Coturnix japonica (assembly GCF_054131305.1). Classification (NCBI taxonomy): domain Eukaryota; kingdom Metazoa; phylum Chordata; class Aves; order Galliformes; family Phasianidae; genus Coturnix; species Coturnix japonica. The sequence goes on along the minus strand of NC_140672.1, from coordinate 17,380,035 downwards.
ATTTCCCCTGACATGTCCCTGGGTCCTCATGGCCAACAGCTCCTGAAAGACAACAGCATAATGACTGTGCTTTGAAATCCACTCAATTAACCACCACATGTCCAGTGGTCAGTGACTGATTGGAGACATATGGGGAGTGCTCCCAGAGATCGTTTGATGAAACAATAAGGGCAACCATACAAGGAAGGCGAGGTTTGGACTTTCCCTGTGCAGGGCAGTGATCCAGCTGAGGCAGCGCAGGAGTCTCATCCCTTGACAGAAATCCTGGAGCTGAAATGGGATTCGGCTCCCCACAGAACCACAGGAGCTGGGATTTCTCTGGTTCAGTTCAGAAGTGCACAAGGAGTTGCCTGCATGTGAGCTCCTGCTCTGAGTCCTCGGTCCTTCAGCTGGGAGGCAGCAGCTCACACACAGACACTGGGTGATGCCCAAGGTGCCTGGGCTGCTCCTGATGTTTGCAAGTGCTTGTAAACCGTGTGGGAAATCCCTGAGATAGACACCTCCTTCCTGGGCATCAGCTGAGGGCCAGAGAGGGGATAGCACCGGCTGTCCGGTGAATTCACTCACAGCTACAAGAGCAGCACAGGGCCTTCAGGAAAGCCATGCCCATGGTGTGTCCGTGCTGCTACGTCACCTCCAAGACCCACGATCGGTCTAATGTTTGTGTGCCACCTTCTGCACACTGATTCTATAGATGAGCTATCCAGTCAGGCAATGTCCAGTGATGCTTTTCAATTAGGATATTTACTTCTGTGCTTTTGCACTAATGCAAACACCAACACACAAGAAGCTAGAAATCTTGGTAGAGCTGCAGGCCTGAGCTCCTGTTTGGACCATGGGGACACAGTTTAATGGTTTCCACAACTGCACTGTAGCACAAGGGGGATACCGAGTCTTTAGGATGGATGGGCGAGGAGACAAAGAAGGGCGACTGCCCTCTGTGAGAGTGCACTGAGCTCTGCCTGGGGATGGCAGAGCAGACAGGTCAGAGCTAATGGAAATGGCAAACAGAGGAGACCATCAGTGTCTTTTCCTGTCTTCCTGATCAGGGAGAGTAAATGGAAGGTGCCCTCTGCAGACAGATGGGAATCTGATGTTTTCTGTCCCTTGTCCCATTTGGTGGCCTTTGTCACTCCATTATCTGTGGCAGGGACAGCACAGCAGGGCATGTGGCATCCAGCAGATCCATGGAGAGCACAGATGGCAGCTTCTTGACCAAGCAGTGGAGGAACCAAAGAGGAGAGGTGCTCTGCTGGATCTCATACTCTCCGGCATGGAAGGACTTGTGGGAACTGTGAAGGTGAAAGGGGCATCAGGCCATGTGCAAGATGCAAATGTATCTCTTTTAATTTATTTATTTATTTTGAGGCTGTAAGCTTAATAGTTGATCATAAATGTCAATAAAACTGAAACAAATAATTGAAGACAAAGATGGAAATCAATGAAAATGTGTTAACCCTTCTCAACATGAAAAATTCTCATGAGTCTTGTTCCATTTTAAGTTGTAAATATGAATCTTTGAGGTGATTTGATGTCTTTTTTTTTCTTTTACTGAAACTACAATGTTTTCCAGAACTGTGTTCGCTGGACACAAATGCCTTCAGGTTCAGAGACACAGACAGCGGTGCCAGTGCCAATGCCCTGTGACTGTAGCCTGGTGCCCAGCACTACTCTTCCCTGCTGCCTATTTGATGTGCCTCATCCTCCAAGTTTTTTCAGCTCTCCTAAAGAAATGGCCATGGTTAAGGGCATGTTTTCAGCAGGCCATTTGGGCACACACTACTCCCACTGCCCTCCAGATTTCTCCATCCCTTGCTCTTTGTTCAGTCAGATACCTCCCAATTATCTGTCTGATTTCTGACTTTCAGGGGGATTACTGGAATTTGTTCCATCTCCCCAAAGTCTGATGGAATGTGTTGTCAACTCCTTCACTGTGATTTGATCTATCCCTTCCTATCTATTCTTTTTCTTTTTCTTCTTATACTTTTTCTTTTTCTCAATCACTGTCTCTTTTTTATTAAGGCACGAAGTCTGAAAGATGTTCATTAATGTCAGTAAAAGTGAAAAACAGAGTTGGAGACAAAGATATAAATCAATGAGAATGTGTTAACCCATCTCAATGTGTGAAATACTCACAAGTCCTGATCAGTTTTAAGTTGATACCTCTCAACTACCTGGCTGATCTATCCCAGGAAGATTACTGGAATTTGCTCCATCTCTCAGAGTCTGATGGCCTCTGTTGTCAACTACTTCACTGTGATTCAATCTATCCTATCCTACCTCAGAATAAATCATTTCTTTTAAAAATATTCCATATGAAAGACAAACTTCAATAGATGCCGCTTGAACATGGCATGCAGTTGATCACTGTGTTTTACTGTTCATTCAATTGCATCACCTTTCTTTCCATTTGCTGGCCAGATAAAAAAGAGAAATCTTTCCTTTTCCATGTGTAGCTGGTTCTCTGAGGAAAGCCAGTGGGAGTTGGTGCAAAGCAGTTTTAACACTGAGCGGATGAATGCAGAGGAGAAGAGTGATGTGAAGAAAAGTGATGCAAGTCCCATAGGTCCATTGTGAGCAGAAATTGGGTGGGGAGGTTGAGAAGGACCTTTGTCAACACAGTAACAGTACAGAACTCATTGGGACATCCTGGATTGGTATCAGTTGCACAGTGCTGCTTTAATGTCTTCTTTAAACCCAACTATAAATAAATAGACAATAAATTTATACTGGATTCTTTAAGCTCTCTCCAGATATCCCTCCTTTTTGCTGAACAAGTTCTGATAACCTGAAGAAGATAACAAGATGGCATAAGGCACAGGAGATTCTTTAGGTTATAATGGTCCCAGGGTGCATTTGATGCTGAGTTCATCAGCCTCTAGTGCAGAGAGAAGTTTGCACAAAGTGCTCAACAAGACAAAGTCAGAAGTAACAGTGAAGTTTCTTGGAGTATTAATGGGCCCGCTGAGGAACATTACCAAGTAAGCTTCCCAAGGGACTTGTTAGAGAAGATAACTGGAAGCCATGACTACAGGCAGGCAAAGGCACTGGCATGCTAAGAAACCTCTCCTTTGCCTTACAAAGCAGACAGGTCAAGCCCTGATTGCAAGACCAGTGGTAGAGAGGTCCTGTATGTCATGTTGGCTCTGGGCATTTCCTGGGGCAATGTGTTGGAATTTTGTATGATGTTAAATGAAAGACATGGGGACAGAAGATCCCAGGCTCTACATGTGGTGCAAGGACGCTGTGAGGTTCATGTCCCATATGAGACCTATGTTTCATTGCAGGATGTGAGCAGGGATGTGAGAAGGGCCCAGTCTGAACAAGCAGCCAATCCCTGTGAAACTCTGAACTTCAGATCTCTCGGTTTCAGTGCCCTCCTTTGCACATTCTCCCAGAGTTTGAAGTCCTTTATGTTCTGTGGTGCCCAGAACATAGTGAGGCAGTAGCAATGCAGAGCAGAGGGACAACCCTTTCCCTCACCCAGCTGGCAATAAGTTGCTTCATGCACTCCAGGGGACTGTTGTCTTTCCTGGCTGCCTTGGCACACTGCTGACTCACATTCAGTGTGATGCTGACCAGCACCCCAACCCTTTCCAGTCAGAATCCTCTCCAGTGTCCCATATCCAGTCAGTGTGTATGTCCAGCATTGCCCCTACCCAGGTGCACAATCAGGCACTTGTTCTTGTTATACTTTATGCACTTGGTGCTTAGTACCAACTGGTACCCACTTCTCTGACTTGTCCACATCTCTCTGCAAGTCCTCTCCACCCTCAGTGGAGGCAACAGCACCTCCTCATCTGGTCTCATCAGCAAACTTGCTCAGAACGTCTTCTAGTCCTGCATTCAAGTCATCTGCATAAACATGAAAGGAAAGTGGCCCCAAAATGGAACCCTGGGGACCCCGACAGTGACCATCTACCAGCCTGATGGAAAAAACTGACTATAATCCTTTGGGACTGACCTACTGGCCAACTGCTCACCCACCACATTGTGTTTCTGTCTAGCCATATGCAGAACATTCTGTCCAGAAGGTTGTTGTGAGAAACAGTATCAAAATCTCCACTGAAATCCTCAAGGATTACATCAACTGGCTTCCCTTGGTCAACTAAACGGATAACTGTGTCACAAAATGAGCTTAAATTAAACAGGACCTTCGCCTCACAAACTTGTGTTGGCTGCGACCAATGACAGAATTGTCCTTCAGCTGTTTTTCCATAACTCCCACCATCATTTTCTCCATAATTTTACCAGGCTCTGGACTGACAGGTCCATAATTGGCCATGTCATCTTTCTTGCTCTTCCTTACAATGAGACAACATTTGCCAGCTTCCTGTCAGCTGGCATGACCCTAGACTTCTTTAGATGCAATTGAAATGACAGCCCAGAGCACACTAAGTTTTCATCATTGAAAGAAAGTAGATGTGCCATAGCTTTGCAATGCCTTGAACTCCAGAGTATGCCACAGATGGAGCAGAGGGGAAGATTTGCCTCTTCTGTAGTGAACTCATTCTTTTGGTAAGCAGAATAACACTACCTGATACATGGGGACTGTGTCTCTGCTCTGCTCTGCTCAGCTCACAGGGCAGCGGTCTGGCAGGGTGTTGCTCTCATGTCAATGCAGGTAAACTCACTTTAACCCTTTTTCCTCTGTAAATGCTTCCTCTATTTCTATGCTCAGATACACTTCCACATTCCCTCAACTACACTTTCATATATCATTAACAATTACACTTTCTTATACCATCAAAACAGTTTGTCAAAACGTACAGTTCTTCAGTTCACATAAACTCCCTTAATACAGTCTGTATTCTTCAGTTATAAACACTGTGCCACAGAACCAGCACTGATTGAACCACCTCCCTCACACACTTCCTCGCAAGCAGTACATAGTATTACATAAATGGGTTGACACTCATTGGTCGGGTGGAATGTACACCTCTCCTCAGGACAATCTTACTAATCTACAGAGTACAAACTCCTGTCTTCTTACATACAAGCAGAAAGTACTTATGAGTGGACACACAACACAGTCTTTCACTTTGTCCGTGTCTGGCCATTTCCCTCACAGGAGGAAGGAAACATGGATCGGGACTCGGCACTCACCCTGCAGCTGTTCTGTGTCTCACTCACACCACACTCACTCTGACATTTAGATCAAAAACCATGGTTTATTCATACTACACAATGCTGACAACGTTTTCTAGCTGGAATCTTAATAACACTCATACTCTGGTCGACCAGTTGCAAACGTTAATGTTTTTCCCAGAGTCGGCTTGACACACGGTACCAAACACTTAAAGCAGATGATAATATTGAACATACAACCTATAACCCCCGTGATTACAACTTGGAGAACCCAGGCTACCATTTGACAGGCTATCCACTATATCCCATACCCGTAGGAGAGACCAACCTAGGTCCCTCCTATTGTCACCCACCTGGGAGAGAGTACTTGTTCTTGTTTCCATTCATATGACATACAGTTCCCTTTCATAGGAACTCACCCAAGGAGTCTTCCTACCCCAGCTGGCAACCAAAGCCATGAGCTCACCTCCCTGGGAGCAGCACGTATGGCTGTAAACTGTGTAGGATGTCTCCTCAAGACATATGGGCTCCACTTACCATACACATACCTGGTCCACCTATGGGTGGTCCTTGTCTGTCCCTGCAGTGATCAGGTGAGGAAGGGAGTCCTTCAGAGAAATCTCAGGGTGCGCCAAAAGTGTCTCCCTCTCAGCTGGTCCTGCAGCGAACAGAGCTGGTCCCACTTGGGCCGCCAAATTGACTACAGGAATTGAACTCTATAACCTCTATAACTGATACAGTCTCCCATGACATCCTTATAACAAAGCTGAGGAAGTATGGGATAGGTGATTGGACAGTGAAGTGGGTCGAGAATTGGCTGACTGGCAGAGTGCAGAGTGTTGTCGTTGGTGGTGCAGTGTCTGGCTGAGGGCCTGTAACGAGCGGCATCCCCCAGGGGTCTGTGCTGGGTCCGGTCTTGTTCAACATCTTCATCAATGACCACCCTCAGCAAGTTTGCTGATGACACGAAGTTGGGAGGATTGGCTGACACACCTGAAGGCTGTGCTGCCATTCAGCGAGACCTGGACAGGCTGGAGAGCCGGGCAGTAAGAAACCGGATGAGGTTTAACAAAAGCAAGTGTAGAGTCTTGCACCTAGGGAGAAATAATTGCATGCACCGGTACAGGCTGGGGGAAGAGCTGCTGGGGAGGAGCTCTGCTGAGAGGGACCTGGGCGTCCTGGTGGACGACAGATTAACCATGAGCCAGCAGTGTGCCCTTGTAGCCAAAAAAGCCAATGGCATCCTGGGGTGCATTAAAAAGAGCGTGTCCAGCAGGTCGAAGGAGGTGATCCTCCCCCTCTACTCTGCCCTGGTGAGGCCTCATCTGGAATATTGTGTCCAGTTCTGGGCTCCCCAGTAAAAAAAAGACAGGGATCTCTTGGAAAGAGTCCAGTGGAGGACCACAAAGATGGTGAAGGGCCTGGAGCATCTCCCCTATGAGGAGAGACTTAGGGAACTGGGTCTGTTTAGCCTTGAGAAAAGAAGGCTGAGAGGGGACCTGATCCAGGTCTATAAATATTTGAGGTGTGGGGGGCAAAGAGGTGAAGCCAGACTCTTTTCAGCAGTGTGTGGAGGAGGGACAAGGGGAAACAGACAGAAACTGCACCATAGGAAATTCTGCACTAATGTGTGCAATAACTTCTTTATGGTGAGAGTGACAGAGCACTGGAACAGGCTGCCTAGGGTGGTTGTGGAATCTCCTTCTCTGGAGATACTCAAGACCTGCCTGGATGCTGAGCTGTGCAACGTGGTGTAGGGAACCTGCTTTGGCAGGGGGCTGGACTCAGTGGTCTCTGGAGGTCCCTTCCAACCCCTACAATTCTGTGATTCTGTGAATATCATGGAGTTGTTTGGATGGGGAAAGACTACCCCTTTGAATGACCTTTTGTCAGGGCATGTCCTGGGATTCCTAGGATCATCAAAATGCAGCACTGCTTCTGTCACTGAAAAATGGGGCCCTGTGTGGGACGGAGGGAGGGTCCATGAGTCCCTGGCCCACCTGACTGAGTATTTCCATGGTCTTAGCAAAGACATACTTACAACTTGAGAATGACAGTTAGCTGTGTTCATGGTGGCATGGCCACTTTTAATGGCCTTGAACTGTCTGAACATAACTGAAGAGGCTCAGGCTGATGCAAATCAGCTATTGAATGATAGTGTTGAAAAACTGGAAAGACAGGTGGCAGTTTTGATGGGGAAAAAACCTAATTCAATCATTCTCCTATGGAAGATCAGGAACATCTCTCTGGAAGACCATGGGGACCCTGTACAAGGGAATCTGTATAAAATGGACTCTGTAAATGAAGGCACTAAAAGGTCAGATTTTGAGGTTCCATTTGGACTAGATCTATTTGAGATCTGACTGATTGTAACCCAAAAATGAAAAAAAAAAAAAAAAAAAATGCAGGATAGGCTGGTGGGAGTGCCCTGACCAGTATCCAACCCCCCAAACCCTGCTGCCCATAATACAGCAGCTGAACTGATGGATATAGTACAGTGGTTTAGACAGAAACCAAGAGAGCATGCCAGCATAGCTGCTCTGGTTATGGGACATGGAGGCAGAAAGCGCTGTGGTGAATGGATTGGAAATTTCAAAACTGACATCCATTACTACTCACCCTGCCCTCAGGCAAAGACTGTATGCTCTGTCCAACATAATGAGGATAGCCATTTGATCAGTGAATGATTTATGGCTGTGTGTCATATAACATGGCCAAATAAGAATGACATACCATTAAATATCAGCCTGTGGTCCTCTATGGAGGACTAACAAAATTATATTAGAGAATTAGGCATGAAAGAGGCAATCTATGAAGATGATTTTGAGAGCCCAGTCAATAAATTTTTCATCAGGAACGAGGGATCTCATCCTACAGCCATCACCTTTACATCAGTATGGGTCTATGTTATCCATACTGAACCCCCCAGTGGCCCTCAGGTGCTGTAATACAACAGGCTGCCCAATTGATGGGGAGACAAGAGTGCCTACGGCCAGATGCAGGCTCTGAATGGTGGTGGAAAGGTCTGAGAAAGGCAGAGAACCATCTGCTGCCATGACTTAGGCGTCCAGCCCCTAAGGTAATCCAGTCTGGACCCATTAGGGTCTTGAGACAACAAATGTTTAAAGACCAGATTAGAGCAGGAGTTCAGTTTAAAAAGATCGATGGACAGCATAATCAGGAAAAAATATCTGTTAAACAGGCCCAAGCACTGAGTATTTATAGTCCAACCTTTTCAGCCAAACTAGATGTGAATGTAACTCAAGAAGGGTCTGGATGGGGGCTCTGGCAGAGCCAGAGTTCTTTGTGAACCCCTATGAGGTTTTGGCCACAGGTTTGGCATGGAGCAGAATAAAGATACATCACAGTTGAAAAGCATTTATTGGCTACCTATTCTACACTACAGGTGGTAGAACCAGTAGCTCAGATTTCAGAGGTTATCGTTAAACAACAAGGCCAGTCCAGGGGTGGGTAAAAGATCTAACACACATCTCTATGATGGGGGTGGCCCAATCACAAGCAGTGGTGCGCTCAGTTGTTCTGCTTGCCTGCTCCTCAAGGAGTTAAGAGAAATCTATGCCTGTTGCGTGTTCGAGTGCATGCGCAATGCCATGTGGAGGGCTTATCACAATAAAGATTGGCGGATTTGCTGCGTAGACCGGTCAGAACTCAGATCTGCGTTGTGCTTCCTGTGGCACCAAACGCCCAACAGTGGCAGTTCCGTGTATTGGCCAGCAGGTGGCAGCAGAGACCACGGAAAGAACGTCTGCGGGACAGACCCTGGGGATCCGTTCTCTTTTGATTATAGGGGAAGAACACAAAGATGGAAGAGGAGGGAAGGGGGAAAAAAAAAAGAAAAAAAGAAAAAAACAAACCACAGCAAACAAATAAAAACTTCTCCAAACGTAGCAAACTTGAATGTCTGTCAATAAATAAATGAGTAATTGAATTGATGTCCGTTTCAGACAGTCCCCTGTAGAATCAGGGTAAGGGTTAGGATTGAAGTTACATTGCAGGTTAATGCTGTTATCTTTAGAGCTCCTGTGAGGGTTGGGGTCTGGGTCAGGTGTTTAAGAAATGAAATGAAAAAAGAATTAAAAAAATATATTGAAAGCTTCAGATTTCCTTAATCTTTGTGGGAATCATATAATGTGCAACTCAGATCTACCTCTTCGTACCTCTTTTGTGGTGTAGGGAACCTGCTTTGGCAGGGGGACTGGACTCAGTGGTCTCTGGAGGTCCCTTCCAACCCCTACAATTCTGTGATTCTGTGAATATCATGGAGTTGTTTGGATGGGGAAAGACTACCCCTTTGAATGACCTTTTGTCAGGGCATGTCCTGGGATTCCTAGGATCCTCAAAATGCAGCACTGCTTCTGTCACTGAAAAATGGGGCCCTGTGTGGGACGGAGGGAGGGTCCATGAGTCCCTGGCCCACCTGACTGAGTATTTCCATGGTCTTAGCAAAGACATACTTACAACTTGAGAATGACAGTTAGCTGTGTTCATGGTGGCATGGCCACTTTTAATGGCCTTGAACTGTCTGAACATAACTGAAGAGGCTCAGGCTGATGCAAATCAGCTATTGAATGATAGTGTTGAAAAATTGGAAAGACAGGTGGCAGTTTTGATGGGAAAAAACCTAATTCAATCATTCTCCTATGGAAGATCAGGAACAACTCTCTGGAGGACCATGGGGGCCCTGTACAAGGGAATCTGTATAAAATGGACTCTGTAAATGAAGGCACTAAAAGGTCAGATTTTGAGGTTCCATTTGGACTAGATCTATTTGAGATCTGACTGATTGTAACCCAAAAATGAAAAAAAAAAAATAAAAAAATGCAGGATAGGCTGGTGGGAGTGCCCTGACCAGTGTCCACCCCCCAAACCCTGCTGCCCATAATACAGCAGCTGAACTGATGGATATAGTACAGTGGTTTAGACAGAAACCAAGAGAGCATGCCAGCATAGCTGCTCTGGTTATGGGACATGGAGGCAGAAAGTGCTATGGTGAATGGACTGGAAATTTCAAAATTGACATCCATTACTACTAACCCTGCCCTCAGGCAAAGACTTTATGCTCTTGTCTGGAGGGCTTATCGCAATAAAGACTGGCGGATTTGCTGCGTAGACCGGTCAGAACTCAGATCTGCGTTGTGCTTCCTGCGGCACCAAACGCCCAACAGTGGCAGTTCCGCTTATTGGCCAGCAGGTGGCAGCAGAGACCACGGAAAGAACGTCTGCGGGACAGACCCTGGGGATCCGTTCTTTTGATTATAGGGGAAGAACACAAAGATGGAAGAGGAGGGAAGGGGGAAAAAAAAAAGAAAAAAAAAAAATCAAACCACAGCAAACAAATAAAAACTTCTCCAAACGTAGCAAACGTGAATGTCTGTCAATAAATTAATGAGTAATTAAATTGATATCCCTTTCCCCCCCCCCTCCCCCCCCCCCCAACTTCTGAGATGAAAAAAAAACACTTCTTTTAGAAGAAAACAGAGTAGTAACAACTTCTGTACCTACATTCACCACTCTGAGATCCTGTCTGGGTCTCCCAAGGCTTGTAAATAACCACTGGGTCGGTTCTGATGTCGCGTGATTTGTTGTCAGTTCTCTCATGGTTCTCCGGTCAGTTCTCCGGTGCCAGGATCTGCCACAGGGCATTCTGACCACGGGCATCATGTTTCTACACTGCCGCCTGCATTTAACAGGCAATGGGACTGCCCAGCATGTGCAAGGCAGCACCTCTTTCACACCACCAGAATGTTTAAGGCTGTTGGGATTGTTGTTAGCGTCCCATTAACACTGAGGCTAGAGATACCCTTAGGATTGACATTACTATTAGCATTACTTTGATGGTGCCCTATCTGGGTCATTTCCAGGGGATGTCAGGAGTAAGGCACAGTGTCAGGAGAAAAAGAACAGACTCTGTTACTTTATAAACGTGATAATAGAGAGAGTTCATTGGAAAAAATACAACTCTTAAATAATGCAAAGCATGCTTCTGATTGGATGCAGGCATCATCTGGGCTGTGATTAATATTACTCTTAAGGTAAAGATTATTGCTACCATAATGATTTTTTTTTTGGATTATGATCAGGGTTAAGGTTCCTTTTGCTACAAACTTCTAGCATCATTTTTGTTGTTGCATTTGGAGTTAGGGACGATTTTAGAATCAGGGTAAGGGTTAGGATTAGAGTTACATTGCTGGTTAATGCTGTTATCTTTACAGCTCCTGTGAGGGTTGGGGTCTGGGTCAGGTGTTTAAAAATGAAATGAAAAAAGAATTAAAAAAATATATTGAAAGCTTCAGATTTCCTTAATCTTTGTGGGAATCATATAATGTGCAACTCAGATCTACCTCTTCGTGCAGTGACTGCCTGTAAATTTGCTGGAGCCTAATATAATATGGCCTTGTGCTTTCCACTAACTCACCTTCATTTCATTTTCATTACATTTGCTTGGTAGTCAGATTTTGGTGTGTGGATATTTTAAAACAATCTAACTGACATTAGCAAAAAATTAAAAATAAAATTAAAAAAAATGCACAACAGCATCGTATCAATTTTTATAGATAAGATAAAGAAGAGCAGTTTCCCTTAGTTTTCTGTGCCTCTTTACTTTCTTACCCTCTCCCCTTGTGTGAGAAACTCTCAAAGTCAAAGATTTCTAGTTAGGCAAAGATGGCAGCGATAGCAGCAGTGCTTATTCATTATTGCAATACTGCGCGCACATCCCCTATTGGCAAGGGAGAAACTGCACACCAGTCAGTGAAATCAATTCTGTTCTGTGCCCTAAACCCACTGCAGGTGATGCTCTCATGGCTCTCATTGGTTGAGCATCTCAGGCTCACAGACTCCTCGAGACTGTGGCTAGGATTCATTTCCATAGAAGGTCAATTACCAACCTCTTGTTTTTAGGTCTGCCTTGTACTTTTCTGCGGACAGAGAAGGGCAATGTTTCCAAAAGTCAGTACATTCATTCTGTCCTGTGCTGGGCTCTACCCACCCTGTATTTATCTTGTGCTTGTCTCAATTCTCCCCATGTCAGAATGCCCCCAGTCTGAACTTAATTCTGTTCAGCAACTTTCTTGGTGGAAAAACTACTTATACAGCTGTTTTACAAGAGGGTTATACATTCAGTTAGGGCCTACACTATGTACTGAAAATACTGGAAACTTCCACTGCAAAAACACAATCTACCTCTCCCATCTGTGCAGCCTTGCAGACCCAGAGCATGCCAGGTTATTTCTGCTTTCATAGCATTTGCATGCTGTAGGGTGAGCACAAGGTTCTGCTGCTTGATTCTTCTGCAAGAGCTGCCTACCGGCAAATGGTTGCAGGGATGGAGGATGTGACAGAAAGCATTTGTCTCCACAAGAGCAGAGTTACATTCAGTGCAGAGTGTGAGTGTCAGGTTGGTGTGGAAAAGCACTGACACGCTGGGGATGATGCAGTGCTCACATGTCTAACACTCACAGACATTACTGTCAGAAGGATGGTGCTGTGTTGTGCTTCTACCTTTGGCAGCCCCTGGAGAAATGCTATGGCACACAGAACACCTTTGTATTGCACTGACTGCTGCCATGCAGCATGGATTTAACACACTGTCACGGGTTACTTAGATTTACCTATGCCCGTGACAGGGGAAGCCACCCCGTGGGCCCCCCTCCCGGGGCCCGGAAAGGAGGGGGAAAAAGGGAGTGGGATAAAACAGCAACAATCTAAGGAGGAAAAACTTATTTTACTAAATATGATACCGAAATACAAGATAACACAATATAATATAATTGAGGCTAACAAATTGAACGAAACAGAGAGAGAGAGTCCCCGAAAACCGAGAGGCCTACTGTGAACTTTAGGCGACACGGCTGGAACGCTTCCCACTCTCCGAGAATTTCGAGAGAAGAAGGAGGGCACTCCAGCCTGGGAACGAGATTATACAGCGTCCTGGTCCCGTGACTTATCATTAACCCTGTTGTTCTCTGGGATATGTAGTCTTCTTCTGTGGACTGCACATTCAATAGAAGTATCCATACTTTACATGATGTTATGATGTGGAATACTGATACTGATAGCAAAATTACAAAACCATGACATTCCACCCCTTATTCTACATTATTACATCATGGTAAATATATATATACATATATATACACGTATGTAAAATTATGATAGCTAAACAGTAGAATTACATGTAACATAACTAAATGTACAACTATAATAACTAAAATACACTACACATGCAAACATATATACATATAAATACATAAAATTATTGACTGCACTCCCCCAGCATCAAATTCCCTTGTGGCACACATTGAACATCCCCATCCTTCTGCATTACCCACCAAGTGCACCCAGGTCCCTGGGCAAAGACAGTTCCACGGATAGGTTTGCCCTTTCCAGAAGCTGGAAGGACCCAAACAGCTTTTCCCAACATGTTCTTTACATGTACAACAGGGACCTTATCTCCTTCTACAGTGTGTAGGGGGCTAGATTGACTAGGACCATCACGATTGACAGATCCTCTAGTATTCACCAACCAAGTGGCTTCTGCCAGATTCTTCTCCCAGTGATTAAATGTTCCGCCACCCATTGCTTTCAACATAGTTTTCAACAACCCATTATATCGTTCAATTTTACCAGAAGCTGGTGCATGGTAGGGAATATGATAAATCCACTCAATGCCATGATCTTTGGCCCAAGTATTTATAAGGGAATTTTTAAAATGTGTCCCATTATCAGATTCAATTCTTTCTGGGGTGCCATGTCGCCACAGGACTTGTTTCTCAAGACCTAATATGGTGTTTCGAGCAGTAGCATGGGGTACTGCATATGTTTCAAGCCACCCAGTGGTTGCCCCTACCATGGTGAGTACATAACACTTACCACTGCGAGATCGTGGCAAGGTGATATAATCAACCTGCCACGCCTCCCCATATTTATACTTTTGCCACCTCCCTTCCTCCCAGAGAGGTTTCATCCTTTTGGCTTGTTTAATTATGGCACATGTTTCACAATCATGAATAATCTGCGCAATAGCGTCCATGGTTAAGTCCACCCCTCGGTCTCTGGCCCACTTATATGTCGCGTCTCTTCCTTGATGACCTGAGGTCTCATGAGCCCATCGAGCTAGAAATAATTCACCCTTATTCTGCCAGTCCAAGTCAATTTGAGCCACCTCAATTTTGGCAGCTTTATCTACCTGATGGTTGTTTTGTTGTTCTTCAGTAGCCCGACTTTTGGGCACATGTGCATCCACATGACGCACCTTTACAACCATATTCTTTGTTCGGGAAGCAATGTCCTTCCATAGTTCAGCGGCCCAAACAGATTTTCCCCTCCGTTGCCAGTTATTTTGTTCCCACCGCTGTAACCACCCCCATAAGGCATTTGCCACCATCCATGAGTCAGTATAAAGATACAGCATTGGCCACCTCTCCCGTTCAGCAACATCTAAGGCCAGCTGGACAGCTTTTACCTCTGCAAACTGACTTGATTCTCCCTTACCTTCAGTGGCCTCTGCAACCTGTCGTGTGGGGCTCCACACAGCAGCTTTCCATTTGCGATGCTTCCCTACAATGCGACATGATCCGTCAGTGAATAGGGCATATTTCTTTTCATTTTCTGGTAATTCGTTGTATGGTGGGGCCTCTTTAGCACGTGATACCTCTTCTGCTGGTGATGTTCCAAACTTTTTATCTTCAGGCCAGTCCATGATTACCTCTAGGATTCCTGGACGATTGAGGTTTCCCATTTGCGCTCGCTGTGTAATCAGCGTAATCCACTTGCTCCAGGTGACATCGGTAGCATGATGGGTGGAGGGAACCTGTCCTTTGAACATCCAGTTCAGCACTGGCAGTCGAGGTGCCAAAAGGAGCTGTGTTTCAGTCCCGACTACTTCGGAAGCAGCCCGAACCCCCTCATACGCGGCTAAGATCTCCTTCTCAGTTGGAGTGTAG
The DNA here is from genome assembly GCF_054131305.1 of Coturnix japonica. Taxonomy (NCBI): domain Eukaryota; kingdom Metazoa; phylum Chordata; class Aves; order Galliformes; family Phasianidae; genus Coturnix; species Coturnix japonica. Next base: position 17,364,982 of record NC_140672.1, on the reverse strand, counting down.
CACTCTTCAGACCCCTTATATGATCGACTCCAGAATCCCAGGGGTCGGCCTCGGGTCTCTCCTGAGGCTCTTTGCCACAAACTCCAAGTGGGGCCTTTCTCTCCAGCAGCAGTGTAGAGGATGTTCTTTACATCCTGTCCAGTCCGTACTGGCCCCAGGGCTACAGCACGGGGTATCTCTTGTTTAATCTGTTCAAAAGCCTGCTGCTGCTCAGGGCCCCATGCAAAATCATTCTTCTTCCGCGTTACCTGATAAAGGGGGCTTACAATGAGGCTGTAGTTTGGAATGTGCATCCTCCAAAAGCCTACTGCACCCAGGAAAGATTGTGTCTCTTTCTTGCTAGTTGGTGGAGACATGGCAGTGATTTTGTCGATCACATCTGCTGGGATGTGACGACGTCCATCCTGCCACTTTATACCTAAGAACTGAATTTCCTGGGCAGGTCCTTTTACTTTGCTTCGCTTAATAGCAAAGCCAGCTTGTAGAAGAATTTGGATGATCTGCTCTCCTTTTGTGAAAACCTCTTCTGCTGTATCACCTCACACAACAATGTCATCAATGTACTGCAGGTGTTCAGGAGCACCACCCTGTTCCAGTACAGTTTGGACCAACCCATGGCAAATGGTTGGGCTGTGTTTCCACCCCTGGGGCAAACGGTTCCAAGTATACTGAATGCCCCTCCAGGTGAAGGCAAACTGTGGCTTGCATTCTGCAGCCAAAGGAATAGAGAAGAAGGCATTGGCAATGTCAATGGTGGCATACCATTTGGCTGCTTTTGACTCCAGCTCGTACTGGAGTTCCAACATGTCCGGCACAGCAGCGCTCAATGGGGGTGTGACCTCATTCAGGCCACGGTAGTCTACTGTCAGCCTCCATTCTCCACTGGCTTTACGCACTGGCCATATGGGACTGTTAAAAGGTGAGTGAGTTTTACTGATCACTCCCTGATTCTCCAACTGGCGAATGAAATCATGAATGGGGAGCAAGGAATCCCTGTTGGTGCGATACTGCCGTCTGTGCACTGTCTTTGTAGCAATCGGTACCTGCTGCTCTTTTACTCGTAGCAGCCCCACAACAGACGGGTCCTCTGACAGGCCAGGCAAAACAGACAGCTGCTTAATGTTGTCCATATCTACAGCAGGTATCCCAAAGGCCCATCGATACCCCTTAGGATCCTTGAAATGCCCCCTTCTGAGGTAATCAATACCCAGTATACATGGAGCCCCTGGGCCAGTCACAATAGGATGTTTTTGCCAGTCTTTGCCAGTGAGGCTTATTTCAGCCTCCAGCACAGTCAATTCTTGAGAGCCCCCAGTCACTCCAGAAATATGGATTGATTCTGTCCCTTCATGACTGGAGGGCATTAGGGTGCACTGTGCACCGGTATCCACCAGCGCCTTATATTCCTGTGGTTCTGATGTGCCAGGCCATCGAATCCACACAGTCCAATAAACTCTATTATCCCTTTCCCTCCCCTGACTGAGGGCAGGGCCCCTCTATTGGTTACCTGTGATGACTGGAGCAACTCCACTGGTGGTTGGTATGTCTAGTAGTTCTTTCACCCGTGCTCGTAGTGCAGAAGTGGGCTGATCATGCCACTTCCTCATGTCTTCTCCACGGTCACGTAGGTAGCGCCACATGGAAACACGCGGTGCAATCGTACTGTTGTTCTTTGCTCGGGCTGGGAAGCGTGTGCGTTTAACAGCTGAGACTTTTGATGATGCAGGTGAGGAGTAGGACTGGAATACTTTGATCAGATCCTTCATTAGACCTGGTGGCCCGTACGAGGATTGACCTTCATCAGTTGTTTCTGATACTATTACGGGATCATCATTACGATTAGTTGATGGAAACAATTTCTTGCACATTTCATCTACTCGGTTTTCTAGCCGTGAGATGGCAGAAACTGCAGCATGCAGTTGAGGGAGCTGCTGATCGGTGGTTTGAAGCATTATAATCAGCTCAACAACTCGGGGCCATCTGTCCACGAACCCTTTAGAACCTGTTACCAATGACTGTGCCATTCTCTCTGGTGCTGTACTTGTGATTTTCTGCCACATGTCAGGATCGGCCCTCACTCTCTCAGGGTCAAGTTCGCTTGGATCAGGGCTGTACAACATTTTCGCCATGGCCAATTCCCTCAGGCGCTGAATACCTTTTTGGACGGTATTCCAACTATCAAATTTAGGCTTCAAAGCATCCTTATAGGGGTACCTTTCTCTCACGGCTTCTAACAGCCGCAACCAGAGAGTGGCAGCTCCATCCGAACATCTGCTAATCCCTCTGTCGATACCTGCATCTTGGGCAATGCTTCCTAGTTGGCGAGCTTCATTACCATCTAGAGACAAGCTGTTGGCCCCGTTGTCCCAGCAGCGAAGCAACCAAGCAAGGATACCTTCATCTTGACGCCGTGTGAACTCCTTTCTTGAGCCTTGGATTTCAGTCAGCTTCAGAGGTCGACAATAGGTGATTTCCTCCTCATCATCAGTCTCTTCTTCATGCCTCTTGGTTTTTGCCTTTGCTTTTTTCGGTACTGCTCCATGCCCGGCACCTGGGTCTTCTGCAGCCCCCCCCTGTGCTTCTCCTTCTTTTCGTTCTAGACGCGTGGACACCCGTTTCCATTTCTTGCCTTCCACAGGGGCAACTGATATTGCTACTGATGCCTCCTGTGACTGATCAGAATTAACTTGGGCTTGAATCTCAGATCGGAAACTCTCTCTCTCCAGAATAGTATGATACAAAGCACGGTATGCATAAGCCAAACCCCACATAAGGTTTACCTCCTTAGATCTCTGACCCAAATACTCACTTAATTTCTTAGGGTCCCTTAGGTGTTCAAGAGTGAAATCCCATGACACTGCGGGTCCCCATGCTTCTAAGACTTTTCCTAAACCTTTCCATATTCCCTGCCAGTCATCATTCTCTGGTTCTGGACGAGACTTCCGCATAGAACGAATGCATAGGAACATATATGCATTCATTAATAGTGATAACATGGATGCAAGTATGAACCCTATCTCAGTTATTGAAAGGCGTGTGGAAATCTGAGAGTACAACCTAAATAAAAAGGGTTTTTTTAGCCTGTACAATGAATTAAACATGGTGGTGTTTGTAAAATTGCCTGTTCCATCTGGGATGCAAGTACTTGTAAGATTCGCAATTCCATCTGGGATGTAGGTGCCAAAATTCTGACCATACCACATCTCATAAAAGTACCAGGCAGGTGTCTCCATCAGTATCCACCTTATTAGGCTATATACCTGCACAATTCCACAACACCAAATTATGGTGTTAATAGTTGACCAATACTTTAAGAAGATCATAATTGCTTTCAATCCCTTAAACAGAGCAACTGGGATGAAGAGTGGATTCATAGCTGGCAGGCTCTGTAAAAGTCAGAGCTAGCTAGCTTTGCTCTAAGGGAGAAAGAAATCCCTTTGTTTTCTACACAAAAGTTAGATAGCAATGCTGAGAATGTACAGCAGCCCTTAATGTTGACAATTTGTCTGGTATTTCAAGGTCACGTTCTCAGTGAGCAGCTACGAAAAGATAACACTCCCCTAACGAAGCTCTTTAAGAGTAAAGAGAGAGTTGTTCTAAAAGCTAAAAAGCTCTATGCCCGCATTCTCCACCAAAAAATCTGTCACGGGTTACTTAGATTTACCTATGCCCGTGACAGGGGAAGCCACCCCGTGGGCCCCCCTCCCGGGGCCCGGAAAGGAGGGGGAAAAAGGGAGTGGGATAAAACAGCGACAATCTAAGGAGGAAAAACTTATTTTACTAAATATGATACCGAAATACAAGATAACACAATATAATATAATTGAGGCTAACAAATTGAACGAAACAGAGAGAGAGAGTCCCCGAAAACCGAGAGGCCTACTGTGAACTTTAGGCGACACGGCTGGAACGCTTCCCACTCTCCGAGAAGTTCGAGAGAAGAAGGAGGGCACTCCAGCCTGGGAACGAGATTATACAGCGTCCTGGCCCCGTGACTTATCATTAACCCTGTTGTTCTCTGGGATATGTAGTCTTCTTCTGTGGACTGCACATTCAATAGAAGTATCCATACTTTACATGATGTTATGATGTGGAATACTGATACTGATAGCAAAATTACAAAACCATGACACACACCAAATCCAGAGGAGCATGACTGCATCTAACTGCCCTGAGAAAAACTACTGTAGCTGAAGAGATGAGGAGGCAGCTGCTCATCTGCAGAACAAGCAGTACTGCCAGACATTGGGCCAGGTGAGCACCTCCTGCTGCAGCGTGATGATGACAGGGCTGGAGATGATCTGCAAAGCCAGCTTAAAAGTGGGAGACGTGAGTCAACATGGCAGGAGGACAGAGGTGTTAGGGAGCAGCCAAGGCATCAAAGAGTATCAAAAGGCTTTGAAAAGTATCACAAAGTGACAGCCAGGAAGACTGGGATATATCATGAGCAGCAACCTGGATGCTAGAGATTATTTGCTCCCATACAAAATGGTAGAGATCTTGCTGCAGACATCCCAAAGCCAGGCAAAATGGGAACCCAGAGCTCTGCCTGCACGAACCCCACAGCCATAGCATTGCAAGCTGAGCTGCCTTGCTGTTTGTTGCATTCATCCCAATCCCTGTGATTGAAGACTCAGAATGCAGTCGAGGCGATGACTGAGCATGAGAGTGACTTTATTCAATAAAAGACAGGAGGGCTTGAGAGGTCAAGGGTGAAGATGGGACTCCTCTTGTCAAGATGAGAGTGGCTCAGAGCTGGTGCTGCTGCCTGGTGCCTGGGACTGGCAGCCTGACTCTAAGTCCCCATCTAAGATGCTCAGCTTCACCTCACTGATGCTGCCCTGCTCCTGCATGGTGGTGCTGCTGCTGGGACACTCGGGCTGTGCTTGGGATGGGCAGCACTGCAAAGGCGCTGGGTCACAATCCAGGCAGGTGACTGCTGTGTCTGGCAGGCTCAGGTCAGGAGCTTCAGCAGAGCCAGGAGATATGAGAGCATGAACGTGGATGAGCCCCTTGTGTCCATCACTGTTACCATGTGGAAGGCTGTCATCCGAATTGCAGCGATTCATGCTTAATAAGAACTCTCCATTGATGGAAAGACACTGCTTGGTTTGGATCTTTGGGGTTGACAAGGGCTCGAATCACCTAGGAAGGCATAGAAACACAAGGGTTAGTTTCAAACATTTGCAAGTTGAATCATGAAAGGTTGTTGATACTTGGTAATAGAGTGGCGGCAGGAAGAAGCAAGTAGGCTTGAAGCAGCATAGCCACTGTCTTGAAAGTGATCCTCATTCAGGTCCAGCTCGTGTGTTGTTTCACTGTAATCTGCTTCTTTGGGTCTACCTAGTGGGCAGCAACACTCGAGCTGTTACTGATATCATTGAAAAGAACTGGAGACAATTGTTCTATTCCTAAGAGCTTCAAGGTGCCTAGAAGCACAAATAGAAACCAGCAGTATTTCATCACTTCACCAAAAGGAAGGTCAAACACCTGAGCTGTGAAGAGCAGTTACAGAACCTATGCATAAGATCACACCAGACATACTTTGTTCTAACAACAGTTATGGCACATAGTCCATTTCCTTCAATATTCCCAAAATGAAATGATGTGGAGCATTACAGGGAAAGAAACACTGCACACAGACACTATGACCCTGATTAGACTCAAGCAGCAGACTTAAAACAAGTCAGAGTTTTTGATTCCAGGATATTTCAGGACCTATCGTGTGAAATTCAGTTACACAACAGTGCCTAGGTGCCTGCGTTTCAAGCAACTTTCAGATCACAGCCATGTAAAATAAAAACAAATTCAGTGCAGAAATAGCAAGCCTGTACCTTAATACTCATGAGATTATCCATTTTTTACTGCATTCTGACTAAGTTCTAAAACTTGCTCATCCCAGTTCACTTCAACAAGTTCCACCAATTCAAGCAACGCAGTTCTGAGATCCTGTGTATGTTGTGCAGATAGAATTGAACAGTGCAGAAATAGTCTCTGACAGCTTTAAGAGCTCTGTTCTGCTTACAAACTCTCAGTCCAAAACTATTCAGTTTTAAGGAAATGAACACCTGAAGCAGTTGGATCATCTGCCATTTGCCGCATTCTGCTTCTTGGCATCATGATTAGCACAAAGGGTTTTCTGCTGTCCTGCAGAGATGGAAAAAGTCCTGCTTACAAATGGACCAAGTTTCAGTGTACAGCAGAGTTTGTACCAGACTAATAAGCCACGTCATTCAATTCATTTGCTCAGGTTGTTATGCACTCCGAAAGGAAACAGAACTAACTGCTGGATTCTGAAGGCAATCTGTGGGGTCCTACATTACCTCCTGATTCTGGAAGAGGAAATTCTAATAGCAAATGCAGAACTTTGATCTTTGTAGACATGAGAAGAGCTGGCATTTAGGAACATTCATTTCAGGGAAATCAAATGATGTGTCTGTATTTTTACTACAGATAGTATAGGGAGCAGCCAGTTGAAGAACCAGATACAAAAAATCCAGACCATTGGCAAGAAAATACTTCTCCTTAAATTCTGTATGCTATCATGGTACAGAATTAGGCTACAGTGCCACATAGGCCAACCAAGCGTAGAACCAATTCCACTAAATACTGGTAGACAAAGCAGCAAAAACAGGGACAATATTCAGCAGACAGGCCTTTCTACTCACAGCTCAGCATGTTCTGCCATCCGAAAAGCAAGGCCTCTTGTCAAGCTCAGCTATTTCCCTTCTCAGTGTATTCTAGCACCACTGATACCCACTGGTATCCTCCTGTAGAGTGCCATCATATTGTCATCATCCAAAGGGAAAACCCACACAGCAGAGCATACAGCAGTACACCCATGCTCCAAATATCCGCCTGAAAAACAAAAAGACAAGCTTACAAACCTGAAGCACCTCAAATGGCTTCCTGACAGACTGGATTGTCTGCCCTTGCCAAAGCCCACATATAGCCCATGAAAAGCTGGCTCTTTCCCTCAGGAAAAAGAGCCTTATCGTCCCAGAGAAAGCATATAACCCTCATTCAATTGCCCTTTCACTCAGCTTAGAGCACTACTAAAACCAGCATCTTCACCTTAGCTCATCACACTGCTGCACTTCCTTTTACAAGGATTTCACTGGCAAAAATGAAATCAAAGCCGTCACAAGGGATTTAGCACAGTTACGTGTTACTGGCTACGAGAGCTGTCAGCACAGTCACCTGTCTGGCTTTGCTGCTGTTCTATTTATGTACAGGCACAACAAGGTTCAGACACCTCACAGTGCAGTTCTCACTTTGACTGTAAAGAAAAAGGAGGCTTGAAAAGCAGCGTGTGGAAAACAAAGAAACAAGAATTAGAACAACAGTGGGGCCATGGCACTTGTAGGAATTGCTCCGCCTTTAACAGCGATTCAAGAAGGATGAGGGCATTCCAAACCAGACCAGTTTGGACAGATTAACAACTGCAAGTAGTGGGTTCCAAAATTCCAGACATGAAATCAAAGCTGGAAAAACTCTTCACATTTTCATCTCTCAATTTTTAGTACATTGTGCATTACAACGGAAACAATTCTTCACATACAACTTGGAAGCTAAAGACAAGTCTGACAAAACAGACTGCACAAAAATGATGGATAATTAACAGAGCAAATTGCTCTTTCAAAAACTTAGTAATAGAAAGAGATCTCTGAAGTTGCTGTTCTGTAGAGCACCAAAGCAGTCGCTTGAGGCAGTTCAGGATTAGCCAGAGACAAACCAGCCAGCTGTGTGAACTGAGACCAATTGCACTTCTTCTATTTTACTTTCATTCTATGTGACCTCACTAAGCAAATATTGTCTAAGACCATGAGTATCACATAAATGTGCAGATCTCAAGCTGCTCACTTATCTAGTACCCTTGGCATGATGCTTTATTTTCCTCAGCTATTCATCTAGTTTGTGCCTGTTGATTGTGCAACAACAGCCTGTTGGTCTCGATTACCTGTAAGAGGCTTTAAATTTGGCCAGGAAAAATCATTTGAGGATAAGTAATTATCTGGGACTCAGTAAGGCAGTCTTCCCATGCTTTCATAACAGCCGAGATACACACACACACAAACTCATGGAACCCCACTGCTTTGCACAATCCTGTGCACACTCACATGTGTCATGCACTGATTTCCCAGCCAGTCCTCATGGGGTCTATTACTTAGGACAGGAGTGCAGGGGAGCAGCCAGAAGCTGTTTGCATTCCCTGCTGTCTGCTGGGCAGCTTTGCTGGAGATGCTTGGGTTGCTTTGCTTTTCCTTGGGAGGTGGGAAGGAGCTTTGGGTTGGAGGCACATCCCGTGCCAGAGCATCTCAATGGCACGTGTGTGGCACTGATCTGCAGCAGATGAAGGGGAGGAGGTCCCAGCACAGCCCTGCACCATGCTCTGCCACACTGGGCAGCTTGTTCCTGGCTCAGCAGCGTCATCAGACAAGGAGCAGGGAAGGAAATCAAGGATGGGGGGTACCATCAAACGCAGTTAGTGCATGCCTGTGCAAGACAAACAGACCCAGAGCTTGCGGGTTATTCCTGCTTTTGTAGCATTTGTGTGCTGTAGCTGAGCAAAAGGTTCTGCTGCTTGAATCTTCTTCTGCAAGAGCCACCTACCGGTAAATGTCTGCAGGGATGGAGGATGTGACAGAAAGCATTTGTCTCCATGACAGCGTAGTTACACTTGGTCTAGAGAGTGAGAGAGGCAGGCAGCACTGCCTGATGTTGGTCAGGGCGAGCTCCTCCTGCTGCAGCGCGATGATGGCAGGGCTAGAGATGATCTGCAGGGACAGCTCACAGGTGGGAGCCAGGAATGGACACGGCGGGAGGACAGAGGTGTTAGGGAGCAGCCACGGCATCAAAGAGCATCAAAAGGCCCTGAAAAGCATCACAGCCACAGCCAGGAAGCTTGGGGTTTTCATGAGCAGCATCCAGGATGCTAGAGACTATTTGCTGCCATTCACAACGGCAGCAGAGCTCTCGCTGCAGGCATCCCAAAGTCAGGCAAAATGGGAACACACCCAGAGCTCGGCCGCACAAACCCCACAGCCAGAGTGTTGTAAGCTGAGCTGCCTTGCAGTTTCTTGCACTCATCCCAATCTCTGCGAATGAAAACTCGGAATTCAGTCAAGGCATTAATTGAGCACGAGCGTGCCTTTATTCAATAGGAGAAAGGAGGGGGTGTGAGGTCTGGAGGAAAGATGGGACTCATCCTCTCTTGTAATCATGAGAGCTGCTCAGAGACCGTGCTGTTGCCCGGAGCCTGGGACTCGTGTCCTGATTCTGTGCCCCCCTGCGAGATGCTCAGCTTCTCCTCGGTGATGCTGACCTGAGCCTGCATGGTGGTGCTGCTGTCGGGGCACTCGGGCTGTGCTTGGGCTGGGCTGCACTGCAGAGACATTGAGTCCAGGCTGGTGCCTGAGGTGTCTGGTGGGCTCAGGTCAGCAGCTTCAGTAGGGATGGGATGAATGAAGGCTTCAACGATGATGACCTTCTTCTCTTGATAGCTGATGTTATACGGAAGGCTTTCATCTGAACTGCAGCATTCTGTGCTTAGTAACAACTCTTCATTGATGGAAGATGCGTCATCGTAACATGCCCTGCGTCTTGGGGATATACAAGGGCTCGGGTCACCTAGGAAGGAGCAGATGTACAGCAGTTAGTGTCGAACGTTCGCAAGATGAACCATGGAGATTCTTGACATTTGGCTATGTAGTGGTGGTGGGCAGAAGCAAATAGGCTTCTAGCAACAGTGTCACTGTCTTGAAAGTGATCCACGTGCAGGTCCAGCTCTTGTGTTGACAAGAGACTCATTTGGGAAAGACAGGGATCAACTGAAGATGTCAGGCACGGGCTTGAACGCCAGAAGGAGGTACAAGCCCACTGAAAGCATGAATTCTACCTGTGTTGCTGACAAGCAGTGTTTTGTAAGCTGGACTTGCACCCTTACCTGCCAGGACCAAGACTTCTGCTTCAGAGGGCTCCCTGGCACTGCTCTGCAGTTGGTGTTTGGCCACAGGGGATGGTTTGCCCAGGCAGAAGCAGGAACACCAACTGCCAGCTGCTGACTCTGCCCTCTTCCTGGGAGAACTCATTCTGCAGAGAAAACAGAGCATGCTGTCAGACATGGTGCAGGGTGATGGAAGAGCTGCACCGAGCCCTGGCCAAAAGTTGCCTGTTCTGGGCACTGCCTGCTTTCTGCTGAAACACAGCTTAGAAACGCCCTCTGTTTCAAACAGCAGAGGATGCTTCCATTCCTACAGCTCAGCCCTCAAGTCCTGAAGGCTAAATACCTCTCAACGATGTCAAGCAAGGACATGGATCCGGAGAATGTCGGAGGCTCAGGCTGCTTTGCTCACCCAGGGCTGACCTTCACCAGGGAACAAAGGCCGTTGATGAGCTTGCCCCATTTCTTTGGCTCTGCGCAACAAAACAAAGAAACCAGTTCATTTCAGGCCTGGCTCGGTTGGACGAAGCTGAGCGCAATGCATTCGACAGAGCATGTAACAACGGGAAGAACATTCCCAACAAGGACACGCAAGAATGGATTTTCCCCATCCCTGGAGGTGCCCAAGGAGATTACTGTAGTTCTCTTTCTAAGCTTGCTGAACTTGGGCATAAACAAACCCCCTGAAAGTAACGTTCTGACCCTATTTGACTAACTCGCATTGTCAAATGTAAATTACGCACCTGGCTTTGGCAATGAATTGAGGAGGGAATCGGGAACTTTTCCGCTGATGAGTTCCATGCACTCACCAGGGAAAAGCCCAACCTGTAATTAGAACAAAAAGACAGGTGAGCATTAGCCCGAGCCCAGAGCCAAAGGGAAGGTCCACTGACAGTGACACAGGGCAACTGTTTGCATCCAGCAGCCATCCTGTGCAGGCAGAGCAGCTCCAAGCTGAGATTCCCAACTCTACTGAAGTTGTGCTCTCTAGTCAAAAACGTGTGCCTACCTCAAAGCCACGCTTGCCTCTCCACCAGGGGCTCAGCCTGTTGATATGTCCTCATATCAACAATGCTCACCAGATCTCCGACCTGAAAGAGATTGAAACATCAATCCCAGATTCAGCAAATCTGGTAGGAAAACAAAGCAGAAAGGACTGCCCTCTTCTATGCACGACAACACGGAACGCCTGGAACTGCTTACCTCCAGAGAGAGCTCATCTGGCCCCTGGGCGACGTGGCTCTTAATAACATGGGCTGCCGCAAATGCTGGTACGTTTAAAGATGACATAGCACGCACCAGCTGCGGCTTCTGCATGTTATCAGCCTGCAAAACAGAGAACAGGCCGTGGTCAGGAGCTGTGGACAAACCAGGAGGATTTCAAGGTGAGGAGCACATCTGCAGAGAAAGCTGCAGCAAATGCGCTCCGTCCTTCTCAGGAGCACTTCAGAAGGAGCTGCACGTCTCATAGCTCTGGAGCAGCACTTCTTCCCCACCCTTCACTACTCCAAGCAGCTCCAACAAACTTCTCAGAAGAAATCCAGGCCAGCACAGACCTGGCAGACCAGAACCAAGTGCAGCTTGTGTGACGGCAGTGCCCACTCCTTGCTTCCACCCTGCTCCAGCAGGTTAAGGAGTCTGAGCCTCACTGGCCTTTGACAACTCAAGACTTTCAGCACCTCATGCCAACATTTCTCACTAAGATACACCTCAGGCATTGAATTCTCTTCTCACTACCTCCTCCCAGTCCTCCCCTAGGAACAGAAACCATTCAGATTCTACAGCAAACACATCTACCCTGCAAGAGCACACTGAACCACCTGCAACAATGAAACATGGTTTTGGAGAGTGGGTTTGAAAACACACCTTTAGACAGCTGTCTCCCTGTAGCCAAAAGGAAACCAAGCAGCAAAAGAAGAGTCCAGCCTGAAATATGCCCATGCTACTAGCCCAGGTTTTTCACAGTCAATGCAGAATCCATCCTGCTCTTGAGGAAACAAATGACCAGTGAGTCTCCCCTTGCTCCACCCCTTCTCCTTCAAAGCCAGAAAAAGAAAGAAAAACAAGTAGAAGAAAACCCAGACGTACCTTTCCACACACAAAGCAGAAAGTGGAATAGCAGTTGTCTCCTTCCTGAGACATGGTGGGGAGCATCCCAGAGGAAGCCCAAGTTCTTTGCTTCTCTCCACAGGGACTTCAAGCACTCTTGGCAAGAGCTGCTTTGGTTCTTTCTTCAATTGCTTCCATCACCAGAATCTCCTTTGGAAAAGGAACCCGAATGAAAGAATCAGCAAATGAAAAAGAATGAGCAATAGCCACTTTACCAGCTTTCTTCTGACACTCAATTTAGACTCTTGACTCGGGCAAGGTCTTAAAATCAGCTGGTTACAAGAACTGTCCCAAAATATATCCAACATCTGTACAGCTGCCGTTATTTCTGACAGCGAGTGTAATCACAGAATCATAGAATGGCCCGGGTTGGAAGGGACCTCAAGGATCATGAAGATCAATCACCTCCCTGTCCCTGCTGGCCATCCCCTCTTCTGATGGAGCCCAGGGGACCATTTGCTCTCTGAGCTGCAAGAGCACGCTGATGGCTCACGTTCTGTTTTTCATCCACCAGGACCCCCAGGTCCTTCTCTGCGGGGCTTCTCTTAAGGACTGCTCCTCCCAGTCTGTAGAAATGCCTGGGATTCCTCCAGCCCAAGTGCAAAACCTTGCACTTTGCTGTGTTGAACCTCATTAAATTCACCTAGGCCAACCTCTCGGTTGAGCTCCCTCTGAATGGCATCCCTTCCTTCCACTGCGTCAGCCGCACCACTCAGCAAACAGCAGAGGGTGCACTCCATTGCATCATTGGTGTCTCTGATAACCATGTAAAAAAGCACTGGTCCCAAGACAGACTCCTGGATGACACCACTTGTTATCGGCCTCCACCTGGACATCAAACCATGAGTCACCACCCTCTGTCCTCTACAAAACCTCTTTGTCTTCTACTCCTGCTGCAGCTGCAATGGCTGCACCAGCATGACTCACGTGTTTGACAATCCTCCAGCTCTGGCCTAGCCATGCACAGCAGCAGTCCGTCTCCCTCCCAGCTCACTCACCAGTGTGCTGCTGTGCCCCAAATTCAGTGCAGCAGCACTGAGAGCAGGCAGCACCCATCACCCTCCTCTAACTCTCTCTGCCAGCTGCGATGAGGACTGACACAGCACGCCCACCCCAGCCCAGCTTTTCTGCTGAGACACCTCCCTGCAACCACCCAGCACCAATCCCAGTTGCTGCAAACTGTCTGAGAGCCTGCTGGAGTGCACTGACAATAACTTTGTGGGCCAAGCATTAAGCACACCAAGCAGAAGGGAAGCATTACTGGACATGCTGAACAGCAGGGGTTAAGACTGGAGGTGGTCAGGGCTGTAGTGACCATGCCCTCCTAGAGTTCCTCATCTCAAGGAATGTGTGCCTGGCAAAAAGCAAAGTCAGGACCCTGAGCTTCAGGAGAGTCAGCTGCAGGCTGTTCAAAGAATTCTTGCATGAGAGACACTGGAAAACTGTTTTTAGGGGTAAAGGAATGGAAAAGAGATGGTAACTTTCTCAGAAAACCTTTCTCAGAGCTGGAGCTCTGAGCTCCATCGCGACCACACGAAACACAGCAGAGGAGGCAGGAAAGCAGCATGGCTGAACCTGCTGGTTACAGGGAGCAACAAGAAGGAAATGGAGAAACAGCGGAAACGGAGACATGCAGCCTGGTCGCTTTGGTGGCCTTCTACAGTGGAGTGACAGCATCAGTAGGGAAAGGAAAAGCAACTGACATCACTCAGCCAGACTTTTGCAAGGCCTTCGATGTTGAGCAAGTTTCCTGTTAGAACTCAGTGTGAACAAATCTACCACTGAGCAACACCCTGAGCCCCCACTCACCTCAGCAGAGGAAAGCCTGCACCCCAGCCTTCCGCCTATTCTGCTCCATTGATGGAAGCACACCGGGCATCATTGCTACTCACCCGACCAATGATGATAGGGGCAGAAAAGGGAATTCCTCTTTACCTTTCAGATGAAAAATTGATGACTGTGTGGAACCTTCCCAGTACCGCTGCGGGGCCTTCCTTTACTTGTATCCTGCTGCTCCGTGTCACAGTGGGAGAGCTGCTCTGGCCTCTCCTCTCAGCCTGTGCCTCCTGCAGTGTGAGCAGCTTTGTGGATAGAGGAGACACGCACACAGACTTGGGCCTGGATAGAGAACTGTGCCCTACAACATAGGTACATTTACATCATGCTCTTTTCCTTGTGTGTGAGCAATCCTTGCTCTTTTCAGATGGTACTATGAGCGTGTGACACCCCAAACACATAGTTAGCATCTGTCCATATCATTAAGGCTCTCGTCAAGGCAGTTATTTCAGCCTTCTGAGGGGTAGTCCCCACGGCTGATGGTTGTGCTTCCATTCCCTGCTCAGTAGCAGTTACTGCATGTCCTGCCTTACAGCCTCCTTGTCTCACAAAACTGCAGCTGCTGGTAAACCAGGCGTCTTCTGCATCTTCTAAGGGTTCGTCCTTCAGCTCCGACCGACTGGATGTAATGTGCAGCATCAGTTGTTTCAAAGCAGTGATGTCATCCTGGTTCTCCACCAGGGGAGTTCCGCTAAGGAAAGATACTGGGTTGGCAATAGTAGTTACAATTATTTCTATATCACCCTGCTCTACCAGGATGGCCTGGTATTGCGGGAATCTTTGGGGTGAACAGATGCCATTCAGAGGGACCTTGACAGGCTGGAAAGCTGGGCTCGGGTGAACCTAATGAGGTTCAACACAGCAAAGTGCAAGGTTTTGCACTTGGGCCGGAAGAACCCCAGGCACCTGTACAGGCTGGGAGGAGTTGTCCTTGAGAGCAGCTCGGCTGAAAAAGACCTAGGGGTCCTGATAGATGAGAAACTTAACATGAGCCAGCAGTGCGCTCTGGCAGCCCGGAAAGCAAATGGGATCCTGGGCTCCATCAGGAGAGGGGTGGTCAGCAGGGATAGGGAGGTGATCGTCCCTCTCTACTCTGCTCTTGTGAGGCCCCATCTGGAGTACTGTGTCCAGGTGCGGAGCCCTCAGTACAAAAAAGATATGGAGATTTTGGAAAGGGTCCAGAGGAGGGACAGGAAGATGATCAGGGGGCTGGAGCACCTCCCCTATGAGGACAGGCTGAGGGAGTTGGGTTTGTTCAGCCTGGAGAAGAGAAGGTTGCGGGGTGACCTCATTGCAGCCTTTCAGTACCTGAAGGGAACTTACTCCCAGGAGGGGAGTAAACTCTTCGAAAGGGCTGATAATAGCAGGACTAGGGGAAATGGTTTTAAGTTGAAGGAGGGAAGATTTAGGTTGGATGTTAGGGGAAAGTTCTTTACTAGAAGGGTGGTTAGGTCCTGGAACAGGCTGCCCAGTGAGGTTGTGGATGCCCCGTCCTTGGAGGTGTTCAAGACCAGGTTGGACGGGGCCCTGGGCAACCTGATCTAGTAAAGGCGTATGTTTGGTGGCCCTGCTAGGCAGGGGGGTTGGAACTACATGATCCTTGAGGTCCCTTCCAACCCGGGTAATTCTGTGATTCTGTGATTCTGTGGGGTGAAAGCCAATGTCCCCCTTTTGCCTCCAATACAGTAAACACTGCATGAGATATTAAAACTGGTATCCTTTGGCCCAGTGTAGATTGATGGGCTTCTTGAATATTGAGCACCAGTGCACCCTGGATATCCCTTACTCACTTCAAGCTGTTTCAAGTTTACCATCAGTCCGTAGCTGTGTATCCATGGTCGGCACCCTCCTGTCATTCCTGGCAACGTATGGAGTTCCTTGGCAGTTTGCAGCTCAGGGGTTGAGCAGATGGCTTCTTTCTTGGCAGTCCTTAAGGTTCAAAGTCCAGCTGTCATCTCCTATCCCAAATACGTCACTTGCTGCTGAGTTAGTTGTGCTTTCTGTAAACCAAGAAACTCAGCAAACTCTCAGTCTATTGTACACAGTCCTTTTTTTGCTGTGGCACCCACGTGCTCCAGTAAAGTTCCACCCTAGGATGGAGGATCCCAGGTCTCAGGCTCACGAGTTGACCAGTTCTCAACAATCATTTAGCTGTTCTCACAACCCTGGGTAACACTGTCCAGGTTCACTGAGTCTCTTCTCCCTCTATTAGGGAGAACAGATACACGCAAGTACTCGTATGCTATCATGAGGAATTCAGTAGGTTACATTTAATTTAGAAGCATGATGCAATCAAAAGCTCGCTTAAATAAAAGCATACCCTTTTCTTTCACTCAAAATAATAGCCCAGAAAAAAATAAAAACAAAACAAAACTCTCATCATAATTGTTAAAGAAATTATCTACTAAATCTCGATGGAGAGTGGAGACACATGCTAGTTTTAGGAACACAGCACTTATCTCATTATCTGAATGCATCTCAAGGCATGCTCCTTGTGAAACTGTGAGAACTTCTATCATTAACAGACGTGTACCATGCCCTGATATATGGTTAAACCGCTTGCAGTGCACTGTCAGATGTACAGGATGGCAGCTGTATGTGCTGTGACCAAATAAACCCCACACTGAAACCTTTCAGAATTTTAGGACCTACAAGTACTGCATTCATATTAAAAGTAAAAAATTGCTAAGCTACACATGTTCTAGGTTTCCATTTGTTAGATACAACATACCTTTGGAAGTAGGCGCCTAAAAAGATATGCCTTCTACTTGCTTCTCTGTCTGGCTCTTCGAAAAGAAGGCCTTTGGAGCAGGAAATGCAAAGGGCAGCTCATTTCTTAACACTGACTCTGCATCAACATTCTCTGTGTTTGCACGCTTCTTAGATGCCACTTTTCTTGTCACTGGAGTTGACAGTGTGAATTCCATATCACCCAGTTGAGTATCATGCCTCGAATGGTGCCAGAGACGGAACAAAAGGTTTTCTGATCACAGCCGGAGAAGTTACTGTCAAAGAAATTCTAACAGCTGAGAAGGTCAGACACAATGCTTATAAAAATATCATACATTATTTGGCTATTGAACAAAACAGTTGAAAACTCTGATTCTCTCCTAGAATAAGTTCGTTTCTTATAGACTGTCAAACACCATTTTTTTATTTGTTCATCTCAATTCTCCATTGAGGATTAACCCTCACCAGCTTATCTAAACATAAATATGAATTATCACTTGGTTTAGTTAAAAATTTGAATAATATCACAGTGGATTTTGTTGTCCAACACAGTAAGATTGAATTTCTTTCGGTACCTTTCAACCTCTGCCTACCTCCAGCCTAACTCCAGAAACTTATTAACTGTGCCTTATCGCTTCCCATTGTGTTTTAAAATCCTCACTGAGTCCTTTACTTGTTCCCTTGCTTGCTGTTTCTGTGCAAACCAAACACTGGAGTTAGGGATCACGTCAAACCAACCATGGCCTACAGGTAGAAGGCAACAAAATTTATGCTTAACATACTTCTTTGCTCTATCTTTATCTTCCTTTGGTCAAGGTCCACTAGATACTTAAATATGGAGTAAGCACTAGATACAATGAGAAGCAGATTTCTAGATTAAGAGCTGTATTTTTTCTGTAAGAAACTAGCTGTACATCTTCACACACCTGCTTTGTTTTCTGAGTATTTAGATCGAGTGGAGATTCTTCAAACACTGAAGCTACATCAGAAAATTCCATGGATCCAAACGCATCTGGCACATGGCTGCAGTCTGGCACATCTTCATATGCCAGAGCCTTTTCAGACAGAAATGTTCCACCGAGATTCTTTTGCAGAATTAGAAGGAAGATTTCATCAGAAGATTTCACCACTAAAGTCTAAATAAGATTGGTTTGCAAGTTCCAAACTATGGCTAACAGCTAATGGAAGTCCACAGGCCAGCAGCAACAACTTTTATATTATGTTCTTAATATTCTAATTGTTGATATGACGTTCATATAAAGAGCAGAAGGGAAATTACTCTTAGAGCTCAAGTCATCTTTCACAGCCTGCGTCAACAAGAGCAGCACCTCATAGCCTTTGGTTTCAAGACCTGGACCACAAGCTAGCTAATGATTTTACACAGAATTCCAGAGTTCAAGTCACTGTTTACATTAGGGCTGAAATTGTACTGAAAGCCTTCAAGTTCATCACACTTAATTATCACTGGCACCACACATAACTCCACGTTACATATGTGATCACACGCAACCTGGCAACTTCAGACAATTCCCAAAGCACTCCACTTGCACTTGGCTACTAAAGTACAGAAAAAGGAATTAACATCAGAAATAGCTGCAGTCAAAACCATCTAAGAATCCAACTCTCCAGGAAACAAGGAAAGCAAATCCTCTCCAGGACTGTGTTCTAAAAGGAAACAGATCAGAAAGGTGAGTTCTTCCCCCCTTTGACCACCCACTCATGTAACGTCCATGTCATTTCTAAGTATGCTGCCCAGACCAAGACTGAGGATGCTTCAGAAGAAGACCTTCCCTGCTAAGCCAAACAGAACAAGTAAGGTACCAAAATATGTAGAGCCAAACGAGGAAAGGTGCTCTAAGAAGGTAAGCATCACAAGAGACCAACAGGAATACTTACACAATCCAAACAATGCACAGTTTCTGTTCCACAAGCTGCCAAGAGGAATGTGTGCAGTACTCACAGCGCACCATGTACACTGCTTACTGCAGTCATACTGCTTCGTAGGACCAGCCCAACTTACTAAAACACTTTAATGAGCAATCCGAACTGTCTGGATCAGCACGGTTCACTTGGAAGGGACCTTCACAGATAAACCTGAAGAGGTGAGGCGACTGCACTATCTAAACCTTAAAGCATATAGGACCTTAAAGCATAAGCTTAAAGCACAGAAGCATGACCAGCAGGTCGAGGGAGGTGGTGCTGCCCCTCCACACTCCTCTCATTGAAACCCCATCTGGAGCACTGCACGCAGTTCTGGAGCCCTCAACACAAGAAGGACTTGGAGATGTTCAGGCAGGTCCAGAGGAGGGCCATGAAGGTGATCAGAGAGGGCTGAAAGCACCTCTACTATGTGCACAGGCTGAGAGAGATGGGGCTCTTCAGCCTGGAGAAGACTCCAAGGAGACCTTAGAGTGGCCTTCCAGTATCTGAAGAGGGCCTACAGGGAAGGCTGGGGAGGGACTTTTCATAAGGGCAGGTAGCAACAGAATGAGGGGAAATGGCTTTACATGGGAAGAAGGTAGATTAGGATTGGATATTAGGAAGAAATGCTTTACTGTGGGTGTGGTGAGACACTGGAGCAGGTTGCCCAGCAAGGCTCCAATATGATTGCTTTGCAAGTTCCAAACTATGGCTAACAGCTAATGGAAGTCCTCAGTCCAGCAGCACAAAATTTTATATTATCTTCTTAATATTCTAATTGTGGATTTGACGTTCATATAAAGAGCAGAAGGGAAATTACTCTTAGAGCTCAAGTCATCTTTCACAGCCTGCGTCAACAAGAGCAGCACCTCACAGCCTTTGGTTTCAAGACCCGGACCACAAGCTAGCTAATGATTTTACACAGAATTCCAGAGTTCAAGTCATTGTTTATGTTAGGGCTGCAATTCTACTGAAAGCCTTCCAGTTCATCACACTTCATTATCAATGGCACCACAGATACCTCACAAAGAAGCATTATGACACCACAAAGGGGCATTATGACGTCAGAAAGGGCATTATGACATCACAAAGGGCATTATGAATCACAAAGGAGCATTATGACATCACAAAGGAGCATTATGACGTCTCAAAGGGCATTATGACGTCACAAAGGGCGTTGTGACGTCACAAAGTAGCATTATGACATCACAAAGAAGCATTATGACACCACAAAGAAGCATTATGACATCACAAAGGGGAATTATGACGTCAAAAAGGGTCATTATGACGTCTGAAAGGGGCATTATGATGTCACAAAGGGGTGTTATGACATCACAAAGGGGTATTGTGACATCACAAAAGAGCATTAAGACATCACAAAGGGGAATTAAGACGTCACAAAGGGCATTATGACGTCACAAAGAGGCATTATCACGTCACAAAGAGGCATTATGAAAACAAAGGAGCCTTATGACGTCTCAAATGGCATTATGACATCACAAAGGGCATTATGACGTCACAAAGGGGCATTAAGACATCACAATGGGTCATTATGACGTCAGAAAGGGGCATTATGGTATCAGAAAGGTGCATTATGATGTCACAAAGGGTGTTATGATGTCACAAAGGGGCATTATGATGTCACAAAGGGGCGCTGGGAAAAGATCTCTGTGTGGAGATTGCTTCTACTAGAGGTAGTTCTATAAGACTGTTATATAGAGCTGTGCAGGGGCTGTAAATCTGTCTGCAGAGGGTGATGATCAGTTCCAAGTGTCTGCAGTCAATGCTCATGGACAGAGCCCATCCAACCTGGCCTTGAATGCCTGCAGGCCTTGAATGGGGCATCCACAGCCTCCTTGGGCAACCTGTTCCAGTGTGTCACCACCCTCTGAGCAAAAAACATCTACCTAAGATCCAACCTATACCTCCCCAGTCTCAGTTTTAAACCATTCCCCCTTGTCCTATCATTATCCACCCTCATAAACAGCCATTCCCCCTCCTGTTTATACGCTCCCTTCAAGTACTCAAAGGCCACAATGAGGTCTCCCCACAGCCTTCCATTCTCCAGGCTAAACAAGCCCAGATCCCTCCACCTTTCCTCATAGGAGAGCTGCTCCAGCCCTCTGATCATCACAGTGGCCCTCCTCTGGACCCCCCCCCAACAGCTCCACATCCTTCCCAGGCCTGGACACAGTGCTGCAAATATGGCCTCACAAGAGCTGAGCAGGAGTGGACAATCACCTCCCTCTCCTGCTGGCCACCCCTTTTTCAGTGCAGCCCAGAACACACATGGATCTATCTTTTCCATACGGATATTCCCATCTGTGTACATATATATACCACACCTACACCCCCACAATCTGCTACAACTCCATAGAATTTTCAAGGTTGGAAAAGACCTGGATGATCTTATGATCTTATGACTGATCTTATCATCCAGTCCAACCATCACCAATACTTCCCAGTTAAATCACATCCCTCAACACAACACCCAAACTTTTTGTGAACTTCCCAGGGTTGGTGACTCTACATGAGAGAAAAGGGCACTCAGATAAGGGATTCTGCATTTGCTATTAGCAGAGGTGGGATGAGACCGAGCACTGCCCCAGCTCCTGGGATAATGCAGAAGGGCTGAGACCTTCCAGCTGCTTCCACCCAGGGTCACACAGCAAAGCCGACCCTGCAGGAGTCTGCATCATTCTTTGCATGGCATTGCTAAGAGGAAGATCCCCCCCCTACCCTTGGCTCTACACTCCAGCTGCTGTCTGCCATCTGTAAAGCCACCACAGCTCTCCTACTGGAGTTCCCATCTGCACAGTGACAGCTTGGTTTCTTCTTACTGTCAAAGCAGCCACAGCCTCAGTGCTTCTCAAATCTCCCCTTTTCAGCTGATTTCCTCTTTCTTGTGGCTGGGCAATTCCTCCCTCTCACAGTCATCCCTCTGCCCCACTCTGTGCCCACAGACCCAGAGAGGGCACACAGAGCCAGCCCTGTCCCAGCTGCTGCTGCTTCACATCTGACAGTCTCAGGAGCTGAGATCCAGGCCGAGACAGCAATGCCCAGACATGGTTTGTAGGACGTTTGTGATAGGAAATAGGGAGGCTTGTGATTAAACCTGCCCCCTAAGGAGGAAGGCAATGCTGCCTGCAGCCCCAGCAGGCATTACAAAACATCCCCATTTACAGGAGGGTTTTAAATAGCACAATTCAGGAACTACAACTGCACAAATTCCCGCATGCCCTGGAATAAGTTTGGGAATGGACATGGTTCTACCACCTGTGCAATGCCATAGAAATAACAACCATCCACCTGTAAACCTCCATCCTCTCCCCTGCTGCACAAAGGGAAGCTCAACAGCAGTGCACAAATGTCCCAGCAATGTCTGAGCACTGCTCTGTGCATCCCAACCTGCTCATCCCATCCACTCCTGGCTGGGCAGCAGGATTGGGGTGGCACATTGCAATGGGCACAGAGGAACATGGAAGCCCCACACATGTGAGGAAGGGGCTGGCTGTGCTCCACACTCACATTATCAGACGTGATTTGCCCTTCTGTGGGGAGCCTCTGCTCTTTCCCAGCTCATCCTCCAGCGTCTGGGACTCCAGGATCTCATTCAGGCTGTTGTTGGCTGCGGGGCAGCTCCATGAAGAGCCTCCCCTCCACCGACCGGCACACAACAGCCGCTCCCGCGCACTGCGGCTCAGCCAATCGGAGCCGGCGGAGCTGCCGCTGCCCGATGGGACCCCCCCCCCACATATTGACCCCCCAGACGAGGAAGAGGAGGAGGAGAGCGACGAGGAGCTGCCGCAGGAGCTGACGTTGGGGCGAGGGGGCAACGCGGGGGGGGGGGTCGGCAGTGGGGGGTGGGGGAGGGGGTGGGGCAGCATTACCCCCGGACCCCGTGGACCCCCCCCAGCCAAAGTGCTGCTCTCCGACCCCCGCGGGCTCTTTGTGCAGCCGCTGCCCTCCAGTTATAGGACCCCCCCCCCATATTGCGCTTTGCTCACCCCCACCTCCGGAACCCCCCCCCCACTCACCACATCGCCCCCTCCCCCCCCGGGTGGGGTTATGGGGGGTGGGGTGGGGTCGACGATGTGCCGTAAGCCGCGCCGGGGTCCTGTGACAAACCCCCCCCCCCATCAAGATGAATGGGGCGCTGTCGGGGGGGGGCTCAGCCGTAAGGATAAAGCGGGGGGGTTAATGACGGGGGGGGGCAGTGCTATAGGGAACGCAACTAATCTAAGCCCCCCCCCCCCACATTAACACCCCATTGTGTGTGGGGGTGGTGGGGGTGGGGCACACAATAACCCCCCCAAAGGCCAAACAGCCCCAACACCCCCCCTCAAAGCCGCTGACTTACGCTGTGCCCCCCCTGCATGAAGGGCCCCCCCCCATCGATTGAGCCCCCCCCAATCCCATCTATAGTTGAGAGCTATGCTTTTTGTAACCCCCCCCTTTTAAAGCCCCCCCCCCCACAATGTTGTGCACGATGTGCTGCCCCCCATGAGTTCCTGACCCCCCCCCTTAAAAGATGGGGTGGGGGGGGTGGTCTCGGACCCCCCCTCCTTTAAACGATGGGGTGGGGGGGCGGATTGTCACTGCCCCCCAACACCAAAATGGACACCCCCCTTTTAAAGGATGGGGTGGGGATGGGGGGGTGGGGGGTGAAGGTGATCTCGCCCCCCCCCCCATTAAAACGGACCCCCCACCCCTTTAAAGGATGGGTGGGGGTCGGTTACGGGTCCCCCCGGCGCTGTGTGTGAATGTGCCCCCCCCCCGTTTTGCTCCCCCCGTGGCGCAGTGTGCTGGGAAAGGATCTCTGTGTGGAGATTGCTTCTACTAGAGGTAGTTCTATAAGACTGTTATATAGAGCTGTGCAGGGCCTGTAAAGAGAGTTGAGGGGGACTCTAGTGGGCATATGGGGCTGTGGTGGGCAATAGGAGGACTAGGGGCTCTAGGGGGCTCTGAGGGTGTGTAGGGGTTGTGGATCAGGTTGGATCTTAGGAAGATGTTTTTCACTCAGAGGGTGGTGACGCACTGGAACAGGTTGCCCAAGGAGGCTGTGGATGCCCCATCCCTGCAGGCATTCAAGGCCAGGCTGGATGTGGCTCTGGGCAGCCTGGTCTGGTGGATGGCGTCCCTGCACATAGCAGGGGGTTGGAACTGGATGATTTTTGGGATCCTTTTCAACCCAGGCCATTCTATGACTGTACAGTTCCATAGTGGAACAAATATAATATGCTAACTATGTAAAACATGGAGTCAGACCTGTGTGATTTGTCCACACCAGGAGGTGATTAGAAAACAATTTGTAAGCTACAAAGCTGCTTGCTGGAAAGGAAAAGAAAATAAAACTACAAGAAAAAGGGAAATCATTTCTTCCTGAAAATAGGAAGAATTATAGATCTGACATGAAATTTGAGTGAAGCTCCTGATTTTATGAAGCTATTCCCATTATTTTCTTGGTGCTGTGTTTCCCAAATGAGTGGTTTCTGGCTCTGCTGCAGCACCAGTCTGCATGTGAACATCAACTCTGTTCACCATCTGGGAAGATTAGGACTTCCCTTCTCCTACCAGCACCACTGAATTACAGTTACTCAGTGGTTAAACAAAGGAATCCTTAAAGAAGGGTTTACAGCTGTCCTGTTGTCTGAAGTGCTTGGGGCATTCTGATGCTATTAAGCTCTATGTATTAACAAGTTCAAAAAGAAAAGGTAGGCATCTGATTGTTGTGACAGTTTCTAAGCGATTTGGAAAGCTGTACCACCCAACCACTCCTTCTATTTGATGGAGGTGACAAAGCTCAGTTTAATTTCTGACTGCTGTTTAAATTCTGAAGCTCGAGCTGGTTCCTGGAGCAGAAAAAGCTCGGAAGCTGTCCCTCCTACAAGCAGGCACCTCTGAGCAAAATATGACATCTCAGTTTCTGATGGTAAGGTCAGGAGATCTGATTCCAGCATCTAGCTTTTGGCTTAATACTGTGTTAGTGGGACCTTTGGCATCTAGCACTTAATGATCTTGAAGGTTTCTTCCAACCCAAGCCCTCCCATGATCCTATGATTCTGTGATTTCATTCAGGTTTATTGAGATGAGTTCTCCTGAATGTGCTGTTCTCCAGATGATTATAATTGGAGTCCAGATGGGTGACTGAAACCAGACACCAAACTTTCTGATGGCCAAAATTAAATGAAATCAATCCTTTACTGTGTCAGTAGTCTGTAACTAGAGCCCATCAGGTAATTCCCAGCCTCCTGCCTGTATCAGTGGCTGCACACAGTGAAAAAGTCTGATGGGATTTTAACCTCTAAAATGTTCCAAAGCAACCAGAGGGTGAATATATTCACTATGTAAATACCTGCAGGAATAAGCTTGTCATGTATGTCCTCAGGTACCACAGTAGTTAATGGTGGGACTCAGTAGGTCATGCTGAAAGTTGAGTCTGCTGATTTTGAAGGTCTTTTGAAGGTCTTTTCCAGCCTACATGACCTTATGCTAATATTTCTGAAATTTATTTCTGTTCAGCTCCCAGAAAACCTCCCACCCAGCCCCCAACTGACCCCGTGGTGAAAAATAAAACAGAAACCTCAGTGACGCTGGCATGGTCCCCTCCGAAGATGCACCGCCCCATTCCAGTCGATGGCTACATTGTGGAATGCAAGAAACTAACTGGCTTCACCTGGGTGAGGTGCCACGAGTCTCATGTCCCCGTCCCAGAGTTCACGGTGAGCAATCTGTCTGAAGAGGCTGATGATCAGTTCCGAGTGTCTGCAGTCAATGCGCATGGACAGAGCCCGTCTCTGGAATTCCCAGGGAGCGTGCACCTTGGTAAGCACAAAAACCCCAATGGAAATGGGTCAGTGTGTGCTGAGCAGCTGTGTTGGTTCCCTAAAGATGCTTCCTTTGACTTTAAGGTTAGCAGTGCATTAACACACCAAAGGCTTTCCTTTATTCCTAGTTCTCCTATCTCCTATCAACCTCCAGCTACCACTAAAGTGATACGAGTTGTTTCTGTGACAGAGACATGAATATCCTTATCTTTTGATATCTCACATGTGCAAGAGGCAGAACTTTCTGTAACAGATCTTAAGCACAGAAGTGCTTCTTCTAGCACTCATGCAAAGGGAGAAGTAGAAATGTACCTATGATTTAATCTTCCATCTCTAAATGAGATACCAGACTTGCATCTAAAGAGCATTAAGACATACATGTTCTTCCTCAGACCCAGTCCTGGCTGTGAAATCCCCCCTAACAACTGGTGAAGCTGTACCTGGAGGGGATGCCATGTTTACTATTGACCTTACAACAACGTGCAAGCATGCCAGCTGATGAATGTCTGCAGTTCACAGCTATTGGCCAGTGCATTCAGTCACCAGGTTTACCACTGCATGACCATAGAGCAGTACTTTCAGCTGCAGGTTCAGACAGCCTTTCTGATTGCACTGGAATAGTTTAGAAGTAGGGGAGCAATCATTCCAATAATATCTCTATCAATCAGCTTTGCATGACAAAGTAGAACAAATAAACATTCATGATGGGAGGACCTGTTTGTCATTGGGTGGAAACCTCTGCAGAAGCATGTTTAGAGCATTATTAATCAGTAGAAGGAGATGTTTGGTTGATTTTTACTTAGTAAATCCAGCAAGAAGACCAAATGAAATATCGTGAATTGCTCAGCACTGACACAATGATGAGTGCAGGAACAGAAGGTGATACTTTTTCAGAGATGTTGCAGCAAACATTGACCACGTTAGCCTGATATAAATTGAAATAACGAGGCCTTTGCTCCTGACAGGTGCTGCAGTGAGATTTACCAAGAAGAGCAAAGATGTAGAAAAGATCTGCGCTTGGCTGCGTGAGGAAGCCAAACTGCAGGCTGAGCTTTCAGACACAGGCGCTACTGTGGAGTGGATGAAGGATGGGAAGGAGCTCAAGGCCAGTGAAAATTATGAACTGCAAATTGTGGGGAAGAAACACACCCTGAAAATTCACAACGACTCAATGGATGATGCTGCAAGTTATCAGTGCATCTGTGAGGGGGATAAAATGCTCTATCAGCTTTCAGTGAAAGGTATGTGACAGTCTGGGCTGTCCTCTTCCTGCCCAGGGCCAGCAGACTGCATTCACCTGACTCCCCGACAGTCCAGCTGTTGTCAGACAGCATCTGGGGTGTTTTCAGTGGCTGTTTTGACTTGAACTGGCCAATCTGCTTTGTAGAGCCATTTGATTTCTGTGTTCTGTCCTGTGATTCGTCCCTAAGATATAGAGGAAATCAAGGGAAAGACAGGAAAAAGAGCATCCCAGCCTTCCTGCTCTTCTGTCAGGGTGGCCACAAGAGATGATGTCAACATCTCTTTTTGTAGCAGTGATCCCAAATGTAGAAAACACCTGTGAAGAGTCACAGGGACTAAATTGATGGAGAGCAGAACTTCCTGCCAAGGCTTGTCAGCTAGTCTTAATTTTGCTTTTCTTCTCTCTCTTTGTCATGTTAGCATAATATTTCATACTGGCAGGTCTGCCCATAGAATTAACTGGCACAGGCTGCCCAGGTAGGTGGTGGGATCCCTGGAGGTGTTCAGGAGCTGTCGAGATGTGGCCCTGATGGATGTTATCAGGGGGCATGGTGGGGTGGGTTGGGGTTGGAATCAAAGGAGGACCCCCATGTATTTCATCGGGAAGCACTACTGGTAATAAGACCTTTGGAGCAAATCCTGGTAGGGCCACGCTCAGCTGGTCCAGTCTGGAGGCTGTTTCTCCTTACTGCAGTATCTGCAGTGAAAACCAGCAGCTGCTTTTGTGTGGTTGGGCTCACATCCAGCAGTGGTGACGGGACTACAATGATAAGAGACAGTTCCTGAAAAAATGAATGAAATTTGACTGTATGATAGGATGGAGTTAAATGTATTGACAGGATCTCAGTCATCCCAGTGTCCATCAGCTGGCTCTCGAGCTCCTAAATACAGGCATTCTGTAGAACGTTGTTGAATTTGTATTATACATGCGTGTTCTTGGAACTGCAGAACAAATGCATGCATAATCCAGACTTTGATTTTAGCAGCTCTGACTGCGCTGTCTAAACAGACCCAACTCAGTTGTGTGCGCTGTTTTGAAATGATATGTTAACAAGAAGTTGGAAAACAAGCTCAATTACCCTCAGTAAAATAGGACCGTGGACTTAGGCTTGAACTTTTGGCTAAGACAGTGGTGAGATTTTGAATCTTTGAAGTCAATTATTCCACTGTGTGTTAATAAGGGCCAGTTTTATCATCTAACTTTTGCACTCCAATTAATTTCCATAAAGGAATTCTTTTTTTTCTTTTTTCTTTTCAGTCCTAAGTGATATCTCTATCTTTTAGGCTCGATTTGTTTGCCAGGGGGTTACAGTGCAGTAATAGATACCCCCTCCATTGATTTCCTTCTAGTTTGCTTGTTCCAATTCTTTCCTCAGTTTTCCTATTTTAGACATTTTCTTGAAGCCTTGGGCTTCTTCCTTTGGCTCTGTCCCCTGTACAGTGTACGTCCTTCAACTTGTGGAGATAAGGTAATCTGGTACGTGGTTTATAAAAGCTGCCAATTTGCCAGCTTCTGAATTAGAATCTAGCAATTAGAACTAGGATTAAACGTGCACGTTTGATCTTATGATAAATGAATGCCTCATGGTCACCAATGTCCCTGCAGTTCTTTACCATCATATGTATTTTGTGTCTTCATATTTTGTTTCAGCACTGGCAAACTTCGTAATCAAAGAGACAAGTGGAGGAGTAATCAGGGCCGTTGCTGGAAAACAAGCTGAATTTGTTTCTGAGACCTCTGAAGCCAATGTCATGGTGAAGTGGTACAAAAATGGCAAAGAAATCAAGACCAGTAAGAAATTCACAATGGAAGATAAAGGGAAACTGCATAAGCTTGTGGCTTCAGCTGTAACGAAAGAAGACGAGGGAACATACATCTACACAATTGGAGATGACACTCTGATTTTTGATTGGAAAGTCTCAGGTAAGTTTGTGAGGCAAACATAGGATCACAATCCATGTAAAGCACTTCAGACTTAATTCATTTTATTTGTCCAACGCTGTGGGTTTCCAGTATTTAGGACAAAGATTGCATAGCTCTATTGAAGCAATTCTGACCTTCCTGTTGTCCCTATGCAAATCCACAGTATGAGCAAATAATGTAACTGTGTTGTGATGAATTCAAGACAGCCTTAGCTCCAGCTGGGGCTGGAGTCACGACTTGAGCCCTGACATCTGGGCTTCATTCATCTAGTTCATGTATTGCCTCAGCACTTACATCATCTTTAAACCTATGACTGAAATGGTCCTAAGTTATTAGCATGGGAATCCTGTCTCCTCTTTGGACAAATTAAACTCCACATTTGGAGAGTTGAGTGTCTCCTGCTGTACCCGAAGGACATTGTGATCTCTGAGGTGTCTCCCTGAGGTGCTGTAAGCACAGCCATTAGCTCATAGTGCAAGTAAAGCACTGTTAGGTCAAGCCTGGAGGAGTAATGCTTGTCACTGACATGTTCCTGTTCAGGGTGGAGCTGGAGGGTAAAATAACACAAGAAATTGTCATTGAAATTCAATATCTGTGAAATTCAGCTGGTTGCATTCACAGAACCTGGCGTTAAGATCTGTTTTCTGTTTTATATCTTGAGCCTATTTTCCATAACCCAGTCCTCATTTATGAACTGAAGCTCTACTGAAAGCCTTTCGCTGTGTATGCTCATGCTGCAGTGCAGCGCTTGTGACCTTTAACAGCACATTCACGTTCCTCTGATCACAGGATCCTTACGGTTGATTAAGACCCTCTAGTCTGACTGCTCACCCATCACCACCGTGATGCTCACCATCAGCTTAGCTAAAAACTCAGCAGAGATGATAGATCAAGCACAACACTGGATTTGGGGTGGCTAGAGATTCCTAAGATATTGAAGGATTGCTTGCAGGTGGTGTTGGTTCAGGTATTCACCCTGCATTCCACCTGCTGTTCTGTTTGGTTGAGAATCATGCATTCTGCAATTTCACTTTGTAATTCAAAGACCCTGGCTTTATCTGTTGAAAAACTGATCTAAAACAAGCCAAGAAGACTCCGTTGGAACTGGTTGATGCAGAACAAAGGCATCCCCAAAGGACAAGTTGCACTGTTTGATGAACATTATTGGATGAGAGCTAAGCTAAGATTTAAAAAGTTCTGGGGCTGTCTCTGAGCATCAAATACAGAGGAAGCCTGCATGATTCCCTGAGAATGGATACCTCCTACTTTGGTGTAGGGTTAAGGGAACACTAGCAGTAACTCCTATCACAAAATGTCGCATGGCTCAGACAAAATGCCATCAAGAGGGCTTAATTAGGAGCACCAAATGGTCGCAAGATGGTCTTAGGGCAGGGAAGTAATCTATCTATGTGATACTGATTGATGCTATTAGTTCTTAACAGCTTGACTCTAGAAGGACTGTTGTTCTTTGGTCACCTAGTTATAAAAGAATAAATGGCTCCTGTCTATTACAATTTTTAACGCATTTTTTGTTCACTGATGCCATAAATGTTCCTGGCATAGTAATTGGCCTTGGTATATTCAGTGACTGAAAGCAACAGTTGTTGCTCTAAGAAATGCAGTACAAAGCTAGGTCTGCCTGTAGCTGACAGCCATCAGCTTGCTCCTCAGGCAGGTTCTGTCTGTGTATGGGAGATCACAATGTGAACCACTGATTGATCAGCTGAGGCAAGTGTGGGGTCAGCTGTGGGAGCACAGGTGAAAGTTATGTAGCTGTGCTCCCTGGAGGGGTGGAGTTCGACTCCACCTCCTCTGAGACCTCATTTAAGGGCTGACCCTCACTGAGGCAGCATCTCTTGGAGATTGCTCACTAGGGAGGATCACCTCAGCTCTGGTGAGTTCCCTTTTCCTTATATCTTCTGTATTTCTACCATTTTACTTGTAATTGCTATCCTTGTTAATACCAGCATAGTTATTGCCAATACATTTGGCAAGCCAGGCAGGAGCCACTGACTTGGCATCTAGAAATATAAGGAAAAAAAAAATGTCCTTTGTGTGGAAAATCTTTAATTGGTACAAGGGGGAGAAGACCACCCCCTTAGGGACATGCCTTCCTGGACAAATTCCAGGTTTTGAGGCGTCCCCATATTACCAATTAGCAACAATTATTGAACAATGGGGCCCTTTAAGAGTACCAAATAACATGGACGCCTATTGTCTAACTGATTACTTTCTAGGACTACAAAAAGATATCTTAATTACAAAAGAAAAGCGAATGGCTGCATCTATGGCAGCCTGGCCATTATTAAATGCTTTAAATCGGGCAGAGATAAAATCAAACAACATTGCACATGAAAATGAATTGTTAAAGGCCCGTATTGAAAAATTGGAGGGTGAGATCAATCTATTGACAGGAAAAAAACCGTCATTTTCTTCCTCCAGCCCTCAAATTAGATACATTTCATTTAATGACGATCAAGATCCTGAAGAAATGAATCAAAATAAGATCACTAAATCTGATCTAGAAAAACCATCTGAGACGGACTCACTAGAAGTCCGTCCAGTAATAACTCAAAAAACAAAGAAAATTCAAGATCGACCAGCAGGAGTGCCTCCTGATCAATGGCCCCCTGCCGAATCTGTTTTACATGTAACAGCCCGTCCATATACGCCTACTGAACTCATGGACCTAGTGCAACGATTTAGGCAAAGGCCAAGGGAAAGTGTTCCGGCTTGGTTATTACGGTTATGGGATTCAGGGGCAGATAGTGTACTGGTTAGTGGCCCCGAAGTATCTAAGTTGGCCACAATAACAGTACATCCTGCCCTTCGGCAGAGACTGTATGCTGGGACTCAGTTCCCTGAAGAAAACCATTCAATTGTAGAATGGATAACGGCTGCTTGCCGCATGGTGTGGACAAATAAAACTGACATGCCAGTAAACACAGGGATGTGGTCTTCTATGGAAGACCTTCAAAATTATATACGCGAATTAGGTATGAGAGAGGCTATCTACGAAGACACATTCGATAGCCCTGATATGGTTAAATTTTCTGCGGGAATGAGGGACCTAATTTTACAGTAAGCACCCTCTCATATGTATGGAACCTTGGTTTCCATACTTAATCCAGTAGTATCCGCAGAGGCAGTAGTCCAACAAGCCGCCCAATTGGTAGCAGACCTCGGAGAAACTGAGCGTTTACGAGCTAAGCGCAATATCAGGGTGATTGAGGATGCCGAGGCTTTTCCAATAGTGCGAGCCAGAAGATTGGCCCCGCGAACTTCTCAGGCAGGACCTGTTAGGGTATCCCGGAAACAAATGTTTAATGATCTGCTCCGGGCAGGCGTTCAGTTTTCAAAAATTGATGGGCAGCCCAATCAGGTTCTCCTTCAGTTGTGGAAGCAACTGAAGGATGAACAAAAATTTCAGAATAAACCCAAAAGGCCAGGGATAAGATTTATAGAGCGGCGACCAACAACAACATGGAATTTAGAAGATTTTATAGTTCCAAATAGGAAAAAGAAGCCACCTCAGGTGCCTCGGGTTATGACACCGGAGGTATCGGAGGTAAAAGACTTGAATCTGGCTCAGTTCATGGCTTGACGAGGGATGTCAGTCCTCCTAGGGCCTCTAGACGGGACCGGAGGCCCTATGTGGAACTGACGATATACTGGTCCCGAAAGAATATACAGAAGGTTATGGCCCTAGTTGATACCGGGGCAGAGACATCTATAATATATGGAGACCCAACTAAATTTAAAGGTAATAAAGTGATGATTGGAGGTTTTGGGGGACAAACCATTCCGGTCACCCAAACCTGGGTAAAACTGGGGGTCGGGCGTCTTCCACCACGGGAGTACAAGGTATCCATTGCCCCAATTCCAGAGTATATATTAGGAATTGATATCCTGTGGGGTCTGGCTCTCCATACAACAGTGGGAGAGTTCCGATTGCGGCAGAGATGCATTAGTATCCGGGCAATCCAGACAATATTGAGAGGCCATGCAAAACATGAGCCTATTTGTTTGCCGAAGCCACGCCGGATTACTAATGTGAAACAGTACAGACTCCCGGGTGGGCAGGATGAAATAACAAAGACGGTGCAGGAATTAGAAAGAGTGGGTATTATAAGGCCTGCACATAGCCCATATAACTCCCCAATATGGCCAGTGTGAAAACCGGATGGAACATGGAGGATGACAGTAGACTATAGGGAATTAAATAAGGTCACGCCACCTGTTCATGCGGCTGTACCCAATATTGCCTCCCTAATGGACACATTAAGCAGGGAAATCAAAGCATATCACTGTGTCTTGGATTTGGCGAATGCATTCTTCAGTATTCCAATCAGTGAAGAATCGCAAGATCAGTTTGCATTTACATGGGAAGGGAGGCAATGGACTTTCCAGGTCCTACCCCAAGGGTACGTACATTCGCCCACTTTTTGTCATAATTTAGTGGCACGTGATCTGGCTAAGTGGGAAAAGCCAAATAATGTCAATTTATATCATTATATTGATGACCTCCTGTTAACATCGGATTTGTTAGAGGCGGTGAGACAAGCAGCAGATTTGTTGATAGCTTACCTGCAGAAAAGAGGGTGGGCTATAAACCCACAGAAGGTGCAAGGTCCGGGGCTATCTGTAAAATTCCTGGGAGTAATTTGGTCCGGGAAAACCAAAGTACTACCCAGTGCGGTAGTAGATAAAGTCCAAGCGTTTCCAGTCCCTACAACATCAAAACAATTGCAAGAATGTTTGGGTATATTGGGGTATTGGCGCTCCTTTATACCTCGTTTAGCTCAGCTATTAAGGCCATTATACAAGCTTACAAAGAAGGGTCAATCATGGAATTGGGGAAAGATAGAACAGGATGCTTTCCAACAGGCAAAACTGGCAGTTAAACAAGCTCAGGCGTTGGGTATATTTGATCCGACCCTCCCAGCTGAACTAGGTGTTCATGTTACTCAAGATGGTTTTGGCTGGGGCCTGTGGCAACGCCAGAGTTCTGTTCGAACCCGCATTGGATTCTGGTCTCAGGTTTGGCACGGAGCAGAAGAACGATATAGCATGATTGAGAAACAGTTATTGGCTGCCTATTCGGCATTACAAGCAGTAGAGCCGATAACGCAAACAGCAGAGGTCATAGTTAAGACTTCATTACCAATCCAGGGGTGGGTGAGAGATTTGACTCACCTTCCTAAGACGGGGGTGGCCCAAGCACAAACGGTGGCACGATGGGTCGCCTATCTAAGCCAGAGAAGCAGTCTGTCTTCATCTCCACTTAAAGAAGAACTACAGAAGATCCTAGGCCCAGTGACGTATCACAGTGATACATCAAAAGAACCGATGGTTGCTCCACCAGAGAAGAGTCCCGTTCAGGAAGGAAGATATCCTATTCCTGAAGATGCCTGGTATACGGATGGGTCCAGCAGAGGCAACCCGAGCAAGTGGCGAGCAATAGCATACCATCCCTCTACTGAGACCATCTGGTTTGATGAGGGGGATGGTCAAAGCAGCCAATGGGCAGAATTGCGAGCCGTGTGGATGGTTATAACTAAAGAACCTGGTGACGGCGTCCTGAACATCTGTACAGATAGTTGGGCTGTGTACCGGGGGCTCACTCTGTGGATTACGCAATGGGCTACCCAGGAATGGACTATCCACGCCCGACCGATTTGGGGTAAAGACATGTGGGTAGACATTTGGAATACGGTCAAACACAGGACAGTATGTGTCTACCATGTCTCTGGTCATCAACCCTTGCAGTCACCAGGAAATGATGAAGCTGACACACTGGCCCGAATCCGATGGATTGAGAATTCACAATCTGAAAATATTGCCCATTGGTTACATCAGAAGCTACGGCATGCTGGACAGAAGATAATGTGGGCAGCTGCTAAAGCATGGGGGCTGCCTGTACAACTATCTGATATCGTTCAAGCATGTCAGGATTGCAATGCTTGCTCCAAGATGAGACCGAGACCATTGCCTGAAACAACATCCCACATTGCTAGAGGATATAGTCCTCTTCAGAGATGGCAGGTCGACTACATTGGGCCCCTCCCTCGGTCTGAGGGGGCGAGATATGCCCTGACCTGCGTTGACGCTGTAAGTGTACTGCTGCAAGCCTATCCTGTACCAAAGGCAAATCAAGCATACACAATTAAGGCACTTACTAAACTGATGTCTGCATACGGGACACCTCAAGTTATCGAGAGTGACCAAGGGACTCACTTCACTGGAGCGATGATACAGCGCTGGGCAGAAGAAAACAACATTGAATGGCGATTCCACCTGCCATATAACCCAACAGGGGCAGGCCTTATTGAACGTTATAATGGTATCCTTAAGGCTGCCCTGAAAACAGACTCTCAGTCCCTGCAGGGGTGGACAAAAAGATTATATGAAACCGTGCGGGACCTGAATGAAAGACCTCGGGATGGCAGACCCAGTGCCCTGAAAATGTTACAAACTATATGGGCCTCCCCTCTTAGGATCCAAATTACAGGCACCGATAATAAGGTAAAACCGCAGGTTGGTACTGAAAATAATCTTCTGCTCCCTGCCCCTGAGAATTTAGAACCGGGAATCCATAAGATAAATTGGCCTTGGAAGGTGCAGGTAGGACCCAAATGGTGTGGCCTACTTGCACCTTGGGGGAGATTATTGGAGGTGGGAGGTTCAGTCACCCCCTCGGTGATAGGTACATGGCCTACTGACATCGTGGTCAATACTCCGGCCTTTATTGCTAAAGGAACACCTATTATGTCCCTATGGCAGATCAAGACTCCTCCTCTGGTGCCAGATATAGTTATACAGCCACAGATATCTGGCCAGAGGGTATGGTATCGGAGGCCGGGACATAATCCAGTACAAGCAGAAGTATTGACCCAAGATAAGAATACGGCCTGTATCTTGCCCTGGAGGGCGGATCTTCCCCTCCTAGTACCCTTGAAACATCTATATTACTCCCCTTAAGATTGATTCTAAGCCTCTAGGACCATTACTCTGGACTGATGAAACGCAGACGGACCTGCACTTCAAGATGATTTGTCTCCGGTAACATCTATCAAGCACTGGCCCATGGAAGATCATAAACACCCATCCAATCATCATCATTTGAATAATATCAACATCTAATGCGACGGGAGATTGTATCAGCGTCGTGATTGGGTCTCTGTAATAAGGGGAACTCACCTAATCATTGGTTCACGTTGTGAAGGGGTGGAGTGTATGGGAGATCACAATGTGAACCACTGATTGATCAGCTGAGGCAAGTGTGGGGTCAGCTGTGGGAGCACAGGTGAAAGTTATGTAGCTGTGCTCCCTGGAGGGGTGGAGTTCGACTCCACCTCCTCTGAGACCTCATTTAAGGGCTGACCCTCACTGAGGCAGCATCTCTTGGAGATCGCTCACCAGGGAGGATCGCCTCAGCTCTGGTGAGTTCCCTTTTCCTTATATCTTCTGTATTTCTACCATTTTGCTTGTAATTGCTATCCTTGTTAATACCAGCATAGTTATTGCCAATACAGTCTGGATGGAATGAAGGGCATGAAATACTGATGTGCTCATCAAACGCTGCTTGTTAGCTTAGAGACAAGGTGTTGAATTGGTTTGTTCATGTATTGCAAACAGGTTACTTAGCTGCCTTCATTTTAGCTTCAGAAGAACATGTGCAGAATACAGAATTGATTAGAAGAAATAAGAACTGTCTGCATAGAACTTACTCTTTCCTTACACAGGAGAATCAAGCACACGTTTGTATGTGAGTACCTCCAGAGGTGAAACTTGATCCCCCAGATGTAATGAGCAGAGACATTACAATCAGTTCTAACTGTATCTTAATGCTGTGCTGAATAAGCCTGAGTCAGGATGTAAACCACTTTCTCTTTTTTTCTTCAGATGAAGCCATTAATTTTGTCAGCAAGTCCAAAACGACTCCAGAAATATCAGTCAGTCCTTCTGAAGACCTGGAGCTGGTGTGTGAGGTGTCAGCTGCAAGCGGAGCTGTCGTATAGAAGAAAGATCAAATAGAGGTGAAGCAGGACCAGAGGACAACCATCATCTCCCAGGGGACGCACCGCAAGCTCATGGTCAAAAATGTGACCCTGAAAGACCAAGGGAGCTACAGCTGTGAAACAAAAGATGACAAAGCAACATTCCAAGTGAAAGTCAGAGGTGAGAAAATGCTTGGAATCCCAGAGATAAAGGAACACTTCATTTTGTGTGTCTTGCATTTGGAGGATCAACTTACAGCCTCTCTGGTGCAAAACATTTTGGCTATAGGACTTTCTTTGTCATCTAGTGTCATAGCAACACTTTTCTACATGTGCTTTTCCATCCAGGAATGAATTACTGCAACAAACAATAGGCAAGGAGGGTAACTTGTGCAGCTCTTGTAGTCAGCTGGTGTCTGCAGGGTTACAGTGCAAGAGCACACCAGGCATGCAAGGAGTGAGAAAAGGGGAGGTGTTTGATGAGATCTGGTTACAAAATTTGAATGACACAATGAGGTGGAAAATGCCACTAATCAGACTCATAAATGGCCTGGGTTGCAAAGGCCCACAGTGCTCATCCAGTTCCAACCCCCTTCTTCCTATGTGCAGGGTTGCCAACCAGCAGCCCAGGCTGCCCAGAACCACATCCAGCCTGGCCTTGAATGCCTGCAGGGATGGAGCATCCACAGTCTCCTTGGGCAACCTGTTCTAGAGGGCCATTCCCTTCTGATTTACTGGAAATGTAGAGAGACATCAGAAGAAACAAAGAGAAGGGAGGAGGTTCAGCAGTGCATGCAGGTGTTCTAAATCTCATGTCCAAATCTGCTATCAGACTGCGAAATGTTTAGATTTATGATATGATATGAAATGATATGCCTATTCATTTCCCAAGGCAAAATAGAGGGGAAAGTATTTTCCTGTCTTAATGAGGCATCATGATGGTCCCTGTGAAGGGCAAGTATAATGAAAATGGGGAACTGGAGTAAGCTCTGCAGCAGACTACAGCAAAATGGTGTGACTGTTGTGATGTCCCTGCAGAGAAAGAAGACGTGTTTACAAACAAGGACAAGGTACAAAAGGAGGTGAAGGCTGCACTGACTCAAAATGCCACGCTGAGCTGCGAGGTGGCCCAGGAGAAGATGGAGGTGAAGTGGTACAAGGAGGGGAAACTGATCACCTCGAGCAAGAAGTTCAAGGTGGAGTCAGAGGGCAAACAGTGTCGGCTGGTGGTGATCCAGGTAGAGAAGAAAGATGCAGGGGAGTACAGCTGCGAGGCTGCTGGCCAGAAACTCACCTTCAAGATTCATGTCACAGGTGAGAGAGAACACATTTTGGCCTTTCATTCTAGAATGTTTTAGAAAACGGTCATTAGTTTGTAAGTTTTCCCTGCTATGCTTAAAATTTTTGGAGCTGAACTTTGGGGTGGTTAATTTCTGATGAGGAAATTGAACAAATTATTCTAAATACAGTTGTGAGGCAGCTCCATCTTTTAAAATCTTCAGGAATTTCCTTTTGCTGTGGGAATGAGGCCATAGACAAGAAAGTTCTGATTGCACTTCTCCATTCCCACGTGCCTGTACCACTAGAACAACTCTGCAATGCAGCTGCGTCTCAGGAAGTTTCAGAACAGGGGCTTTGTGTCAAGCACTAGGGGGTGTGCTCTATGTAACATGTTTTTGTCTTGGAAGGGCTCATTTAGCATGGGAGAGAATACTACAGGAATGTTTTGTATAAGTTGATGTTTTGAAGACATAAGTAAATGGCAGCTAGGGGACGAAAGAGTCATGAGAGTCATACAAGAAGCATCACAGAATGCCTTTTGTTGGAAGGGACCTGGAGGATCATCCAGTTCCAATCTCTGTCCTGGAAAGGAACACATTCTTTGTGACTAGGTTGCTCTAACACCCATCCAGCCTAGACTTGAATGTTTTCAGGGATGGGGCATCCATAAATTGCACAACTTCTCTCCACATCATTCTCTTGGGGCATCAGACTGGGAGAACTGATTCATTTTTCTGACTCCTTCCCCAAAACCTGCTCTTCTTTCAAGAGGCCAAACTAATGTATCTCTCTCTTTTCAGAGCCAGAATTTGTATTTACAAACAAGGAGAAGGTACAGAAGGTGGTGAAGGCTGCAACAACAGAAAAATGCCACGCTGAGCTGCGAGGTGGCCCAGGAGAAGATGGAGGTTGTCATCAATTTATAAGCAATGAGCCAATAATGTTCCAATTATAAACTTTTATTATTGTAGCGGGTAAAACTAAAAGGCAATTCAGCGCTGGGCGACAGGGGGATTATTGTTCCTCCAACTGCCGCGCCGTCCCGTCCCTTGCAACTTCTTTTGTATTGTCCATCCCGAGCGTATTGTCCTTTAATTGGTCGGTTGTGATCGTGCGACTTGGTGTGTCGTTCCTTGGTTGGTCCTTCCGTGGAACTTTGTATCCATCGGGGCGCGCTTTGCCTGTAACTACGCAGAGTACACAATCTACCCATAAAATTAGAGTGTTCTGCAACCTTTGTGGCCTCCATATTCCACCATTATATCCCGGTCCTAATGAACAAGCACTCCACCACAATGCTTCCACATCCCGGTCTTAATGAGCAAACATTTTATCACAGAGGTCAAGTGATAAAAGGAGGGGAAACTGATCACCTCGAGCAAGAAGTTCAAGGTAGAGTCAGAGGGCAAACAGCGTCGGCTGGTGGTGAGCCAGGTGGAGAAGAAAGATGCAGGGGAGTACAGCTGCGAGGCTGCTGGCCAGAAACTCACCTTCAAGATTCATGTCACAGGTAAGACAGGTGTTGTATGAAATACAGCAGAGAACAGTAAAGTAAAATCTAGTTTCTATTATACTGCACCTGGATCACTGTAGTCTGTGCTGAGGTTTTTTCCCTAGACTTGATTGCCTGGGTTTGTAGAAAGTATTTGGTTTCAGTATGACACAAAGACCTGTTTCAGTCTGTCTGTAGAGCAACAATAATTAGTAATATATGTACAGTGGAAGCAATATTCAAGATATTATTCAAATCTCTCCTGTGCCTGAGATCCCAAACTGTAATTCTTGTTCACCTAAACATTTGACTAAGATAAGTATGTGCAGTGAGGCTGGAGTGCATGTTCTACGTGCAGCCTTTCATGGCAGGAGAAGCAGGAACTTCTCCTAGTAGTACACTGCCTTTTTACTATGCCTTTATGTTGGAGGCTGCATCTGGATAGGTGAGTCTGCTACTCACAGTAAGAGACCTGGTAGAGCTGACTATTGCCAGAGCTCAAAGTAAGATAGATATCTGCAAATCACACACAAAGAACAAAGGACTGCGTTGGTGAGCA
Source organism: Coturnix japonica (assembly GCF_054131305.1). Taxonomy (NCBI): domain Eukaryota; kingdom Metazoa; phylum Chordata; class Aves; order Galliformes; family Phasianidae; genus Coturnix; species Coturnix japonica. The sequence goes on along the minus strand of NC_140672.1, from coordinate 17,325,119 downwards.
TATTTCCTTTGTGCCTTTGACAGTCACAGTTGTGGCAATGGTAGAGGCCATGAGGAGTCTGTTCAGGAAGCCAGGAGTACTGTTCTGGGTCATGAAAAGGCAGCCAGTGGTTTGACTATCACATGTTTATGTGTTTTGATGTTTCACAGTGGGTCTTAAGTAAAAGGAACTCAGGTTTTGGTTGCCTGCAGGACAGATGTTCTTTTGGGTTCAATATGTTTGCATAGTGACTTGCAACCATGGGACTGGTGTTCAAGGACCCTCTTGGTTCCTTCAGTTCCTAGGTTCTTTCTTGCCTAGATTTGACACTTTGTTTCAACAGAAGAGCTGATATTCTCTAGTGAAGGCTATTAGTTTGGGCACAAGTGGTAACCTAAACCTGTTCCAACCTGTACATACAAACCTGCAAGTTGGTCTCATTTCGGTCCCTCAGTCAATACTTTTTCTTTTCTTCCCTCAGAGCCAAAACCTGTGTTTATAAACCAGGAGCAGGTGCAGAAAGAGGTGAGTGCTGCCCTGGCAGCAAGTGCCTCCCTCAGCTGTGAAGTAGCACAGGATCCAACCGAAGTAAAATGGTACAAGGATGGAAGACTGCTTGCCTCCTCCAGAAAGTTCAGAATGGAATCTGTGGGCAAAACACGGCGTCTGGTTGTGGAGCAGCTGGAGAAGAAAGATGCTGGAGAATACATCTGCGAGGCTGCTGGCCAGAAGATGACCTTCAAGTTGGAAACAACTGGTGAGCATTCGCTTTGGGAGCACTAAGCAGCTTTTTATGTGGCTTAGAGGAAGACTGGCTGTCTTCTACCCTGTGGGCATGGAACAGCCACAATTCCCCCCGGAACAACATCAATGACCCACACCACAAGTTGGATTCTCCTTTTTAATGTAGTGGTAGCGAGGTGAAAATCTGGCTGTGGAATATTTTTGACTAAGGAACTTCTACTTTAATTTCTAGATGCGCTGAATTACCCTCTGGAGTGTCTTTCTGAATATATAAGCAACCATGGGTGACTATGATCCTGATTTATATCTAGGTTCAGGCTTACTTTTTCAGTTAGGTTAGATCAATAGCTCCAGAGAAGATAGGGAAATACAGCAGTTCACTGATACCATGTGTCAGAAGAATGCAGCTCAGTGCTGGGCAGTTTGCTGCTTCATTCCCTCTTACAAGTTGCACCCAAGGCTGGAAAAGACCACTGAGATAGCTGAGTCCAACCCAGCCCACCCTCACTGGACTTACTAACCACGTCCCCAGTGCCACATACCCGTGGCTCTTGAGCACCTCCAGTGACTGCGGTATATCAGCGTGGTTGCTTCAGTTGTGGGAGTTTTCAGACACTGGCTGTTGTTCTAGCGAGACAAAAAACCAAAACTGATGGAACAGTGTCTATACAGGAAGCAACTGGCTGTCCTGATGGCTGCCAACAGTTTTACACAAGGTGTGTCATGCAAGCTTGCATGAGTCTGGTTTAAAAACTTGCTGTTCTGATGGAAGGAGAGGATGTTGGTACAGGATAACTGCGGGATTTGTGCTCTCCCGACATCCAGTTGCAATCACAGCTTATTGTTGCTATAGAAAACAGCTTCTCTGTAGACAAATTGAGTTAGTTCCAATAAGTGGCTGAAGCCCTAAGTGATCCAAGGTGAAGCATGATCCAAACTGGAATTTAACTAATTGTAGTAGGGAATCCAAGCCTTAATGAGATGAGTTATTTAAAATATGAGTCCTCCATCTAAAACAGCATTGAACTCTTACTCTGGTTTATGATAGAAGTGAGAGTTTAACAGCAGAAGTCTGAAGTTATGCTCCATATTTCTCATCACTCAAGAGAATATTTGAATATATGAATTCCTTTGGCTATGTTAGAGCTCATAATGAGGTCAGCTGATGTTCTTTAAATGCTCGGAGTCTAGCAATGTGGGGAAGTGGACTGCTATTTGCTGTTGAGCTTTAGGCTAAGAAGCCTGATTTTAGAGGACTGTGGACTTCCCCTTTCCCTTCCCCTCTCCTCCCCTTCTCCCTGGACTGATCCCACATGGTTTGAGAATGATTTCAGATCAAGGTAAATGAGGAATCGACGTGTGAAAACCTGTTGTTTTACTGCACTATAAGAGACACTTAGTCAAAAGACAAGTGTGTGTTCCAAGCTTGAGATTGCAGGAGATCCTAGAAACAACTCAGCTGCTCAAACCTGCAGTCTGGCTGAATCTTTTATTGTCAGTTTTGGTCAGGAGGAGATGCTTGAGTAAGACAAATAAAAGGTCACGGGTAAGTTGGTCCTTCTTGTGATATACTTCTAGGCTTTCATCAGGGAGAAGCTTAATTAGTCCAAATAATCATAGCAGAAACCACACCAAGAGCATGAGAGTGAAATTTATACTTTCTTGACGTGAAGGAAAATTTTACCTGGTTCTGCCATTCCCCAAATATTTGTTTCCTTATGACAAGAAGAACTTTGCAGAAGTAATTTTTTTTTTTTCAGTCTTGCGTGCAACACAAAAAGGGGTAAAATCTAGGAGGCCACCTGAAATGTTTTTTCCATCTGGAAGGATCCATTTAACAGCACCCATGGACCTGGTTATGAACAAAACTAAGTTCCCAACTAAATCCACATTCTTCTTTCTCCTTCTCAGAATTGCCTGTGAAAATCAGCAAACCATTGGCAGACAGTAGCGTCATTGAGAAGGACAAGGTCACATTTGAGTGTGAGCTGTCCAGGCCCAACATGGACGTCAAGTGGTTCAAGGTATGGCATGTAATGGTATTTTCCTTTCTGACTTCTCTGGAAATGAATGAGAGCCTTTAATTTCACTTCCAAGGGATGCGAGTCTGAGCTTTTCCTTGATAGCTTTTTCACTGCTCTCTTTTCTTTATGCTCTTTTATTTGCCCAGATCAGCACTCTTTGTTATTATGTCCTGAGTTCATTTATCAAGTTGAAATTGAAGTTTGTTTTGGTTTTATTGTGAACATTTTAGGTCATGCTGCACAAAATATTGTTGGTTGAACTACAGTACAGTCTTGAGCTTCAAGTCTAACACAGAAATTCTCAGCTGGGATTTTGTAGCCTTGTTGTGAACTGGGTTTTTGGGGTGAAATCTCAGTTTTCTTTGCACCTGACAGTGTGAGAATTTGCTCTGGCACTTTGTGTACCTCCCCGGTGCTCAGCTGTTCCTTCCCTTACTTGGGGATAACGTCATTTATTCAAGGTGATGTCCAAACAGGCTTGTTAACAGTCCTCCGCAGTGCTTTAAGCTGTCATAGGTCAGCCAGAATTTATGCATGTTCTATAGCCATTCCTTCATGTTGAAAACACTGCACTGTGCTTAAGCTTCAGCATATGTTCCAGTAAGCACAATTCCATTAATTCTAGGGAAGTGGGTGAATTAAGCATAGATCTGAAGGCTCCCTTTGCTGAGTGCAGAGATGGAAGGACTAATGGAGATCTGACTTGATATTTTCCCTTCTAGGATGGGAAGGAGCTCTGTCAAAGTAAAAAAGTGGGCATTACTTCCCAGGGAAATAAGAGAAGTCTCATTATTCACAAGTGTGAATATGAAGATCAGGGAACATCCACATGCTGAGCAGCCTAAGACAAGACATCAGCTACCCTAAAGGTTCATTTTATGTTTAACTGAAAGAGCAAATAAATCCTCTTGTGGTATTTTGCACCACGGGAAGAAATGCTTCATGGGCAGTTTGGGCATTTCTTGGTTAGTCCTTTTGGATACCTTTCTCTTTCTTCTTTATGCTCAAGACAGATTTTCCCTCCATGTGTTGCATTGGTTAAACCCCAGTTTGTAGCTCATCATTGGGCTCTGAAGCATCAGACTTGTTACTGAACACACGGGTCTGCTGTGCCCTGATAGATGCCACCTTCCCAAGGGACGTATGAAAGGATGCTTTTTTCTGATTTCCTACTAGATGCTGTCCTCATGTGGCCACTTGGGTTCAGTGTTAGCATGAACATGTGTTCTGTCCCATGACTTTGGTGAACTCTCATTTTCTCTCTCATTCTGCAACCAGGTTGGGTTGCTGTTTCAGTACTGGCTGTTTTATGTAGCCATTCCATTTGTTCTGGTTTACGTTCTTTTTTATTTTCTTCTTTTCAGGCATCATTTCTATACAGTAGACAAAGCCAGCCTATTACATTTGATTTACAGTTTTTAGCTTTTGCTGGTAAGCATTTCAGCTCTCAGGCAGTTTTACCAACAGCTTTGAAGAGCTGAAATGAACCAGCCTGGACACGATGGTCTGTTTTTGTTGGTGTAATGAATTTATGAAGTTAAACTGATTGACCCCATAAGGTTTTACAGTGTATGACTCACGTCTGGCAGAGTTATCACAGCAATGAGTTTATATACTTAGCATTTCAGGAGGCAAATGGTTGGGGATACTCTTTCATTTGCTTGCGTCTCAGAGTGAATCACTAGTATGTGAACCATCCTTCATCTCCTTTGTATTGCTTTTGTGTGTGTCTGTGTGTGGTTTCCCCTGTGAATTTCATTCTTTCCAGTTATATGGAAGTTCTCTTTTGAGCAGTGAAATTAGATGTTCCATCATCAGTCATAATGGTAAAGCTGAGTTGCCACGTTATCTGTGTCCTTTCTGTCTGGCGTTTCAATAACTGCTGCCCCACCACAATATCTGCCTAATACTTCAGCTCCATGGATGCCTCCTTGTGCAAACTGAGAGCCTGTATTTGGTGTGCATAGATCTGGGCTTACATCTGTGCTGGTAAATGCACTAGTGCATGGGCTAAGCAGTCCTGCCTCCTGTGCTGTGGGCATTGAGATGGGGCTCCTACAAGCTGCCCATTGCAAGATATTTAGAAACTAATTGCTGCGGAGGTTTCCATCCTCTTTTCAGACTAACTAAAATTTGGTTAGTGGGATCAAAACAGAAGGGGCAGGGAGGGAGAGCTGACCAAGGACTACTGATGGAACAACTATGAATCCTTGGTTCCTCAGGATTCCCTGCATCGGCAGTTGGCAACAGGAGTAAGGGGGCTCAGGAGGACACTGTGGAGTAGTGTGAAAAACGAGCGAAGAGAGTTACTAATTGATGCCTCTTGGAAAGTAGTCCAAGAGTGGTCCTCTTCCTAAACTCTCCTCTTGTGTGTGGTTTTATCTTTATGAGGTGTTCATAACAAGTGATGTGTAGATCTCCCTTATCTCATAATGTCTTTTCCTGCCTGCAGTGAATATGCAGGATACTGGATCATATACCAGCTTCTTTGAATTACTGCTCATGTCAGGAGATAAAATCTGCCTATTCTTTGAACTAACACTGGCGAGGGTTAGTTATTCTGGCTACCGAGAGAATGACACAGCAGATTAAACTCTTTCATTTCCTTCTTTGTCAAATGCCTTTTCATCTAACTGTGTGTCCCATAGAAATTCAGAGCAGTGTTGGCTGAGGGAAGTGGAAATATTTATCTCCTGTGTGTATCTGCCACCCTATTTAGACATGCTGGCAGAGCGCAGAGATTGGAGGAGTTGGATTAGGCAGTAGTTTCCCTATTGCTCACAGAACCACTTTTTCTGTGGTCTCCCAGCTACCCTGTGCCCAGTGGCCTATGCAAGATGGAGCGGAAAAGGCTCATTTTATGAACAAACAGGAACCTTTCTGGTCAGATTAATACCTGTGCTCTTTTAGAGAGATTTAGATACTAGAGATTTTAGGTACTGGAATAGGCTCCCCAGAAAGGTGGTTGAATCACCATCCCTGGTTGTGTTTAAGAGCCTTTTGGATGTGGTACTCAGGGATATGATTTAGTGTAGGGTTTTTAGAGTTAGGGTACTGGTTAGGCTGCGGTTGGACTTGATGATCTTCAATGTCTTTTCCAACCTGGGTAAATCTATGATTCTATGCAGGAACTCTTCTCCTGAGGTTAATCCAAGTTGTATCCAGGCCCTTCAGAAGGAAAGGGATATAGCAGCACAGAAATATGGCCTGATTCTGACATAACTAAATGCAGACCTGGAGAGTTAAAAGGGATTGTGTGATGTTCAAAGGATTTTGAAGCAAAGATGTCCCCTAGGTAAGATTTGTGGCTGACATTCCCCATACATTGTTTGTAGGCACACAAGCTAAGGAGAGACTAGTGATGAGCATGCAGAGAAGCCAATGGTTCAGACAGGTTTGTAGTGACACAACACTGTAGAGTTCTGTCTAGTTCTCCTTGGCATAGTTTGGAAAATAAAGATGAGGTAATTGGTGGTAACCAATATGGCTTCATCAAGGTCAAGCCATGTCTGACAAACTTGGTGGCCTTTCATGATGGAGTAACAGCATCAGTGGATAATGGGAGAGCAACTGACATCATCTACTTGGACTTGTGCAGAGCATTTGATCCCGTCCTGCATGACATCCTGGTCACCAAACTGGAGAAAAATGGTTTTGATGGATGGACCAGTTGCAGGATAGGGAACTGTCTGGATGGTCACACTCAGAGAGCTGCAGTCAATAGCTCAGTGTCCAGGTGGAGGGTGGTGTTGGGACCAGTGTTATTTAACATTTTTGTAGGCAACATGGAGAGTGGAATCAAATGCAGCCTCAGCAAGTTTGCAGATGACACCAAGCTGAGCGGTGCTGTTGATGTGCTAGAGGGAAGGGATGCTACTCAGAGGGACCTGGACAGGCTGGAGAGGTGGGCCCTTGGCAGCCTCATGAACTTGAGTGTGGCCAAGTACAAGGCCCTGCACCTGGGTCAGGGCAATCCCAAGCACAGGCACAGGCTTAGAGGAGAATGATTTGAGAGAAGCCTTGACCCTGAGGAGAAGAGTTGGTGTGGAGGGAGGTGTCCCTGCCTATAGCAGGGGGACTGGAACTAAACGACCTTAAAGATTCAGTCAGTTCTATTGTTTTTCTACCCTTAATTTTGCTTGAAAGGTTTTAGAATAAATGAGATTCTGGTTTCCATGAAAACTGTTTGCAGGGAGCTCCATTGTAGCTAGTAGGTCTGTCTTTAAGTTCAAGGGCAATAATGCATTGACTGTGTTGAAGAGAGAAATGACTCAGGAATGGATGATGGTTTAGAATAAAACATAATCCTACTTATTTTCTATGCAAATATGTGTAAGGAAAAGATGCTGCACTCAGTTCTGGAAATACCCTGACAAATATATTTCTACTGTTTCACAGCTGGAGATATCAAGATTGTTAAAGCACTGGAAGATGTGGAAGTGAATGAATATGGGAGTGCATCTTTTGTCTGTGAGACTTCACACGATGAGGTTCAGACCCAGTGGTACAAAGAGGACAACAAGCTGAAGGCTGATGACAACATCAGAATGCAACAAGATGGTAGGGTGTAAGCGGGGGGTCTTTCTCCTGAGTGGGGGGTGGGTTGGAGATCAAGCATATAAGACATCTGAAATGAAGTGAAGAGGGTTCAGAAGCGAGTTCCCCTTTTGTTTTGGGACTGAGGTTTAGGTGGAACAAGTGACATGGTGGGATGCTTAGTGTGGGAAGTGTGATGCTATCCCACCATCCCACACTGCTGGGAGCAGGTAGGAAATGAGTGCAGTTATTTCCAAAGTGGGGGTGAACAGGGCAGTCAGTTCACCTCTCCAAAGAGGTTTTGTCTGACAGTGAGTGTGATCCTTCTGTATCAGATACTTTGAATTTGACGGTGGCCGCATTTGATCAGTCCTTGTAGAAGCCATGTTTAGATTCTGCTTTGGTCTGCTCCATTTTCAGTTCAAAGTCGTTGGACACTAAATGAGACAGCTGCATCTCAGTAAAAGATGTGTTTGAATAGCTGTGATGTGCTTACTATTCAGATTTACAGAGCTGAGGTTTTGTCCTTGGCTATAGCAAAGAAGTCAAATCAGGTGAAATTAATTGTATTTCTGAACTAGACAAGTTTAAGTTTGGTAGCACCTAAATTTGGTGCGGTTTGTCATTGATTTCATCTGAAAGAAACTTGCAGGCTTTTTATCTGCTGTTGTCCCCAGCGTAAGATTATCCATTCACATCCTAAAGTACTTGTTATATTTTCAACTCACTCTTATTTGAATAAAAGCCTCAACAATTGGGAGCAATTTAATAAGCACAGAACAAGAGCTGGACCTTGCATTTGGTAGATACTGTACAGTATTACTTCATAGAAATGTAGTCAATGGCATTCCCTATAGACAATCGTTTGTTTTATCTTTAGAGTCGTTCAAAGAACCATTGTGAACTTGACATTAATTGGAATGGAATACACGCAAGAGACTTTCCTCTTCTTCCAATTGTCCTCATCCTTTCTTCTCTTCCACCCCTGCTTTGCAGATTACCATATAGAAATCACCAGGAAGTTGGAGGACAAGACAGCTTTGGAACGTCATTCTGTCATCCTGTCCTGTGACTTCAGGCCTTCTCCAAAGGTTGTGAAATGGTTCAAGGGCCGCACACCCATCGAGCCCTCTGAGAAGTACAAGATCAAGAGGGATAAGCATTCAGTAGAGCTCAGAATTCTGAAGCTGAAGCCCGATGATGCTGGTGTGTACAAGTGCAAGGCAGGAATTGCAGAGACTGAGGCCACGCTGACAGCTGAAGGTATGAGCAGGGAGGGTGGCCTCTTCCATGTCCTATTTCACCTCAGATTTCTCTTCTTGAGGTTGACTTCTGCCGTTCTCTCCTGCTAACTTTATACATGTATTATCTTCACATAGATGATTACACAAAGATCATCTAGTCCAACCATTCTACCACATCCCAGTATGATTTATAGTAACAGTGGTAACAGTTCACCTTGTTTCCCCACAGCCCGCAATGTAGAAGTAACGAAGCACCTGCAGGATGTAGAAATTGAAGAAGAGAGCTCTGCTGTCTTCTCCTGCGAGCTGTCCCATAATGACGAGGACGTGGAATGGTTCCTGAATGGCAACCTCCTTTACACCAACAATTACAATGACATCAAGAACGTTGGCAATTGCTGCACACTGACAATGAAGCAGGTTAAGCCTGAGGATGCTGGCACAGTGACAGTGAAGTCAGACAAGGTGTCAGAAAGCGCACCTGAAGGTGATAGGTGGGTCTGATCACACCCCTCCTGGATGTAAGAGATGCTAAGGAGCTCCAGTTCATTCTATTGTGCAGCAGTCCTGCTTCTAAAGCTGACCTCTCTGGGGTGACAAGTCATCAGAGGCTTTCTTCCAGTGGAAGGTTCCATTGCTGCAGTTATCAAGGAAGGAGGATGGTTTTGGTGTCCTGCCAAAGCATTCCATTGCTTTTTATCATCATTTTACTTAACACAAGGAGAGTTACAGGAGCAATTTCTTTTACTGCTTCAGTAACATGCAGTGTCAATGCTGTTGTCTCCAAGGATTTATGACTGAAGGAGAGATCATTCAGTGTGTGTTTTGCCTCTGGGATGACTAATGACCAGGCTGTGAGCAACCTGATCTAGCTGTGAATGTCCCTTTTTATTGCAGGGGAGCTGGGCTAGATGGCCTTTAAGGGTCTCTTCCAATTCTAAGGAACTTGTGCCTGAAGTGCAGAAGTGGATGAATTATACCACTTCTTCATATCCTCCCCATGATTACAGAGGAAATACAACAAAACAACATGCATGGTCTTACTGTTGTCATTTGCTTGAATACGAAGACGTCTCTTTTTTATGGTTGAGATTTTTGTTGATATGGGTCAGGAGGAACTCACACTTTTTAGCTTTCTCAATAGGCAAAAAGTTCCAGTTGCTGCAAGCCACCGAGGTAACCAGTAGAGGGGCCCTGATCCCCCTTGTGCCATCGGGATGCTCTGGCACGGGATGTGCCTCAAATTCAAAGCTCCTTCCCACCTCCCAAGGAAAAGCAAAGCAACTCAAGCATCTCCAGCAAAGCTGCCCAGCAGACAGCAGGGAATGCAAACAGCTTCTGGCTGCTCCCCTGCACTCCTGTCCTAAGTAAGTGACCCCTCGAGGACTGGATGGGAAATCAGTGCATGACACACGTGAGTGTGCACAGCATTGTGCAAAGCAGTGGGGATCCATGTGTGTGTGTGTATTTGTGCATGGATGGTGTTGTACACACATTTGTGTCCATGAGTGTACAAACCAGTGGTGTTGCTCAGGTGTGTGTAGGTCTGTGGGTATGTGTGCAAGGACGAGCATGCACATATATGTACGTGCACAGGGGTGTGCAGAGTGTTGGAGCTGCACAAGGACATTGTGGTACCGGTGTGTGCGTGCACTTTGGGAGTGAAAGGAAGGGGTTACACATGTGTGAGTGTGTGTGCGCACAGGGCTGCACTAAGGGATGTGGTTGTGTGAGTGTGTGTGAGCACATAGTGCGTGGATGCGGTGGCACAAATGTGTGCTTGCACAGGGCTGTGCTGAGGAGTTGGGCTGCACACAGGTGCACACAAAGGGATGTTTGAACCCTTTGCCCCTAAGAACAGTTTTCCAGTGTCTCTCGTCCAAGAATTCTTTGAACAGCCTGCAGCTGACTCTCCTGAAGCTCAGGGTCCTGACTTTGCTTTTTGCCAGGCCCGCATTCCTTGAGATGAGGAACTCTAGGAGGGCATGGTCACTACAGCCCTGACCATCTCCAGTCTTAACCCCTGCTGTGCAGCATGTCCAGTAATGCTTCCCTTCACAGAATCACAGAATCACAGAATTACCCGGGTTGGAAGGGACCTCAAGGATCATGTAGTTCCAACCCCCCTGCCTAGCAGGGCCACCAAACATACACATTTACTAGATCAGGTTGCCCAGGGCCCTGTCCAACCTCTTCTTGAACACCTCCAAGGACGGGGCATCCACAACCTCACTGGGCAGCCTGTTCCAGGACCTAACCACCCTTCTAGTAAAGAACTTTCCCCTAACATCCAACCTAAATCTTCCCTCCTTCAACTTAAAACCATTTCCCCTAGTCCTGCTATTATCAGCCCTTTCGAAGAGTTTACTCCCCTCCTGGGAGTAAGTTCCCTTCAGGTATTGAAAGGCTGCAATGAGGTCACCTCGCAACCTTCTCTTCTCCAGGCTGAACAAACCCAACTCCCTCAGCCTGTCCTCATAGGGGAGGTGCTCCAGCCCCCTGATCATCTTTGTGGCCCTCCTCTGGACCCTTTCCAAAATTTCCATATCTTTTTTGTACTGAGGGCTCCACACCTGGACACAGTACTCCAGATGGGGCCTCACAAGAGCAGAGTAGAGAGGGACGATCACCTCCCTATCCCTGCTGACCACCCCTCTCCTGATGGAGCCCAGGATCCCATTTGCTTTCCGGGCTGCCAGAGCGCACTGCTGGCTCATGTTAAGTTTCTCATCTATCAGGACCCCTAGGTCTTTTTCAGCCGAGCTGCTCTCAAGGACAACTCCTCCCAGCCTGTACAGGTGCCTGGGGTTCTTCCGGCCCAAGTGCAAAACCTTGCACTGTGCCGTGTTGAACCTCATTAGGTTCACCCGAGCCCAGCTTTCCAGCCTGTCAAGGTCCCTCTGAATGGCATCTGTTCCCTCCACCGTATCGACTGCACCACTCAGCTTGGTGTCATCAGCAAACTTGCTGAGGGTGCACTCCATTCCCTCATCGATGTCATTAATAAAGATGTTAGAGAGCACCGGTCCCAAGACAGACCCTTGAGGGACGCCGCTCGTTACCGGCCTCCACCTGGACATAGAGCCATTGACCACCACCCTCTGTCTGCGGCCTTTCTACCAATTGCTTATCCATCTAGTTGTCCACCCATCAAATCCACCTCCCTCCAATTTGGAGATGAGGATGTGATGGGGGACCATGTCAAAGGCCTTGCTCAGGTCCAGGTAAATGACATCGGTCGCCTTCCCTTCATCCACCAACGCCGTCACTCCATCATAGAAGGCCACAAGATTAGTTAAGCATGACCTTCCCCTGGTGAAGCCATGCTGGCTGTCTCGGATCACATGCTTGTTCTTTATGCGATCAAGCATGTTGTCCAGGAGGATCTGTTCCATAATCTTCCCAGGCACAGAGGTGAGACTCACCGGCCTGTAGTTACCCGGGTCGTCCCTGCTCCCCTTCTTGTAAATGGGAGTGACGTGACCCTTCCTCCAATCATCCGGGACCTCACCTGACAGCCACGACTTCTCAAATATGATGGAGAGCGGCTCAGCAACCACCTCAGCCAGCTCCTTCAGGACCCTGGGATGCACGCCATCTGGCCCCATAGACTTATACTCATTCAGTCTAAGGAGGCACTCTCGGACTTGCTCTACCCTTACAGTGGGGAGGGATTTACCTCCTTGGTCCCTACATGGAGGTATGGGGGTGCAAGACTTAGGGACGTGAAAAAGACTAGAATCCTGGCCACCAGTGAAGACCGAGGTGAAGAACTCATTCAGCACCTCAGCTTTCTCTTCATCTGTTGAAGCCATTTCTCCTTTTAAATTTACCAGAGTAGGCACGCCCATTTTGGCCTGTCTCTTCTGGCCAATGTACCTGTAGAAGGTTTTCTTGTTGTTTTTCACATCCCTCGCCAAGTTCAGTTCTGCCTGTGCCTTGGCTTTCCTGATCCCACATCTGCAAGTTCGGACGGCATCCCTGTATTCTTCCCGGGTGACACAGCCTTGTTTCCAGAGCTTGTACACCCCTTTCTTCACCCTCAGTTCTCTTAGCAGGTCCTTGCTGAGCCATGCCGGTTTTCTACCTCTCCTGCCCACTTTCTTAATCAGGGGAATGGAGACCTCTTGTGCTGCCAGGAGGGCATCCTTGAACAGTAGCCAGCTCTCCTCAACGTCCTTATCTTTGAGGGCAGCGCGCCAGGGGATCTTGGCCAGCATTCCATTGAGTAGCTTGAAGTCTGCTCTTCTAAAGTTGAGCATCCTGGTCCTGCTCTTTGCCAGGCCCACATCGCTTGAGATCACAAACTCAACCAGGGCATGATCGCTGGAGCCCAGGCAGCCTCCAACCTTGACGCCTTTGATGATCTCCTCAGCGTTGGTGAGCAGCAGGTCCAGCAACGCTTGACCTCTGGTCGGTCTGTCCAATACCTTCCCTTCTGCTTGGTGTGCTTAATGCTTGGCCCACAAAGTTATTCCCAGTGCAGTCCAGCAGTCTCTCAGACAGCTTGCAGCCAGCCATGCTGATTTCCCAGCCTGACTGGAATCCCCCATCAAGTTGAGAGTCAGTGAGCGCGGTGCTTCTGGTAGCTGTAGTAAGCAGGGCCCATCAACAGGCTCCCTTGACCAGGCGGCCTGGAGCAGACCCTCACCTCCAGAAGCCCATTATTGGTTCAGTCCCGAATTTTACCCGCAAGTTCTCAACGTGATCGTGGCTGTTCTTAGTCCTTTGCAGTCAGCTTCTTCATAGAGAGGGCAAATACCTTGCCCTCCGGAATTCCATAGTAACAATCATGTCTCCTTTATGTCAGGTGAGGTGTTTTTTGTTGTTGTTGTTTTTTGTTTGCTTGTTTGTTTGTTTTCCATTTTCTAGGTAGAAAATTTAATTTCTGAGCCAGGAGAAGAAGAAGTGCAACATGTAACAATCTTCCTGGCACTGTGCAGTTTGCATGAGTAGCCAAGTGCTCCTCAGGTAACGAGTGCTGCAGAGCTGACCTTGGTGGCAGGGGTTGTGTCTTCATTTTCTTCCTGTCATGTGGGAACATAAGAAGACTCTTCAGAGCAGGAGCTGCAGAGGAAGATGAACGGCATGAGAAGGTAAGGCTAGGAACCAAGGACACCTCCAGAAAGAACAGAAAATCTAAGTCATTTAAGATGCATTATGGCCGTGTGATACTGTCCGTGACTGGAGGAGAAGCACATGGCTAGGAATGACTGATGGCTCTGGTGGGATGAGTGCCTACGTGCGCCGTAAAGGAGAGTTTGTGGGATGTTCTGTGGACATGTGAAGGCTGTGGGAAAGTTAAGAGAGAAAACGTGTGAATTCACAGAAGTGGTATTAGAACCTGGAATAAACCATTTGGATCACTCACATCTGAGTCCGTGCCAGATTGTCGCACTGTCAGAACCTGAGGCCTGGGATTTTCCTTTAGTAGTGCCAACTGCCTGTTGTAAATGAGAAAAGATATTACTAAACATAGCTTCCCTCCTTGTAGTTTTGATATTTCTGTCTTTGCATTCCTTTAGCACCCAGGGTGTTGATGCAGCTGCACAAATCCGCTGTACTGTCCTCCTGTTTTGCATGGAAGAATGGTAAAATAGCAATCTCTGGGTGAAATTTTGTTCAGGCGTTTTCCTTTCTGTGCCCCTAGGAAGCAATGGCTTGGAAATGGCAGTGCCGCCTGGGAACCCACACAGCAACCCAGTATCTCATTGTCTGGGTCTGTGAAAAACCACAATGATGACAAAAGATGTTTCAATTCTGTCTGTGCTGTCAGTGCAGCCCTGAGGAGCGGTGTGGGCATGGCATGGCAGGGAGAAGGGATTTCCCTTCCAATGGGAAAGTGCCTGTTCATGTGTTGGTATGTAACCGCTCCATGGCCTGCTCCATGTGCTTCTGAATGGGCAGCTCAACTTTTGTGTCACTCAGCCACCTGTGGCAGAGGTCAGGATTAGTGCCTTTCAAGGAGCTGAGAAGCATTTCTTGCTCAAGTCCTGCTTCCAAGCTTAACCACCTACAATGAAGTAGATGTCGTTTTTCTGGTGTCCTTCAATTCCGTGTCCGCATTTTCCCAAAAGCAAAAGAATTTGGAGTTAACCAGCTGCAGTGAAGTGAGCGATTTCAGTGCCTATTTCTGATGGTGGCAATGAGTTCAGAGGTCACACTTAATTGACGGTGCCTGTTTCCATTCTGACAAAGGCTATAGTTTCAGCTGACTTCCCGAGGCTGCCATGTGTGGTGGTGACACAGCCTTGGGCTTGTGCGTTTGCATGACTCCCACCTTTCCTTTCTGTGTCTTGCAGGTCAGCTGGTGCTGGAAGCGGCCGGTATCTGAGTAGGAATGAAGGTGAGTGCAGGAGCAGCTGCTGAGGGGAGGAAGGAAGTCCATGCTAATGAGCTCTGAAGCATCTGCGGGTCCGGTACCAGAATAGGCAGCAGTGATGCAGGGGGCTCCTCGGCAGGAAGCTGGCTGATCCAAATGCTTGCTGAGAGTTTGGAAGCCCAAACCCTTATGGTCTCTGTAAGGGTGGTTAATAAAAAGATATTAACCAAGATGGTGGTAAATAGCCTAAGGTTATTAGCAAAGGGAAACTCACCAATATCGATACCTTGACTAGAAAGCTGAGGCAGCCTCAACTAGGGAGCAATCTCTAAGACATGCTGTCTCAGTGGTGGTCAGCCTTTAAATGAGGTCTCAGAGGAGGTTGAGTCGAGGTCCACCCCTTCTGGGAGCACAGCTAGATTACTCTCACCTGTGCTCCCGCAGCTGACCCAATACTTGCCTCAGCTGATTAATCAGAGGTTCAAGCTGTGATTTCCCATACAGTCTCTAAGCTGAAGGCAGCATCTCCTTGATCTGATGGTGGTGTGCCTGAGTGAGGGAGTGATCCAAGCTGGATGCAGAAGAGTCATCTTAATTTCTCTGCTATTTTACTTCAGATGACACCTATTGGGTGTTGGTTTCTTAAAATTTGGATCTAGGAGGTGGTCTCTTCCTTTGCTTCTGATGAAAGCACAGAAGTGCAGCAGGAGTAGAAGACAAAGAGGTTTTCTTGGTGACAGGAACACCAATTATTTGATTCAAATGTGTAACTGATGTAGATGGTGAAGAACAGATCTGCCTCAAAGACATGCTTGATCACATAAGAAATGAGCATGTGATCCAAGACAGGCAGCGTGGCTTTAGCAGGGGAAGGCCATGCCTAACCAGTCTGGTGGCCTTCTATGATGGAGTGACGGCATTTGTGGACAAAAGGAAGGTAACAGATGTCATTGACCTGGACTTGAGCAAGATCTTTGACATTGCCCTCCACCACATCCTTATCTCTAAACTGGAGGGATGTGGATTTGACAGGTGGACCACCTGGTGGATAAGGGATTGGTTGAAAGGCCACAGACAGAGGGTGGTGATTCATGGTTCTATGTCCAGGTGGAGGCCGATAACAAGTGGTGTCATCCAGGAGTCTGTCTTGGGACCAGTGCTTTTTTACATGGTTATCAGAGACACCAATGATGCAATGGAGTGCACCTTCTGCTGTTTGCTGAGTGGTGCGGCTGACGCAGTGGAAGGAAGGGATGCCATTCAGAGGGAGCTCAACCGAGAGGTTGGCCTACGTGAATCTAATGAGGTTGAACACAGCAAAGTGCAAGGTTTTGCACTTGGGCTGGAGGAATCCCAGGCATTTCTACAGACTGGGAGGAGCAGTCCTTAAGAGAAGCCCCGCAGAGAAGGACCTGGGGGTCCTGGTGGATGAAAAACAGAACGTGAGCCATCAGCGTGCTCTTGCAGCTCAGAGAACAAATGGTCCCCTGGGCTCCATCAGAAGAGGGGATGGCCAGCAGGGACAGGGAGGTGATTGATCTTCATGATCCTTGAGGTCCCTTCCAACCCGGGCCATTCTATGATTCTGTGATTACACTCACTGTCAGAAAGAATGGCAGCTGTACAGAAGCTGGATATATTTTGGGACAGTTCTTGTAACCAGTTGATTTTAAGACCTTGCCCGAGTCAAGAGTCTAAATTGAGTGTCAGAAGAAAGCTGGTAAAGTGGCTATTGCTCATTCTTTTTCATTTGCTGATTCTTTCATTCGGGTTCCTTTTCCAAAGGAGATTCTGGTGATGGAAGCAATTGAAGAAAGAACCAAAGCAGCTCTTGCCAAGAGTGCTTGAAGTCCCTGTGGAGAGAAGCAAAGAACTTGGGCTTCCTCTGGGATGCTCCCCACCATGTCTCAGGAAGGAGACAACTGCTGTTCCACTTTCTGCTCTGTGTGTGGAAAGGTACGTCTGGGTTTCTTCTGCTTGTTTATTCTTTCTTTTTCAGGCTTTGAAGGAGAAGGGGTGGAGCAACGGGAGACTCACTGGTCGTTTGTTACCTCAAGAACAGGATGGATTCTGCATTGACTGTGAAAAACCTGGGCTAGTAGCATGGGCATGTTTCAGGCTGGACTTTTCCTTCTTGGTTTCCTTTTGGCTACAGGGAGACAGCTGTCTAAAGGTGTGTTTTCATACCCACTCTCCAAAACCATGTTTCATTGTTGCAGGTGGTTCAGTGTGCTCTTGCAGTGCAGATGCTGTAGTTTGCTGTAGAATCTGAATTGTTTCTGTTCCTAGGGGAGGACTGGGAGGAGGTAGTGAGAAGAGAATTCAATGCCTTAGGTGTATCTTAGTGAGAAATGTTGGCATGAGGTGCTGAAAGTCTTGAGTTGTCAAAGGCCAGTGAGGCTCAGACTCCTTAACCTGCTGGAGCAGGGTGGAAGCAAGGAGTGGGCACTGCCGTCCCACAAGCTGCACTTGGTTCTGGTCTGCCAGGTCTGTGCTGGCCTGGATTTCTTCTGAGAAGTTTGTTGGAGCTGCTTGGAGTAGTGAAGGGTGGGGAGGAAGTGCTGCTCAAGAGCTAAGGCTCTGCATGATCATCTTGGATGGTTTTAACCATGATATCTGAAGACATAGTTTCCATCAGAATGATCCCAACATTGTGCGAGTGTCTCAGATGTATGAGAGCACCCGCCTCCTCCAGCTGAGCCATAAAAAAGCTAACTGTGCCCAGTAATTACAGCTTCTGCAGATTGAATATGCTTCCAAGTGTTTTCCTTAGTGATCAATAATGTCCCAGCACTCTGAGATTCCATCTCTGGCACAGTCTGGAGCATCTCTGCAATCCTTGGTTGCTGGAGGGCACGTGGTGAGTGCATGGACAGGGTGGCACAAACGCGTGCGTGTGCTGAGGAGTTGGGTTGCACACAGGTGCACACAAAGGGGTGTTTGTGGAAGGTGTAGGCACGTAGGTGTTCCCAGGGATGGTTTGCACACGTCTGTGAATGCAAAGGAGGGCACACGATGCAGAGTGTGCATGGGGGTGTGCAAAGCAGGCAGGGTGGTGAATGGGTGTGCGTGTGCACATGGATAGGGGAAGGTTGGGGTTACAGGTTGACCTGTGCTGAGGTGAGTGGGGACTCACGGTGTTGCTCAGTGGTAGATTGGTTCACACTGAGTGCTAACAGGAAACTCGCACACCCTTTTTGTTTCAGCTGTGCCAGCGCTGTGATCCCTTGCTGCAGGGATGGGGTGTTGGAAGGATGGTGTGCGTGCCGAGCTCCCATCTCTTGCAGGAATCAAGTGTAGAGCAAAAGGGATGTTTGGGCCAGGTGACTGTAAGAAGGCTGGCTGCTTTGGATGGTGGTAGCTGATGGAAACAGGTGCTCTGGGGACCGTTCAGCTTTTAACAGAAGACAGGGGTCCTGCAGCAAGAACGACTAGGTTCTCAAATGGCTTCAGACGTGCACACCGACTACATCCCCGCAGACATTTACCGGTAGGTGGCTCTTGCAGAAGAAGATTCAAGCAGCAGAACCTTTTGCTCAGCTACAGCACACAAATGCTACAAAAGCAGGAACAACCTGCAAGCTCTGGGTCTGTTTGTCTTGCACAGGCATGCACTAACTGCGTTTGATGGTACCCCCCATCCTTGATTTCCTTCCCTGCTTCTTGTCTGATGACGCTGCTGAGCCAGGAACAAGCTGCCCAGTGTGGCAGAGCATGGTGCAGAGCTGTGCTGGGACCTCCTCCCCTTCATCTGCTGCAGATCAGTGCCCCACACGTGCCATTGGGATGCTCTGGCACGGGATGTGCCTCCAACCCAAAGCTCCTTCCCACCTCCCAAGGAAAAACAAAGCAACCCAAGCATCTCCAGCAAAGCTGCCCAGCAGACAGCAGGGAATGCAAACAGCTTCTGGCTGCTCCCCTACACTCCCGTCCTAAGTAAGAGACCCTATGAGGACTGGCTGGGAAATCAGTGCATGACACACGTGAGTGTGCACAGGATTGTGCAAAGCAGTGGGGTTCCACGAGTTTGTGTGTGTGTGTATCTCTGCTGTTATGAAAGCATGGGAAGACTTACTGAGTCCCAGATAATTACTTATCCTCAAATGATTTTTCCTGGCCAAAGTTAGAGCCTCTCACAGGTAATCGAGATCAACAGGCTGTTGTTGCACAATCAACAGACACAATCTAGATGATCAGCTGAGGAAAATAAAGCATCATGCGAAGGGTACTAGATAAGTGAGCAGCTTGAGATCTGCACATTTATGTGATGCTCATGGTCTTAGACAATATTTGCCTAGAGAGGTCACATTGAATGAAAGCAAACTCTAAGATGAATGAAAATATGCACAGGAGAAGAAGCCTCTGAGGCTTCTCAAGTGTTATGACCAGAAGACATAAACTCTGTTAAAGCAAACGTTTCTCTCTATTTTTTGTGTTTTTCCAGGCAGGCCTTGATTACCGCCTGAACACATGCTGTGGAAGCCCAGCTTATGCAGCACCAGAGCTAATCCAGGGCAAAGTGTCTATTGGCTCAGAGGGATGTAGAGCGGTGTTTGTTTTCCCCTCTTTCCCTTCCCTCTCCACAGAGCATTTAAAGGCAGTGGAGCTCAGGTAGGCTCTCTTGGTTTCCCTTCTGAATTCTGCTAGGTTGCATCGCTTGGTAGCTCTCAGAAGCTGTCAGTGGCCACAGACTAGAAAAGTGCAATTGGTCTAAGTTCACACAGCTGGCTGGTTTGTCTCTGGCTAATCCTGAACTGCCTCAAGCGACTGCTTTGGTGCTCTACAGAACAGCAACTTCAGAGATCTCTTTCTATTACTAAGTGTTTGAAAGAGCAATTTGCTCTGTTAATTATCCATCATTTCTGTGCAGTCTGTTTTGTCAGACTTGTCTTTAGCTTCCAAGTTGTATGTGAAGAATTGTTTCCGTTGTAATGCACAATGAACTAAAAATTGAGAGATGAAAATGTGAAGAGTTTTTCCAGCTTTGATTT
The DNA here is from genome assembly GCF_054131305.1 of Coturnix japonica. Taxonomy (NCBI): domain Eukaryota; kingdom Metazoa; phylum Chordata; class Aves; order Galliformes; family Phasianidae; genus Coturnix; species Coturnix japonica. The sequence goes on along the minus strand of NC_140672.1, from coordinate 17,305,279 downwards.
CATGTCTGGAATTTTGGAACCCACTACTTGCAGTTGTTAATCTGTCCAAACTGGTCTGGTTTGGGATGCCCTCGTACTTCTTGAATCGCTGTTAAAGGCGGAGCAATTCCTACAAGTGCCATGGCCCCACTGTTGTTCTAATTCTTGTTTCTTTGTTTTCCACACGCTGCTTTTCAAGCCTCCTTTTTCTTTACAGTCAAAGTGAGAATTGCACTGTGAGGTGTCTGAACCTTGTTGTGCCTGTACATAAATAGAACAGCAGCAAAGCCAGACAGGTGACTGTGCTGACAGCTCTCGTAGCCAGTAACACGTAACTGTGCTAAATCCCTTGTGACGGCTTTGATTTCATTTTTGCCAGTGAAATCCTTGTAAAAGGAAGTGCAGCAGTGTGATGAGCTAAGGTGAAGATGCTGGTTTTAGTAGTGCTCTAAGCTGAGTGGAAGGGCAATTGAATGAGGGTTATATGCTTTCTCTGGGACGATAAGGTTTTATTTCCTGAGGGAAAGAGCCAGCTTTTCATGGGCTATATGTGGGCTTTGGCAAGGGCAGACAATCCAGTCTGTCAGGAAGCCATTTGAGGTGCTTCAGGTTTGTAAGCTTGTCTTTTTGTTTTTCAGGCGGATATTTGGAGCATGGGTGTAGTGCTGTATGCTCTGCTGTGTGGGTTTTTCCTTTGGATGATGACAATATGATGGCACTCTACAGGAGGATACCAGTGGGTATCAGTGGTGCTAGAATACACTGAGAAGGGAAATAGCTGAGCTTGACAAGAGGCCTTGCTTTTCGGATGGCAGAACATGCTGAGCTGTGGGTAGAAAGGCCACAGCACAGTCTGCTGAATATTGTCCCTGTTTTTGCTGCTTTGTCTACCAGTATTTTGTGGATTTGGTTCTACGCTTGGTTGGCCTATGTGGCACTGTAGCCTAATTCTGTACCATGATAGCATACAGAATTTAAGGAGAAGTATTTTCCTGCCAATGGGCTGGATTTTTTTGTATCTGGTTCTTCAACTGGCTGCTCCCTATACTATCTGTAGTAAAAATATAGACACATCATTTGATTTCCCTGAAATGAATGTTCCTAAATGCCAGCTCTTCTCATGTCTACAAAGATCAAAGTTCTGCATTTGCTATTAGAATTTCCTCTTCCAGAATCAGGAGGTAATGTAGGACCCCACAGATTGCCTTCAGAATCCAACAGTTAGTTCTGTTTCCTTTCGGAGTGCATAACAACCTGAGCACATGAATTGAATGACGTGGCTTGTTAGTCTGGTACAAACTCTGCTGTACACTGAAACCTGGTCCATTTGTAAGCAGGACTTTGTCCATCTCTGCAGGACAGCAGAAAACCCTTTGTGCTAATCATGATGCCAAGAAGCAGAATGCGGCAAATGGCAGATGATCCAACTGCTTCAGGTGTTCATTTCCTTAAAACTGTGAATAGTTTTGGACTGAGAGTTTGTAAGCAGAACAGAGCTCTTAAAGCTGTCAGAGATTATTTCTGCACTGTTCAATTCTATCTGCCTAACATACACCGGATCTCAGAACTGCATTGCTTGAACTGGTGGAACTTGTTGAAGTGAACTGGGATGAGCAAGTTTTAGAACTTAGTCAGAATGCAGTAAAAAATGGATAATCTCATGAGTATTAAGGTACAGGCTTGCTATTTCTGCACTGAATTTGTTTTTATTTTACATGGCTGTGATCTGAAAGTTGCTTGAAACGCAGGCACCTAGGCACTGTTGTGTAACTGAATTTCACACGATAGGTCCTGAAATATCCTGGAATCAAAAACTCTGACTTGTTTTAAGTCTGCTGCTTGAGTCTAATCAGGGTCATAGTGTCTGTGTGCAGTGTTTCTTTCCCTGTAATGCTCCACATCATTTCATTTTGGGAATATTGAAGGAAATGGACTATGTGCCATAACTGTTGTTAGAACAAAGTATGTCTGGTGTGATCTTATGCATAGGTTCTGTAACTGCTCTTCACAGCTCAGGTGTTTGACCTTCCTTTTGGTGAAGTGATGAAATACTGCTGGTTTCTATTTGTGCTTCTAGGCACCTTGAAGCTCTTAGGAATAGAACAATTGTCTCCAGTTCTTTTCAATGATATCAGTAACAGCTCGAGTGTTGCTGCCCACTAGGTAGACCCAAAGAAGCAGATTACAGTGAAACAACACACGAGCTGGACCTGAATGAGGATCACTTTCAAGACAGTGGCTATGCTGCTTCAAGCCTACTTGCTTCTTCCTGCCGCCACTCTATTACCAAGTATCAACAACCTTTCATGATTCAACTTGCAAATGTTTGAAACTAACCCTTGTGTTTCTATGCCTTCCTAGGTGATTCGAGCCCTTGTCAACCCCAAAGATCCAAACCAAGCAGTGTCTTTCCATCAATGGAGAGTTCTTATTAAGCATGAATCGCTGCAATTCGGATGACAGCCTTCCACATGGTAACAGTGATGGACACAAGGGGCTCATCCACGTTCATGCTCTCATATCTCCTGGCTCTGCTGAAGCTCCTGACCTGAGCCTGCCAGACACAGCAGTCACCTGCCTGGATTGTGACCCAGCGCCTTTGCAGTGCTGCCCATCCCAAGCACAGCCCGAGTGTCCCAGCAGCAGCACCACCATGCAGGAGCAGGGCAGCATCAGTGAGGTGAAGCTGAGCATCTTAGATGGGGACTTAGAGTCAGGCTGCCAGTCCCAGGCACCAGGCAGCAGCACCAGCTCTGAGCCACTCTCATCTTGACAAGAGGAGTCCCATCTTCACCCTTGACCTCTCAAGCCCTCCTGTCTTTTATTGAATAAAGTCACTCTCATGCTCAGTCATCGCCTCGACTGCATTCTGAGTCTTCAATCACAGGGATTGGGATGAATGCAACAAACAGCAAGGCAGCTCAGCTTGCAATGCTATGGCTGTGGGGTTCGTGCAGGCAGAGCTCTGGGTTCCCATTTTGCCTGGCTTTGGGATGTCTGCAGCAAGATCTCTACCATTTTGTATGGGAGCAAATAATCTCTAGCATCCAGGTTGCTGCTCATGATATATCCCAGTCTTCCTGGCTGTCACTTTGTGATACTTTTCAAAGCCTTCTGATACTCTTTGATGCCTTGGCTGCTCCCTAACACCTCTGTCCTCCTGCCATGTTGACTCACGTCTCCCACTTTTAAGCTGGCTTTGCAGATCATCTCCAGCCCTGTCATCATCACGCTGCAGCAGGAGGTGCTCACCTGGCCCAATGTCTGGCAGTACTGCTTGTTCTGCAGATGAGCAGCTGCCTCCTCATCTCTTCAGCTACAGTAGTTTTTCTCAGGGCAGTTAGATGCAGTCATGCTCCTCTGGATTTGGTGTGTTAAATCCATGCTGCATGGCAGCAGTCAGTGCAATACAAAGGTGTTCTGTGTGCCATAGCATTTCTCCAGGGGCTGCCAAAGGTAGAAGCACAACACAGCACCATCCTTCTGACAGTAATGTCTGTGAGTGTTAGACATGTGAGCACTGCATCATCCCCAGCGTGTCAGTGCTTTTCCACACCAACCTGACACTCACACTCTGCACTAAATGTAACTCTGCTCTTGTGGAGACAAATGCTTTCTGTCACATCCTCCATCCCTGCAACCATTTGCCGGTAGGCAGCTCTTGCAGAAGAATCAAGCAGCAGAACCTTGTGCTCACCCTACAGCATGCAAATGCTATGAAAGCAGAAATAACCTGGCATGCTCTGGGTCTGCAAGGCTGCACAGATGGGAGAGGTAGATTGTGTTTTTGCAGTGGAAGTTTCCAGTATTTTCAGTACATAGTGTAGGCCCTAACTGAATGTATAACCCTCTTGTAAAACAGCTGTATAAGTAGTTTTTCCACCAAGAAAGTTGCTGAACAGAATTAAGTTCAGACTGGGGGCATTCTGACATGGGGAGAATTGAGACAAGCACAAGATAAATACAGGGTGGGTAGAGCCCAGCACAGGACAGAATGAATGTACTGACTTTTGGAAACATTGCCCTTCTCTGTCCGCAGAAAAGTACAAGGCAGACCTAAAAACAAGAAGTTGGTAATTGACCTTCTATGGAAATGAATCCTAGCCACAGTCTCGAGGAGTCTGTGAGCCTGAGATGCTCAACCAATGAGAGCCATGAGAGCATCACCTGCAGTGGGTTTAGGGCACAGAACAGAATTGATTTCACTGACTGGTGTGCAGTTTCTCCCTTGCCAATAGGGGATGTGCGCGCAGTATTGCAATAATGAATAAGCACTGCTGCTATCGCTGCCATCTTTGCCTAACTAGAAATCTTTGACTTTGAGAGTTTCTCACACAAGGGGAGAGGGTAAGAAAGTAAAGAGGCACAGAAAACTAAGGGAAACTGCTCTTCTTTATCTTATCTATAAAAATTGATACGATGCTGTTGTGCATTTTTTTTAATTTTATTTTTAATTTTTTGCTAATGTCAGTTAGATTGTTTTAAAATATCCACACACCAAAATCTGACTACCAAGCAAATGTAATGAAAATGAAATGAAGGTGAGTTAGTGGAAAGCACAAGGCCATATTATATTAGGCTCCAGCAAATTTACAGGCAGTCACTGCACGAAGAGGTAGATCTGAGTTGCACATTATATGATTCCCACAAAGATTAAGGAAATCTGAAGCTTTCAATATATTTTTTTAATTCTTTTTTCATTTCATTTTTAAACACCTGACCCAGACCCCAACCCTCACAGGAGCTGTAAAGATAACAGCATTAACCAGCAATGTAACTCTAATCCTAACCCTTACCCTGATTCTAAAATTGTCCCTAACTCCAAATGCAACAACAAAAATGATGCTAGAAGTTTGTAGCAAAAGGAACCTTAACCCTGATCATAATCCAAAAAAAAAATCATTATGGTAGCAATAATCTTTACCTTAAGAGTAATATTAATCACAGCCCAGATGATGCCTGCATCCAATCAGAAGCATGCTTTGCATTATTTAAGAGTTGTATTTTTTCCAATGAACTCTCTCTATTATCACGTTTATAAAGTAACAGAGTCTGTTCTTTTTCTCCTGACACTGTGCCTTACTCCTGACATCCCCTGGAAATGACCCAGATAGGGCACCATCAAAGTAATGCTAATAGTAATGTCAATCCTAAGGGTATCTCTAGCCTCAGTGTTAATGGGACGCTAACAACAATCCCAACAGCCTTAAACATTCTGGTGGTGTGAAAGAGGTGCTGCCTTGCACATGCTGGGCAGTCCCATTGCCTGTTAAATGCAGGCGGCAGTGTAGAAACATGATGCCCGTGGTCAGAATGCCCTGTGGCAGATCCTGGCACCGGAGAACTGACCGGAGAACCATGAGAGAACTGACAACAAATCACGCGACATCAGAACCGACCCAGTGGTTATTTACAAGCCTTGGGAGACCCAGACAGGATCTCAGAGTGGTGAATGTAGGTACAGAAGTTGTTACTACTCTGTTTTCTTCTAAAAGAAGTGTTTTTTTTTCATCTCAGAAGTTGGGGGGGGGGGGGGGGGGGGGGGGGGGGGGGGGCGGGAAAGAGATATCAATTTAATTACTCATTAATTTATTGACAGACATTCACGTTTGCTACGTTTGGAGAAGTTTTTATTTGTTTGCTGTGGTTTGATTTTTTTTTTTTCTTTTTTTTTTCCCCCTTCCCTCCTCTTCCATCTTTGTGTTCTTCCCCTATAATCAAAAGAACGGATCCCCAGGGTCTGTCCCGCAGACGTTCTTTCCGTGGTCTCTGCTGCCACCTGCTGGCCAATAAGCGGAACTGCCACTGTTGGGCGTTTGGTGCCGCAGGAAGCACAACGCAGATCTGAGTTCTGACCGGTCTACGCAGCAAATCCGCCAGTCTTTATTGCGATAAGCCCTCCAGACAAGAGCATAAAGTCTTTGCCTGAGGGCAGGGTTAGTAGTAATGGATGTCAATTTTGAAATTTCCAGTCCATTCACCATAGCACTTTCTGCCTCCATGTCCCATAACCAGAGCAGCTATGCTGGCATGCTCTCTTGGTTTCTGTCTAAACCACTGTACTATATCCATCAGTTCAGCTGCTGTATTATGGGCAGCAGGGTTTGGGGGGTGGACACTGGTCAGGGCACTCCCACCAGCCTATCCTGCATTTTTTTTTTTTTTTTTTTCCATTTTTGGGTTACAATCAGTCAGATCTCAAATAGATCTAGTCCAAATGGAACCTCAAAATCTGACCTTTTAGTGCCTTCATTTACAGAGTCCATTTTATACAGATTCCCTTGTACAGGGCCCCCATGGTCCTCCAGACAGTTGTTACTGATCTTCCATAGGAGAATGATTGAATTAGGTTTTTTCCCATCAAAACTGCCACCTGTCTTTCCAATTTTTCAACACTATCATTCAATAGCTGATTTGCATCAGCCTGAGCCTCTTCAGTTATGTTCAGACAGTTCAAGGCCATTAAAAGTGGCCATGCCACCATGAACACAGCTAACTGTCATTCTCAAGTTGTAAGTATGTCTTTGCTAAGACCATGGAAATACTCAGTCAGGTGGGCCAGGGACTCATGGACCCTCCCTCCGTCCCACACAGGGCCCCATTTTTCAGTGACAGAAGCAGTGCTGCATTTTGAGGATCCTAGGAATCCCAGGACATGCCCTGACAAAAGGTCATTCAAAGGGGTAGTCTTTCCCCATCCAAACAACTCCATGATATTCACAGAATCACAGAATTGTAGGGGTCGGAAGGGACCTCCAGAGACCACTGAGTCCAGTCCCCCTGCCAAAGCAGGTTCCCTACACCACAAAAGAGGTACGAAGAGGTAGATCTGAGTTGCACATTATATGATTCCCACAAAGATTAAGGAAATCTGAAGCTTTCAATATATTTTTTTAATTCTTTTTTCATTTCATTTTTTAAACACCTGACCCAGACTTCAACCCTCACAGGAGCTGTAAAGATAACAGCATTAACCTGCAATGTAACTCTAATCCTAACCCTTACCCTGATTCTACAGGGGACTGTCTGAAACGGACATCAATTCAATTACTCATTTATTTATTGACAGACATTCAAGTTTGCTACGTTTGGAGAAGTTTTTATTTGTTTGCTGTGGTTTGGCTTTTTCTTTTTTTCTTTTTTTTTTCCCCCTTCCCTCCTCTTCCATCTTTGTGTTCTTCCCCTATAATCAAAAGAGAACGGATCCCCAGGGTCTGTCCCGCAGACGTTCTTTCCGTGGTCTCTGCTGCCACCTGCTGGCCAATACACGGAACTGCCACTGTTGGGCGTTTGGTGCCACAGGAAGCACAACGCAGATCTGAGTTCTGACCGGTCTACGCAGCAAATCCGCCAATCTTTATTGTGATAAGCCCTCCACATGGCATTGCGCATGCACTCGAACACGCAACAGGCATAGATTTCTCTTAACTCCTTGAGGAGCAGGCAAGCAGAACAACTGAGCGCACCACTGCTTGTGATTGGGCCACCCCCATCATAGAGATGTGTGTTAGATCTTTTACCCACCCCTGGACTGGCCTTGTTGTTTAACGATAACCTCTGAAATCTGAGCTACTGGTTCTACCACCTGTAGTGTAGAATAGGTAGCCAATAAATGCTTTTCAACTGTGATGTATCTTTATTCTGCTCCATGCCAAACCTGTGGCCAAAACCTCATAGGGGTTCACAAAGAACTCTGGCTCTGCCAGAGCCCCCATCCAGACCCTTCTTGAGTTACATTCACATCTAGTTTGGCTGAAAAGGTTGGACTATAAATACTCAGTGCTTGGGCCTGTTTAACAGATATTTTTTCCTGATTATGCTGTCCATCGATCTTTTTAAACTGAACTCCTGCTCTAATCTGGTCTTTAAACATTTGTTGTCTCAAGACCCTAATGGGTCCAGACTGGATTACCTTAGGGGCTGGACGCCTAAGTCATGGCAGCAGATGGTTCTCTGCCTTTCTCAGACCTTTCCACCACCATTCAGAGCCTGCATCTGGCCGTAGGCACTCTTGTCTCCCCATCAATTGGGCAGCCTGTTGTATTACAGCACCTGAGGGCCACTGGGGGGTTCAGTATGGATAACATAGACCCATACTGATGTAAAGGTGATGGCTGTAGGATGAGATCCCTCGTTCCTGATGAAAAATTTATTGACTGGGCTCTCAAAATCATCTTCATAGATTGCCTCTTTCATGCCTAATTCTCTAATATAATTTTGTTAGTCCTCCATAGAGGACCACAGGCTGATATTTAATGGTATGTCATTCTTATTTGGCCATGTTATATGACACACAGCCATAAATCATTCACTGATCAAATGGCTATCCTCATTATGTTGGACAGAGCATACAGTCTTTGCCTGAGGGCAGGGTGAGTAGTAATGGATGTCAGTTTTGAAATTTCCAGTCCATTCACCACAGCGCTTTCTGCCTCCATGTCCCATAACCAGAGCAGCTATGCTGGCATGCTCTCTTGGTTTCTGTCTAAACCACTGTACTATATCCATCAGTTCAGCTGCTGTATTATGGGCAGCAGGGTTTGGGGGGTGGACACTGGTCAGGGCACTCCCACCAGCCTATCCTGCATTTTTTTTTTTTTTTTTTTTCCATTTTTGGGTTACAATCAGTCAGATCTCAAATAGATCTAGTCCAAATGGAACCTCAAAATCTGACCTTTTAGTGCCTTCATTTACAGAGTCCATTTTATACAGATTCCCTTGTACAGGGTCCCCATGGTCTTCCAGAGAGATGTTCCTGATCTTCCATAGGAGAATGATTGAATTAGGTTTTTTCCCCATCAAAACTGCCACCTGTCTTTCCAGTTTTTCAACACTATCATTCAATAGCTGATTTGCATCAGCCTGAGCCTCTTCAGTTATGTTCAGACAGTTCAAGGCCATTAAAAGTGGCCATGCCACCATGAACACAGCTAACTGTCATTCTCAAGTTGTAAGTATGTCTTTGCTAAGACCATGGAAATACTCAGTCAGGTGGGCCAGGGACTCATGGACCCTCCCTCCGTCCCACACAGGGCCCCATTTTTCAGTGACAGAAGCAGTGCTGCATTTTGAGGATCCTAGGAATCCCAGGACATGCCCTGACAAAAGGTCATTCAAAGGGGTAGTCTTTCCCCATCCAAACAACTCCATGATATTCACAGAATCACAGAATTGTAGGGGTCGGAAGGGACCTCCAGAGACCACTGAGTCCAGTCCCCCTGCCAAAGCAGGTTCCCTACACCACAAAAGAGGTACGAAGAGGTAGATCTGAGTTGCACATTATATGATTCCCACAAAGATTAAGGAAATCTGAAGCTTTCAATATATTTTTTTAATTCTTTTTTCATTTCATTTTTTAAACACCTGACCCAGACTTCAACCCTCACAGGAGCTGTAAAGATAACAGCATTAACCTGCAATGTAACTCTAATCCTAACCCTTACCCTGATTCTACAGGGGACTGTCTGAAACGGACATCAATTCAATTACTCATTTATTTATTGACAGACATTCAAGTTTGCTACGTTTGGAGAAGTTTTTATTTGTTTGCTGTGGTTTGGCTTTTTCTTTTTTTCTTTTTTTTTTCCCCCTTCCCTCCTCTTCCATCTTTGTGTTCTTCCCCTATAATCAAAAGAGAACGGATCCCCAGGGTCTGTCCCGCAGACGTTCTTTCCGTGGTCTCTGCTGCCACCTGCTGGCCAATACACGGAACTGCCACTGTTGGGCGTTTGGTGCCACAGGAAGCACAACGCAGATCTGAGTTCTGACCGGTCTACGCAGCAAATCCGCCAATCTTTATTGTGATAAGCCCTCCACATGGCATTGCGCATGCACTCGAACACGCAACAGGCATAGATTTCTCTTAACTCCTTGAGGAGCAGGCAAGCAGAACAACTGAGCGCACCACTGCTTGTGATTGGGCCACCCCCATCATAGAGATGTGTGTTAGATCTTTTACCCACCCCTGGACTGGCCTTGTTGTTTAACGATAACCTCTGAAATCTGAGCTACTGGTTCTACCACCTGTAGTGTAGAATAGGTAGCCAATAAATGCTTTTCAACTGTGATGTATCTTTATTCTGCTCCATGCCAAACCTGTGGCCAAAACCTCATAGGGGTTCACAAAGAACTCTGGCTCTGCCAGAGCCCCCATCCAGACCCTTCTTGAGTTACATTCACATCTAGTTTGGCTGAAAAGGTTGGACTATAAATACTCAGTGCTTGGGCCTGTTTAACAGATATTTTTTCCTGATTATGCTGTCCATCGATCTTTTTAAACTGAACTCCTGCTCTAATCTGGTCTTTAAACATTTGTTGTCTCAAGACCCTAATGGGTCCAGACTGGATTACCTTAGGGGCTGGACGCCTAAGTCATGGCAGCAGATGGTTCTCTGCCTTTCTCAGACCTTTCCACCACCATTCAGAGCCTGCATCTGGCCGTAGGCACTCTTGTCTCCCCATCAATTGGGCAGCCTGTTGTATTACAGCACCTGAGGGCCACTGGGGGGTTCAGTATGGATAACATAGACCCATACTGATGTAAAGGTGATGGCTGTAGGATGAGATCCCTCGTTCCTGATGAAAAATTTATTGACTGGGCTCTCAAAATCATCTTCATAGATTGCCTCTTTCATGCCTAATTCTCTAATATAATTTTGTTAGTCCTCCATAGAGGACCACAGGCTGATATTTAATGGTATGTCATTCTTATTTGGCCATGTTATATGACACACAGCCATAAATCATTCACTGATCAAATGGCTATCCTCATTATGTTGGACAGAGCATACAGTCTTTGCCTGAGGGCAGGGTGAGTAGTAATGGATGTCAGTTTTGAAATTTCCAGTCCATTCACCATAGCACTTTCTGCCTCCATGTCCCATAACCAGAGCAGCTATGCTGGCATGCTCTCTTGGTTTCTGTCTAAACCACTGTACTATATCCATCAGTTCAGCTGCTGTATTATGGGCAGCAGGGTTTGGGGGGGTTGGATACTGGTCAGGGCACTCCCACCAGCCTATCCTGCATTTTTTTTTTTTTTTTTTTTCATTTTTGGGTTACAATCAGTCAGATCTCAAATAGATCTAGTCCAAATGGAACCTCAAAATCTGACCTTTTAGTGCCTTCATTTACAGAGTCCATTTTATACAGATTCCCTTGTACAGGGTCCCCATGGTCTTCCAGAGAGATGTTCCTGATCTTCCATAGGAGAATGATTGAATTAGGTTTTTTCCCCATCAAAACTGCCACCTGTCTTTCCAGTTTTTCAACACTATCATTCAATAGCTGATTTGCATCAGCCTGAGTCTCTTCAGTTATGTTCAGACAGTTCAAGGCCATTAAAAGTGGCCATGCCACCATGAACACAGCTAACTGTCATTCTCAAGTTGTAAGTATGTCTTTGCTAAGACCATGGAAATACTCAGTCAGGTGGGCCAGGGACTCATGGACCCTCCCTCCGTCCCACACAGGGCCCCATTTTTCAGTGACAGAAGCAGTGCTGCATTTTGAGGATCCTAGGAATCCCAGGACATGCCCTGACAAAAGGTCATTCAAAGGGGTAGTCTTTCCCCATCCAAACAACTCCATGATATTCACAGAATCACAGAATTGTAGGGGTTGGAAGGGACCTCCAGAGACCACTGAGTCCAGCCCCCTGCCAAAGCAGGTTCCCTACACCACGTTGCACAGCTCAGCATCCAGGCAGGTCTTGAATATCTCCAGAGAAGGAGATTCCACAACCACCCTAGGCAGCCTGTTCCAGTGCTCTGTCACTCTCACCGTAAAGAAGTTATTGCACACATTAGTGCAGAACTTCCTATGGTGCAGTTTCTGTCTGTTTCCCCTTGTCCCGTCTCTGAAAAGACACTGCTGAAAAGAGTCTGGCCTCAACACTTTGCCCCCCACACCTCAAATATTTATAGAACCTGGATCCTGTCCCCTCTCAGCCTTCTTTTCTCAAGGCTAAACAGACCCAGTTCCCTCAGTCTCTCCTCATTGGGGAGATGCTCCAGGCCCTTCACCATCTTAGTGGCCCTCTGCTGGACTCTTTCTAAGAGATCCCTGTCTTTTTTTTACTGGGGAGCCCAGAACTGGACACAATATTCCAGATGAGGCCTCACCAGGGCAGAGTAGAGGGGGAGGATCACCTCCTTCGACCTGCTGGACACGCTCTTTTTAATGCACCCCAGGATGCCATTGGCTTTTTTGGCTACAAGGGCACACTGCTGGCTCATGGTTAATCTGTCGTCCACCAGGACGCCCAGGTCCCTCTCAGCAGAGCTCCTCCCCAGCAGCTCTTCCCCCAGCCTGTACCGGTGCATGCAATTATTTCTCCCTAGGTGCAAGACTCTACACTTGCTTTTGTTAAACCTCATCCGGTTTCTTACTGCCCGGCTCTCCAGCCTGTCCAGGTCTCGCTGAATGGCAGCACAGCCTTCAGGTGTGTCAGCCAATCCTCCCAACTTCGTGTCATCAGCAAACTTGCTGAGGGTGGTCATTGATGAAGATGTTGAACAAGACCGGACTGAGCACAGACCCCTGGGGGATGCCGCTCGTTACAGGCCCTCAGCCAGACACTGCACCGCCAACGACAACACTCTGCACTCTGCCAGTCAGCCAATTCTCGACCCACTTCACTGTCCAATCACCTATCCCATACTTCCTCAGCTTTGTTATAAGGATGTCATGGGAGACTGTATCAGTTATAGAGGTTATAGAGTTCAATTCCTGTAGTCAATTTGGCGGCCCAGGTGGGACCAGCTCTGTTCGCTGCAGGACCAGCTG